>NC_081841.1:194790478-195527080 GCF_963259705.1 Myotis daubentonii
CATTATATTAGTCTCAGGTATACAACATAGTGGTTAGACATTTCTGTAACTTAGAGAGTGATCCCCCCATAAGTCTAGTACCCACCTGGCGCCATAAATAGTTATTAAAATATTATTGGTTATATCCCTGATGTTGTACTTTACATCCCCATGACTGTTTTATAACTGCTAATTTGTACTTCTATTTAAAAATATATATACTAGAGGCCCGGTGCACAGATTCGTGCACTGGTGGGGGGTCCCTCAGCCTGGCCTGTGAGGATTGGGCCGAAACCGGCTGTCCGACATCCCCCGAGGGGTCCCAGATTGCGAGAGGGAGCAGGCCAGGCCAAGGGACCCCACCAGTGCACGAATGGGGCCAGGGAGGGACGAGGGAGGTTGGCCAGGGTGTGTCCGGCCCATCTCACCCAGTCCTAATCTGCCAGACCACAGCAGCAAGCTAACTTACCAGTCAGAGCGTCTGCCCCTGGTGGTCAGTGCAGGTCATAGTGACTGGTCAACTGGTTGACTGTCTGCCCCCTGGTGGTCAGTGCATGCCATAGTGAGTGGTTGAGCAGCCTTAGCCTATCATTAGCATATTATGCTTTGATTGGTTGAACAGCCGACCAGTCAACCAGACACTTATATATTAGGCTTTTATTATATAGGATTTTATTGACTTCAGAGAGGGAGAGTGTGAGATAAAAACATCAAGGATGAGAATCATCAATCCTTTGCCTCTTGTACTCCCCTACTGGGAACCCAGGCACGTGTCCTGACCGGGAATCAAGTTGTGACCTCCTGTTTCATAGGTCAATGCTCAACCACTGAGCCACACTGGCAGCGCACAAATGTCTTTTCTTAATATCACTGTTTCTGCTATCCCAATTACTAAGTCTCAAAATGCTGGCATCATCTTTGAGTCCGTCCTTGATTCAGCCGCCTGGATTTTACTGTCCCGTTTAACACTGTTCTTTCCCTCATCCAGGCTGCAGTTACCAGTTACCTCCCTCCTGGTCTTTTCGCCCCTCTGCTCTCCCCATTCTCTTCCCACTCGGCCACCAAACACACACCTCCTACTGCCCTGATACACCTACATGCTGGTGTGCCCTAGTGCTTCCTCAGTCACTTCTCTGACCCTGGTACCACCTGGACAGACGGTCATGGACTCTATGTTGGTCAGTTGGTCAAGGACATGGAGCTAATACTTTCTGGACATTTATCATGTGACAGGCCTGTGAGGTCAGATTTATTACCTCTCTCTTATCAAGCAGGAACTCAGGCTCAGAGCAGTAAAGTGACATGTTGGTGGAAATTCTGGGATTTTAATACCACCTTCTGGCTTTATGCAGTACAGGGCCTAAGTTTAAATCCTTCACCCATATGTCTAGGACCTGTGCCTTGGGGGCCTCTGCTCCCTAGCAAGGTCCCACCCCATGGTCAGGTGACTTCTAAACCCTCTTCAGCTCTGGGTGAGACCCTGCTTCCCATAGCCCCTCACTGATTCCCTTCTCCGAGCTTTGATCGTGCTGCTCTTCGTGTTGGGCACCAAACCCTTTCCTGCTCTAAGTTCCATTTCCACCCACCAAAACTCCACACAAAGAGCTTCTCTTCTTATTTCTTTTCTATCCTTTGGTTTCTCACTGGACTTACACATCTAAGGTGGTTATATAAGGTGGCCCTTCAAACTGGTTAGTTCATCTTTGTAAGCATTCCCATGGTCCCTTTAACACCACCCTTCCCAATTCAATGCCTGCTTCCTCCAACTAGAGGGCAAGTTCCCTGAGAGCAGACAGTGGCTTTTCTTGTACATAAGTGTTTACATGCACCTACCTCAGTGCGTGTAGATACACAATAAAATTCATTAAAGAAGTAACCTACTGCCTCCTTTCCTCTCACAGACTCTAGGGGACTTGCGGGAAATGGCCACATCGGTGTTATCCACACATCCCCAGTAGCATCGAGCTCTGCATCGTGCTCAGAGTTAGAAACTCTTACGTTTTTGTGGAATGAGCTAAACAGAGGCCTCACTAATCTTCTCTCATGTTGGCCAGACGCTGAGGGTGTCAGAGCCAACCCTCATTTTACTAGAATGACTTCCCGCCTCCCCTAAGGCTTTATGGCGCTGTGTGGAGCCACTTAGAGCCTCTCCCACCTCTTTGCTTTCAGGCCCCTTTAACAGCTCCTGCAGGCGAGGAACAGTCAGAGCAGATGTCAGCAGTGCCTCTCTGTCGAGAGCCCGTTATGGCAACTGGCTAAATCTGACATTTCACATCTAGTTCTCTTTCTTCTTGTCCCAAAACCACGATTTCTTGAACGTCACCATAGTCTCACCACCCGCCTCCTTTGAAAACTTCACGACTCTCCTTTGGTTCTCTTCTCAAGTTTCTAAGCACCTTTCTCTGTTCACAGGCAGCTCCGGGATTTCTCTCTCTCACCCTGCAGAGCAACGCCTTCTGCTCCTGCCTGCAGTTCATGGGACTCTTTGGAGACGGTTTTGGGGGAGCGTGTGCCACACTACTGAGCAGAGCTGCTGGGATCCCTGGGTCCCCCCTCTGCCCACCTGGCACTCTGCAGTCTCCTCTCCTGGCATCTCCCTCCTGCTGTCAGAGATATTGGTAGAGGATCACTTAGGTCAGCGGTTCTCAACCTGTGGGTCGCGACCCCCTTTGGGGGTTGAACGACCCTTTCACAGGGTTCGCCTAAGACCATCGGAAAACACATATATAATTACATATTGTTTTTGTGATTAATCACTATGCTTTAAGTATGTTCAATTTGTAACAATGAAAACACATCCTGCATATCAGATATTTACATTACGATTCATAACAGTAGCAAAATTACAGTTATGAAGTAGCAACGAAAATAATTTTATGGTTGGGGGTCACCACAACATGAGGAACTGTATTAAAGGGTCGCGGCATTAGGAAGGTTGAGAACCACTGACTTAAGTGAAGGTGGAGCGATGGACATAGTAAAACATATTATTCATTGCCCTGAGAGAGTGATAAAGGGAATTGTGTGAGGTATGACAACTTTCTAAAGTTAATGAGCCAGTTGGCATTTCCCCAAACAAAAGCCCCAGCTGGGCAGGGCTTGTCCCCAGGAGGGCACATTCAGGATTGATCTTCCCTTCGCGCCTGGTGTCCCTTCCCCTGCCTCTCCCCTGGTGAAACTGCGTGAGGTCAGCTTCCTTCGGAAGGAGGTATTTGACTCCTTTTGTAGTGAAGACTATGACTCAATCCCGCTGCCCAGTATCCTAGTTAGAACGTTACGTCCTACCGAAAGTCTCCACTGCATTGGGCAGAGTGGAACGCCCAACATAGAGATCAAATCTGACTTTGAGCAGCCTGCTCTTTTAATGTATCCTCAGGCAGCAATAGGAAGTAGTCAACAATACAGTACATGGAGACGCTTTCATTGAAAACCTTCCTCTACTTACTGTAAGGAGACAAGACAATCCTAGCGTGGATTTCTAACCTATAAGCATGGCTGCCTGTGTTCCAGGTGGGCGCCCTTTTCACGTACCCAACACCACTGGCTGGCTTGAGATCCTCAGGGCCCAGATCCAACTGTGGACCATGAAGGCCCTGGGTAGGCCTGCCCTGAGACCTACAGATTTAGGGAATGTGCCTCTTGGCCTCTCCCAGGTATCTCCACCTTCCCCAGGGTTCAGGAGCATGACCTTTGTGGCCACATGTCAGCAGTAGGGCACTAGAATGTAACCCAACCCTTGCGACCAGTTGTAAACAAGGGTTATTTAAGTAGCTTCACCAAGTATCACACTACCTACCAGTAGTATTATCTTCTCACAGCTGGTGTGAATCTCTGAGCAGCCATATAAGTAAACAATAGGAAAGTGATGATAGCAGTTAACCTCTCTTGAACTCCTAGTATGTGGCAGGCACTAGGGGACATGCCCATACACCTAGCCTGCCTACTCTTTCAGCAGTCCTGTGTAGTAGCTATCAATAGTCCCATGATGCAGAGGAGGAAACTGAGGCTTAGAGAGATTAAGTAATTTGTCCAAGAAACACAGCTAGTAAACGGCGGGGCTAGGATTTTAACTAAAGCCAGTCTAACTCTCAAATGCAAGCTTTTTGCCCAGCAATGCAGCCTATAAAGATAGTGAAAACACCAAACCCTGGGTGGTCTGTTAATTCTGGGATACAGGGAGATGCTTAGACTTTAGGGGTTCTGGTATCTGATGTTAGCTCCGTTACCCTAAAGGTTGATGCATACAGTGCATGCTTCCATCCCGTCTCGCCTCCTTCATTTATAAAATGGGCACGTTCAAAAACCATATTTATTGTCCTGGCTGGTGTGGCTCAGTTGGTTGGAGCATTGTCCCATACACAAAATGTGTGGGTTCAAGTCCTGGTCAGGGAAATCCCCTGAAACCGATTGATGCATCTTTCTCATATCAATGTTTTTCTCTCTCTCCATTATTCTCTCTAAAAATCAATAAAAAAATTTTAAAAATATTCAAAACAAACATCCCTGCCATGTCCATTGTTCTGTAGAAAATCTGCTTGTTCCTGGGCAGGTTGGAAGTGCTTCGCCTCCTCTAATATCCACCTCCCCTCCTCAAAGACCCTAAATACTTCAGTGATGGAAAACATAGTAACCCTTGACTACAGATACTGTTCAATCCGAATTTTGTTTTGCTTGCAGAGAACAGCAAATCTGTTCATTGGAAACTGGGAGCCGATAAGGAAGTCTGGGTGTGGGTGATGGGCGAACACCATCTAGACAAACCCTACAATGTGCCCTGTAATGAAGTCCTTGCTGAGAGCACCCAGGCCAAAGCACAGCAGGAAGCAGAAGAGCTCAGGTATGCAATCTGCAAACCCATGAGAGCCTCTTGCTCACAGGATCTGGTGGGAGAGCGGGGTGGGATTTCAAGGGTCACAAAAGTGACTTAGATCCCTCTGGAGGTCCCTTTAGACTCCTGGTGATTCCTGTCCTTCCCACCATCGAACTAGCTGTTTCCTTTTCCCACTTGTCATTCCATTTTGATGTGGATGTGGTTTTCCCAGTGATCACTGCTTTCCCTGGAATCATGCTAGAGCAACACAGGCTGATACAGGTGGACATCAGGAATATAAGTGACCGTTCAAGCTTCCGGCCCTCAAAGAAGATTGCCTAGCTGTGGGCAGCTGATAAGCAGGCCCGTTAGGTGCTCCCCCTGTGCTGGGCACTGGGAAGGCAAAGATGAACCAGGAGCTTCAGTCTGGCAGGAGAAACAGGCAACTCCCCGCAGCCAATAGACTGTGGTATGTGCTACGATTAAGTTCTAAACAGAGCATTGACAGAGCCTGTGGGCAATGTTGAGTTCTGAGTATTTGGGGTACACATGGGCCCCCACATAGGAGATGGGGGCCATGTTCTAAAGGCCAGGTTTAGGAGTTTGGACCACATTCTGTGGACAGGAAGAGGTTTTTGAATAAGGAAGTGACAGGATCAACTGAGAGGTGACTAGGGTGGGAGCAGTGAGTAGGGGATGGATCCCCTCTGTGTGGTGACCAGGGTGGCCTCTGTGAAGCTGGCTCTCCCTAGAATGTTGCAGACCTATCTGAGCTGGTGACATAAAAACAGACACATGGACTTCGGTTCAGATCCCCAGGGCTGGTGACGCTGCCTTTCACCTTCTGTAACTTAGAACTACACGTGGACATACAGAGCGAAAGGAATTACCTTCTGCTGATCATAGGAAGGTGGTATGCCCTGGCAGTTTAACATCTGAACCAGGAGATGGGCAGACCAGGGTTCAAATCCTGGCTATCTGCCATGTGGCCTTGGGTAAATTATATAGTTATTTTGAGTCTCTTATATAAAGCAAAGGTGCCTGGTTGGCTAGGCTCAGTGGTTGAACCAGGAGGCCATGGTTCGATTCCCAGTCAGGGCACATGCCTGGGTTGTGGACTTGATCCCCAGTAGGGGGCGTGCAGGAGGCAGCCAATCGATGAGTCTCTGCCATCATTGATATTTCTATCTCTCTCCCTCTCCTTTCCTCTCTGAAATCAATAAAAAAAATATATATTTTTTTAAAAAGCAAAGGTAATGGTGCCTTCCTCACAGGATTGTTCTGAGGATTAAGTTAATCTCTTTAAAATACCAAGCCAAGGGCTCAACGGATTATAAGCACGCAGCCAGTGGTATCTGTTTCTGGTTTTCACATAATCCGCATGTGGGCATCTGCTTTGGAAAAGCTGTCCGTGTTCAGGAATGCCTTTGGTAATTCCATATTTGTTTCTCTTCAGCAAAGCTCAGTCCAAACATTTCACCAGTAGCTTGACCACAAAATCACACGACTGTGATCTGCAAACACCAGGTACCTGGGAGTCTCCGAACATCTGTAAGAAAGTGGCAGGACAGGAGGAATCGGACCCAGGCTCGAGACCAGCACCGACCCTTAAAGAAGAGAAAACCCCAGTGAGTCTTTCCTATCTGCAAATGTGCAGAATTTCATCCCTGGGGAGACAAATGAGCTGGGCAGCACATTCTTAAACTGGCTTTTTTGGGGGGGTGGGGCGCGGTGCGGGGAGTCCTCTTAACTTGAAGGTCCTACTGTTCATTGCAGTTGGGGGATTTGGTTCACCTGTAAAGCACCTCTTCTTCATGGGACTGAAAGTGTGAAAAAATAAGTCTAGGAATAAAATATTGCATGTTAAGCTGTTTTCAGGGTTTATTTTCCCATTTTATGTCTTCTAATCTGGGGTCCGCAGCTTTTGCTGGGAAGGGCCAGATAGTCCACACCGAGGGTGTGGGCCTGAGGGTCTTTGTCTCAGCTGAATGGGCACGGCGGTTCCAGAGAAACCTTATCTACCAGGCGGGCAGAGGGCCGGCCGGGGTCATCTGCAGGCTGCAGTCTGCTGGCCCCTGGCCCGTAACGCCAGCCCACTTGTGATCTACGTTTTGTTCTCTTGAGTCTCCCCTTTTAGTTGAGGACAAATATCAGTGCCTCTTTGGTTTCGTAGGTTCTGCCCATGATTGTGGGGACAGCTGTTTCCTCAACACAGCAGAGTTTTATACTCAGAACTGGCAGGGGTTCTCTTCTGCTTCAGGTGTTTAAAAAGCTCAAACATAATATGCTGCTTGGAGGATCGTGTGGAAGAACACTGATACTATATTGTCAAGTACCTCCTGCTGCGAGGAATTTCATGACACTGAGAATTAGTGGGGGATTGGCACGGTGGCTTCTGCTCGGGTCCTCAGCTCCACCACACGGGTTGCGTATCTCACCCTCTCGGAGGCCGTGGGAAAGGGGTTCAGTTATCTGTCTTGCCTACTTCACAGGCTCAGCCCACGGCAAGCACGCTGCTGAGTGTCTCCTCTAATTCTCAGCGCAGTTATGACCCGGGGGGATCTGTGTTTGTCCATTATACAGGCGAGGGAGCTGTGGTCAGGTGTGCTTACGTCATCTGCCCAAGGCCTTCTAGTTGATAAAAGACTGAACCAGGATTCAAAACTAGGTCTGCAAGAGCCCTACCTAGGTCACTCTGTAACTATTGTCATCGGTCGCCTTATTCATCTGAGGACTGTGAAGGCGCTTTACAAAGGGCTGTACATAGGAGGCTCCAAATATTTAGGGCCAGAAAATTCTAAAGTTTGGCTTCACCCCAGGGTCAGCCCTGGGTACTTTCAGTGAGGCACCCAGGTTTTCCTAGGCCTGCTTTGCTCTCAACACCTTTAATACCAAACTGCCTCCGACAGCCAGCCCGCTTTCCAACACCCCGAAAGTGAGGAACAACAGCGACAACAAAACACTTCAGTCCGGAGCATTAAGTATGTACGCTTCTCCTTGAATTGCAATACTTGCCTAGAAAACAAATTTCACGAGGAAGACAAAAAGGTTAAAATGCAAATTAGATATCCTGGTTACTCTTCTTTTCCTACGTCATACATATTAGAGGGAGAGTGGCACTCTTCCGTTCCTTAGGTGTTGGCCAAACTGTCCTATGGAGAGAGACTGGGGCAGGGGACCAGGAAATCTGTAGGTACAGGCCATGGAAAAAGCCGGTAGAAGTTTTTCTGTTCCTGCTTTTCATCTTTCTTTGCGTCAGAGAAAATGTTTCAAGGTCTTAGAAAAAAATATAGACAGTGAGAAGGTTGAAGATGGACTGGTTTACTCATTCATTTAAAAAGTGCCCATCCTGTGGGAGGCATTGAGATGACAACTTAGGGGTGAAAGCAGAGTCCCTGCCGCCCTGACCTCTGGTGGAGCAAGCAGGGAGGGACTGCACGCAGCACATCATTTCTGATGGTACCTGCTCCAGGGAAAGCGCCCATTACGCTAGAACAGGAGCTGTGCAGGGATAGCAGGGTGGCTTTGCAGGGGACAAGCAGCCGGAGATGTGAGACAGGATGACTGTGGCCAGCAGGGGGGCTTTGACTGGCGTGTAGATGGGAAGGAGAAGAGGTTATTATGATTGAGTGAGGGGGTGGGGTGGGCAAGGCCAGGCAGGATAGGGTCTTGGGGACAACTTAAGCATTTTGACCCTTTTTTATCAAGAACAATTGGAAATTGTCAGTGATTGTGGAGCGAGGGCCTGACCTGATCAGATTTCTATTCTGAAAGGGATTTAGCTGTCACTCAGCCAGATTCTGAGATGTGTAGGTTGGGAAGCAGATGCCACTGCAGGCAAAGATGAGTCTGATGAGGAGTTAATAGGAGCCAGAGAAGATGACGGGCTATGCAGTGTGTGAGCAGACACCCTGCCCCCAGAACTCGGCACTCAAGGGGCAGGGTGTCATATCCTTGGGGACCCCAGTGTGGACAGCCCTCCAAATGCAGCCAGTGCCTCCCCCCACCCCTACTGCAAGAGAATTTGGGAGAGAACAGAACAGTTCTGAGTGTGACTGGGAGAATGGCAGAGATGCTAATTCAGAGATAAGCTCCTTTGTGTTTCTCTGTTATATGAAATTTGTAGTCTGGGAACTCATTAATCAGTTGCCTGACTATCCTTGCCCTAAAGGGGACCTTGAATAAAACTGTATCTGCTCATTTGTAGATTTTATTTCCAGAGAATTACTATTTTTACAGAAATGGCCTTCAGAGTGGACCACACTGAAAAACAGGAGATTAAAAAAAAAATAGACCACAAACATCCAGGATGCAAAGCATTCAAAAAATAGTAAGACCTTGAAGATAGCAGATTTAAAATCCTTGAGCAAGATCCTTCCCCTTCATATCCTCTTTAACCAAATGGAGTTGGAGGTGAGCCTTTCTCACCCCTACTGTGTGCACACAGACACACACATTGCACAGGCCACACACACACACACTGCACACACTGCCACAAGGTCCTTACACCAGCTTTTAAGCCTTTCATTTCACTATAACAACTGATAACAAAGTCTCGCCACTAAAATGTACATTTTGCTTGTAAACTTGACATTGAAACCATGGTGGTTTTCAAATATACTTGTAAGTGTTATTCTAATTCATAGCATTCTGTTCCCATTCGTAGGTAGCAGTGAAGGAGCAACCCATCAAATGATTTTCAGCCATAATGAGACACTTCCACTTAGCTTGCCCTTGAGACCACAGCTTCGCTTGCTGTCTACTCAGACACCGACAGTTCCCTAAAAGCAGGTTTGGGGTTTCTGCCTTCATAAAGGAGAGACTCAGAAACCAGATACTAAGATCAGACCACTTCTCTGAAAGAAAAGAAAAGAATATGCTGAATTGTCTGTTTGGAGCCTTATTCATCTCCAGGTGCTCTTGCATAGCAACCAAAGTTTGGGGGTTGATGTGACTTGCACTTTCTGTAAAGGATGAAAAGCAGTACTAGAGCCCAGACCCTTAGGTGATTTAATTAGAAGTGAGTATGGCCCTAGCCAGTTTGGCTCAGTGGATAGAGCGTCAGCCTGTGGACTGAAGGGTCCCGGGTTTGATTCTGGTCAAGGGCATATGCCCAGGTTTCGGGCTCAATCCCCAGTAGGGGGTGTGCAGGAGGCAACCAATCAATGATTCTCTCTCATCATTGATGTTTCTCTCTCTCTCTTCCTCTTCCTTCCTCTCTGAAATAAATATTTTTTTTTTAAAAAAAGAAGTGCATGTGAAACCACGGTGAGTAGGCAAGGTGGAGAAGCCTGCCCCACCCCAGATAGATGCCCTTGCCTGGCCTGGAGGAATACCCTGGGGTAGCCTGGCTCTCATCTGTAGAGAGCCACACTGCCAATCCCTGAAAGGGATTTGGGCTCACACTTAGAGTAAGGACTCACTGTAAGCAGGATGAGAAATGTGTTCCTGAAATGCAAACTAGAATTTTGAGTTGAATATGAGAAAAAAGGAATAATCCCAAACCAGTAACTGTTTCCCGTTTGTATATTCCCTTCCACTATACATGCAGGAAGCACGCCAATATTATTTTTGTGAGAGATAAAGTATTGCCTATACCGGGTAAAAAGAGATGAGGAATTAATTGTGCTCATTTTGTTAATTCAAGAGGACAGCCATAACCAGAGAGTAACACAATTACCATGTAGTTCTATGTAACTGTAATAGAATTTTGTGGTAGTTTGTAAGATAAAATTTTACACAAGATATATTTTTAAATCCTGGGCCTTAAAAGTCATTTAAACGGTTGTGTTTTTATAAACAGGATGCTGCATGAAAAGTTTAACATAAATTACAGAAGAGGAAAACATTTCTAGTCTTGAGAGTTGTACATTATTAAGTTGATGACACACTTCATTTTGTATGACTGCAAGTGATATTTGCAATAATTCACTTATCCAGCTCACTACAGGTAGTGTTCTGGGAAAAACAGATGGATTCCTGAGTTAGGAGACACGGGGTCCTGTTGACCACTAGAAGTCAGTCATTCGATCTCTAAAATAATGGAGGTTGCGGTGGCTACATATCACTGGTTTGAATGTAAGAATGAAATGAAATAATATACATACAATTGTTATGTAAAGTATTATGTCTGATATATTTTTTCTATCATTATTTATAGTTAGGTTCCTATTTTCCATTGTGTCAAAACTTCCAAAATCAATCATGTGTTTAAGACTCCTTGTCTATTCTCTTAACAGTCCTTTATTTATACTAATACTTTATATCTAATAATTACTTTCTTTCCCTTGCTCTTCTTCTTTTTCATGGATCATACATCAGGGATCTCCCTGGTGAGAATGTAAGAGTAGCCTTTGAAACTCTCCTCTATCTGAAAGGCTTTGCCTGAACAGCCCTTATCAGTTCTGCATTATTGCATTTTCTGGGGATGTACTGCCCAGTTCTGCAGTGGGCACATTGCTTGGAGGGTCTGTAGGGGGAAGGTGTGATGAAAGTGGATGGCTGTTCATATAGTGTGGCCATTCTGTGCTTTAATCTGCTCAAAATAAGCTCAAATAGTGTATTACTTAAAGGTGTGCCATCAGAGTACACATCGTATTAGAGTCTGCTGTACTTTTAAGTCAGGCGATCCAGTAGTCTCTGTGCAGAGATTTTGCTAGAGAAACAGGGAGAAGACTCCCTAGGGTCTCTGTTGTCCTAACTCGTGTTTCAGCAAAAGCATCCCACAGGGACTGTGTGCTGTGTTTTCAGCAGTAGAACTGATTGTCCCGTTTTTCATCTTGTTAGTCTAGTTGGCCTTAGGAAAATACCTCCACTCTGTCTCCATTATTATTCCTTGTAACTATCAAAGCGCAGGTCCATTATTCTGACTCTCCCATTATTTTATAAAGAAAAAAAGCTAACTCCCGGTATGTTCAAAAGCTGAATATCATAGTCATCGCTGGGAATTTCCTCTTTCATTTACAATGGCAGGGAATAGAATGATCTGACTGGTCCAGTGACCTGGTTAGCAGAATGGGTGAGCTATAAGCCATCGATTTTCAGGTAAATTTGAATTCAGTTTATCTTGATTAGTATTAAAACTAGACTGGGATTTCTTTTAGTGATTGAGAAAGTGCTTCACGAATCTATAATGTGTTCACCCATTCAACAAATACTTACTGAGGCTTTACTAACTGCCAGTCCCTGCTGTGTTTGCGGAGACTTGAGATGTCAGTGAATGAAGCCAACAAGGTCTTTGCCCGGGAGGTTATTAAGGAACCATCAGCCTATTAAGGAACACCATGGACTTAAGAGGTTTTTAAGGACAGAGTGAGTAAATACTTAACCTAGTCATTTGTTGGCAAAAGTAAACTCTTGATTTTACTTTTTCATCTCCACAGCAAAAACTGAGTGTTAATAATGTTCTATTTATGGGAACTTTCTGGTTTACTTGGGGTTAAAGGTGCTTGGCATTGGTCTGATTGCATAGCCCTACTTTTAAATAGAGTAAACATTAACTTAGTGACCAGAATGAGCTATTTTTTCAAACCAGTTTTAAAAGTGTAATTAGAATAAATCCTCATACTGCACAGAGTTTCTATGGGGAATATAATTTATAACCATTTAATATTGATGTTGCCAGCTATCAATGTTGCTAGCAGCATCTTTTGATAACCCAACTGTTTATGTCAATTCGATTTGCCATACTTCTAAGTTTTAGGTATATATATACACACACACACACACACACACACACACACACACACACACACACACACATCCATCCTTTGGCCAATACGGATGGGCTCTACTCCCAGATTTAGTTGGGTCTGCACTGATTAGAGGGGCCATGTTCTGACTCAGTGTCTGAAGGATATCCACTAGCCCCTGATGCCATTGGCTTTCAAGTTTTCTCTTTAGTTTTTGGAGCTTTTGCACAAATATTATGTGGAAGTTTTTAATTTATTATTAAATTAATTGGTTAATAACATTATATAAATTTCAGGTATACAACTTTATCATATGACATCTGTGTGTGTTTTACTGTGTGCTCACCATCCTAAGTTTAATCTCCTTCCATCACCCTAAATTTGATCCCCTTCCCCCTCTTCACCCTCTCTCTTCCCCTCTGGTAGCCACCATCCTGTTGTCTGTATCTATGAGTTTGGTTTTTTGTTTATTGTTTTGTTTTCTATCCCACATGTGAATGAATCATACATTTCCTGTCCTTTTCCATCTGACTTATTTCACTTAGCATAATTTTCAAGATCCATCCATGTTGTCACAGGTGGCAATATTTCATTTTTTTATGGCTGAGTAGTATTCTAATATATATATCACATCGTCTTTAATCATCCATCGAAGGACACTTAGGTTACTTCCATGTCTTGGCTATTGCGAATAATGCCCATGTTCACTGCAGCAATATAGTTTTATCTTTAAATAAAGCAAATATGAAGCAGATAAGATTGCTTTAACTCTGCCCATAGAGTTTCAGCAGTTGCGGAAGTCTCTGTAATGTGGCAGATGGGAGGTGACTGCAGTGGCCTGCATGCATGAAGGCAGACATATGTTCTCTGGGACACCCTGCCGAAGGAGCAAGCTGTAGACATGGGGAGGACATGGGGTTCAGTCTCTGCTTTTCTACCTATTATGTCACTCTGCCTTTTTGGTAAAGGGAAAATACCCGTTTGACATCTTTGTGGGGTTGATAGGAAGGTCCAATGACGTATTGGGCTTGAAAGTACTTTGTAAGCAAAGATGATATAGGTAGATGGGTAGTTTGCCTCCCTTTCTTGTGTTCTAAATAGGAACAACTGAAGAGCATATTCCCTGGAATACAGCTTCCTGTGGAAGCTTCAGAGGCGGCATGGCACCTTCTCCAAGAGGCCTCTTCACCCCTCCTCTGGGGATGCTCAGAGAGGCAGCGGTACTCCTGAGGTTGTCTCCCTTCGGTATTGGTGTCATAAATGACCCCTTGTGAGCCACTAGTCTGGCTGCTTTTTAATACAGGAAACCTCTTTTCTATTACACGGTTTTCAGCCTATTTCATTGTACTTGGCGTATTGCAGGGATTTGTAACACATGTAAGTGTACCTGAATGAACCTGCTCTCCACAAGTCCTGATTAAGTTCATCATATTATCTGAACACTTTAAAATAATGGCAGTTCTTCTTTCACCTCGAAAACTAGTATTTTTATAAATGGGGTTCTTAGCATGTGTGAACAGTTTCAGAATTTACAATATGTTTTAGACATATGGATGCCCTTGAATAGAAATATTGATCTCTGGTCTGGTTGTTAAACTAATCAATTATTTAGGCTAAAACTCTTCTACCCAAGAACCAGCTTTGGTAACTAAAACCAAAACCTAAAACTTCAAAGAAAGGATGCCAACTCTGACTGCCACCAGTAGATGGTGCTGACGGTCACAGTGGTCCCTTTAGTCCCTGGCCCCACAACACCACATCCTTTCCATTGTCTAGTTCATGTGTCTGTGCTTACTTTTGAGTTATTTTAAGAATATTAATAGCCCATCATACCTGATAGGTGTAAAAGCAATGAGTATATTGAAAGTGCTAGTAAGAAAAGGAGTATGAAACAAAAGTGAAAAATAAGATAATAAGGAAAAAGCAAGTAGTAAGAAAACAATGTTGAAGGGATAATTCCAAGGGACAAAGAATAACTCATACAATAGGTTTAAAGTGTTGTACCCATGCAGATGGCTGTAACTGCCAAGTGATGGGGAAGCACTGAAATAGACAACACTTTGGAAAAATGGGTTAGAAGAGCAGTGCCAGATGCCTAGTAGCCTGAGGCTAATTCAGGAAACAGCTCACAGTTTGCTCAGCAATGGAAAGGCTGAGCCTGGTGGAGGTGCGGCTGACCAAACCTTGGTCCCAAGTTCTACTAGTTCAGGGGTGGGCAAACTTTTTGACTCGAGGGCCACAATGGGTTCTTAAACTGGACCGGAGGGCCGGAACAAAAGCATGGATGGAGTGTTTGTGTGAACTAATATAAATTCAAAGTAAACATCATTACATAAAAGGGTACGGTCTTTTTTTTCAATAGTTTTATTCATTTCAAACGGGCCGGATCCGGCCCGCAGGCTGTAGTTTGCCACTAGTAACTAGTTGCACAGGCCCAAATCCTTCTGAACCAAACGATGGAGAGGCTCTGAGTGCAGCTAGTGTGGTTAGGGCATTACTAAGGTTCTTGAGGAAGATTTTCAACATAAAAGAAACTGATCCTTTTTGCAAAATGGCGATGTCCCACAAGCCCTATGTCATTGAGGAAAGGGAGGGTGAGCCTGTTTCTAAAGCTCACATTCCTTATAATGGAGACCTATTCAGGGACTGCAAGAATGAGCCCTCCAAAGCTATCCTGGACTTGTGAACAGACGGACTTACACAAAACCTGGCCGAACAGTTCGAACCTGTTCACAAATAGAGGAACTGGATACTGTACTCTTCTGTTTTAGATACAGAGCAGCTATGTACTTTTTATAATATAAAATAAGAAAAAGTGAGACAGCATGTAAGTAGCCATTGTGAAACCTATAGGATGCATTACTTTGCCAAGTAATAAGCATAAGAAATCTCTAACCTGCAACTTATTTTCCTGTCATAGTGGGAAAATGTTGACATAGTGGAAAAAGCATAGACTCGCACCTGCCAGCGGTGTGGGCTTAGTCAGCTCCTCAGCTCCTCTGAGATTCACTTTCGTCATCTGAAGATCAGGCATGATGCTGCCCATCCGTCAGAGATGTTGCCAGAAGTAAAAGTAATACGACGTCACTAACACGGTGCCGGGTCATAGCAGGCCTCCAGTGACCAGTAGCCACTAGTGGAATTAGCATCAATAGCACTGCCCATGATTCATAAAATCTCTCAGCCGAGAGCTTGACAAGTGTGCCACCAGCAATTGTACCGGCTTTATCAGCTAATACAGACTAAACTTGTCTCACAAATCGACCAGAAAGGCAATGGTTAAAACACAGTAGAGTGACTCTTTCTCCCTTAAAACATCCAGCATGGGGTTCTGGTTCAGAAGGGCTCAGGCACCCAGGGACTCAGGCTTTTGGTGGCTCTGCTTGTCGTCAGTACTAGTGTGACTGCCACCTCGATTCCAGCCCAAAGGAAGGGGGAGGGCCTGGGTGCGTGTGTGAAGGAGGTCCTAGGACCCCAACTGAAGTGGAAAATACCAGTTACCACCTTCACTGTATCGGAGATACCTTACTCACATGGGCGCCCCGGGCTGGCTGCCTGTGCCTGAGCACACATGCCAGCTACTACGAGAAAAGGGGTGAAATTGAGGTAGCCGTAAGGTGTATTACGTAGCATAGTAAGTACCTAAAGTACGCTCTGTGCTCCATGCTGCTTCTTGGTAGCAACCTTTTGCTGACAATATGCAATTTCTGATCTATCCTGAAATTTAGCCATGAGTCCTCAGGCACAAGGCACAACATCTTGGTAATATGGGGTGTGGGTGGCTGTATTGGGCTCTACATTCCCATCTTGGACTTGGCCCAGTCTTTGCACTCAAGCCAGGGACTGGGTGACAGGGGCCTGTGTACCTGACCTGGTTTTAAGAGGCACCTGGTGCGATATGCCAGCTTAGTCACAATGCCAGAGAGGTTGGCACGTGACTGGTAGGAATAACATCAGAGAATCCAGACAGTGGATCTGGGAGCCCTACTAGCAGGAATTACCTCTTGGGAAAGCCATCTAGATTAGCAGAAACCCAGATACCGGGCTGGGTAACAGGGTCAGGAGAAAGGGAGGGAGGAATATGATAAGGCAGGGAAAGTGGGCAGGGTGCCCAGCCACCAGACTGGTATTCCAGGCATGCCTCCAGTCTTAGATAGGGAGCAAGGCATATGCAGTTAAATGGCAGAGACTAAGCATTTCCCTCGTCTGACCTAAAGCAGGGCATGGGTAGAGCAGGGATTAAGAGGAAGAAGAGAGTTTAGATTAAAAAGTAATGTTGAGCCAGGCCAGTGTGGCTCAGTGGTTGAACATCAACCTATGAACCAGGAGGTCACGGTTTGATTCCCAGTCAGGGCACGGGTTGTGGGTTTGATCCCCAGTGTGGGGCGTGCAGGAGGCAGCCGATCAATGATTCTCATCATTGGTGTTTCTATCTCTCTTTTCCTCTCTGAAATCAATAAAAAATATATATACTAATGGCCTGGTGCATGAATTCATGCACATTGAAAGGAAATTAATTAGAAGAAATATTTTAATATTGCTATTCACCTTTTCTCTATAATAGAAGTGTCAACCAAATTCATGATCAACAATGACAGATCAAAATACACGCGTATGACTGGCACCATCAAGAGCTTTATATGTATCATGCATGTGCGAGTCAACTTAGCCTTTTATTTTTATAGATAGATAGATAGATAGATATAGAAATAGATATAGATATATAGAATAAACTTGCTTAATTAGACCTGCTTTCTGATTTAGCTAAAATTTTCCCAGCCCACTGAAGCACCCCAACTTCTCTTTCAGGTAATTGTCAGCAACACAGCAGTAAATATCAACATGAAGCAAATTATTATTGTAGATCATGCAGGGAGAACAAAGGGTGAAATATTTAACTGCAGCAGTGTTTGACTATATTCTGCGCAGTGAGAAAACCTGAAGTCATTTTCAAGGTCCACCATTTCTTACTTCTTTTCAGTCAGGTCAAGTTTCTAAACTTTCTAAATCTCCATTTCCTGGCTAATGCAAAGAAAATAGGATTCCACCGAGTCTCCTATCTACCTGCTCCAGGACTTCTGTGAGGATCAAATGAGATGAGGCACGGGAAAACGCTTCACAGACATTTGGTTACAGTGTGAAATGTTTCCACCTAGCTATAAAGCAAGTCAGGTTCCTGGGCTAAAGAAACTCCAAGGAGGCTAGTTGCTAGGGAGAGGAAGCTGGGCATTGCTACATGTTGTCATTACCTGGATGGAAACTTATATTAGTCTTTTATATGTATAAACATTTTTAAAAAGCAGTAATGTTGACATCTAGAAGTCATCCCAGGGACCCCAGTGCCCACTGGGAGCAAGCCACGCAGACCTGCTTGTCATGAGCAAACCACCAGCACCTGGCTCTGGGCAACAACTGACTGCTAAGCCCCACTGGGCTGTGGGCTGAGGCTGCACGTCCCCACTGCCTCCGTCCGAATCGGCTCAGGAACTCAGGTGTTGGTGGGAATCTGGTGGGTCCAGCTGTGAGGGTGGGGGCGGCATTAGGGCACATGGGAAGGAGGGAAACATTAACAGATTCTTTTCTGAAACTGCATTGCAGCTCTAAACGGTATAAAAATATGTTTCATTTAATTTTTAGTCACCTTCCAGTTCCTCAAGAAATATTCAACAAATGTTGGCAGATTCTATCAATCGTATGAAGACATATGGATTTCACCAGGTAAAGGAATTTACGTTCCATCTTCAGGGGGCTAAATGCATCGCCATTTCCACTAATGTTTCACAAATTGCTATATTAGTCGCATGCAGGAATGAATTTAAGCAGAGTAGGTGAAATCTGTCTTTAAAAGCGTGTGAGCCTAGCTATTCATCTTTGCTGTTTTATCTGGAGTTGAAGGTGTCTTGAGTGTCATGGAAAGAACAGATGCCAAGACAGAGCCGCTAGACTCCTGACGAAGGTCTAAGACGAGGTGATAGCCTGGGCTGCTGCAAACACTGTGGGAAGACTGACTTCAGCGAGAGATAAATGAGGCACAGACTTGGCAGAAATAGTGACTTCAGACTAAGCTCCTTATGTGTTCATTGTTTCTATGAGCCTGTCCCTTGACGGCAACCAGCCTCTTATACCACCTGTGTCCACTGTGCCAGAGACCCTCCGGGCACTCAGAGCTCTCCCACTCCGGCCAGATGTGATCCTCCCTACAGGCCGGGCCCACTGCCTCATTGTGCTAGAGACTGGAACTGCATCATCCACTGCTCACAATCAATGAGCATAGGCTGGTGCTTGCAAACTGTGGTAGGATTTGACCCGCAGAGAGTCTGGAAAAGCAGGGTCAGATATGAGGCTGTACAGAGAAGGTTCCGAGTGACCACAGGCCTGAGATGGGGGCTGTGGTGGAGGCAGGCCCCTGGGCTGTGTTCCAGTGGACAGTGAGATCGATTCCCTGATTTCTCGGTAGGGACATACATGAAGTTGGATAATTCGCACAAATGAGACTTCAAGAAATCATGGTGAAGTTTTGGAGCTATGGTCCTCTAGGTATAATATGTACCTCTTTCCAAAACAGCAGCAATAGAGTATCTAAAGGAAATTTTCAGTAATGCTGCCTGGGGTACATTAAATCATTTTAAATGAGCACAGGTGAGAAAGACAAAGGAGCTGTGTCCATTCTCCATCATTTGTTGAGTTTCCCCCAAATGCTAGGCACTGTTAAGGGCATTGGAGACACAGTGAGCAAAAACAGATAAAAGCCCTGCCTCGGGAAGCTTGTATTCCAGGAGGGGGATACAGACAATACACATTTCTACGAAGTCAGCTGGTCATCAGTGGTGTGGAGGAAAACGAAGCGGGATAAGGGAGCAGAGGAATGCTGGGAGGGTGGGAATTGGTTTCTTAGACACAAGGCCAGAGAAAGCCACTCTGAGAAGGGGATGTTGGAGTAGAGACCTGAAGAAATGAAGGGAGGGAGTTATGTGGATGGGTGGGGGGAAAGTATGTTCCCAGCAGAGAGAACAGCAAGTATGAAGGCACAGAGGCTCACTTGACATGGTCAAGGAATGGCAGAGAGCTCAGTAAGCGAGAAGAGAGATAAGAGCTGAGAATCACAGAGACCCCTACTTATAAGGAATTTGGTGTCTGGGTATTATGTCAAGCCCTGATGATAGATGAGATCATCTGGAAAGTGAGTTTAGATGGAAAAGAGAAGTGGTCTGAGGTCGGAGGCCCGTCGGTGTTTAGACCGCGCCTGAGGTTTCTTGTCTCTAAAATAAGGATGGTGGACTGGAGCAGTGGTGCCCAAACACTCTTGGGTCTGAGACAGCCAGGCTCTCACAGTGCTCACATCCTCTCACGAGAATGCCCAGGACGTGTGCCATTTCATTCCTTCTCTCACTTAAGAAGTTACATCAGAATTCAAGAGAATGACTGAGCAGGTCACATACCAAGCTTCTCTGTAGAACAAAGGTAACAAAACAGGGCCTCTCTACTGCAGGGGTCCGGAGAGGGTCTTATGAGGAACTGGCCCGCAGGTCAGGACGAGAGGCCGTCTGAAGGAGATGCCTCGGTAGCTGGATCTGCCCCTCTCTGTCTCCACACCTTGGCCAAGCACCTGGCCCAGCGACCAGCCTCAGCATGGCTGCTTCTGCACTCCTCACCTTCACCCTGACTCCCCCATGCCTGGCTCACAGCCCCCATCCTGGGCCTTCACCCTGACTCCCCCAGGCCTGCCTCACAGCCCCCATCCTGGGCCTTCACCCTGACTCCCCCATGCCTGGCTCACAGCCCCCATCCTGGGCCTTCACCCTGACTCCCCCAGGCCTGGCTCACAGCCCCCATCCTGGGCCTTCACCCTGACTCCCCATGCCTGGCTCACAGCCCCCATCCTGGGCCTTCACCCTGACTCCCCCAGGCCTGGCTCACAGGCCCCATCCTGGGCCTTCACCCTGACTCCCCCATGCCTGGCTCACAGCCCCCATCCTGGGCCTTCACCCTGACTCCCCCATGCCTGGCTCACAGCCCCCATTCTGGGCCTACATGCTCCCAATAAAATACTTCTAAAGAGATGAGAGTTGTCTAAATAGAGGAAGTAAAGATCAACCTGTAAAGATTTGCTAAAAGTTTTCTGAAGGAATTCTTAGAGACACTCCGGACAAGCTGTTAAGTTTTCTAGCTGCTTTGAGTAAGTACAGTGGTCAGGGCCAGATCTCATCTGCCATCACTCTGTGAAACTCGTTAATTTTGTCTCCTTTCCTACGGTGCCCATACATAATTACACTGTAGATTAAAAAGGAGTATGATTTACTAAATATAGCACGCTCAAACATTTTAGTATCATCTGTATTATTAACTTAACTAGGGGCCCGGTGTACGAAATTCGTGCACTGGGTGTGTGGGGCGGGGAGTGTCCCTCAGCCCAGCCTGCCCCCTCTCACATACTGGGAGCCCTCAGGCGTTGACCCCCATCACCTTCCAATCGCAGGATCAGCCCCTTGCCCAGCCTGATGCCTGGGCCAGAGGCGTCAGGCCTGGGCAGGGGACCCTCATTTCCCCCCATCACTGGTTCTGCCCCCAGCCCAGGCCTGATGCCTCTGGCCCAGGTGTCAGGCCTGGGCAGGGGACCCCCAGACCCCTCCGATTGCTGGCTCTGCCCCTTGCCCAGGCCTGACGCCTCTGCCAGAGGTGTAGACCCCCATCACCCTCTGATCACCTGATCGGCCCCTTGCTCAGGCCTGACGCCTCCGCCAGAGGTGTCAGGCTTGGACAGGGGACCCCCAACTCCCCCCGATCACTGGCTCTGGCCCCCGCCCAGGCCTGATGCCTCAGCCAGAGGAGTTGACCCTCATCACCCTCCAATCACCAATCACCGGATCGGCCCCTTGACCAGGCCTGAGGCCTCTGGCAGAGGTGTCAGGCCCGGGCAGGGGACCCCCAGCTCCCCGCGGTTGCAGGCTCCGCCCCTGCCCAGGCCTAACGCCTCTGGATGAGGCGTCCGGCCCGGGCAGCGGGGACCCGCAGCTGCAGCGGCCCCGCGATCGTGGGCTCCGCTTTAGGCCCAGGCAAGGGACCCCTAGCTCCTGGGACTGCCAGCTTTGACCGTGCCCAGCTCCCATCGCTGGCTCCACCCCTACTTCCTGCTATCACTGGCCAGGGCGGAAAAGGCACCTGATTCTCCGATCATGGCTGGGGGGCAGGGCAAAGGTGGCCCCAGGGCTGCCTTTGCCCTGCCCCCCAGCTCTTAGCTCCCCCCTGGGTTTCTGATCACTGTCAGTGGCAGGGGGCTTCTTCCTGCTTTCCCTTTTGCCTCCCTGCATTGTGCCTACATATGCAAATTAACCGCCATCTTGTTGGCAGTTAACTGCCAATCTTAGTTGGCTGTTAACTGCCAATCTTAGTTGGCAGTTAATTTGCATATAGCCCTGATTAGCCAATGAAAAGGGTATCACCGTATGCCAATTACCATTTTTCTCTTTTATTAGTGTAGATATTACCCTAAGGTAGACTCATTTTGTAAATTTTTTGCTTCTTCTAAGCAATAATATTTATGTCATAGTTTAATGTTAAAACTACATTTTTTCTCGTAATTTTAAATTATTTATTTATTTTTAAAAAAATATTTTTATTGATTTCAGATAGGAAGGAAGAGGGAGAGAAAGAAACATCAATGATGAGAGAGAATCATTGATGGGTTGCCCCCTACTGGGGATTGAACCCACAACCCGGTCATGAACCCTTGACAGGAATCAAACCTGGGACCCTTCAGTTCATAGGCTGATGCTCTATCCACTGAGCAAAACTGGCTAGGACTAATTTTAAATAATTAAAAAATATACATGTGGAGCCCTAGCCAGTTTGACTCAGTGGATAGAGCGTTGGCCTGGTGACTGAAGGGCCCCAGGTTCGATTCTGGTCAAGGGCACATGCCCAGGTTGTGGGCTCGATCCCCAGTAAGGGGCGTGCAGGAGGCAGCCGATCAATGATTCTCTCTCATCATTGATGGTTTCTCTCTCTCTCTCTCTCTCTCTCTCTCTCTCTCTCTTTCTTTCTCTCACTCTCTCCTCCTTCCTCTCTGAAATCAATAAAAATATATTAAAAAATAAATACAATTTTTAAAAATGAAAATATACATGTGGAAGACAAAGCTCCACTTTTTAAAAATTTTATTTTTCAATTACAGTTTACATTCAATATTACATTGGTTTCATTTGAGGTGAACAGCATAAGAGTTAGACAATCATAGACTTTACAAAGTGTTCCCCCGATATTTCAAGTACCCACTTGGCACCACAGATAGTAATTACAATATTATTCACTATAAAACTCCACTTTATGTTTCGGGGTATGTTTTCTTTTTTCTTTTTAAGCTTAGACATTGCTAGCAGCACTTTATTTGTGTTGCAGGCTTGTAAACAGCTTCAGTAAGGGGATCTCAAAGTTATGCAGTCATTTTTAAATACCAAAAACTGTTCTCTGGCTTTTATAATATTGGTTAATCAAGGGAACTTAGCTCAAGGCAGGAAAAGAGTATAAGAAAAAAATGAAAACAGTAAATAAACAAAAGTTTAGTTATATTTGAGGTGAAGAACAATTTATGAATTATCAACTTTTACATCAACTGTGATTTATGACTTCTCACAATAATTAAAAACAGGTTTCACAGCATCAAGGTTTCGGTTTTAATTCTAGTGAAATAATTTCATAGCAAGAAAGCCTTTACCTTTCTATAGGAAAACACAAAGGAAAAACACCGCTGTCATTTTTGCGATGGAGAATGAGACAACCTCCCTTTCCCTCTCAGTTCGTTTCCTTCCTTAGCGAACCATGGCTTTCCTTTAGTGCACCAAGTTGTAAATTCAGTTTTCTTAGGAGTCCTCAGAGGCTGGATCCAAATGAACAAAGTACAGTTTAGGCCTCAGTGATTTGATGTGTTAGTCTCTCTTTAGTTAAAAACTAATTCCCTTGAATGTTCCTAATGCTACAGACCTGTACACTTAAAAGTGGTTAAGATGGTAAACTTTATGTTACATATATTTTACCACAAAAAAAACCGAATTCCTTTTTAAGGGAAGACTTGTGTTTCTTTCCTATATTTTCCATGTTTCTTATTTTATATTTCCCATTCTCAAAGAGGATGTTTTTTAAAAAATATCCGACTCATTTTTTTTAGAACAAAAAAACATCCCCTTTGAGTCACCTAAACCATGTGCAAGCACCATGTTTTCAGACACAAGGTTCGAGGGCCCGTGGAGAACAGCTGAGATGGCTCTAGGGAGGTGCCATTATTCTGTGGAGCCATCAGCAATGGTAATGTTTAACCTGCGGCCATAAAATGCTATTTACACTCTACTTCAGGGGACTCCATTTAAAGCAGATAAGTGCTCTGTCTCAGAAAAAGGAATATTTAGGGAATTCTTACTATCCGTTACACACTGAGTTATGCACTTTTTAAAAAATTATTTAACCCTCACTAAAACCCTATGAAATAATCTGAATTTTCTAATTTGTCTCTGGGGAAACCAGCCTGAGAGAGGTTTGGTACCCAGCAGTGGAGATGTGCAATCAGGTGGCGGGAGCCGGCTCCAGGTGCGGCGGGCACCTGCTCTCCCCGCAGTGCTCCATGGCCTCCTGGGGCCAGGGGCGTTAGATAGGAGTCAGGGGCCTAGAGCCCTCCTCTTAGAGGGAAACTGCCACACTCACTCACTAGTGCTTGTTTCTGTTTTTTTTTTAATCAGAAGAAAGAATCCACGAAGAAAACACAAGATGAAGAAATAAAACAAGTAGATGAAGAAAGAACCAAGCAGATTTATAAGAGCTGGAAGGAAGATTCGGAGTGGCAGGCATCTTGTGAGTACCCAGAGGCCTCTCGAAGCCGATTGGTTCACGAAATGAAATGACCAGTCTGCAAAGCGCTGAAAGAGGTCACTGAGAGACGTTTTAACATTATGACTGAAAGGCTTACGAGCCATTGTCGAATGGCAAAAAGGTGCCCGATTCATC
This sequence comes from Myotis daubentonii, assembly GCF_963259705.1. NCBI lineage: Eukaryota > Metazoa > Chordata > Mammalia > Chiroptera > Vespertilionidae > Myotis > Myotis daubentonii. The sequence continues at coordinate 194,814,950 of NC_081841.1, forward strand.
TTTGGGCCATCAAAATGATGACCTGTCTACCTGATAGGATGCTATATAGCTATGAAAAGAAAAAAAACAGGTTTCCAAAAAGCGTTTTATGACCTTGGAATATGTTTATATATTTTTAGCTTGGAGAAGAAAAAAGCATTATAGACTAGTATGCAAGATATCTCTATTTTCAGATGTCCAAGTAGCTAAAGGAAAAGAACTGGAAGGCTATTTAACGTGTTAACGTTCGAGAGGTGGGCTCCAAGATTACTTATTTGAATTCTTCTTGTTGTTATTCTGTGATTTTCTAAATTTTCCACAGTGAATACATCTTAACTTTGTAATCAGAAGAGCACAGGAGAAACAGGCTGGATATCTTAGCATCCTTCCCAAGCCTCTGACTGACCCTGACACCTTTTTGAATTAGCACGGCCAGAGGTAACCCCCGCTCCCAGGAAGAAGTCAGAGCAGGTGAGGGCAGAGCAGAGGTGCGGAGGATGCCTGGCGAATTCAGGTTTGAAATGGGACTAGGGTCTCCACTGGACTCACACAGAAGCCTGAGCTGCCAGAGCGGCCCGGCGGCAGCTGGAGGAAGAGGGTGGCAGTGTTTGCAAGAGGCTGAGAATCCTGAATCGATCTTCAGTTCCATTACAAGGAACACCCTTCAAAGGACAATTTTTTGTGAAATGAAAACATTTGCAAGAGCCAATCACTTGTGGGCGGTGAAATCCTAGCCTAATGGAACATCTTGGGCATCTCTTTGAAGTCAAACATAACAGGATTTGACTACTGATGCCTGAAATGTAAATATACTCAAGAAAAATTATTGTTATATCCTGCGTTACAGTCCTGTAATACTATGTTGCTAAACAAAAGCAAAGTAAAACAATAAACCCTCTATTTACAGAGCAATAGGGAGCGGCAGCCTTGGGGTGCTTTTATGTGTACCCACCCACTTGATGATGGTCTGTGGTCAGAACCACTTTACTTTATGGGCTGACAGGCTCAGCTCACTGTGGGCTCCGCCTGTGGCTGGTGGTGAACCGCCCTGCCCGACCACCCTCAGCACAGCCTGAGCCACTGACGACTTCCTGACAGCTTGATTTTTGCTCAGGACTCAGAGCATGTGTGACATCTCGAACTCTTATTTGTGTGAAGGGTTTATCGCCTCTTGTTATTCAAAGACCCTCTGCCAACTGGAATCCTCACTCGGGCTGTGACTCATCACTTAGGCTTGCCACCTGCAGGAAATTCTCCAACCAAGGGTTCCACATTTCTGTCTTGTCCCTTCCTCCTCCTCTTCCTTCTCTTTCTCTCTCTCAGAAAGTCCCCGAACAACTCCCACATAAAGAGGAATTCTGCACTGAGCACCAGGCAGTGGTGAATGCGCAAGCCCTGACTGTCTGGATAATAGGCGGTGGTCGTGATTGCTCATTGTTATCCGCAGTCGCCAGAATCTGCTCTCCAGCTGTGATGCTTGATTCTTCTAACCTTCTCTGGGGGTTGGCGAGGGGCTTTCTCAGACCTTTTGTCTTTCTAGTGCGAAAATCCAAAGCAGCTGATGAGAAGAGACGCTCCTTGGCTAAGCAGGCACGGGAAGACTACAAGAGGCTATCCCAGAACGGAAGGAGCAGTGAGGGACTGCAGAGCCCCTCAAGTGTCCCTCTGAAACCAAAGAGACCGCCCCTTCCACCCAAGCCGAAATTTCTGAACCCAGCGGAATACCCTCCCAAGCCTTTCAGGTGAGAGGCCACGCCGATGGCTTTAAGGATAAGGGTGGAAATGAGCTGAGTAACTCAGTTCAGCCCCTCCTCTCCTCTAAGCCTGTCTTCCTGAGATGCCTGGTCCGGCACCCCTCCCCTTCTTATCTCTAAAACATCCACAGCTGTCATAACTAACATACCCAGTAACTTGGTGAAGAAGCACCTCGACTTCGCTAACTTCCTGTGCCACCAGCCATCCCCACCTGGTGGCAGCGAGTGAGCCAGTGAAGGGACAGGAGGAGACAACTACAGTTCCATCCATTGCCAGTATCGCTCTTAGTAGCAAAAGAACATCAGAGTAGGGACCTAAGGGCTTGCTGACTTGCATGTTGTCGGTAGAGCCATTTTCATTGCTCAGGATTCAAGGTTTGGTGGTAATTCTCACTCTGGGGTATGTAGGTAGCCTCACATGTTAAGAATTTGGATGAACTCTTTGATACCCAACTTTTTTAAAAAATATATATTTCTTTATTGATTTCAGAGAGGAAGGGAGAAGAAGAGAGAGATAGAAACATCAATAATGAGAGAGAATCATTGATCGGCCGCCTCCTGCACACCCCCTACTGGGGTTCGAGCCTGCAACCCAGGCATGTGCCCTTGGCTGGAATTGAACCTGGGACCCTTCTGTCTGCAGGCTGATGCTCTATCCACTGATCCAAGCCGACTAGGGCTTGGATGAACTCTCTGAATGAACTCTTTGATTGCTGACGATGGTACTTTTGCCTCCTGGGTTAGGCAAAACAATTCCTAAAGAAAAAGTGCCATCAAAATCACAGCAGAAACCAATTATAAAATTATTTTCTCCTGGTTACTGATACATGTTTGTTTTATATTCTAATATATAGAAAGATGGCATGCAAAATAACCAGGAGAAACCAAATATTGACTGAATGAAACAGGACTTTCTATAAAGCCTTGCTTTCGGAAATAAAAACTGAAAATGCTCCTCAGTTGTGAGGGTGGAAAAATAAAAAAACAAAGTTTCCCTTCGCTCGGAGTCAGTAGTTTTCGGCAAGGTTTTTCCCTGCTAAGGTATGACCTCAGGGGTAACGTGAGGTGGACCTTTTCCTATATAATTATTTCTGCTCACTCAATGGGAAAGGGCCATTTGGGGACTAAATGACTATCTTCTACAAAGTGACAGTTTGGGGAACGACTTTTTTCTTATGGGCAACAAAGCCAGGAAGGTAAGCAGGAAGCAGGTCTCCTGGCAGTTTTGTGACCAAGTTACACAGACGTGAGCTCCTGCGGGGCCCGGGCCAGCGCCTGAGCTGGTCTGGGAGCATTGGCCACGGACCCCGGCGAGAGGTGCAAGTACCCGCCTCTGTTCTCCAGGCTTTACCCAGGCGGGAGAAAGAACTGTGCCCTCGCCCGCAATATTTTTAGAGCACAGTGTGTGTGATTGACAGCCATGAAGGTGGCCTTTACTGAGGGGCAATTCTTGTCTTAAGCTGTGCTCATTTAGCTCATTCTTTCCAACTTAAGACACTTGTATGAAACGCTTCCTGTACGGCAGCCAGACTGGATGGTTTTAGGGCTGGCGCTTTAAACAGTGGTGACCGAGGTCACCTAGGAGCCAGCCCAGGAAATCACGGAGATCGGCTATCCTTGGAGTTTTCCCTTGATCTTCAAAGACTCCTCAAGGAAAATAAAACTAAATTGAAAGCTAGTAAGAGAATTTATGTATTTTCAAGTGACACAGTGTCTGCTTCCAGGAAAGTGAAATATTATAGGCTCTTTTCTCCTAAATGTTCTGATGTTTGTAGATGCATATGTACATGCATGTATGTCCATCTGATATATATGTCACATGTAACCCATGGTAGCATATGTTACCATAAAAGTATAAAGAGCCATAACGTTAATTTACCATGAAAGGGCATTCCAGTAGTTCGTCCAAACTAGTTGTTGTTGTTTTTACATGGAAATCTGTTCAAATAGTGGGCTGTTGTGTGGCACTTGGAATATGCTGATTACATTGCAATGGCGCTTTTGTAATGGAACCTCAGTTCTGCTCTTACCCAACTGATCTCCAAAGGCTTCAACTTTCTCTTCCCAACCTCAAAACACTCTTCTTCCTTTAACTCTGTATTTCTCAGGCTGTCTTTTAACAGAACTAAATCTCTTCAAAGTGTGTTTGAGGAGAAACCAAGTAGGGGAGGTGAGTGGATAGAGAAAGAAGAGAAAATCGAATAATGAAAATGTTAGGAAAGAAGCTTGTTTTATTGCATGTGCTTTATTGTGTTTGCAAGAGCATGCTCTCTAGGAAAACAGTGCTGGGCTGCACTTTACTTTCTAATGTTTATTTTCTCAAGTTTTAATCAGGAGTTAATGGAGCTTCTAATTCATACTAAAAATAAATTAAAATCCATGTGTTAACACAGCAGTAGTACATACCCAAGACTAGCCCTGGAGAGCTAGAAGGACACGAGACAGACTTATTTTCTGCTCTTGAGGAGTGTGGCACGGTGTACAGGTGTCCCACCTCCCATTAGCTCAGCCCATGTGATTAAATCTTTAAATGTCTATAATTCTCCTCTCTCTCTCTCTCTCTCTCTCTCTCTCTCTCTCTCTCTCTCTCTCTTTCTCCCCCCCCCCCCTCCCTGGAGCAAAAGTTTACAGTTGTTCATTGGAAAATAATACAATTAATTAATAAATAAGAATATAAGAATATACTCTCTTTTGCATACTTACAACTGTAAACCTACTTTTGTCCCGCTCTGTATATACGTTTTTGACGGCATTATTTTTAAAGTGGATAAGTCTAACTTGATAAATGGTTCTATAAGTAACAGAAATCAGGCAGTGACAAGGACAGCATCCAGCGCTGCCCAGGAGGACATCGTCCGATGGTTTAAAGAGGAGCAGCTGCCCCTGCGAGCAGGCTACGAGAAGACCTCCGACACCATAGCCCCCTGGTTCCATGGTGAGTGCGGAAGGCCCTTCGGCCGCACCTCCTCTGAGGGTGGATAGAACTGCTGACCCGCCAGCAAGGCAAGAAGAGAACAGGCTTCCTTTTGTTTGGGCTGCCCAAGAAGTCTTTGAAGTTATCTTCTCAAGGCAGTTTTTCAAAGGTTTCTCAGTGAGCGACATTCCCATGACTATTTAGAAAAAGCAGGAAAGCAGTGGTGGTCACTGCACGCACCGTAGGTTCATTCAACACCACAGATAAAACACCTCCAGGTGGGTGGAGAGAGCAGTGCCAGGGCTCTTGACTGTGATTCCCATCAAATGGCACCGCCTTCCGCCCACGCAGGGAGTCTGAGTGGTCGTTGGGCATGGTGGGCAGGACATGGGTGGGGCACCAAGAAAGTCAATGGTCCAAAAACTAGTTGAGTGACTTTGAGCAAACTGTCTTCCTTCTCCGTAGCAAATCAGTTTATTTGAGCCTCATTTTCCTCTTCTGTTACATGAAGGAATTGTCATCTTTAACTTAAAAATTCTGTGCTTTGGATCTTTGTTTCCAGTCATACGTAGTGAAGGTTGCACAGTGGGTTCATTGGAACCTGAGCAGATGTTGGCTAATAAACTATTTCTTTATTTGACCCTAGAAACTTGATTAATTCAAGTCCCTGTCTACACAGCTCACATTTCACTGACCTCTCAGTTTCTTGGACTTCAAAGAAAGGAAGTGTTGTTTTTGTTTCTTTTTGTTGTTGTTTCTGTTGGTTGTGTTTTGTTGTTGTTGTTTTTTGCCTCGTTTGGCCTCGTAAGTCTGTGGTTAAACTGGACCAAGTGGCTCTATCTCCAATAAAAATACTTTAAACAAAAATAAAGTTCTCTCACAGAGCAAGTTTGTCCTGAAGACAAACTTGGTTGGAATGATGTTAATGCCTCTCTCTTTTATGTAGCATCATCTCACACATAAATATGTCTACAAACTAAGCTCCCAAATATATAACAGGCAAACTCTTCCAAAAAGAACACAACTGTTTGTGGTAGGCTTTCTGCTGAAGTGCTGCTTTTGCAGTTAGAACGTTACAGCAGAGCTGGCTGTAACCTGGAAAACACATGTTCTTGGTGATTCAGGCTTTCGGAAGTGTCCCTTCCCAAATGAGCTCCCCTCCCTCCCAGGACCAGGTCGTAAACCTCCTTCCTTCCCATTTTGCTTAAAGAAATTGGGAGAAAGATAGCATCAAAAGATAAATAAAACACGGGTCCGTTACCTATTTGTCCTGGCTATCACCACTTGTCTCAAATTGCATTTTTTAATTTTCCTTTTTAAGATGAGAACTGAGGAAATCAGCCACTATGTAGTTTCTGTGTCACTGGGAAGAAGATGCCCTTATCCCCAACGATAAGGGTGGTGGTTTAACAGCAGGGAGTGAGAAAATGAAAATGTCGGTTGATGTTATGAAAAATCCTGGTACTTTAACAGGCAGTTCTATTTTAAACTATTTGCTAAAACCTGGGACACAGTTGGACTAAAAATCCAGCTAGAACTTTGGTTTAAAAATAAGACTCTTGAGTTTTACACATAAAAACTTATTAGTTGCACAATATCATCTCATCTGCGAATAATGACAGTATTACTTCTTCTTTTCCAATTTGGATACCTTTTATTTCTTCTACTTGTCTGATTGCTATGGCTGGCACTTCCAATACTATGTCAAATAGGAGTGGTGAAAGTGGGCATCCCTGTCTTGTTCCTCTTCTTAGGGGATATGGTTTTAGCTATTGCCCATTGAGTATGATGTTAAGATACCTAGGAATAAACTTAACTAAGGAGGTAAAAGACCTGTACTCAGAAAACTACAAGACATTGAAAAAAGAGATAGAGGTAGATATAAACAGATGGAAGAACATACCATGTTCATGGATTGGTAGAATCAACATCCTTAAAATGCCCATACTACCCAAAGCAATCTACAGATTCGATGCAATCCCTATTAAAATATCAATGGCATATTTCACAGACCTAGAATTCTCCAAAAATTTATGTGGAATGAAAAAAAAAACCACACCAAATATCCAGGTAAATCTTGAGAAAAAAGAAAAAGGTAGAGGGATCACAATACCAGATATCAAACCATATTACAATGCCACTGTTCTCAAAATGGCCTGGTACTGGCACAAGAACAGATATGTAGACCAATGGAACAGAACAGAGAACTCAGAAATTGACCCAAGCCATTATGCTCAATTAATATTTGACAAAGGAGGCAAGAGCATGCAATGGAGTCAAGACAGTCTCTTCAATAAATGGCATTGGGAAAATTGGACAGATACATGCAAAAAAAATGAAACTAGACCACCAACTTACACTATACACAAAAGTAAGCTCAAATGGATAGAAGACTTAAATGTAAGACAGGAAACCATAAAAATCTTAGAAGAACCCATAGGCAGCAAAATATCAGACATAAAGCAGTATGTCTACCGACACATCTCCTAGGACAATGGAAACTAAGGATAAAACTTATTAGTTGCTTTGTTATTGACTTATTTTCATTCATACAAATATTTATCATGGCATAAGCAAAATAAATAAAATATACAATAAAATATGTGTAAGTATAATAAATACAAAACCATGTAGTCACTATAAGTCATTGTCTTCAGTTTCAGGAAGACAAATTTCACATATTTCTGTGATAAAGAGGGATCATGGCTTATCTTTTTGAAGTATGATTGTTTATTTATCAGGAACCCTGTTTGGAAATATTGGAATAGAAACTCTCCTTTATTGGCTTACCATCTTCCTTTCATTGTCATAAGTTACCCTTCCCAAGTTCATGCTTCAGTCACCTAACTTTTCACCCTATAGAAGTTCATGCTTTCACCTTTTCTCTTAAGTAGCTTTAGGTAAGGGTAGGCATGGGTCAGAGAGGACAAGGGAAATGAGGATACTGGGTCACTGGCTTGTGGGGCTGAGTGGAAGGAGGCCTGCTGTCAAATGAGAGAAGGGACATAGGAGTCTGAGGAAACGTAGGGAAGGGGAGCAGAGGGAAGAGAATGAGCTCATTTGGGATAAAATGAGTTTGAAATGTCTTTGGGACAGTCATGTGAAAATATCCATTTGGCAGATAAATGGATCATTGCTAGAGATAACAGATTGGAGTGGACAGCACATAACTAAAAGCACGAGGGATGAGATATTTCTAGCAGTTGAGTTGAGAATAATGATAGAAGACCCAGGACAAAATCCCAGGGAGCCCTAACATCCAGTGCAGTGGCAGAGAAGAGCAGAGAGCCCAGATCTCTGTCTCACTTCTCCTTTTCTACTTGGGGGTCATGATGAAGCAAAATGGTGTACGGCTTGGCAATATCCTGCCATGGGTGCATGCTCTGTGATGCCAGTTTTGTAGTTGGTGAAATGGGCATTGCCTCTGAACTCCTAGATGTAGGATCTTGATGAAAAATCCCATGATCAAGCGAGATCCTGGAATATGCAAAGACTCCCCACAGCTACCTCTCCCTCAGCAAAAACTAAAGTTTTTTTTACAGACCATCAATCCCATGTTTCACTGGACTTCTGGTCCTACTGGTTATGTGGCACGTGGGGCAGAACACATTGAAAAGATTCTCAAGTTCTTTTTCGTATTTTCTTAGTTTTCCTTACAGCAGTTTCTAACTCTCACGTGGATCAGTTGGGTGTTGGGACCCAGATGGAATAATGCAGAAACTTGCTGGCCATCTCTTGGCTGCTTCCGGGAGTGGGTTGGAGACCAGGGACCTAATTCCAGGTCAGATGCACTCATTCCCTCCTGGACACTTTTCCACCTGCCTCAGGGGAAGGTCCTGCCTGCGGATTCATGCCCAGCGCACTACAATGCGCGAGCACAGGGTCCTGAAGAACACGTGGAAGCCCCAGCAGTTTGGGCAGAAGGCCTTGGGAAGGAACTTTGTAGCTGGTATTTTTCTGATTTTTAAAAAAATATATTCTACAAATGAATGTTAGTTCATTTGGACATCTCGTACTCATAGTCATTTAGGAGGACTGCTGGGAATACTGCGGTGTATCTTGCTCAGATCCTTCAAAGGCGAAGAGTTCTGAGCTTTATCATGTGAATAACAAGGATCATCTCTGTCAGTCCCTCATCTGGCCTCTTATAGCAGCCTCCTAACCAGGCTCCATCTTTCTTCTGCGGCCCCCCAATCCTCCACGTAGTCAAACTTCAATTACAGCGAAACCCAAGCTCCTCCTCATGGACCGCAAGAGCCTACCTGTTCTGCCCCCGACAACTGCTCCAGACTCATCTCAAATCGCTCCTCCTACCTTGCTCACTGCTCTCCACCATATGTGTCACTTCTGAGGCTGACCCACCACGCTTGTCCCTTCCTAAGGGCCTTTGTAGCTGCTCTTCTCAGGGCCACTTCTTAAGAAACTGGCTCACATGACTGTGGAGGCTCACTGGGTCCCAAGTCTGCTGGATAGGCGAGCAGGCTGGAGACTCGGGGCAGACTGGCAGCTTGAGGCCAAAGGCTGACCACTGGCAGATTTCCTTCTTGCTCATTCATCTCCTAGTCTGTGATTTGTCTTTTAACTTTTTGGCACATTTTGAAGCATCGAAGTTTTATACTTCGGTGAGGTTGAGTTTAGCTGTTTTTCCTTTATGGCTTTTACTTGTGGCATAATACACAATCCACCTGTAATTTACTTTGTATATGATATTTGGTGTAGAATCCTAATTTATTCCTTTGCATAGAAAGTGGCCAGTTGTCCCAACATCATTCATTAAATGGCCCTTCTTTTCTCCACTGACTTACAATGCTATCTCTGTTGTATGCCAAGATACTGTATGTGGGGATTACTAATAAGTCTCTATGTCCTGCTTCTCTGAAATTGTCTTAATGACCCCTTTATTTACTCACATGGCTTTTAGGGCAATATGTCAAGTTTTAAAACCTTTGTTGAAATTTTGAGTGGAATTACATTGAATGTGTAGATTAATTTAAAGAGATAATTGCCATCTTATGTTATGTATTCTTTTCATCCGAGAACATGGTAAATCTCTCCTTATATTTATTTTAAATTGTTAAGTAAATTCCCCATGCAGAACAAGTATCTTTTATAAAAAGCAAGCTAGATTTAGTGCTGTGTATTTGTAATTATTTCTATTTTGAATGGGATTTTCAAAACCACATAATTGGTAGTTGTAGGTGTAAGGAAATTATGTTTTTATATTTTTAGCTTGAATCCAGTAATACTTAGTGATTCTAATTGTCTGCCAGAGATATTGTTGGAGCTATAATTTTTTTGAGATCCTAATGTGTGCCAAGCATTATATTGAACACTTTTAAAGGAGGTAATTTTTTTAGAATATATTTTTATTGATTTCAAAGAGGAAGGGAGAGGGACAGAGAGATGAAACATCATTGATGAGAATCATTGTTTGCCTGCCTCCTGTATGCCTCCTACTGGGGATCAAGCCTACAACCTGGGCATATGCCTTGACCAGGAATCAAGCCACACAGGCTGGGCTAAAGGAGATAATTTTTATTCCCATTTTATAGAGTAAGAAGATATTGAGTTCTTCTCCAGGCTTCTACCACTAGTTGTGGCAAAGTCAATAGTCAGGTCCAGATCTATTTAACTTCAAAGCCACAGCATGTCTGAGTTATTTCAGGTCTCTCGGGTTTATTTAACTTTTTCTGTACAAAAAATAATTCTCCTGGGCCTGTTATGGAGCCCACCTTCACTCCAGAGGGCTTTAGAGCTGTGCCGTTCAATATGGTAGCCATTAGCCCTATGTAGCTCTTTGCATCAAAATGAATTAAAATGAAGTAAAATGAAAAGTTAAGTCCCTCAGTCACACTGGCCACATTTCAGGGGCTCCATGGCCACATGTGGCTAGTGGCTACCCAGGGACAGCACAGACACGATTCCATCATCACAGAAAGCCCTGTTGGGTAGTACTGTCCTAGAGGATACCTAGGCCTCGCGCAGAGAGGAGTGGGCATTTCTCTCTGCTCCCTCTCAACCCTCCCTGTTACGACCAGGCTTCCAGGAGTGTTAGCTCCTGCCCCAGGCTCTTCAGAGCCAGGAGCTGTCAGCAAGCTCCCGCATGGAGACACCTGCTTTCTTCTGGACGCTGCAGTCCTGCCACACCCCGCCTGGATTCAGCTCTAAATAGACTGCTGCTGGGAGAGCTGGGTCATTTCAAAAACTGGTGAAGCAAAAGAAAGCTTTTTAAATTGCCCCCTTTTCACCAGCACAGAAATCCCCCTGTGACCTCCGATAGGTTCTGGTTTTGTAAGATGCGAGGAGAGAGCTGGTCAGGGGGAGGCGGCCTGCAGGTCTCGGCCTCGATGGCTGGAGGGAGACCGCTGCGTCTGGACTCTCAGTCGTACCCAGGCAAATCATGGGATGAAAAATACTGAGGAGATTGCTCGAGTCCCTGGTGATTAATATCTGACACTGGATTTTGGCTTTGCCTTCAAGAGCTCCCTTTGTGGGCACACAGAGCTCACTGCTTGGCAGTAACCACAGCCCGGCCTCCCTGGGTGCGCCCAATGCCCCGATGGAATCATGACGAACTGGCTATCAGCTTTTATCACCCGATGCACCAAGAGGCTGTGCTTTTCAGGAATAAGAATCCTGCTTAAAGCGAAGAGGACGAGGCCTCGTTTCAGCAGCACTTCCCTTCTGGACCTGCCATCGGTTCCCCTGTGTGCAAGGAGTCTCCGTTATGACCGGTCCTTTGCCGGAGAATCGTTGTATTGTGTTCTGGTGTCTCTGGAGATTCGATGGTGCCCAGATCTGTGCATAATGGGCAATAATTACAGATGCAGGGGCTTCGGGCAGTTTGATTTACAGCTACTGTATGACCTGAGTTTAGGAGCAGTTTGACCTTAACCCAGGTTTAGGAATCCGAATCCATCTGTAGAACATCATGTTATAAAGTATAACATCTGTGCCATCTGTTGAAGCCGCTTGGGATTTCAGAGTGAGTCAGTAAGTCGGGGAAGGGAGATAAATCTTTTTCCAGAATGCTGCTTCTCCTCCACTCTGATTTATCAGCTCTGAGGGGAGTTTTCAGTGTCAGTGACAGACATCCCTGGTTTCAGAGGCAGTCAAGTCCAGAGTCTTCATGTGCGGTCCCTGGGCTGGCTGGTTACCTCTGGCCTTGTTTCAGCTTATCGTCGTCATCTGTAACTTATCAGCGGGACTGGGTGTGTTCAGGAAGGTAAAACTGGCCAACAGAAGCAGCAGTCCATATCTGTAGGAGCTTAGACAGGTATCATTTGAGCACCCAACGTGGACAGTGCAGGAGCTGACCCAAGAGGCTCACTCAGTATCTGTAGTATCTACAGTTTCCAATGGCCCGGTCTTAGCAGGGAAAGGGTGGAGAGGTGATCAGACGTGATGGGGACCAGGCACAGGCATCACCAGCCCTGCCGGGCATGAGTGCAATGGGGCTGGGGGCCCTGGAAGGGAGGCCTTGAATCTTCTATTCCAGGGACATTTCCTACCTGGGGGTGGGGTGGGAGGGGGGCGGGGTGCTGCCAGGCTTTTCACAACCCCTAGTTCTTACCCCAGCATCTCACTGGGGTTGAATCTCATGAACACATTGTGAGGTACAGGCTGGGTGTTGGGAGTGGTGCATGGCAGAAGAGAAGGCACAAGAAAGGCTGGCTGATTGGTGTTGGCTGGGTGAGCTTCACACCACAAATACTAATAATCATCCAACAGGCAATTTCTTAAATCCTCCCTTTATTAAAGGTCTACTTAGTAAAAAAAAATAATAGAAATGTTTTTATTTTATGTTTTTCTCTGGATAATTAGGATTCAAGTCTCAATGAACTTTACCAACAAGACTGAAGGGCTGTGATAATCCACTTCCTTTTCACCAGGAGGTGTGCTTTTATTTTCCTAATGATGAGATGCTGAGTATCAGTGTGGAATGGGAGGAGGCAAGAGCATAAGTCTGCTAAAAAGCAGAACACTAGGAGAATGCTGCCCCTTCCTCCACCTCACCATCTCCCTGAGATGTGTTTGTGCACTTTCTGTATACTTTAACATTATTGATTCAACTGAAGAATTACAATAGGAATAAAAGGAGATCTTGAATATGAGTCAAACCTCATGAGTTTGAGCCTTTGGGAAAAGTCTGGTCTGAGTTAGTGTGAATTCATGAGGCATCTAAAGTATAGATATATGAAAAAATTATGAAGATATATATGCAGCTATTTACATATGAAGATAAATACACAAGCACACATACAAATGGGTAGTCCCTGTGTGTGTGTGTGTATTCATATATATGAAGAGTTTCATTCCTTTGAGTATATATGAAGACAGATATGTGTGTGCATATGTGTGTGTGTATGCCCTTATTCCTTCATGCCAATGAGCATCATTTAGGAGTAGCTACAGCGGAGGGCTTTGTAGACCTACATCCATCCTGGATCCATCACTAACTTGCTGACTTCTAGACCAGGGTTTCTCAGCTTCAGTACTATTAACATGTTGAGTTGGCTGATTATTTGTGCTGTGAAGCTCTCCTGGGCACCGTACGATGTTTAGCGGTATCCCTCACCTCTATGTACTGGAGGCCAAGACAGCCCCACACCCCTCCCTGCCCATGACCACCACAAATGTCTCTCAACAAGTTCCAGGCACTGCCCTGGTTGGGAACCATTGTTCTAGACCAAATGGGATTGTTCCCAGGACATACAATATCCATCAGTAGACTGAGGAGAGCACCTCCAAGGCCCCTTCCAGATCTCACACTCCCAGGGTGACTGTCAAGGGTCCAGCCAGACCCAGAAGCCATCTGACCCCCGTGTTGCTGTAACTGGGTATATAAGTGGAAATTTGTTCTTCTGAAGGTTAAATGCTCTCCTTTATACTATCCATTTGCTTATGTCACCTACCCTGCCCAGTTCCCAAAGACCAGAAGATGAATGACTCTTCTTAGATGCCTAAAACAGACTTAAAGTCATACTTATGTTCACTGAACTTGAGCCACACAGCTATGTGTAACAGAGGAGAGGTTTGGACATGATTTGGCTGAAACACCTGCTCTTCTCACCCACAGGCATTCTCACACTAATGAGAGCAAATGAACTACTGAGCACATGCGTGCCGGGCAGCTTCCTGATCCGAGTCAGTGAGAGGACCAAGGGCTACGCCCTGTCCTACCTGTCTGAGGGCGGCTGCAAACACTTCCTCATCGATGCCTCCACCGACTCCTACAGCTTCCTGGGCGCGGACCAGCTGCAGCACGCCACCCTGGCGGAGCTGGTGGAGTATCACAGGGTGAGGCGATGCAAGACTTGACCTGCTCTGTGAATTCCTGCCCTGCAGCAGCCCGAGCCCTGGAAGGCAATTACGAGAAAAATGATTGAGACAAGTAATGGGGGATTAGTCTTTGATAATTCCTCCCCATCATCAGGATTCTTAATTGCATTTCCTTTATCACTGAGCCTAGTTCCTCCTCAAATACTCAGGGAGACCCCACCCCACTGGGCAGAGAACATAGGGGACGCTAAAATCTCTATGCCTACACTGACCACATCTGAGAACACTCTCCAGTTAGAACTCGGTGCAGGTTTGCACATGAGAAAAATCTGTTTTGAAATTGTAGACGATAAAGCTTTGTGTAGATCAAGGGTAGGCAGGAAGTTCTGTGTTCTCAAGAGGGAGGAGTGGCACGGCATCATTATTTACTCTTAACCTGCCCAGCCTGACCTGTGCCTTCTGATTCACAGGAGGAACCCATAACCTCCCGGGGGCAGGAGCGCCTCCTGTACCCCTGCGGTCAGCGGGACCAGCCTCCCGACTACCTGGAGCTCTTTGAGTGACAGCCCCCACGTGTCATGCTGCAGCCCCCGGCTGGGCTTTCCTGTGGACAGACACGGCTGAAATGGACGTCTGTGTGTGAAGCCAAAATGACCCTGCCGCAGAGCCAGTACTGACCAGCCAACAGTACCCATGGGGTCCTACAGAAATCCCTCTTCCGCACGAACACCGGAGTTTGATGTTAGAGGAGATCACCTCTGCATCGTACGCACTCCGAACGTGAAGGGAGATCCCCCATTTCAGCAACTGCCTAACGTGAAGGATACACCCTCCATGATGTATATAAGACAAAGTGAACAAAGAAGAAATTGGAGCCTTTTAGGGATGAAGGTGTTCTTTAAAAACCAGTAGCTCGTGGGAACTATTTCACGGTCTCCAAGCTCTCCTTTTGCATCATCTCAAAAAGCCTCAGGGCCTGTTTATATGAAGTGACATGCTGGCTTTATTGACAGCTGAGATGACTCTCCAAACACACGTCACTTATTGTGCACGTTGGAGCCAGGATGTAAGAGACATAGGAAAACAAAGTCGGGCATGTAAGTTGAATGTGTTTAAAGTATAGGGTGAGGGGCTTAACAGGGACAAAAACACCGCGGACTAGGAGAGCGAGCTGGTGTCTGTGAGTGTCCTCATCCCAGAGAGCCAGGACACGGTGCCCGTCTACCTTGGCTCTACCCAGAGTGCACCAGCGATGGAGTCTGTGCACACGTGAGGTCCTAGGTGTTAGTGGTGACTGACATGAACACAATAGTGAGCTGTGTGAATGCTACTTCTTGTGGGTTGAACTGTGTCCCCCAAAAGATATTTTGAAGTCCTAGCCCCCCCATACCTGTGAATGTGACCTTATGTGGACATGGGGTTTCTGCAGATGTAAGCCAGTTGAGGTCATCCTGGACTAGGGTGGGCCCCATAATCAATGCCGGGCATCTTTATAAAGAGAGAGGGATCTGGGAACAGAGGCACGCAGAGAGAAGGCCCCGAGATGACAGCAGAGACAGGAGTGATGCAGTTACAACCCAGGGATGCCAAGGACCACTGGCGACCACCAGGAGTTAGGAGAGCAGCATGGACAGGCCTTAGAAGAGAACGTCGCTCCGCCGACACCTTGATTTCAGACTTCTATCCTCCAGAACTATGACAGAACAAATTTCTGTTGTCTTAAGCCACTGAGTTTATGATAGTTTTTATGGCACCCCTAGAAAACCAATACATTTATGTAATTACAGAACCGGATGTACATTATGTACCATACAAATGCGAGATGTACAACTGCAGATAGGCACCCCGCCCTCCTCCTAATGAAGGGAAAACAGGAGATGAGAAGAACCTCCCATTGGCTCTGCTTAGCTCAGGACCAAGAATTGCTCAGTCAGGAATCTTCTGCCCCACTGCACCCCATCCCACCCCCAGCCTCCATCAGGTGAAAGGCCTGACCAAGGAGGCTCGGAGTCACCGAGATCATTCTCTGGGAAGATGGAGATCTACTCAGACTTCAGGCCCGGCTCCCCGCATCAGCGTTGTTTTAAAGGAAGCAGACGGTGGTAGCCATTTGATCCTGAGGTTGTTGGTTGTATAAAGCACCCGCTGGCAGTGTAAAATGCAACCCGTAAAGAGGGCGGGGCGCCTGTCTGTGCATATATATGTGCGAGTGTGCATGGGTGGAGATGTGTACTTTAATGAGGAAGTGTTTAAACACAGGGAGTTGCTCTGTGTTTCTTGAAATGCTGCATGTGTTTTCTATTGTCTGAGAGACAACTGTCAATTAGTGTCAAGAGCGTCTCTCCGCTTCCTCTCTGTGACTCAGCGACCATGACGTGAGAGAATTGCAGAGATGATGCCGGGCTGGAAGCCAGGAACGTCTGTTCCCGCCTCTTCCCACCATGAGCTGCGTGGTCGGGATAGGTCCCCTTACCTCTCTGAACCTCACCTTTCACTTCTAATGAAATAAAACAAGGGATTTTAACTAGATGATCTTTATGATGTTCATTCAGCTCTGAAATCTTTAGGTTCTTGAATGAATAGAAACATACCCTACAGTCACTAATAATTACGAAGACATATAAGATTCCAGCATCACCCTCTGCCTAGAATTCTTCTGGAGGAAATAAGTACAGTCATGTCCAGATATAACTACACCAAGTGACTTCTTACTGGGGGAAGACTTAGAACACGGGAAATGACTGGGTGAGCCTACCGTTACAAGGAGAAGCAGATTGGAGTCCTGCACTATTTTACCCTGTTGGTTACTGACTCTCAGAGGAATAAGCTGTCCAGTGTTTGATGATATGGTGGTGAGGACTAACACCTGAAATTCTTAGGGAAAGAGAAGGGTTTACAGAATTCAGAAATTGATTACAACTAAATGGGTTGAGGAGGCCTGAATTCTCATCCCAGCTCAGCTGGTAAGACCCGGTCTCCCTGTGTCTGACCCTAGTTATGGCCTAAGGTGAGGCCGTCCAAACCCTGGCCCTGGTCCCCTCCATCTGTTGACTCAAGAAGCCCAGCACTTGTCTAAAATCAGTAAAAACAGCCGTAACCGGTTTGACCAGTGGCTAGAGCGTCGGCCTGCGGACTGAAAGGTTCCAGGTTCGATTCCGGTCAAGGGCATGTACCTTGGTTGCGAGCACATCCCCAGTAGGGGGTGTGGAGGAGGCAGCTGATCGATATTTCTCTCTCATTGATGTTTCTAACTCTCTATCCCTCTCCTTTCCTCTCTGTAAAAAAAAAAAAAAAAAAAATCAATAAAATATATATATTTTTAAAAAAAGAATCCCAGCACTGACCTACCTGCCCAAGGTTTCTTGGTCTGGGATGTTCCCCTCAGGTTTTGTCATGTGCCCCAATCCCAGGTACCCCAACCTGCCTGCCTCTTGGGACTGTGGCAGATGCTCCCCCCTGACCGTGTGGATTCGCCTCTCCCTCAACTGGATTCCGGCATCTCCCCTTATAGCCATTCACATGCTCCGGCTGCTATCTCCCCATTGCAGAACCACCCCCCCCCCCCAACTATCTGTGAGGCTCCTGGTCTGGTCACCTGCCCTACCTACCACAGTAAGATGCACGGAAAGGTCCTTGTCCCTCAGCGTCACCAGCAGTGCTAAGCAATGCCAAGAAGGGTGAGTAGGTTCAAACCTTACACCAAGAAGAGGAAAAACACAGGGGTAGTTAAGAAAAGGGATCAAGACAAAGGAGAAAAAGTGAAAAGGGACATGGACAGGCTACTAAAACTAACGCAAGGGCATTTATACCAGAGCCCCTCTGCACCATCCTCAACAACCAAAGGCCACGGCCAGCGCCTTATCTTTGGGGTGCTTTCGATGGCGCGAGGGGCTCTGGGAAAGGCTTCCCACGCAGGCCACTCCCCACCCTTCGGGACAGCCTCACAGGCTACAGGTGTGGTTTTCACGTGGCTCCGTTTGAGGCTAATAATTAGAACAAGCAGTTAGGTACCCTTTTCCTTCAGCCTTCCTTTGAATTGAATCTGAGGGTGTTACTGTTTGTTTTGAGTTTATGTTTAAATTTAAAAAAAATTTTCTTAACCTTTGCCGTTGGGGTTGAACATCCTAGCAGGCCAGGTGCTACTTACTGTTCTCGTTCTTAAAACATGAGCTGGAGGGTGGTTTGGTCGTGGGCTGGTGGTGGGGTTGGAAATGGGGATTGGCGACGGAGGCAGAGGAAGCTTCTGGTAGTACTGTAGTCTCCTGTATCAAGCTACGGTGTCCCTCTCGGGTGGATGAAGAGTCAGTCTAGTCGCCATGCATCCCACCTGGGGACTGCCTGTAGCTGCAGGCTACCTACTCAGCCAGCCACCAGCCAGGCAGAGGGACATTTGGTGAGTCCTGGGCGGAGGCCGCAGCAAGTGGCCTGTCCCTCCCTGAACCTTGGGGTGACTGTGGCCACGATGGCCCTGAGGCAGCACAGCACTGGCTGCCTCCCAGGCTGCCACCTGCGCCCCCTCCCTTAGAAGAGCAGACAGGCAGACAGCCCAGGGGCACGGGGTGGACCACTCCAGAGGCCTGCACGCAGGAACGGCAATGCAGAGACTTTGAAAGGCACCTCTGCTGACAGAGTATTTGCTGTGTTGAAGCCACCACCCAAAGCCCCCAACCAAATGGCACAGTCCCCACAGATTTTGGCAGCAACAGCAAAGCACTGAGTCCTGCCAGTAGAAACAGCTTTGAATTCAGCTAATCAGGATAGGGATCACACAAATTCGGTGGGTGTGGCAGTAAGACACACCCACCCGTCTGAGGGACCGCCCAAGGTCTTTATCAGCTCTCGGCAACAGCGTCAAACCTTTTTCCAAAAGCCAACTTTCCTACCTGCTCTCAAGACAGTCTTTAAGTCTCGAGCCTTCGGATCCTGCTGGAAAGCCTACTCCCAAAGCTTCAGGGCCCTGACCGGGTTAATACACAGCAGCTGGAGGGGGCGGGGCCAGCTGGCCTAGTGCTCCTGGGTGGCTGTTAACAAGCTTTCATTGGCAGGATTCTGCAGGTGGGACTGGAGAGCAGGGAAACAGTGGGGAACCCAGGCGCAAGAGGCCAGGCTTTGGACTCAGGCCAGGCCAAAGCTTCCCCCACGCCTTCCCCAAGACCTTCAGGCCCTCTGAGCTGGGATGACGGTGTGAGCCTGCAGCCAGCCACTGTCTGGGCGCCTGAGCCAGTGCTTTGCCGTTCCTGAGCCTTGGTTTCTGCACCTGTGGAATGGAAGCAATGATGTCACCTACCTTAGAGGCTTGGCATCATGCACATAAAACGCCTGGCTATGCTCCTTACTTCAAAAACCTCGAATGCCTCTCAACTGCCTAGGGCCATGGTCGGCAAACTGCGGCTCGCGAGCCACATGCAGCTCTTTGGCCCCTTGAGTGTGGCTCTTCCTAAGCCTTAGGAGTACCCTAATTAAGTTAGTAACAATGTACCTACCTATATAGTTTAAAAAATTTGGCTCTCAAAAGAAATTTCAATCGTTGTAATGTTGAAATTGGGCTCTGTTGACTAATGAGCTTGCCGACCACTGGCCTAGGGGGTCATCAACTCCAAACACTGAGCATGGGATTTAAGGGAGAAATTATCCATTGTATCTTAAACTCCTCGTAACCCTTCTTCTGATAGACTGAAATTGTTTTCAGAATGACAGAAATAAAGGACAACATGCACACACGATGGGTTCACGGTCTGCAATGTGTGGCCCGCAGTGGCCCTCTGATTACACCGGAGAGGCACTGGGCATCCGAGTTGATATTGAATAATAACAGCTGAACGTGGATGCCTGCCAATACTAACTCATTTAATCTGTGGTGTGCCGGTAAACAATTAACTGGCTGGGGAAGGGGGTGAAGGGTGGGGTTCTGGGGGGAGCCTGATGTGTATGTAGCCTTTGCTGATTTCCATGGTGTAAGCGCTCTCATTACCGTTGACTTTAAGCTCCCGACCTGCCATTACTGAGTGAGGAGTGGGAAGAGGTACGAACAATTGGCTCTCATGAGGCTGCTGGTTGGAGGAGACCTGAGGTTTATATTAGAGGCCCCAGCTCCAGTGAGATGACTGGGGCGAGTTACTAGGCGGCTTAGTAAGAACAGAGGGAGGATGCAGAGGGTGGGAAGGGAAGGGAACTAACACAAGCCCAAGACTCAGTGCCTCCTTGGCAGCATCCTTCCTTCAGAAGACGTATTGTGACTGGCTCCTTCAAGCCACAAGTTCATTACTGCCTCCCTTTGCTGTCTAAGATTATATTCCAAGCCCCTAATTACAGTGTTTTAGTGGGGCCTTTGCTAGTCCTTCTGGGAAGGGGCTGGAGAGAGGTCCTGCTGTGGACCGCATGTGCCCCCACAAAACGTATACGTAGACTCTCCAATGTGATGGTATTAGGAGGCGGGGCCTTTGGGGGCAATTAGGTCGTGAGGGTGGAGCCCCCATGATGGGACCCGTGTCCTTTAAAAGAGGAGAGCTCTCGGCCCTGCGAGGACACAGACACTGACACCGTATCTGCTGGTGCCTTGATCTTGGATTTCCCAGCCTCCAAACCGTGAGCAATCGGCACCTGCTGTACAAGCCAGTCTACACTATTTTTGGTAAAGCAGCCCGACTCAGACAGAGTCCTGCTTGCATGTGCTTCAAGAGGGCTCCTACCTTTTGATAAAACTATCTTACCGGAGAATGTTTTATTTAAAAAGAGAAAAATAGTTTAACATTGTGCGACTTCCTCTTCTTTTCTGCTACCGTCAGCAACTTGAAAACCCAGTTCTTAGCCACTGTCTCAGGCACCTGTGACATCGCAATTTAAACCAGCACCGGTGAGGGTGAGCCCCGGGGCAGCCTGGGCCTGCTCCCCGAGGGGCACTGAGGCCTGCCTGACCCTGGGGTCAGACATTTGCTCCCTGCCGCCAGCCTGGTTGGAAACCCATCCCCCTGAGCCTGGGAGGACACGGGTAGGAGTGTGCAGGTCAGTCCCACAAAGCCCTCTGGACCACTGGGGAGAGGGCCCCAAATTTCTAGCATCACCATTACATGTAAAAATATAAAATACAATCAGAATTTAAAGGCACCCTGGAAATCATTTCTCATTTTCTTCTAATAAAAAGGACAAGTAAATTGTAACAAGGGCCCTGTTTGTCATTATGGTTCTCTCCACCCGCCCCCCCCCCCCCCCCCGGCCGCCAGACCAGTGGTTCTCACCCAGGGGTGGCTCTGTCCTCCAGGGACATTTGGCAATGACTGGGTGAGAGACCCTCCTGGCATCTGGTGGGCAGAGGCCAGGGTGCTGCTAAATACCCCACAGTGCACAGGACAGCCCCACAACAAACAGAGGTCTAGCCTCAATTATCCACAGCACCACAGCTGAGAAACCCTGGTCTCTGCATAAAAAACTTTTCCAAAAACTAAAGACATGGCATTCTTATTCCAAGAGGAAATAATATCCACAAATCATATTTTATTAGCTGTCCAATGCCACCTTCCACTCATGCCCTGTGTTTTAATTAAATGTTATGAACTACCCATACAAATCAATACAATGCTTCCCCCCCCCCCCCCCACACACACCAACAGCTTGAATGTTCTTGAAGCTTTTAAACAATGACTTGACTGTGGGCAAACAGAAGACAAGGAATCAGAGATAATTAGCTCATGCATCTGGTGCTGGCTATTAAATAAATAATTTTCACATGAATGTAGAAACCACTCAGTGTTAACGGTATTTATTTTTTTTAAATAGTTGGAAACTGTAATAAAATGCAATTTTCAGAAGCGTCTTGGTGATGGAGTAGAACAGCTTCATTTAAAAAAGAATGAAGTTACTCCCCCCTAGACGGGGGTGGGTGAACATGTAGCAAAACCTCCCATCCCAGGAGACTGGGGCAGATGGAGTGATCTTGCACAAAATACATGTCCCCACAGCTCTTCTCACGGAAGCCGGCAGCCAGGAAGAGCACCCTGCTTGGGAAAGAGCGTTTGGTTCACACCGTGTACTTTGGTTTATTTAAACAGGTAAGAAAGTAGTCCCCAGTTCTCCCTTGCAAAAACATGTGTTTTCTGACTTTTAAATAAATCAAGATACCGCCAGTCTGAATGAGTTTCCTTTTCTGTTGAGGCTAAAAAAAAAAAGGATATTTTTAATTCCCTCCAGTGTTCAGCTGCTCCTCTTCGGAAATACTCTCCAGATACAGTCTGGTTATGTCTGGGTCCTCACCAGCCCCAGCCTCGCCTCCCACGTGCTGAAGGTCTGACGCAGTGCCTGGCAGGCCCAGCATCCGCAGCTCCTCCGATGGGGGTATCCACCTGGTGCTCTGAGTGGGAAGTTCTCCTAATGCATCTCAAAGTATCTTCTTAAAAAATGCAAAAGTATATGCCAGCTTGTGCTCTCTTTAGTAAGGCTTACAAATGGGTCATTAAATAAGCAAAATATAACTCTTAAGCAAAAGAAAAGTGCATTTTTAAATAAAATAAACAAATGGAGATGGTTAAAACTACAACCAAAAAGATGAGATTATTTTTGGTTAATTTTGGGGAAAATGGCAACAGTTATTCTTTTTCTTTTCTTTTTTTAGTCCATTTGGTTTTGCTTAATATACTCACAGGGATCGTCATGAGGGTATCTTTGAGTTTACAGTCTCCTCGCCTGCCTTGTTGTCTTAGACACAGAGTTCCTAGACGCGAGAGTCCTACTGATACAGTCATTCTGCTGGGGAGAAATGTTTGCCTTTCATTCTAATGAACTTTGTACAAAACTGGTCTTCACTCATGAATACGGCAATGAGCACAGACAGCAACAGGCCTCCACACTGCCAGGCGTACAACCTCACACCCATTCTCCTTCGTCAGACGCTGCAGGGGATCCTTCCTCTGTTGGGGCTACTTCTGCAGGCGAAGGGGGAGATTTGGATTCCTGCTGCGTAAAACCGCACAGGCAGAAATGGAGGCGCGCTCCCTCTGTCGCTTAGGAATCAGTCAGCTTGCCCTGTATGGACATCGCTTCCTTGTTGCAGCCACGTGTCAGGTTCATTGCAAAAGGAAAAAACAAAAAAAACATCTCCCCCAACGTGTCCC
Source organism: Myotis daubentonii (assembly GCF_963259705.1). NCBI lineage: Eukaryota > Metazoa > Chordata > Mammalia > Chiroptera > Vespertilionidae > Myotis > Myotis daubentonii. Next base: position 194,837,983 of record NC_081841.1, read on the forward strand.
TGGGAGTTCATGTTTTTTTGCTGCTTGACTTCTGCTTCTGCTTGCGAAGGTGAGCCTCGATCTCGTGCCGGAAGACCAGCATGCCCAGCTGCCCGTGGGAGGCCTCGTTCATGGCCTTGGACTGCATGCACATCTTGTACTGCTCGGGGGTCAGCTCGTCCACACAGCGCTTCTCGTGCCAGAGGTGGAAGAGGCCCCGCACGGGCGTCCGCACCACTATGAGGTTGCTGTGGAGGTACTTGCGGTACAGGTGCACGTCCTCTCCGCCCCAGCCTCTGATGTCCAAGTCAAACCCACCTGTCAGGAGAGAACACACGGCTGAGTCAGGCCGGCCCGCGCCTCCCGCTCCCCTGCGCTGCACAAGCACAGAACGGCATGAAGACGAGAAGCCGGTAGGGGAGGTGTATTTCGCCGCCCCTCCGAATGATGTGTCCATCCGTGTCAGAGAACTCAGAATTCTCGAACGCGGACGACCTTCATGGAAGCCAGTACCAACTCCCAGAGGTGACAAGACTGCAAACAGAATCCCAGCATTTTCCTGCCTTGGAGAGCTGTCAGCAGTGCTAATGATGAACCCCAGACTCCAACTGAGAGCTGCAGAAGCGCCCCAACTTCAACCCGAGACCTCCCGATGAAAATCCCCGTGTTTCTGTTTGAACGTGACCTCCTCCTCCTGCCACTTCACATGGAATAAACCAGAGGTGTGCAGCGTGAAGTAGTAAAACAGGATCTCAGGGTGAAAAAAAATCACACCCCACAAAAGCACTCTTCCTTTTGGAGACTAAAGTGGTCCCCAAAAGCTGGTGAAACGACTCGTGTTGAAGGGACCAGCCCAAGTCGGTTCTGGGGTTCCACTCCAACAATCTTGTTTCACGTAGGAATGGACAAGGAGAATACTGGTCCCCTACACTCTCACCCAAGGTTGAGATGCCCCAGGTTGTTTCTTAACCTAAAGTCCACGGTGCCTCAAGTAGAACCAAAGAAAAATTGGTCTCTTTTTGTCATTGTTCCTCGTCTCACCTGGGAGATTTCTCCAACTCTTACAAGACATAGTGAGGTGATTCTGAACATCTTTGCTCCATTATCACAGAGCCCTTTGTCCCCAAACCATGCGGCTCTGATCAAGGCTATTGCTGGATCCCGGAAAGGGGCTCCCCAAGCACAGAGAAACCACACTGCACCCACCCCTGGTCCATGTCTACGAGGGCTCTGTACTCCCCCCAGTACAGGCAGGCAGAGACCATTCTGAGTCAAGGATCTGGAATCTGAGTCTTGGTTCTCATCCAAGCTCCCACTTTACCTCTCGTGAGCTCTGGTTTCTTTACCCGGAAATGAAGTAGGTGTCATAACCGAACGAGACAGTAATGTAAGGGGCAGTGCTTCGTTAGCTGTAGCTGGTTTATTATTACCATTGGTATCATTACAACTTATTAAGTAAAACTTATGCGAGCATATGATGCTTGCAAATTAATGCAACATTGCAAAGAATAATGGGGGACAGATGTAGCCCAAAGATTCATTCTGAGCTCATAGCAATGGCCGACTGAGAAAGAGGACCGGCCCAGTCTGCCATTCTCATGTTTTTCTAGTATATCAATGCCCAGTCTTTAGGGAAAAAATGTATTATTACCCCAAATTTGATAAATATAGATCATCACAAAATACTCTCTCCCTGTATAGAGAGCAAGGAAACAGCTTCTTAAAATGGAAATCTCCTTTAGAAATCAAAAAAATATATGTCATTTTTGGAAAATGATTTGCACAAAATCATTTAGGCTTATTTCTTAAACAAATCAAAGCACACCTGTGGTTCGCCGCTGGTTATCCCGGGGCTCCTGCCACTCGGAGACTGGCATCCTGGGTGCTCTGCAGCTGCTCACAGGACCTGACTGCAAGCCGTTTGGGTTTCATTTTTATTTTTAACTGGTGATTCCTGTGAGCATTCTGCAGGCCCTGCAGACCACCTCCACCTCTGACCAAAACTTGGGGCTGCTCAGATAGACTCACTGACCTTAAAAAGAGCAGCTGTAGGCCTTGGGCGGGAGGGGGAGTAGGCAGGAGAGAGCAGGGAAGCGGTCTCTGGGAGGCCACAGGGAGGTGGTGGGGGTGGGCATCTCCACACCTTGTGAGGACAGGACTTCCAGACTCTGTCCTGCTAGAGCCAGAGCCCAAGATCAAGGTTTCTGACCTGCTCATTCACTCCCAAGTCACATATAATCCACAATTCTACTCCCTTCAGAGGCACATGAGTTAGAACTGCCGTGGGGAGAGAGTGTGGAACTCCCAAGGGGGACAACAGACACCCTGTTCTCATCCTGACTGTGTCCCTCACTTTGCCTCTGAGAACCTTGGTCTCCTCAACTGCAACCGAAGGGCCTGCCCTGTCTGTGCTCTGGGAACCTGTGTGTATGTGTGCGTACACAGTGACTGTACACTCAGGGCTTCAGGTGACACCTGGAATTTTTGAAGGTACAGCAGTTTTTCCAGAATTTCCTGGTGTGTGATTTTCTCAAATTCCCCATGTCACCCTATTTTTTAATGGATTCCCCCTACTGGGGAGGCCCAGGATGGTCTACATCAGTGGTTCTCAACCTTCCTAATGCCGCGACCCTTTCATACAGTTCCTCATGTTGTGGTGACCCCCAACCATAAAATTATTTTCGTTGCTACTTCATAACTGTAATGTTGCTACTGTTATGAATCGTAATGTAAATATCTGATATGCAGGATGTGTTTTCATTGTTACAAATTGAACATAATTAAAGCATAGTGATTCATCACAAAAACAGTATGTAATTATATATGTGTTTTCCGATGGTCTTAGGCGACCCCTGTGAAAGGGTCATTCGACCCCCAAAGGGGTCGCGACCCACAGGTTGAGAACCGCTGGTCTACATGATGGGGCACAGGAGCCGGACAGGCTGGAAGTCAGCCCTGGGGGGACCCCCTGGAAGCTGCCTTTACACAATGAGCTGCCTCGATCTGCAGATGGGAGCCTTATTTGGGGTGACTGAGAGGTGCTGGTGGAGATTATAGGGTTAAAGTGCCACACACTCCCAGGCCACCGATTGGTCCAGCTCCAAGCCCATGACAAGAGGAATGAACCTGAGCCACCTTTTCTTAAGAAGTGGCACCTGCTTTGCCACCAGGCTCCTTGGGAGCTGACTGGCCAGGTTCCCGCACAGCCCTTCCCTGGCCTCGAGGTGGCAGTAGAGATGCAGACTTGTTGCCAGTGGATCTGTCTTACCTATGTTGATGAAGTCTGACCGATACTGACATGTCATCCCAAATCCGAAGTCTCTCCAAAATCCAGTTTCCTTCTTTATGACCTGCAGGGAAAGCACCATCGTTTGAGAGGGAAGGACAGAGTGGATAACAAGAAACGGAGGTTAGTCACATAAGCAACGTTAAAAGGAGAGTCCATCCCAGCACTGATAATCAGCCGCAACCCTGTGGGGGAAACGCAGACGGATTTGAGTCCTTCTGGACGGTTAGGAATACAGTCAGCCCACCAGTCCCCAAACAGGGCCTTGTGATTTTTGGCACCTCTGGCTGGAATGTTCTAGGGTACAAGGCATGGAAACACACACACACACACACACACACACACACACACACGCTCAAAAACAACCCGGAGAGCAAGTTTTTGAGCGGCGCCATGGAAAAGCCACCTACGTGTCTGGCCCAACACCAGTGCCAGCGAGAATTGGAGGCCTCGGCCCCTCACACAGGGCCGGGCCGGGAGCCAGCAAAGGGCTCAGGAAGTTGAGAGAAGGGATAGGGAACAACTCGGGATTCAGCTGCCCTGGCACCGCGCACACACGGGGCTCCCGCGGGCAATGGAAGGAAAACCCGAGGCCTCGGCGTGTGACTCCGGCTCCGCTCCTGCTGGTTGAGGAAAAGGGCACGGCGCGTCCAGGTTATGAAGGAAGACTCTGTCCGTTCGTCTTTACTTTCAAGCCAAACTGCTCCAAAAAGCCGCTGCAAGTCGTTGCCAGGCGGCCAGGCTGCCGAGAGGCCATCCAAGCGGTGACTCTCTTCAAAAAGCCAGACCTGGCCCTGCCCAACCTCTTACTTTGCAAGTAAATTTCCAATGTTCTGGCTGAAGCAGCAAGACGTTGAAGAAGTTGCTGCTATATTTCTGGCTGAGGTAATTCTGGGAATGGTTTGGGGACCTATTTTAATCGTGATTTTTCATGATTCACTTTTGAGTTAACATCGGTGCTTCGATGAAAGGAAGTCCCCTGGGGGGTGGGCTGAGGGGAGGCTGCACCAGGTCCCCATCCACTCGGACTGTGCCTTTCCCGTCGGGGACGCCTGGCTCTGTTCTCAGCCAAGGAGACACAGTGTGCGTCTTGTCCCATCTTGACCACCGGCTGGCTTCTCCGCCTCGGGTAGGCCCCGCACTTCTTTGAGCCCCTATTTCCTTTCCAATAATTGAGGAGGTTGAGCTAAACCACCCCTAAGGTCTCTTCCAGCTCTAAGAGCCAAACATTTGTCCGATTACTACTATTTCACCTCCCTGAAGTTTCCCTTTATCTATGCCACAGGCTACACTGTACTGGACAGATGGCTTGCAGAAGGGCTGATGAACTTGAAAACTCTTTTACTCCGTGACCTGGGAAACAACCTTATTTTCACTACCACCTCCACGGGGATGCCGCTTGCACTGCTGCCAGCGCGCAGCAGGACTGCCAAGGGAAACCGAGACCTCAAGCGGCCTCATCGGCTACCACGGTCCCCAGCACGTGCTCTCCAATCCCTCTTCAGAACAAAGGCCTGTAACACAAACCTTCCAAGTGACAAGACAATGTCATTAGTATCGACCGGAAAGGTTTTACAGGGCAGGAAGTCTAAAAAAAGTCTCCCCTGAGTCATTTTTAAAACTGGTTTCTGCTTCATCCCTGTTATACCAGGTACACTGTTCCTGATGCAGCTACTGGCTTAATATCCTTTTTTTCCCCAGGATGCAGACAAGTCTTCTAAGCTTCTGGATATAAGTGGAGTCGAAGAGGAGTGCCAGTATCCAAACTTCAAATACTTGGCTGAGGTCTATATGAGTGCCAATGAGAAAGGTCCAAATGGGGAGAACAACGGGTCAGGGCTTGGGAAGAAAGACAAAGGGGTGGGGGTTGCAAGAAGCAGCCACTCCAGGGCTGGGGTGAGTGGACACAGTACCTGGTAAACCTGCACACAGTGAAGAATGACCCTCAGCTGCAGACAGCGTGACAGAAACAAATGGATGTGTGAGCTGGGAATGAGCTACATAAATACTTATTAACATTGGCTTTAAAGTTGGCAAGCCACGAATAGCACTGTCTGAAGAGCTCATTGAATCGTAGCCCTTGGTGGGAACCGATCGTGCCCACAGCATATACTGTCAGGGCAAGATGGAGTGCACTTATTAGAGTTCACTTATTAAGGCTCCACCACCCCAGCTGTGCTGAGCCGCTAACTGGAGTGGTGCCCTGGACCAGCAGCCGAGCCGGGAGTGAGCGCTCTCCAGTGTACATCAGATCACAGCACGCTCCCATTTAAAGCCCTGCCGTGGTTTTAATTGCATGCTCTCTAATGCAATTAGAATGAAATCCATGCGGAAACCTCCAGCCTGCAAAGGCCCCACGGAACCTGGCCCCTGCCTGCCTTGCCCAGCTCACGTGTCCCTTATATTCTGCCTCCTGAACGCGCCAGGATGACAGGTCTCCACAGCTGGATACCTGCAGAGCTGCCTCCGAGGTTCACCCTTTCCCTGCTCACCCCTGGGCTCTGCTCCAATGTCATTGCTCAGAGTCACTCATCCAGGCCCTTCCAGCCACTGTCAACCCTTCCCAGCCATGTCACACTCTACACGTGGCTCATTTTCTCTATAAACCAGGCTCTCTGAAATCACCCTGTTGTATTTGTTTCTCTGTTAGCTGACTGTCTTCACCTACCACCTCTGGTGAGCGCAAGCTTGGTCTCCAGCACCCAGATCACTGTCTCCCACATAGCGAAACTCAATAAATACACTAAGTCATCAGTTAACATCATTGATGGGTTCTGTGACTTCAAGCCAAATTATGTATACCAAAACCAATTTTACCATATGCTAATTGATATTAGCAGGAGTTGAGTTCCTACTCAGGCATCTCATTAATATGATAATGAACCAACCCTGAACAAAAGGAAGTTATCTGAGGATCTGCTATACTTCTCCAATGAACGAATGAGGAGCAGAGACAACATGAAGCCAGTGGAAATATACATGGTCCAAGCCCAGAATCTTGTCAGGGAGTGGACCAGCGAAGGCCTAGAAATCCCAGTGGGAAAACCCTCAGAATTGTGTCATTCTGGACCAACAGACAAAAACATTTCACCCTCCTGGGGTCTAAGCAGAGGGCTTAACTTCTTAGCACCTTTGCCAGAGACATAAGGAGCGCCACTGTTCTGGTCACGCGTTGAACAGATACACACCAGTGATGTCTAGAGAAAGAAGAAGCCCTAAGAGATTAGACTTTAAAAGAGAAACATCTCCTCCTTCTGTCCTGAATTTCCCGACCTGTTCTCAAGTGCTATCCTTACTTTTAACCATTTCTATCCAGGGCCGGCCTCTTCTTAGCTCTCTGAACCACCTTTCTCTCCCACCTAGGATCCCATCGGAGCACCGCAGGGCAGGAACACACCAGAAAAGACAGTTCGAGCCCATAGGAAGTTGCCAGACCTTCCGCTCTGTGGGTGATTCATATGATCGGGGTGATTATTTTCTATTAGGTCCAAAACACAAGGCATAAATCAGCACCTCCCTCCAAAGCCAGGGAAGGCGGCCACCCTGCAGGTGCAGGGGGAAGGGGGGGGGGGTGTCCTGGAGCGGCAGGCAGCGCCTGTCTGCTTTCATGGCACTGACTTGGACAACTGCCCATGACACAATCTGGGCCCTAAAATAAAACAAGTAACATATACTCAGGTGGCATATTTCCTCTAAAGACAAGAGAGTCTCCTGAGACCTGAGGTTGTGTCTGAGCAGCCTCACGTTCACCAGAAACACTGAATGGTGTTCATTAACCTAATTTCTGACCTCACTGTAGGCAGGCAGGCAGGCAGGCGGGCAGGCAGGCAGGCAGTGTGCGGTCCACAGGCCCCACATGAGGAGGCTTCAGGCCTGGTTTAGTGCCCTGCTGTTGCCATCTGGAAATTCTTAATGAGTTTTGAACAAGGGCCCTGTGCTTTCATTGTGCACTGGGCCATGCAGGGTGAATAGCCAGCCCTGTCCATGAGCAGCAGACACCTTGAACTTCAGGGTCCTCTATGGCTCGGTTGGGTGCCTCCTGCCCCCACACTGTGCAGTCCCCATTCTCTGGTACCGAAGGCTGATGAGCACACACTGTGCGAGATTCCAAGGGCCCGCATGTGGTGTGCATGTGCCTGAGGGCTGGGCGAGCACCCTGTGCAGGATTCCAGGGGCTGCAAATGGTACCCATGTGCCCGTGGTAAGGCACGGTGCCGTGACAGTTTCTATTTCTTGAAAGATAAAGTATTCTGGCGCCAAAGCTTTCAATGAATTGGCTTAAGAACAGATTCAAATGCCACCCCCTTCTAGATCTGTACTAACGCACACTTTCAACAAGACATCTTTTATCAGTATCTGCATTAAACACATGAAGTGTCTTCTGAAGGACAGCAAGCTAGACAAGGAATGGTGCAGGTTTCCTGTTTGGGGATCTGTAACCAAAGGTTAGACTCTGTGCTCTCCTGGAAGCACACTAAGGCCAAAGAATAAGTCCCCGCGGCATCCTCAGCCCTGTCTCCATCACACAGGTGGCACGTGCACTCTTGCTCCTGCCACTTAGCAGTCTGGGCAAGTGACTTCTGCCTCTGAGTTTCAAGGTTCTCATCTGTGAACTGAGCATAACGATGTCTCTTCGCATGCAGTACCACTGAGCACGACACGAGATGACGCGGGCACAGTGCTGGCTTACACACCGCTGCATGGATTGCTCTGTTAATGTTACTCTTGGTGCTCTCTGAGTATCTGCTCCCCAGATAAATAAAAACAGACTATGCCTGGTCAGCAATCTTTAAGAATTTAAACTGAAATGCCGTGTAGTGGTAAATACTTTTGGAGGCGGGTAGAGAGGTAAGGGTTTAATCAGAGAGAGGGTGAGGATATACCATGACACAACGAACAGAGTGGCACAGTCATCAGATTTAAATGATGGGTGGGCTGCATGGCAGACTCTGATGTCGGGCACTGTGGACAGTAGAAAAGGTGAGGAGATGGCCCTGAGCTGGAAGGAGATGAGGAGACACTGAGCAGGGTGCCCACCTGGCAGAGCGGCTGGCTTGGGTGTCTACCAAGCTGGTACCCTGTGCCAGGTGCTGGGTTTGCAAACATTTTCTCCGCAATCAGTTTTAGAGTCAGTTTATAGAGGAAAGTTAATCCCAACAAGGAATCGGGGCTACGCTAGAGCAGCCAGGGTTGTGCAAGTTTCTTCCCAAGTCTGTGTTGAGTGACATCACACTGGTAGCCTGGAATAGGCCTCGGTGGGGAAATTGACATCACAGGAAATGGCCAACGCTATGAATCTGGGCTTCCCCCACCCCCTTTCAGAGAGTGGGTTGTTCAACATTTACTAGCACACCACTGGCTTTATGCCATGAAAAAAAATTTTTAATGGAATTAATCTTCATTTTGAAAATGTATCTCTGGCAGAGGATGAAGGAAAGACTGAGTACAGAAGAGGGAAGGAGTCTAAAGACAGAAGTGGTAAGAGGCTCCCGCCATGGCCCCAGCAAGAACTAACAAAGTTTGAGCCAGGAAAGTGAAATGTTAATAATTACTGAAATTACAGCCATTCCTTCCTCAAAGAGCTGTTTCTACATTAAAGCATCAGCAAGTTTCATCTCAGGTGTAAAACTCAAGAAATTAAATATTCGTATAAAATCCCATGATTTCACTTACTACTTATTACTAATGGTCTGTATTTAAACGTAGAGAAACAAGTAGTCTAAACACACATGCAGATACCTAAGTTTGGTTTCTTGCTTGCATCTGCAGACAACATGTTATCAAATGACAGTGGCAATACTGGTAGCCAGGAGAAGTACTGACCGGAACCTTGGCGATGAGGTCATATCTGCAGGGCTGCGGGAAAAGCTGCCTTTTGTTGGCAAGAATAAATAACTTCTGTTACAGTGACATTCGGGATCTATGTTCTCCCTTTGGACACTGATGTATTCCAGGAAGGCTATCAAGAATGCATTAATATATATCCATTATATACTTCTAGACCGAGTCAAAATGAACCCTTGGTAGGAAATCTTTCCTAATTTATCCCTCTCTTATCATTCCTTTTTTAAAATCCTCACCCAAGGATATTTTTCCCTTGATTTTTAGAGAGAATGAAAGGGAGAGGGAGAGACAGAGAGAAACATCAATGTGAGAGAGACACATCGATTGGTTGCCTTCCCACATGCGCCTTCACGTGGCCGGGGATCAAGCCTGCAACTGAGGTACATGCCCCTACTGGAATCGAACCTGGGACCCCTCAGTCCCAGGGCTGACGCTCTATCCACTGAGCCAGCCTGGCTAGGGCTTATCATTCCTTTTTATTTTATAACTCCTTAGCTCCTACACATTCCATCTCTATGTTAATGTCTGTAGTTTGATGTTCTCCTTTCCTTTATATTTCAGCTCTCATCTAGACCCTAAGTGAATCAATTCCCGCTGCACTAGAGTAAGGAAATCCTAGTTTGGGCCTGTGCTCAGCTACCAGCTGTCTGTGTGATCTTCAGTAAGTCTGTAGACAAGGAGGGAGTAGTTGAAATTATCTCTCAATTACTTTTGAGTACAAAAAACGGTTTCAGTTCTCTGTCTCCCCGACTAACACCTAAACTAATTCAATGTAGGCAGCAAGTGCTCAAAAAATGGCTAATCCAGTAAAGAACAAAATCAATACTTTTCTTTTTTGGATGGAGACCCCTGCATCTCACAGATAACTGCTGTGTTTCTCTGGACTAAACAGTCACAAATACTAGACCCCGAAAGAGCAAACTTATGTGGTCTAGGGAATGTTAAAGGTTGCAGGGTAACTTAGAGGTTCCAGCTGTGGACACGGCAATCTGGCTTGACCACTAATTCTGAGAATCTGAGAAACTGGCTTCCCCATGTCATACCTCTGGCTTCCCCTTACACCTGTTTCCCAGGAATGGTAATAACAGGATAAACCTTTTAACCTGTAAAATGACAAGAATTCCTTGCAAGCAAATAAGGTCTTTAGGAGTTTAAAGTAAAAACCTTAATCTCATTGGATGTCAAATGTAATGCGGTACTTTATTTAAAATCAAAGGGACTTTTATTCGGATTGGTTGAAGGAAAATAAATCCTGTTTCCCATTTCCCCCTCAAGCCCTATTAGAAGCTCAGAACTCTTACAGAATGGAAATAAGAAGCTTTTCTGTCTCAATGAGGGTGGATAAAAATTGGTTTTGGGGAAGTGAAACCTCTTACCGTGTTTATGTACAAAGCACATATGTACATATGGTACTTAAACAGACATTCACCAGATCCGGGGTATTAGAATCTCATTGGGGGAAGGGAAAACTGTATTATTACTGTCCTGTGTGGCTTGTGTCCCAAGGGGAACCATGCTAGGACATGACCTTGTCCAACCTGAAAGAACCTGAGCTGACTTTCTGGAACATCTGTTGCCAGAGGTTAACTGGAGCAGGGCACAGGATACAGCGGGAGAAAACAGGTTTTGCTACGTCTGGCAGCTTGAACACAGAATCCATCCTACAAAAGAATTTCATGAAACATGTACTTTTGCCCTAGCTGCTTTGGCTCAGTGGATCGAGCATCGGCCTGCATACTGAAGGGTTCTGAGTTTGATTCCAGTCAAGGGCGCATGACTGGGTTGCAGCTCAGTCCCCAGCAGGGGCTGTGCAGGAGGCAGCCAATCAGTGATTCTCTCTCATCATTGATGTTTTTCTCTCTCTCCCTCTCCCTTCCTCTCCGAAATCAATAAAAATATAGTTTTTAAAAACAACAACATGTATTTTCCATGAAAATCAGTTTCCTCTCCCACTGCACAGAAGCATGTCCATGCTCACACAGCAGATTTCCCCCCGAGCCTCTGAGGTGCTCAGTGGGAGGAAACATGGCTTTGTCTCAAACAGGAGACAGAGCTAACCAAGGCAACGAACAAACGGCCCCCAGGTCAGATGCTCCCGAGACCCAGCCTGAGCCAGAACACCGCCGTGACACGCCCAGCTGATCTCTGCAGGAAGAGATCACAGCCCAACTTGGCAAGAACGGGAAATTGATTCTCCGAGGGGCATGCCTCTGTGTGGCACAGAGACCCTCTTCTGGCTTGTCTCATCTTCCTGTTGCTGCCCTGCTTCTCTGCTAAGTGGACTGACTCCACCACCAACGGAGACAACTCAGCTACAGAGATCCTTGTTGGCTTTGTGGCTCCACCTCCATCGCCTGTGCAGCTAAGATCATAGCAGAGAAGCCACCCTGCCTGTGACACTGCTGATGCTAATGTCCACCCCAAGTCACCGTGATATGTGGGAATGATAGCATGATGGGAGCTTCCCCACTGACTCACTCACTGCGTACTGGGGTGAGTCACCCCTTTCTGACTTCCGGTTTCCATCTGCCAAATGGGAACACAATCTCACCTTTCTTACCTTGCAGGTTTGTTTAATAATAAAGAGAAAATGTGCTGCATCCATAATGCAAGAACACTAGTTTCCAAAAACCATAGAAGAAAACTAGGAAGGTGTGAAATTACCTTTCTGTAAGGTACTGTTCCTATTTATTTTCCACTTTTAAATATTGCAAGCACTTTTAATGAACAAGGCACTGGGAGCAAAGGCCAGAACGTCTGCCAAACTTTACAATGAATACAGGACTCAATCCGCAGATTTTTACTCACCTGAACTCATGGTCAGGTGCCCTGGTAATGAAAGACATGAAACAGAGTCCCACAGAGGCACCTGCGAGGCATTACTCACCAGCTGCTGTTCTAAGGGAGGGACAGCATCGTGATGGCCGTAGATGATGCCAGGGTTGTACTGGCTGAAAAGGACTGGATAAAATACTTTCCTCCCTGCAGACCAGAAAGAAAACATTCACTGAAAGCAACAGACGAAACTATTAGGTTTGTTCACCTATATTCAACCCACTGAAACATCCCAGATATTTCATCCCTTTTCCTTTTCCCTTCACTCAAGTCTAACACAGATCTTAGAAGTTCTGCGCCAGGTAGACCAGATGAACAGACTCTCAAATATTTCTACCCTCTTAGCCCAGGAGTGACATTCAAAATAGTGATATCAACCAATGAGAGTGGGTGTGAAAGACGGTCCTAATGCCCTCTGCCCTACCAGACATTAACCCTTTAATTGCTGGCTTGTGGGGAAGTCTGAAGGGTTGCCAGAGGCTGGGGTGACTTTGTGCAGCAGGCACAGACATGGGGAGCCTAGGGCAGTTACTCTTTATCAATTTATCTGAAGAGTTTCAATATTTTAACAACTGGCATGCCCATTCCAGTAGTTATCAGCTGACTACCAGTTGTGCCTATAAGTCAAACTCCATGCAAATAATTTTTATATTGTGAGTTATTTCTGCTCAGCTTACTTCTTCCCTTGGTAACTACCCACAGCTGCTCCTTCCCTTTGGTTTCAGGAAGTTTCTCCAGGCCATGTCCTCATTTTCTCCTGTGCATGTTCATGAAAGCCGATGCCCCAGGTGAAAATGGAAAAGAAGTTCTAAAAATTAGCTTGGGACAAGGAGTCCCAGAATTATGGTGGCTGACCAGCCCACACTGTGGCACCAAAGGAGAAATCCAACCTTTCCTTTGTCACTGGGGGGAAATAAGGCTGATTCAGAAGCAGGACAGCAGCGTGAAGTATGAAGAGAATGATGCCTGAGTGTCGGGGCCAAATGCCACCTGAGGGAGAGAAAGAGAAGAGCGGACTCCATACCCCCTTACCTGGCTGTGTGTTCAGCCTGCACGTGTTGAGGAACTCAGAGGTGAAGTGGATGTCAACATCACAGAAAAAGAGAAGGACGTTGCTTCCCTTCCAGAAGCGGGCTCCTACATCAAGTCCCTTTCCCCGGGAAAATTCTCCATTCAGTTGGATGAAGGTAAAGTTCCTGAAGTTGGCAGCTCTAAAGGGGAAGAAAGACACAGTCCCTCAGGCTTCCCAGGTCAACAGAGTCCCCTGGAAAACACACGACCAAGGGCCATCCACATCCGGACATGTTTCTTTTGTAACCCCGTGGGCAATGAGACTACCCGGCAGTTACAGGATGACCCAGGCTCTTCAGAAATACATTGGGATTAAAGGTACCAAGAACAAACACCTAGCAAAGTTTTAACACCAGTTTATTTCTTGCTTCTCAGTAATTTTCCCAAATTGAAAACTGTATTGTCATGACTAATAAATACTTTTATGTGTGTGTGGTGGAGAAAACTTGAACCAGTGAAGACTAGATCAACAAAACCCAGGAAAATGTCCATACCTTCTGAGCCAATGAAACCCAGGAAAATCTCCATACCCTCTGAGCCAATGAAACCATTGGACCAAGGAAATGAAATCCCATTAGAATGGCTCCACCTCGCATCCTCTCATCTGTATTCAACTCCAGGAGCCAGACCTGATAGTCTTGATACATGCTTATCCCCAAACAGATGTAAACCTGGGTTCCTTCCCCATGCTCAGGAAATGCAGAAGAGCGAGACAAGGAAAATGACAGACTTGGGTTCAAAAGACCAGAACTGCCTCAGACCTGGCTCTCCATAGATTAACTCTGTGATCTGGGCATTAACCTCCCAGAACCTCAGTTGCCTCATCTGCTAAACAGGAATAATAACACCTTCCTTAACCGCCTCACAAAGTTATTAGTTAGGTAAACACGGCCAAGAGTAGAAAGCACTATGTCAGCATCAGCTACTGCTGTCGCTGGCACAGGCGAGGATTCCCAGGCCCAGGGCAGTGAAGCCAAGACGTTTCTTCCTGCAGCTGTTCTTTCCCAGGCACAGCAGTACCTTCTGAAATAGGACATATCTCCGCACAAGTTCCAGGAATTCATTCAGGACCTAGTGGGATGGAGACTGTCTTCTACCAGGAAGAACTAGAGAACCACTTATAGTCCTATTCTAGCTCCTAATTCCACCTTCACAGATGCCTAGCACTTGGCAAATCCCCCTGTTTCTGCTGACATCACCCTTCTTTTCACATCTGAGTCCTCCCTGTACCTGGCCTATGCCTGTCCCTCAACTTCTCTCTAATCCTGATGTAGTGAAAACACGTTCAAAAACCTATTTCCATTTTTAAAAGTATGTCTTCCACTTGGGTAAAGGTCAACATAAATATAGAGTCATAAACTTTTCAAATGCTAAGTTGTACTGATATCTTGTAATTTAATCAGTGGAACAAGTTCTGCTACCCCTTCCTAGACTTCTCATCTTCTTTCAGATCTGGGAGTGAGCTTGGGTTTTTATCTTGGGAATCTGTGGGCCCAACCTGTCTGAGTCCGATGCCAGACATGCTTTTCAGATTTAGATCAAGGCAGGAGGCCTGGTGATGGGAAGGGCACTGGCGGATGAGTCAGGAAACCTGGATCCAAGACCTAGAACTGCGCCCCCATGAGTGCAGATGTTTGTAAACATGTAAATAGATGAATTATTCTAATGCTAGCTCTGCCTCTAATGTATCGGGGGCGCAGTTCACTGGCCTCAGTCTCTTCACTGCACCAAGGCCCTTTCACTCTAAAATTCTATTTCTGTACATTCTGCATCCTGTTCAGCACTGCTCCACATTTAGAGGCACTCTCCTCTCCTTCAGGACTGGACCTTCACTCTTTTCTCCAGCCAGGGGCCGAGTTCATCTTTCCTGTGCGTAGAACTATGGTTGTGCTCCACAGCCTCTTCAGTCCTCGATTGGCCCTAGTGAAGGATAGGTACCTCCCTGTCTCCCAAACTGTTAGGTGCAGTCATTTTTGTCTCCCTGGGGGTTTCCAAAGCCCAGCTCTGATAAGTCAGGCTCAACTCACTTCTCCTGCCCTATTTGCTCAGTTTTCTGGAAAGTGTTACCCTTGGGCATTGCCTGGTCTTTTGCCTGTTCATCTAAGGGAGTCTCCAGGTCTCCCATGACTCATCTGCCATCCTGAGACCCATCTTTCTCTCAACGCCAGGAGTAGGTCTCTTACTTTGCTTGTCTCAAGGTTCCTACTCTTTGAGACACTCCCAGACTGCGGAGTGAGCTGTAGCTACTTTGCAGGGCAGAGAAGACTGACATGCCCAAACACAGAGAAGCAGCAAGGCTGTCCTCACTCAGGTTGTATCTGACTCATAATTCAGGGTCCTCCTCCAAGAGGTCTTCCAGTATCTATCATTCAAGAGCTCAAATACAAAAATGCTTTACGTTTAAACAACAGCAAGCAAGCTTCGCCAAGGGAGAGGAATAGTTTCCTAACACTGTGTGTTAAAGGAGCTGCCAATTTCTCTCCTGAACAGCCTTGCAGTCCATTTGTATAGATAGAGCAAACATTTACAAACGTCATGTTGAATACTTAAATAAGAACACAAGGCAGCATCAGAAGCTGAGGTAACAGCATTAGAGGTAGGACAAGCCTGGAGATGATCAACACCCTTTGAGTGCATGCTGAGTGCTACACATTTAAAGGGGAGAGTGGCCATTATGTGTATAGACTCACCCAATACACAAGTTAATCTAGGTTGTTCTTTCCAAAAATTCTCCCAACCCTGGCTTGGGCTGCTCTTCTCTGCTCTGCTACAGCAGGGGGTGGGGAGGGGAATGGGCTTGCCAGTCAATCAAAGTCACTGGGAAAAGGGGTAAGGAGAACATTGTTCCCAGTGTTTGAGATGACCTTAATTTGGAAGAACTTTAAAAAAAAAAATCTTAAAACATTATCCTCTATGCAATCTCATTCCTTTCTCTTCATCCAATCTCTTTACAGGATGAGATAATCCATGTTACATCTGTGGCACTACCCAATCTGAACATGCATTTGAAACCTCCTCTCCAGTATGCCTGCAAGCCATACAGAAAGCCCCAGGACACTGTGCCCATCCCTGTCCGATCACTGCCCACACAGACACCTCTCACCCCACGGGGCCAGTGCCCATCTGGCACCAGAGGCCTCTAATTCCCTCCAAACCCACTCCTTCCTCTATGCACAACCCCGCCTGGCCCGGCTTTGCTTGGTCTCCTCACCCACCCTGACCAATGCTGACCAGCAGGAGACATGCATCATTACTGCAGGCCTGCTGGCACACACATGTGATGGCCTTATGTTGAAGGCCTAACTAGGGAGCTGGACATCAGTGCACACAGAGGCAGGGTGGGGACAGAGTCATTGATGGCCTGGGTAGCACATCCACTGTCATGGGCACCGGAGAAGGCCCAGGGCTAACTTTAAGTTGTCATCCACCTGTGGTTCCCAGAGTGGTTGCCAGGTCACCGTGCTCAGCTCGGAGTCCATCTGCAGATGGATAATGGTACTATCCTTCCTCCTAATCACTCAACCCTGGCACTTCTTATAATTAACCATTATCTGGGGAACTGCTCCTTCTCCTCTCCTGCCATCGGAAGGAGCTCTGGCCATTAACAAGTGTCCTCTACAAAGGAAGAGGGCTGAGCTGGAAACACCAGAAAAAGAAGAACCTGGAAGTGGGATGCCCTCCTCTCATTGCAAGCTCATCGGCACCAGCACCAGAACACAGGATGCAACAGGACAGAGAGAAACCAGCTTCCGCAAGACCGTCAGGCCTCTTCCCTCAACACATCCCATATTTTCACTCAGAAACACTGCTCATGGGGCAGAAGGTTCGCATACTAGCACCCCTTGTTCAGTAGTATTTGGAACAGTGTATATTAAGAGGCAGCCAAGCCATGAAAAGCAAGGACATTCCAGTGCAGAGCACTGATTTGCACCAACGTGGTCTGGTCGTTGTGGGTTTAAAAATGCGCACAACCTAGCCACAAAGCTGCAACCCCAAAATGCAGGCCATCAAGGTGCACAGAAAGGGACCCTGTTTTTTCCTCCGTCTGTCCCCCCTGCCCCACAGTGACCAGACAGGAGATGGCCGCTGATGGCATGGACATGGCCGGGGCCTCCTGCCTCTGCTCGGTGGGCCCTCCTGGGATATGTTTCCTCCATCCACTCCAGTGAAAGTCCCACTTAATCTTCATGGCCCATGTCAAGCGTCACTGCCTCTCTCATGCTTTGCTGCAAACTAAAGCCCCTCTCTGGGCTCCCTGGCATTTCGCCCAGTCCTGCCTCTGTCCTGTGCCCACTGCCTCCTTGTGCCTTTGCTTTGTGCAGACACGCACAAGATGACCTCGCAGGCTCTAAACCTTGGAGGCCAGGGATGCCTTACTTTATGTTTCTATCTTCAGAGGTGATCTGACACCATGCAGGAAGTGGTAGTCACAGGGACACAGTAGATGACCAATAAACACTAGATTAATCAAGAGCCAAATCAATGTGCAACACAGAGGCACATCTCAAATCTATCATTGTGGGAAGGCGCTGCCCCAAAATGCCACCTTCTTCCCTCCGGTGGGCACGGGAGAAGCCCCTGCACATAAGTCCACCTCCCACATCAGAAAGAGTCTTGATCAACAGATTCCAAAAAACCGACACAAACCTAAGTAGATAAATAACAGAACAAAAGAGAGCTGAGGAAAATAAGATGCAATCTGGAATGAAATATTTAATTCACCCATGCAAAGAAATGTAATATTTTGCGGCTTGTCTCATAAGGCATGGACATTTTTCATGGTAGAATGAGAGCACTACATTCTATACTTGGTGATTTCCTATTATGCATCAGAGTCTGCAGTTTCAAAAGGGTACATGATTACTCATAATTATTTCTTCTTTTCTTCTTGACTTGTATTATTGGCTGATGAACTCTTGAGTTTCTCATTGAATTCCTTTCTTTTATATAATAAGTCTGGCATACGGCGACTCCTCCAAGTTATACATAATCATTCTGATAGGGGTTATAATGACCTGAGAAAGCTAGGGTTTCTGCTGGAGATTTAATTTCTCTAATTGACTTGCATTTCCCAGAACTGCTGGATTAAAAAATGATGGAAGATCTTGCTCTCTAATATGATTTACTCCAATACATACTTCTTCCCACCACTGCAAGGAAATTCTCTTAACGTGACACTTCCCACAACAACCCTTCATTTTAAAAAAAGCACTTAAAATTTACATAGGAACCAGTATTATATTCAATGTATAATTTACAGTTTTAAATCTAAGAGCCCTAAATATTAAAATCGCTTATGAATTCTACTTACTGAAGACATTTGAATACAGTAAAGGATTTAAAACAGGCAATTTGAACAATTAATTTAGAATTTTCTAGATTCTGAGCTTATACAAGGCTCTGTTTTAGCAAGTTCCTTTTGAAAAGATAAACAATTGATAAGTCATTGGCTAGACTACCAAAGAAAATGAGAACTCAAATTAATAAAATTATAAACAAAAGAGACATTGCAATTGGTAACACATTATTGGACAAATCAATAATGAGCAAGCAGATTCAATCAGTAGTCAAAAATCTCCCAACAAATGAAAGCCCAGGACCAGATGGCTTCACTAGTGAATTCCACCAATCCTTCTCAAAACTCTTCCAAAATATTAAAGAGTCCTCAAATAACATTGGTATGGCCAACATTGTTTTATTATAACACTAGAGGCCCGAAGCACGAAATTCATACAAGAGTAGGCCTTCCTTCCCCCAGCTGCCAGTACTGGCTTCCCTTAGGCCTCCGGCAGGCACCCAAGACCCAGGCTTCCCTCGCAGCCCTGGCTACCACGGAATGACATCTGGAAGGATGTCCGGTCTAATTAGCATATTATGCTTTTATTATTATAGATTGATGATATGTCATAGGAACTTAACTCTTATTTATATCAATTAGCCTATGGTACAATTAGTTTTCTTATACATTGTTTCACTTAAAGTCACAGATCCTCTTGATGACATTGAGGACTTACTGTGTGTAGCTCCAAGCACATGTCTACCTCAGCCAGCATTTCTCAAAGTGGGAGCCATGGATCACCTGCATCAACATATGGAACTCATTCTAAATGTTGATTCTCAAGCTTAATCTCAGGCCTATTGACTCAGGAATGTGCATTTTTAAAAGCATCCCAGATTATACAAAGCACACTTATATTTGAGAACCACTGAGCGAGAGCTGTAACCTATGATTAACTAAAGCTTAATATGGAAAACTCTGTGGAATAAGAATCAGATATTGAGAACTGATTTATACTGCTTTCTTTGGTACATATTTTTACCAAAGAGCTTATAAAGGAATATCTACACTAATAAAAGGGAAACATGCAAATTGATGTCACTCCACTACGCCCATCAGCCAATCAGAGCGACTATGCAAATTAAGCCAACAAAGATGGTGGTTAATTTGCATATGCAGGCACGGAGTGAAGATTGAAGACTGAAGACTGAAGAGGCTTGGAGGAGAAGCCAAGCCTCACCGCAGCCACAGCGGAGAAGGCTTGGTTTCTCCGCTGTAGCCGGACCAAAGACCTGGGTCCCGGGTGCCAGAGGAAAACTGGTGCCGGCAGCCAGGGGAAGGAGGGCCTATTGCGCAAATCTTCATGCAATGGGCTTCTAGTATTATATATTATCACACACACACACACACACACAGAAATGAAAATTTAATGAAACAATATTTATCCTTACTACTTATAGCTTCTATCCACTCTATTTCAATTATTTTGTAATACTGAGCATAACTTTATTTCACAGCTTTCTAATGAATCACAAACTTCAGTTTGCAAAGCACTGATTTATAGCAATCAACTGAAAAGTAAAGCTCAACTGAGTGAGCATAAACTGAGTGAGTGAAACATTGCACAGTCATCAAAGTAGATTTTTAAAAGATATTCTTAACTATACACTTAGCTGCATTTAGAGCAGTTTAATCACAATACTGATACCCAAATGAAATAAATTTCATTTAGACTGATTTCATATCTCATTACTTTCAACTAACAACTATGGATTTTAGGATGGAGTACATTGGAGTGAAGATTTTAAGGCGTGAGTCCTGGAAGTTCACAGACAAGCTTCAGATCCTGGCTCTCCCAGGTGTCAGGTGGCAGCCTGAGTAATAACCTCACTAAGCCTCAGTTTTTAAAATGCAGCTAACAGCCTCTACTAGTATCTTGTAAGGTTGCTGTGAATATTAAATAAGATCCTCCATGTAAATAATAATTATTATTATTCAAAGGTAAGATGCATGTGAACAAGAGTTATACCTTTTTAAAAGAATGATAAAGATGACTTTAAAAGCTTCTTATTTAAGTTTTCAACTGGATTACTATGGACTCAGGCTGGCTGCAGAGAGTGGGGCATTCCTAGGAGATATAGTCTGATCAAAGCAACACAATGGAGGGCGTAGGACAGGCCCCAAGGCATCAGTGACATCAATACTGCAGATATCACCAGTTAACGGAATGAGGACATCCACAGAGAAAAATGGGGTTCCAATAAATGTTGCCAAGATTTCTGTAGCACCTCTTTCTTTAAAGCACTGGTCAATTTAGTCTCTAACACGAAGTTCTCTGCTATGGGTAGATTAACCCCTAGAAATTTTTCAACATTTTAAGTAAAGGATCCCTACCACTTAAATGATGTTACTTTTCTTGATCAGATTCTCTTCATTCTTTGCTCACCAAGCAACCTGCTGATTGAGAATTCAGCTTGTCAGGTAATTTGAAATGGTGAAAATGCCTTTCCTAATAAGCGTCCGTAAGCATTCTAGTCATTTGAAAAGGTATTTCCCATAACAATGTCTAAACAACCTCGCTAAGCCTCAGTTTTTGAAATGGGGCTAATAGCATCTATCTTGTGACACTGCTGAGAGTAGTAAAGATCATCCACGAAAATAATAATAATGATTATTATTCAAAGATAAGATGCATGTGAATAACAGTCATACCATCTTCAAAGGATGATAAAAACGATTTTAAAAGATTCTCATGTAAGTTGTCATATATATCATCCATCAGACTTGGGTAAATTTGATTATATGTATCTATCAGCAAATGTCTGGTCATCCTTTGCTGTCCTGGGAAGGTGCCAGACCTAACAGGACTGAGGGTCACCTGGAGAGCTATTTACAAACACCTCGGAACGGGCAGCTGGCTGCCATCAAGGCCTCTCCTGGACAGCCCCTGGCGTGGACCGCCACTTTCTCAGACAAAAGCTCTCAATCCTGGCTGCGTGTTAGAATCATCTGGGAAACTTTAACAAGATCAACTCCCAGGGATGGATAATTCCAGAGACATTAAAACCTATCCACAGTGCAGAGGACACGAATTCTAATAATTCATGCTCCCCATTCCTAAGCAGAGGTGAAAAGGATATTGCAGCCCATTGCAGTAGAGATATTTCTATTTCACATTTAGGATATTCAACTATTTTATTCTCTTTGATCTCCCTTCAACAGAGGCCGTAGCTTTAAGCTGTTACTGGTTTTAAACTCTTAACTCGCAATTGATTTAAAACAGAATTCAGCAAACTTTTTCTGGAGAGGACAAGAGAGGAGAGAGTTTACGCTTGGCGAGTCATACATTCTCTGTCACAACTATTCAATTCTGCAGCTGTGCCACAAAAGCCACCATAAATAGTATATAAACAAATGAGCATGCCTGCATTCCAACAAAACTTACAGAAAGAAGTGGTGGGCAACATTTGGCTAGGGGACTGCCTCAGAATGGTTGAATAAATATAATTAGCATTCTGTTCTTGTGCCCATTAATACAAAAATAGTAAAAAGCAGGAAAATAAATACAGAGTGCACCCAATCTTGGAATCTTATCCTTTGACTGTCATCCGATTACCATTTACCAGAAATTCAAAACAGAGGCTTTTTTTATATTTAGGCCATATTTTGAGAATCAAAAAGTCTTTTCTGTCAAAGGTATAGTTTAGATACTGACTCCATTTCCTTTTTGTATAAAACTCCATTTTGTAGCTTAACCTAGAACAGTGGTTCTCAACGTTCCTAATGCCGCGACCCTTTAATACAGTTCCTCATGTTGTGGTGACCCCCAACCATAAAATTATTTTCGTTGCTACTTCATAACTGTGATTTTGCTACCGTTATAAATCATAATGTAAATATCTGATATGCAGGATGTATTTTCATTGTTACAAATTGAACATAATTAAAGCATATTGATTAATCACAAAAACAATATGTAATTATATATGTGTTTTCTGATGGTCTTAGGTGACCCCTGTGAAAGGGTCGTTCGACCCCCAGGTTGAGAACCGCTGTTCTAGGTCCTGGAACAACCCCACCCCCTTTGCACCACCCCACTTGAATTAGTCATTCGAGCCAGAACCTGAAGCCACGCTCTTAAGCCAATCAGAGCACGGTGCAGCAAAGAGTCAGGGATAAAAGGAGAATGAACTTCCTGATCGGTGTGTCTGCCCATCAACTTTTTGATTGGCTAAGCACCAAGCCATTTTCAAGTGTCTGTCTCATTCCCATGACACCGTTTAAGAGCATTTCTAACAATTTGGACCTATTCAGACTATTTCTGCCACTACCACCCTGTAAGCTTCACTTATGGAGAAACTACCCTCCCACCCCCCTCCGATTACTCAACTGAAACCCTGCAAACACCCAACACAGGGAGCATGGCGGTACCATTCCAGCTTCCTCACTAGTAGAAAATGCCATAGATGTTTATTTATTAACTAAATATTTGTAGGGGAAAAAATCCATCTCTGCTGTTGTTAAACATATTTATTTTCCTAACAACTGATCAATGGGGTATAAATATAAATCCTAAGTCTAAAGTTTTTAGTTAAATAATTTCTGTTCAACCGAATAGATTTAATTAAGGATCCTGCCCAGTCATCACTTCCTGCTTCCCTCTACTCTCTCAATATGCATAATGAATGAAAATCAGGAGGGTGAGACCACTGGCTAAGTGAATGCCATCCAAGCATGGCTATCACTCTCAGCCTTACAAGCCGTGGCTGAGATGGCGCTGACTGCACGGCCGTGCCCTCCCCAGTTCCCACTCTGCGACATAAAGACCTCAAACCTGCAGTGCTGAACGTGAAGACATCCAACCATGCGGAAGCCAAAGAAGCCCATGCTCCCCACCCTGGCTGTTCACAGCAGTTTATCTCAAAGTCAAAGTCAACAACACCCTGCACAGTGAGCACCAGTGTCAGGCAGAATTCTCCCACTCATGGCCAGCAACCAACCAGCCTCGCAGATAATGAGGATAATAAGACAAAAATCAGAGTTTCAGCCTTGGCTGTGTATGAGCTCAGTGACCATAATTCCTGATTATGGCTCCACGTCGTACTTACCTGGAAGTGTTTTCAAGTATTCCCTTGACCTCATTCATTTCTTCTTTCCCAAAGTAAACAACGGTGAGATGAATTCTCCCATCCTGTTGGATGCATGTCTCCCTAGAAAATAAAACATGTGTATGTCTGGACCTGTTTCCACAGTAACAGGAAAGGCCCAAGCAAATAACCTATTTTTGTAAAGTGCAAAAGGGTCTTAAAATAAGCTTGACCATCACAATGACCTGTATTTGTATTGATTTTTACCAAGAAACAATGAGATTTAAATGTGCAGTTTTGGTCAATGGAAACTTAAAGGCTACAGGTCCAATCTACCATAGGCCTAGCCCATTGGGACACCCAGTGCCATGGGAAGGGCACTGATCCTACCCTTCTTTGCCATCAGAAGTCTATGAATTAAAGAACACGCAAATTCCATTGTACAGATGAGCAAGCTAAAGCCCAGAGGGGTTAAAACCAGAATCCTTGTCTCTGACTTTGCTCTTGTGTGCCAAACAGTCTTAAAGACTGAACGTGTAAAGGTAAAAACATTTTTCCATTTGGGACTCGAGACACTCTTGGGAACACCCAGTGGCGTGACTGTCCAAGGGAACGATAAGGCATAAGCACAGCTGCAGTCTGTCACCCTTCCCAAGCAGACACACTTACCTTCGCTACGTCCCCATCTCTCCTCTCTGTGACTCTGTCCCAGGCACCAGGCACCTCATACTCCAGGGTCCCGGCAGCCCTCTCAGTGCCGGGCCTCCGGCTCTGGACTAGTCTACACCTGCTGTCCCCACTAAAGCTTGTTATTTGCCCATGTCCTGCTCTCTCAATGGTAACACCTAGTTTCTGTGTAGCTACCACAGTATGATCCTCTGCTGAGCACTTACTTCATCTATGTTTAGTGTGTGTACATGTATGTGCAGATATGTGTAGGTCAAAGTATATGTGTAAATATGTGTTTAGGTGTACATGTCTGTGTATACAGACGTGTGTGTGCGCATAATTTTACAGGTGTTTTCTGGAAGCATGTTAATGGAAAGAATCTACTGGCAAGACGACTTTTTGTGCTATCTTGATATTTTGCATGTCCTTCCATTTTATTCCTTTTGTCTCTGTGTTAGCTACTTTCCTTAACCCCCAAACAACAATCCATATCATAGCGTTCTGGAAATCTGTGTGCTCTAATTGCAGAGGCCAATTTATTCGATGCATTTTATAATGACTTCAAAAAGGAGTGATTGTCTAGCTCGGGTGGCTGGGAGAAATCCAAAGAAATAGAAGATACAGTTCCTCACCTCAAAAAACTTACATAAGAAATAAAATAAGCTCAAATATAATAAGGACACCTCATGGCATTGATAAAAAAATGTAGCGAATTCAGAAAGCACGGGAAATTCTGTGGGCTGGGGCCTTGAAATATGGACGGGGTTTAAAACGGTAGAGAGGAAGAAGAGAATTCCAGGTGGGAGAAATCTAAGGCACGGTGACTAGTACATTGACCCTGGGCAAGAGGCACACAGGGTTCTGCCTGCTCACAGGCGTGGTTCTGAGAATTCTGTTTATTTCCTGTGGAAGAAAGGTAAGAGCTGCCTCTGAAATCCTGACTGATGGCAGAGCTCCTAGAAGCAGACCCGGGACCAAACAGAGGCCCCGGATGTGGCAGCTTTAATACGCAGAGCTCCCTCGGAGCCCCAGTCCCTGCAGACTGAATCATCACCTCCCGACAATAAAATTCTCTGTAGGTAAATGATCCCTCCTGCACACTCGCCAGGTAGAATGAAAGCACGCACACAGCGCCAAGCACCCCAAAGTCTGTTCTTTAAAGTGTCTGCAGTTGGAAGAAGTCCATCCCAGAATCATAGAGGGTCAGGCGCTGAGCCTGAATAAAGAAGCATTCTCATGTGTGTGTTTCCCCTCCCGAGGGATATCGTTACTGGCATTTTAAAATCCATTCAAAACACTTCCTGTTTTCAAGGAATAGAACAGACACTTTGGACCTTTACTGTCCATTCACCAGCTGAGGCTTCCCGAGCAGGCAAAGCAGAATTTGTTCAGAGGTGCACTCTGGGGTTCCCTGCCATTCATTCATTTATTCCTTCCTCCATTCAACAAACAATAGCCAAACAAACAACAGGCTGTGTGCCAGATGCTCTACCAGGGGAGCTTAAAAATGAGTCATTCCTGCCCTTGAGAAGTGCTCCTCTTGTTCATGACTGAAATTGTCTGTAATGCAACAAACAAATGCTTGATGAGAGAAGGAGCAGAGTGCTATGGAAACATCGCTGTCTGTCTGAATCAGCCGTGGGCAAACTACGGCCAGCCCGTTTGAAATGAATAAAACTAAAAAAAAAAAAAAAAAAAGACCCTACCCTTTTATGTAATGATGTTTACTTTGAATTTATATTAGTTCACACAAACACTCCATCCATGCTTTTGTTCCGGCCCTCCAGTCCAGTTTAAGAACCCATTGTGGCCCTCAAGTCAAAGAGTTTGCCCACCCCTGGTCTGAATGGTCTTGTAACATTTGTATTTTTCAAAGAATTCTCACTAGACTCCCACGATGTGAATGAGAAAGAGAGTGTGTGTGGATGACTGTACATGAAGCTGTCTGTGTTTTGCTGTAATAATTTGTACCTGGACACAGCCTGCCTGGATCCCGCGAGCCAGTTTGGTTGTGCAATGCATTATTCTCATTGTGTCACAAGTAAGAAGAACAATCATGCATGGCCCTGTTGGGGAACCAACTATCCAGTTTCCCTGGGATTCTCCATGTTTTAGCACTGAAAGTCCACACCGCAGGAAAACTCCTCAGCCCCAAGTGACTGGGACAACTGGTCACCCCACCTGCCTTTTCACAGTGCATTGGAAGAAAAGGACTGCTAAAGAGCTACAGTACAAGGCAGGATGGAATGACGCAGTAACAGTTGAGTAGTCTACAGGGC
This sequence comes from Myotis daubentonii, assembly GCF_963259705.1. NCBI lineage: Eukaryota > Metazoa > Chordata > Mammalia > Chiroptera > Vespertilionidae > Myotis > Myotis daubentonii. The sequence goes on from NC_081841.1 coordinate 194,864,311, forward strand.
GTTTACCTTTTAAAAGAAAATGCTTTAAATAGATAATGCTTTAAGTAAATTAACTTTGAACAATGACAACTGCAAGCCATGTACCAAAATGTGGAAAATGGCTAAGGTCTTGCTACCACTAAATGACCAATGAAAGGCACATACACCTATGCCTAAAACATCACAAACAGGAGGCCAAGGAAAGAAACAGACGATTTTATTTTATCTTCATGTGGCTTCCAGCTCCAGCAACTGCCTCAGAAAGAGGAGCTGGAGAAGCAGCCGGGGTCGGGGGAGGGCAGCCCACAGGGATGGCTGCTCTGGGGAGAGACAGGATCTCCAAGTTTCACTTCAGGATCTCAGCACATCAGGTGGAAAGTAGAGAAGAAAGGTGGAACTAACCTAATTGTTCTTTGTGAAGTAACCCTTCCAAAAAGGGTGTACGTGGCAGAACCAAAGGACAAAAGACCATCACATTGTCAAGATCCACCATAAGAACGGAAAAAGGAGAAGAGATAAGAGATGCCGATAGGCAGATGACATATCTTATACATGTCTTCCCTTACATGCACACACCTTTAAATACAGGAACAAAGCTTTATCTTTTCTCTTCTTTTGGACTTATGGGAGTTGTGGAAAGAGCTGCTGAAGACAACACATAAATGAGTTAAGAGAAGTAAACAAATGGGGCTGATTCTCTCTGATGCTCTAGGCCTCAATCCTTGACCAAGGGCCCATTCTGAGAGACAAATCATCTGCCCCTCACGGAAAAGATCCATCCACAGTTGGGTCGGGTGAGCCTGGTGCAACTCCCAGATCCATACCAGGACTCCGAAGAGCCACAGAAAGTGGGGTCCTCCAACACAGGCTGCACAAAACCCCAGCTGAGTTCTTCTCTCTGCTACATGTTCTTTCAGACTACAAATGAAGCAAATAGAACAGTAAATGCCCTGTCCGCAGAATATCGCTGGGAGCGGGACACAAACAGTTCTCAGCCAAGACGTGAAAGTAGCCAAGAAGAATCCACTCTGACATCAGAGCAAAGAGGCCGGATGGCCCTGAGTGTGCCACGCAGAAGAGGGATGAAAACAAACATCACACCTACCACATTTCAAGAATAACAACAAAATTAAAGGAGGAAAGAGAAAGAGAATTAAGGGTGAGATAGCATTCAAAAAGCCAATGAAAAACCAAATCTAAAAGAAGAGATAACTCAAACAGAAGAAAATGTCTTACGAATGTTTCACACTTTCTTAATAAAAATGTGAATTCCATTTTTTAAAGTTCAAAGAGGATATGACAAAAACAACAGTTCCTAGGCATATTCTATGCTCAGAAAACACATTGATAAATGGACAAAAAACTGAACAGAATAATTAAAAATACCAAGGTACAGAATAGACTTATCTAAAAATCAAATTCCTCATAAAGAAAAGGCTTATGTGAAAACAGATAAAATACAAAGGCATTAAAAAAACGAGAAACAAGTTAAAAAATTGAGAACACCCGAGAATATACAATTGTGCCTGCAAAACAGAGAATCCAAACAAATGAAGCGGGACAAGTACTCAAAATTAGAGCAGCAAAAAAAGTTCCCTGAAACAGAAGAATTTACACAGCAAAATAGGAAACTGAATTATAGAGAAATCTGAGAGAACACAATAGACATTGACCAGAGACATATCCTAACTAAACTATTATGATTCAAGACTAAAGAAGGAATTCTTTGGACATTCAGGCAAAAAGTAAGTCATTTTCAGAAGAGACTAAAATTGTCCTAACACTTCTTCATGGTACCATTAGATGCCAAAAGAATATCTACAAAGTCCTGAGGAAAGAAAGTGTCCCCCAAGAATTTTAAGTTCGGCCAGGTGACACTTAAAGCATCAAGATAATAAGCAGACATTCTAGTCCGAAGAACGTATGATCCTTCTTCAAGGAATCTCTTGACCATGAAATACAGTCAACCAAGGCCTCAGAACTGAAGAAGCTATTGTTGGAGAACTGCTAATGAAAACACTGAGTCCATGTAAGTACTGGAATTGTAGTTATAAAACGGGATGTAAACGCTGCAAACCCTGAGAAGGTAAAAGTAATACAAAGCTGAAAAAATTGGAAAATGGGACACAGGAGAGGAAGGAAGCATCACTGTGTTGATTTTCTCTTCTTGTTGTAATTGCAACCAATCCAGTCTAAAATTAAAAGTATTATGTAGTAAAAATTACATAATAATTCCAATCTTCTTAGTTTTGAAAAATCACTTTTGCAACTTTAGAGGGATCTCTTATAGTTGAGAAACCCTTTCTTAAAGATCAGCAATTTCTTCTATGGTACTTCAGATTCTCTTCCATAAATTTAAGTAAGGTAAAATTTAATTATTTAATTAAAAATAGAACATGCAGTATATCTCATGTTGAATTAAATTATTCCCAGCTAACAAGTTATTCTTTTTTTTAAAAAAAAACCTTCATCCAAGGATATTTTCCCATTGATTTTTAGAGAGAGTGGAAGAGAGAGGGAAAGACAGAGAGAAATATCGATGAGAGAGACACACATTGGTTGGTTGTCTCCTGCACGACTTCCGACCAGGCCTGGGCTGGCGAAGAGCCTACAACCAAGGTATGTGCCCTTGATCGGAATTAAACCCAGGACCCTTCAGGCCACAGGCTAATGCTCTATCCACTGAGCCAAACCAGCTAGAGCAGCAAGTTATTTTTTCATCTGCAAATATACAAAGAAAGGCACCTAGAACAATATTCAATTAATATTAAAAATGATGAATTTGGGGAGGCAGAGTCAGGAGTGAATTTGTAAATAATTTAATCCTTGTTGTGTCCTATATTGTTTCAAGGTCTTATAATAGCCATGTATCACTTTTACAAACTAAAAAGTCATGTTTAAATTACAAAAGCAAAGAACAACCCAAAACCTGTCACTGAATTTTTAAACAAAATATATGGTAACTATTTATAAGACAGAGAGAATCCAACAGGAGTCAGTGCCTACCACAGCTAATAATGGGGATGGAAGGGACTTCATACTGACAACATCAAATACTTAATAAACAGCCCCTTACATTTCCTCCCAATACTTTTTATGGTCATATTACCTGCATTTAAATATTTAATTGACTGGAATTTACTCTGGGTTTTGGTGTGAAGAATCACATGTAATTAACTGTGCTAAAGCCATGCACTGGACAGTTCATCCTTGCTGACTGGCTTGAATCACCACCTTTACTGAGTTCTCACAGAATTAAACAGCCTCAGGTTTGAGTGCCATCTCTCACCTCATTTTTTCAGAGACGTCAGTACACTCAGAACCTGGGCTACAGAGCTAACTCCCTACTCAGGCTTCTGCTCAAGTGTTCTCTGTCCTGGGCTGCCTTTCTGGGTCCCACTGTCCCTTGTGTCTACTTCTGCTGTAGCTTCTAACTTCCTATGAGTAGATCTCCTCTCCACGAAGGCAGGCGCTACATCTCCATCTCCTCTTCTCAGCCCTGCGTTTGGCGGAGCTTCAGGCACACACACAGGCCGCCTAAATATCCACCCCACCCCCACGTAACAGGTCTTCCGACCCGCCCCCCTCCCGCCTACAGGCAACAACAGGCATCTTAAGAGTGATAGTCAAGGAAAAAGACCCTAGGATTTTTGTCTGTTTTTAAAACATTGACTAGAACTACATTTTATTTTACCCTCTCAATTGTGGTGTCTTGTGAGCTAATTTATTTACTTTTTTCCAACAATATTTCCCTTCTAGGTTAATTCCTTGTAATACTCATGACACTAAGGCAATATATATCTTACATATATTGTGCTATATATGGCAGTCATACATATCTTACTATTCAAGGCTTCCAGGCCCTGGGGTCCTAGGCTGAGGACTTGGCCCTTCACTGAGCAGACATTCCTTTAGCACAAGCACTACCTTCCCAAGCCCAGCACACTCAGAGACTAGCCTATGTGCAGTGAAGCAAATCTCAGGGCCCTTAATCTGGCAAGTGCTAGGCAGCTTCCTGGCTAAAGGAACTTACTATGAGCTAGTCCTAGACATGGGCACACCTGCTTCTGGGAGTAATGATTTGGCTTAATGCCTAGTGCCAGCCACAGGTTCAGTCCTTCTAAGAGAACTTAGAAACACCAAAGGGAGACAAAAGCCAACACCACAGTCACTTCAGTACTAAAGCCAGAAGAATGTGGTCAACAGTCAAATGATGGTGCCCACAGGGGTACTCTACAAACTGGAGATGGACGGAAAGATCGGTGCACCCTACTCCGAATGATACCACAGAAAAGACAAAGGGAGTTATCATGGCTTTCTGCAAATATCTGAAAGGCTATGACGTTTAATAGAAAATGAATTTGTTCAGTCCTTTCTTCAGACCCACTGTGTAGAAATTACAGGAAGGTGGACTTCAGGTCCTAATAAAAGTGAGCTTTATATCTACAGCTGGTCAACATAAAGACAGCCTACCTTTAAGTAGGTACTTACCTGGCATACACGCACATTGCATAGAAAAAGCATATGTCAGGAGTGCTCTCAAGGATTCTGAACTAAGGGAGAATTAGACCAAATGACCCTCAAAAGTCTCTTCTAAGACTACTGAATTCTGACCTTAAAATTTAATTAGAAAAGGGTTCCTCTTCAAATGTAAAAATTAAAAAAAAGAGTACATTCACTATCCAGAATTTTGAGAAGTATCAACCATACCTTTATATGAAGCATTACTGGCTTTGAATAATGTGAATTTAATGATAAAAGATTATAAAAATAAGTCTGATCTTCCAGCATTTATAATTAGACACCTATGACTTACTATCGTGTGTGTGTGTGTGTGGCTTGCTATCTTTAAAACAAGTTGGCTAAGTAAGTTAGCTGATTAACCTCGACCAGTAAGTGAATGTAGCCATAACAGCTTATAAGCTCCAACACTGCACAAGGCTTTAAAGACACATAAGTAAAACAGCATTCCTGCATCTGAAAATAAAACCCCCTTAGTCTTCTTAGTCTCCTTGAGTAACTACGGAAATGAGTGCGTGGAAGTTTCTCGGCACGATTCTAAACTTAATCTCGGGAGACATAGATTAGAATAAAATATAGATTCTGCCTCCATCCACTCCAGCCACTGCTAGAGCAGGGCAGCAAATGAAGCCAGCTTCCAGCACAAGTCCACGGCCGTGGCGCCGGCCTCTGAGAGCCTGGGAGAGGGCCCACTCTACTGGTGCGATAGCATGGCCCCTGTCGGCCCCAGACCTGAGCCCAAACTCAAGTTACAGCTGAACGCCACAGGCGGAGGCCTTCTCTGTAGATCCCGAGGAAAACCCAGTCCTTCCCAGGTTCCCTTCCGAAGGTACAGCTGCTTATCCGGCGGTTCTCTAATTGCTTTAGGGAAGGGCAAACACAAATGATAAAGGTGATGTGAAGAAAACAGAGTTGAACAAGAAGAGAAAGGCGCCTTTGTCCTCGGCGGGGAAATGAGGGAGATGACGGGAAACGATATCAGCACTTAACACGCACCACGTGGGGGAAGATAAGCAGGTGCAAACACACAAACCTGAAATTCTGCATGAACTGTCGGAACTTGTCCACCCTCCTTGCCAGCGGCACGATAATGTTGATGAGCGTGTTGGCCATGTTGAGTTTTTCTTTTTTTACTTTCATGATAGGGCCAAACGGTCGAAACAGGACAAGGCGTCTGAATTCGTGCTTGTGGTCCCCTTTGAATGTGAGCTCATACAAAGTGCCTTTATCCTTTTCTGTGCGGTAGATCCCTGTTAACAGAAACACGAGAAAAGACAGTGTTTTTTTAATAGCTGAGATCTAGCATAAAATGCCTTTTAAACACATACACGCACACAAATTAAATTACAATTAAACCTCCACCTCTAATAATTATGAGAAAACTCAAAATGCTGCCACTTTCAAATATCCCCAAAGAAATCAAAATGCCATTAATTTAAAAATCACAGTTATGAAGACTTCATAAAAACATGGGGGGGGGGAGTCTGTAATGTTGGAAACGAAACTATATTTTAGACACATTAAAGAAAGGACTATAAAGCAATATGTCTAAATAAAACTGGCTATGATGCAGAGTGGGATTATGTGCTTTTTCTTTTCTGCTACGACTACCTTCATTTTCTGCAATATGATTTGGTAAGTATAATTATCATATTTAATTTAAATACTATGTTAATATTATCTCTTAAAAATCATAGCCATTTCAGATGAACTGACCAGAGTGATCTCTTCAAGGTAACGGGGAGTGGCTTGGGGCTGCTGCTATGGGTCACCTGGCCCTCTGGACGCTTCTGGAAGCGTTAAAGCAGAAAACAAAATACCCAGCACCATGGCAGGCACACATCTTCATTTCACATCGTCCTTCCTACCCCTGAGAAGCATCATAAGTCAGTGCTCCAGAGCAAGTCTACTTATGGACCCCCCCCACCCCAAAACTGTGCTCCACCCCATGTCACTGTTCCTGAAACTCCACAGTCTCACTTGTCGGGTTGAAGATGTGACCCAGCATCTATCTCAGCTCAACTTTCAGGGTGAGCCTCCCTCGGGCCTGGCCCACCCGAACTCTCCTATCTAGTGCACACAGGCTCCCGGGGTGCCTACGCTCCACGGCCTTCCCAATATCGCCGGTATTATGGCGTTTTTCCTATAGTTAAAAAAAAAAAAAAAGTCAAATTCAATAAATCACCAGATAAGCTTCCTCATCTCTTATCTGTGATTTGCCATGGTTTTTTTTTTTCCATGTCCCTTCCTTCCTCTTAATCCCCACATCAGCTAGAAAGCACCTCCCAGTCTTTGAGCAGCTACAAAAGCAAGCTTCCAGGGAAAAGTTCAGCCCTAGGGTCAGCTCCAGTTTTCAAGGCCTCTCCCAAACCACTTCTCTGTGCTCCCTCCCTCTCCCTCCCTCCTCTTTCCTTTGGTGGGAACCACAGGTCTTTAGAAACACGGCCAAGTTCTGCTCTCTGTTCTCTGCCTCATAGGAGCTTTCATCCTACACCCCGGTTTATAGCCTCTTTGATCCTGTCCAGAGCTTGGATCTCCTTCAGGTGCGACAGAGAGGGCTTTGGCATTGCACATTTTCAGTGTCATTTCTCACAGCGGCCCCACGGGCCTGTCTGGAGATGCAAAACGTGCAGTCGCCGGCAGTGAGCGTGGTGACGTGGTGACTGAGGGCCTGGCGCAGCCACAAGGAGGGAGTCCTCTCGGGAGCCCTCCTGGCTTCCCCGGGTGCCGGGCAGGCTGCTCAGCAGCCCTCCAGTCAGGGACTGGAGAGAAGTTCTGCTGCGCTCCTGCTAGAACAGATTTCAGAGTCCCTGCAGGGGCCCCTCATGGAGAAAAGCAGGAGGTTCGTTTCTGAAGAAGCTCCAAGGGCCTCGGCGAACATGGGAGTGGTCCCCTTCCAAGCCTGTGGCGTCTCTGGGGCAACTAGTGCCCATTGAGGAAACGGGCTCGTCCCCCACCGCTAAGGTGTCTACACAGCTGGGCAAACCACCGGCTCCCAGGGTCCAAACCAGGTTGGCTGAGTCAGAGAGGATTCGAGTTTGGTAACAGTATCTGCACAACCGGAACAGGCCTGCGGGCTCGGCGGCTGCGTCTCATCAAACTTCTGTTACTCGTGTCAGCAAGCGTCCCCTCTCCACACAGCAGTAAGCGGGGGGAGGCTGCTGACAGTTTAACGTGCAGATAAAAATGTACACTAGCCTGCGATATTTTTTTTTTAACGGAGTCATTTTCTTTCTCAGCACCAGGATAAGAATCATTCATTTTAAAAAATCTAAGTCCCCAGATCTGAAAACACAGGTAGAAATATACACAAACCCGTGTCAAGAGAGGACACTCTATTTATAAAGAACCCAGAGAATTGTAATAGTTCTTATTAATGGTGATTCTTATAACCCTGTCGGGAGGGCTGCCTCTGGCGAGCCTGTGTGCCCGCCGATAAGTGTGTGGCGGGCGGCCTTTGTTCTGGTTTCCGGGCGGGGCACTCCGCTATCAGGCAGGCCAGCACGCCCAGCCTAATCTTGCAGCCACATTTCAGCTGCTGTCTCATTGTCTTCCACATCCTATGCCCTGAAACAGTTATTACATCAACTTTTTAGCCTATTTCCCCACACTCTGCCTAATTAAGTTAATCTTGGTGTAGAAATCTGATTGTAGATCCCTTTATTCTATCTATTTTAAATAAGTTATTTAAAACTCTCTTGCAACCTATCTCCACTAAAACCCACACCCAGCCATCTGCTCACTCCACCCAAGGGCTCACGATCCCACACCTGGACACAAATAGCACTCAGTCTTCCTGTAACGCAAAGGACAGCCCCTAACTGGACCCTTGCACCTTCTAGAAATCGTCAGTGGTGGAAACACAAAGGGACCGAGAGAAAGGGGCAGAAGCATTCTGAGGCAGGAATGCTTTTCTCCAAGGAGAAGCTGGCACGCACAATGGCAAATGCAAAGCAAACTGGCCACACAAACACCTTCCCTGTAATATTCTGTGGGATTTTATCATTTTTATACACTATGCAAACGGGAGATCAAAATGAGAACTTTGGAACTAGCTCACATTTTGGTTTAGACACACTAACTGGCACCTTCTTTTCCCTTCTTTCCCTCCATCTTACTTGGAGTTTGGTGTTTCTGTTCCCTGTACAAGTATCGTTGGTCCTACCCTACTCAGGGGATCCAACCCCTAGGATGGTCAACTAGGTGAGGATACTTCCACGTATCCAAGGTACAGCTCCACGGTCTGCTGCAAATGTCTATGCCTTCAATAAACAGGGAGCGAACTAGATGCAGGTCCCCTCTAAACATCCTATCTTCAAGGTAGGACCTCAGAAATCATGAGGTCAAGGAGGTACCACTGCTTACCCTTATATCCTTGTCCTCTCTCCACATGAGGGTGCACAGGTTGTGGCCAATGCTGCACCGCTGAGCCCAAAAGTGTCTCCACTTTCATCCCTGCCTTTCCCGCCTTCCTACATGGAGCCTAGGTCTCCCAGCTGGATCACTGCCATCTTCTGAGGACCATGTTCCACTTCGTGGGCCCAACACATCCTGCACGTATCCTTTGATCCTTAGCCTCCTGGAGTACCACTATCATCCTGCTTTCCCCTGAGCTCAGGAGCCCTCACCAGCGTCCCAAAGCCCACAGAATAAAGGACCAATCCCATGGCCAACTTTTAAGATCTTCCTTAACCCAGCCTCATGTAAAATCTGGGCCCCAGTCAAGGTGGTTTATACCGAGCACAGACAACTACTCCTTCCCCAAGGAGAAAGTGGAACCCTCTTGCAATGCTGGCGGGAATATAAAATGGTGCGGCTTCTGTGGAAAACATCTGGTGGTTCCTCAAAAAGTTAAACACAGAATTATCATAAGACCCAGCAATTCCACTTCTGGGTATGTACCCAAAAGAAATGAACACAGAGACTCGAACAGATACTTGCACACACATGTTCGTGGCAGCATTCTTCATAGTACTCAAGTGGTGGAAACAACCCAAACCTCACCAACAGATGAGTGGATAAACAAAATGGGGATTATACACACAATGGAATATTAGCCTCAAAACGGAGATTAACCAAAGAACTTATATACATATATGCACAGCCCATGAACAAACAATAGTGTGGGGAAGGCCTGAGGAGGGGGCAGGAGCAGGGTGAAGTGGGTGAAGAAAGGGGGAAGGGAGGGAATGGGACATCTGTAATATTTTCAACAATAAGGATAAAAAAGAATGAAATTCTAATACATGCTACAACATGATGAACCTTGAAAATATGTGCTAAGTGAACTAAACCAGTCACAAAAAGATAAATACTGTAGGGTATTGTAGGATTCCACGTACATGAGGTACTTAGAATAGTCAACCTCATAGAGATAGAAAGTAGATTGGTGGTTACCAGGGGCTGGGGGAGCAGGGAATGTGGAATTAGTGTTTAACAGACATAGCGTTCCTATTGGACATGATGAAAAGTTCTAGAAATGGTACTGGTGAGGGTTACACAACAATCTATATATATAAAACCCTAATATGCAAATAGACTGAACGGTAGAACCAAACAACCGGTCGCTATGACGTGTGCTGACCACCAGGGGGTGCAAGCGGAACATGGCGGGCGTCGGCAGCAAGCGGCAGAGCGTGGAACATGGCGGGTGTCAGCCGTGGCAGGGTGGTGGAGCAGATGAGAGGGGGGTGCCAGACCAAGGCGGGGTGCTGGTCGCTGTCATCAGGGTGAGCCTCTGGTGGTTACTGAAAATTCTTTGCTCCCACATGCCGCGGTCCCGCCCGGCACTCCCACCCGCTATTGGCGCAGGCCCCTCTTGCACCTGCTGCCAGCACCCGAGCTGCCGCTCATACCCGCTGCCAGTGCCCAGCACCAATCCTAATCACTCGGCGCCGTCAGCGGGTGCAAGCAGGGCTGGCGCTGTCAGTGCGTTGGAAGCGGCACAAGGAGCAGGGCTGCCGGCAGATGGGAGCGGGGGCTGCAGCGAGAGGGGTCAGGCAGGCCCACAGAGGATGGGCCTAGACCCGCCCCTGTGCCCACCACAGCCTCCTGGCCCACAGTTCCTTTCAAGGCGCATGAATTCGTACACTGGGCCCCTAGTGTGAATATACTTAATGCCATGAAATTGCACACTTAAAAAGAGCTTATAATGGTAAATGTTATGTGTATTTTACCACAATAACTACTCTCCTATGAAAAGGCCTTGCACTTTCTCAAGACACACTTCCTCACCAGTCAGCCTTTCTAATTCCACCCTCCTAAATCTGCCCTCCTCCTCTGGGAAGATTCCATGACGCTCTCAATCCAAAGTGGTCATTCAATCTCCAGATACTTTAGTGTAAGGGCTTTCAAACTCTTCTGTGTGATCTACGTTTTTGGCACATGACAACATTAAAGGATAGCACCTAATCCAGCCTTCCCATTTAACAGATGAGCAAACTGAGACCCAGAGAAACTGTGGTTTGCCTGCGTTCACCAGATCTGCTAATGACTGACTAGAGCATACTCCTATGTGCAGTTTGCTCCTTAGATATCACTTTAATATGCAACATCAGTAACTCAGAGTGTAGAAAAGCAGGGACGGAAGAAACAGAAGTCAGAATAAACAACAGAATGTCTGCAATAAAGTCTTACTTCATTTACCCACAGATAATCTTCACATCCACGCTTAGGGCTTTTCTTTTCTTTTAACACACAATAGTAACAGTTGCTAAACAACAATCATCTGAATTCATAGTCTATAACACATTCAAAGTAGCACATTCTGAAAGGAGCTGCTTTCATGAAAAAATACATTGCTTCTAAGAAAAAAATAAGTATGTCGGAAAAGAAAATCTATAACAGGCAGAAATGCAGACAGTAGTAAATAGTGGCAGGTCACCTCCTGACAGCAGGGGAGGAGGTAGATCATCATCAAAGAGAAATTTAAATGTCTGAGATAATTTAATACAAAGTAAATCACTCCACTCGTGTAAACTGCCTTTGAAATATCACAAAGAGCATATACCTACTTACTGTGTTTCTGCAAGAGCACATCATCCTTACCCAGTTCAAAAAGGGAAACATGGAAATACTTGAGAAAGATCTTACTCCACAAGAATGCTTCAGTTATCTAGAAGATTCTTAGGTGGAATATCTCATTCCCAGATCACACAAGATAAATGAGACATAATTACAGTGCCATCTGTTGTCAGCTCTATTTTCTTAGAGAAAGTAGCTGACATTCAACACTTGTGAAAAGAGATGTTCTAGGCCTTCCAAATGCTCAGACACTATAATGTAAATAATTTCTCCCCATTAAAAAAAAAAAGTAACCATTTCCAAGCTTTCTCTCACCTGCAGGGTTATAGACATGTCTGTCCATACCTTGCTTTCTCGGGCATCACAGTGCATCTGGGCACAGCAGCTTCTGGACGGGTCCTGATCCAAGTTTATCACCATCTTCAACAGTCACTAAATGCTTCTTTCATTTGCTAAGCAGTGCACTGACTGGCATCCTTACTGAAATAATTCATGAAGCTCTTTTCTTATTTCCATTTATTGCATTTGGTGTGTATATTCATGTCACAGATTAAGGCAGATAAATTTAACACTTGGTTCTTGATCAGAAATTTCTAACAGCTTCCCTTACTTAGAGCTCCTCCTTACTTCATCACTATTACTAGCAGTTGAATTTTTTTTGAGAGCCTTCCCCCGCCCCCCGCCCCCCAAAACTGCAGCCTACCTACCACTCCATGAAAGTCAGAGGTATTTGACAATAAGTCGGAAGCAAATGAGTGCATGATACCTGTGCAGCAATGGGCTGGGCTCCTCACCAAGTGACCCGCCGGCCTCCCATGATTCATGTTCACGTGACATGGCTATTTTTTAATCCTTATGGATTTTTCTTGTGGCTAATACTTACTGTGGATTGTGTTCTCTATTAGAGACATAAAGATGAGCATGGTAAAAATCACTGTGCTTTCAGAATTCACATCCTGGAGAGGAAGGCAAGCAGGTAAACAAAACAGGCATAAATAATATGCGAAGCACCTAGGAGAGCCTGCCCAAGGTGTAAGGGAAGAGAAAGGAGGGCGTCTCCACCTGCCGGAGGGTATGGACAGTTTGATCTCAAAGATATGTCAGCAGAACTGAAGACTTAGTGGGTGTTTGCCAAGGCGACAAAACCAGAAGGGCATTCTATGGAAGATAACGGCATAAGCAAAGATACCAAGTAAACAAAACCCACAAAACCCAACTTGTTATGTTTGGCAAACTTCCACAAAGCTGGGGCGCAAAAGGTAGGTGTGGGAGAAAGGTGGGAGAGGAGGCCGGCAGGTCAGGTGGTGCTCACTCGCCCGTCCATGAGGTCATCCTCACAGGCCTGGAGCTCAGGGGAGCACGCTCGGTGGTCTTTCACAGGAATGAGACGAGGTCATTTCAGGATCATCACCTCACAGCAGTGTGACGTGTGAATGGACGACAGGGAATGAGATCAGAGAGCAATGAGGAAAGAATCCCAACGATTCAGCAAGAAATGAAAGGGCAGCAGAGATGCTGAGAAGTGGGCACAGCTTGGGAGCAGTTGGTTAGAAATGGGATGGCAGGGGAGGGACGGGGAGAAAGGTGGTGTGACTCCAGTGACAGGTGAGAAAAGGAATATGCGTTAAGCTTTGGATATGCCGATTTGAGGAGCTCCATGAGGAGCTCTGAAGCTCAGCAGACAGGCTTTTTTAAACAGAGGTAGGTGTCCCCATTACATAAGATGACGCTGAGGGTGGGGGGTCAGATCACCCAGGAAGTCTGGGGGCCCAGGATGCAGGCCTGTGGTAGCCCAACCAAGCAGGTGCAGAGTGCGCAGGTCCACAAAGAGAGGCGACAGCTAGGTCCATGGCATTGAGAGAAGCACAGAGAGAGGCAGGATGGAGCCTCAGGGAGGCCACCCACCAGTGAGGAGGGGCTGCTCAGCAGTGCAGTTGTCACGTCAAGATTAAGAACAATGAGAACAAAACGGACCACTGGCCAAGCGGATCACTGGTGACCTGACCAATAATGGTTTCAGGTTATTGACAGGAATGAGCCTGATTTGACAAATAACGAGAGATGAAGTGGCCAGAGTAAGTTGAATAAGTACTTTTCTGTTGTTTTCCTTTAAACAAGTTCATTTCTGCCTCAGGACCTTTGCTTTGCCCATCCTGTCCCCTCTGCCTGGGATGCTTTCCCCCCAGGCTCCTAGCATGGCTGGTCCTTTTTCCCTTTTAGGTCTCAACTAATGCCACCTCCTCAAAGAGGCCTTCCCTAGTCTCACTCTCTTGAAGCCCGCCCTTTCCCCCCAGTCACTCTCTGTTACCCTGTTTTTATTGCACATGAGCTGAAGGTGCTTACTTACCCACCTATTTATTACTGTTCTCTTCACTAAAAGATAAACTCCATGAAAACCAGAAATCTGTTTCTGCAAAATGAATACCTGCTGCACAGAACAGAAGGAAGGACAAGGGAGGGAAGAAGGTGCTTGGATGGGGAAGGAATGCAATAGAGTAGTAGCCAGAGTTAACAGTGTTTTGGTTTTTTTAAGGGAGGCAGGGAGGAACAAATCCCTATGCCAAGAGGAAGGAACAAAGAGAAATCTATCCTGAGAATACAGGCTGCAATGAGAAAATGGAAGTGGGTGGAATCTATAAGCCAAGAAAGGACTTGGTCTTGGACAGAGAAAGGTCACCTGTTTCCCAAAGCAGGACCTAAGGACCAGAGCAGGGTTGCAGGTGTGGGGCAAGGAGCCAAAGGAACTCATTGAGAACGGATGTCGATCATTTCTCAGTGGAGCAGGAGAAAGCAACTCAGACTTGGAGAGGAGTCATGAAGGGCTGGGATGGTGACAGTGAGATGGGGGGGTCACTGATTCAGGACTGGGCGCTGCAGGATTGGGCCAGGACTGGGCGCTGCTGGTGGGCCAGGAAGTCGGGCTCTGGGAAGACAGTGCTGAGGGAGAATATGGGGTCCAGCAGAGGGAGGAGTAAAGCCTAGAGGCAGGATCAAAGGACGCGAAAGGGGTCAAAGTGAGAATAAACAATGAAGTCCGGAGTGATCACAGAAGCCATGGGAAAGAACGGATTTCTGAGGATGTTTAAGTTTAATGAGAAAGTGGGGCTCTTCCAGGCCCAGGATGGGGCTGCCCTGGAAATCAGGCCTCTGCACTTCCTCCCCTCAAGGCACTCACGTTGGTCAGACCAGACGATGTGCTGCTCGAGACCCCAGCTACACAGACCTTTTTTCACCCCCAGTTTCTATTCAAGGATTGGTGGCTTCTTATGAAGAAATGGCGGCTCCATCTCTTTCCATAAGCCGAGTTTAAGAAACCAGCGGTGGAAATGTACACAGACTAGACGTCTACGTGGACTGACGAGTTTAAGGGGCTAGACCGAGTAGTGGGGACTAAGATAGCAGAGTCCTGCAGGGATTCCAGAACAAACATCCGAGGAAGGGAAGTCAGAGCGGCCATTGTCAGGGTACGTTTCCGAACAGCTGCAGAACTTCCTCTCAAAACATGGCAAGACAGTATATCCAGGATGTTGTTGAAAAGCAGAAAATTTAAGATAGAGGCAGCAGGAATGAGCGAGGTCAGAGATCAAGGAATGTGTGTCCACACCATTGTCTTTGGCTAACCATTGAGCTTATCCATGCACAACTACTTAAACAACTTACCGCCAAAATAGAGGACAAAACAGCCTAACTGTATTTACATTACTGCGACTCCTGTCTGTTTCTCAAACCATGTTCACAAATATCATCTTAATTCTACAAAATCTTTCAAAGAGGTAAGCCATCTATCTACCCGCTTCCTTTTACAGATGGGTGAATTGGAGCCTTTACAAAAGTTGAATAAGTAACTTGTTCAAGGTTACAAATGATGTGCTCACAGACTGATGGGCATAATGACTGAATTTAAGAGCATGCCATGGTACAGCTCTTTAAAGGTAAATTAACTTTACAATCAAAAGAATATTTATAACTCTCCTTTCTCTTCTTTTCTTTTTGAAACTGACTTTTGAAAAATAGAAAAACATCAATAAAGATACTACAGAAAGCTAACCAACTTTCTAAGGTATACCAGAAAAGTCAGTCTTAAAACTTGCCTTTGAAGATTAAGAGAATACATTATCGATTGAGTCACTGACATCAATTTCCTCATCTTTAAAAAGTGGGACTAATAGTAATACATATTTCTTCACAGGGCTGCTGAGAAGATTAAATAAATTAATACATGTAAACATGCAAGCCTGGAACATGGGAGGTGCTTAGTGATGTCAGCAATAGCAATAATGATAACAACTGTCAACACTGTTATTATGTTGTCATCCCATTTTGCTTCATTAGCCATTTAATGTAGTAGTGCTCTCGGTCAGACAGGTCACAGCTCAGGGACAAGCCCCCTCCTTGCTGTGCTATCACTGACATTAAATATGCTTAGAAGCTGAATCCAGTCACTTATTTTTTTTTTAAGCTGTCATAACTGGATCCAGAGGTGGGAGGATTCTTGATATTCTGGTAAAGAGCCTGGTAATATACAACTGAGCATCTATAATAATAAAAGCATAATATGCTAATTAGACCGGACAGCTGAACGACCTTCCGGAAGTCCTTCTGGATGACTTTCCAGATGAAGCCAGGGCTGCGAGGGCCTGCGAGGGCCGAGGCAAGCCACCATGGCTGCGAGGGCTGAGGCAAGCCGCTGCTACAAGGGCCGAGACCCTTGCACAAATTTCATGCATCAGGCCTCTAGTATATAATATTTGAGTCTCGGTAATTTTTTAGTAACATTGCAATGATATATTTTTAGCTGTTGTTTGAGAAATGCCATTACCCCCTTTTTTTAGCTGAAAACAACAGGAATGTATTATCTCCATTCTAGAGGCCAGAAGTCCAAGACAAGGTGTAGGCAGGATTCATTCCATGTTTTAAAATTAAATTTATTGGAGGGATATTGGTTAATAAAATTATATAGGTTTCAGGCTTACAATTCTATAATACATCATCTGTATATTATGTGTTCACAGCTCCAAGTCAAGTCTCCTTCCATCACCATTTATCCCCCTTTACTCTCTCCCACCGCCCCCCAGCCCCCTTTCCCTCTTGTAATCAACATACTGTTGTTGTCTGTGTCTATGAGTCTTCTTTTTTCTTCGCTTAATCCCTTCACCTTTTTTACACAGCCCCCAACCACCCTTCCCTCTGACAACTGTCAGTCTGTTCTCTGTACCTATGAGTCTGTCTCTATTTTGCTTGTTAGTTTATTTTGTTCATTAGTTTTCACATATAAGTGAAATCATGTGGTACTTGTCTTTCTCTGACTGGCTTATTTCACTTAGCTTAATACTTTCTAGGTATATCCATGCTGTTACAAAAGGTAAGATTTCCTTCTTTTTTACAGCTGAGTAGTATTCTTTTGTGTAAATGTACCAGAGCTTTTTTAATCCACTCATCTACTGATGGGCATTTGGGCTGCTTCCAAATCTTGGCTATTGTAAATAATGCTGCAATGAACATAGTGTGCATATATTCTTACATATTCGCCAATACATCTGATAAGGGCTTGATATCCAACATTTATAGGGAACTTATAAAACTCAACACCAAAAAGACAAGCAATCCAATTAAAAAATGGATCAAGGACCTGAACAGACACTTCTCCAAAGAGGACATTCAGATGACAAATAGACATATGAAAACATGCTCAACGTCACTAATCATCAGAGAAATGCAAGTTAAAACCGCAATGAGCTATTCCCTCATAACAGTCAGCATGGCTATCATCAATAAATCAATGAACAAGTTTTGGGGAAGATGTGGAGAAAAGGGAATCCTAGCACACTGCTGGTGGGAATGCAGACTGGTGCAGCCACTGTGGAAAGCAGTATGGAGTTACCTCAAAAAATAAAAAATGGAACTGCCTTATGACTCAGCAATTCCACTTCTGGGAATATACCCAAAAGAAACTCATTTTTAATGTGTAATATCAATGGGATTTTTCAAATTGTTGACTCAAACTAATAGCCCTTTATCAGATATCATGACCTTTTATCTCACTATACTACCTTCTCATACTGGTTAGCACAACTCCACCGTATCACATCTACAACCTCCCACCCCCAATCATTAATATAGTTGGAACAGCCTCCTTCCCAATCTCCTGAGCCTCTGTTGCTTGGCCAACACCTATGCCAGAGGCTCAGATCTAACCCTGACTTTGCCATTGACTTTGTACCACCTTGAACAAGATATTTAATGACTCTGGGTTCCTACAACCCAGTCTTAAAAATCAAGTCACAGTGTATGTTGAAAGAACAAATTGCTTTGTGCTTCAAGGAAAATAGTAAGTTGTATCTCTTATAGGCATTTATTTTATTTGCCTAAGTCATCTAATTAGTCAGTGGTAAGAATTCATTTTAGTAAGTGAGACAAAGACAAATACCATATGATTTCACTTATATGTGAAATATAAAGAACAAAATAAACAAGCATACAACACAGAAACAGACTCAGGTACAGAGAACAAACTGATGGTTGCCACAGGGGAGTGGAATTGGAGGTTTGTGTGAAAAAGTTGAAGGGATCAAGAAGTATAAATTGGTAGTTACAAAATCATGGGGATGTAAAGTACAGCATAGTCAATAATATTGTAAAAACTGTATGGTGTCAGGTGGGTACTAGATTTATAAGGAGGATCATTTTGTAAATTATATAAATGTCTAACCACTTTGCTATATAACTGTAACTAATCCTATATGATAAAGAGCTAATATGCTAATTAGACGGAACAGCAGAACAACCATCGGACGACCTTCCGGATGAAGCTGGGGTACGAGGGCCGAGCCCCTTGCACAAATTTCGTGCATTGGGCCTCTAGTATAAAATAATATTGAAGGCCAACTGCAATTTAAAATTTTTTTTTCAAAGAATTCTTTTTAACTTTAACAAACAGGCTGTAAGACTGACTCACTGGATATTTGGGGGGAGATATGTGTATTTTTGTGGGAGTTCTGAATTACAGAAGCCACATCAAACTGAAGAGCAAGAAAGAAATCTGAAGGCCTAGAATATAGGTCACAATTTTCTACCATAACAGATACTAGTTGACCTGTATTTATGCCAATGGAAACTGCCAAGCTTTAGGAAAGATAGATTTGTGAACCTTACCCCAGACCTATTAAGTTGGGTCTGAGGGCTAGCTTTTGGAAAATCACGTCTTTACCCCAAAGTTGTACAAATGTAGTAAAAATGGAAAACTAGCCATCGTAATCCTATATAAAAAAAGCCCAGAGAAGGAAACAGCGAACGACCAGCATGACCAGAGACCAGAATGACCACGACCTCTCACCCCTGCCAGCTGCCCCCCAGCAAACAGTTAGGGGCGATCAGGCAGGCAAGTGAGAAGTTAGGGGCAATCAAGGAGGCAGGCAGAGGGGTTAGGGGTGATCAGGCAGAGGCAGTTAGGGGCGATCAGGCAAGCAGGCAGAGGGGGTAAGGGTGATCAGGCAGGCAGGCAGAGGGGGTAGGGACAATCAGGCATGCAGAGTGGTTATGGGCAATATGACAGGCAGGCAGAGTGGTTAGGGGCGATCAGGCAGGCAGGCGAGTGGTTAGGAGCAATCAGACAGGCAGAGTGCTTAGGGGCAATAAGGCAGGCAGAGTGCTTAGGGGCGATCAGGCAGGCAGGTGAGTGGTTAGGGGCAATCAGGCAGGCAGAGGTAGTTGGGGCGATCAGGCAGGCAGAGTGGTTAGGGGCAAACAGGCAGAGTGGTTAGGGGCGATTGGCGAGTGGTTAGGGGTACTTAGGCAGGCAGGCAAGCAGTTAGGGGCAAGCAGTTTGCGGTCCCGGATTGCGAGAGGGATGTCTGACTGCCAGTTCATGGATCAGGCCTAAACCGGCAGTCGGACATCCCCTGAGCGGTCCCGGATTTCGAGAGGGTGCAGGCTGGGCTAAAGGACGCTGCCCCCCATGCACAAATTTTGTGCACCAGGCCTCTAATAAGTAATAATAGTCCAAGTCTGTTGAGTTTCTGATGAGAGACAAGCTATGACCAAATGCCCGCTAAACATGCACTGTGATAGGGCTGGACCTGCTATCCCTGTTGCTTCTATAACAGTCACAAAAAGGGAGAGGAACTGATTCCCACACCATCCTAGAAGATCAATGTGAAAGCAAACTTGTAGACCCCAATCCTCTTTTAATTTTAACACCGATGTCATAATATTAGAGAGTTTGGGGCCATGGTCCAAACTTTGATAGTATTTTAAATGAAATCTGAATAATATATCATTTCTTGCAAACATTCTGGGGCCACAAGGACAGAAGGTAAAAGCAAGATGATTGCGAATTATGGGGTACTAGAGGCCTGATGCACAAAATTCATCCAAGGGTAGGCCCTCGCACCCCAGCTGCCTTGGGTCATCTGGACAGTCGTTCGTTCAGGTGTTGGGCCATTTGGTCAATTTGCATATTGTGCCTTTATTATTATAGATATTATAGATGCTTCTGTTAACTCACTAATCCAGTCACTCATCCACTCAACAAACCCTAATAAGCACCTTCCATTACTGGTGCTTAACCAGAGTCTGTAAAGATAAGTAAAGCATGCCTGTCCCAGAAGGCACATGAACAGAAATGAGCAGCCATAGCACTGTGGTCAGGGCTGGGGTGCTTCTGTGAAACCCCTAACTCTGTTTGGAATACTTAGGGACAGCCACCCAAGAGAGGCACATCTGCAATAAGATAGGATGAGGAGCTGAGTAGCAGATAAAGCTAACACGGGGCAGGAGAAGACTCTGCAGGCAGCTTGACCACCTTCTACACTAATAAAAGAGAAATATGCAAATTAACCATCATTCTGTCACTCCACCACTCCACTCCACCCACCAGCCAATCAGAGCAACTATGCAAATTAACCCAAAGATGGCGGTTAATTTGCATATGCAGGCGCTGCGCGAAGACCGATGACAACTGAAGATGGAGGTGGCCACGGAGCTGGAGTGAGCAGGAGGCTTGGGTTGCTCCTGGAGATGGAGGAAGCCAAGCTTCCCACAGGCCCTGTACTCCACTCAAGGAATGGCTCGGTGCCTGGGTTGCCTAGCCACGCCCTGAGCTCCACTGGAGGAGCTGGAAAAAATAAAAAAGGAGGGGCTGGGAGCAGCCGGAGCAGAGAAGCCAAGTATCGCTGCTGCGGCTGGACCAAAGGCCTGGGTCCCAGGTGCCGGAGGAAAACCAGTGCTGGCAGCCAAAGGAAGGAAGGCCTATTGTGCGAATCTTCATGCAACAGGCAACTAGTCTATAGTAAGTTACAATAGAATGGAGGAAGAATATGGAATATATTCTATACAAAACGACATAAGTTCTGGAAAGCTGGGAGAGGGGCCAGGTGAAGAACATGGCAAGACATGAGGCTGAAGGGTCAGGCAGGTTCCACATCACAAAAGGCCTTATGAATCACACCAAGGAGGCAGACCATGTGCCACCATGTAGGTTTTTGGTTTTGTTGCGATATTGGTTTGTGGATTTTCTTTTATTTTGGGGGCAACCACAACAGCTAAAATATAACAATATGAATCTTTATACAGAAGTATGTTCTAACCACTATAAGGTTTTTAAAAAAAAAACAAAAAACACAAAACCCTGGAGATCAGCTTTCAAGTGGAAGAATGAATCCTATGTTATACTTTCCTCCAGGTCCTTAGAAACAAAGACTCGGACATGGACACACACTTCAACTTGATCACCAAGGGAAAACACAACACATAATGAGAGTGTAAAAAGCATTTTTACTTTTGGGTGAAAACACACTAGGAAAAAACTACTTTCTATCGGGAACTATTAAGTTTTTCAAGCCAACAGAACACTAATACAATAATCTGCTCAGAACACTAAGCTATGTCTGGAACGTGGTAAAACCCTGAGAGGTGGCAACTCATAAAATGACATCTTGGGTTACAAAGCCAAGGAAAGTTCTTTTCTTTTCTTTTTTAATGTATTTATTGATTTTTGGAGAGAGAAGAAGGGAGAAGGCTAGAAAGATAAAAACATCCATGAGAGAGAAACATCATCTACCGGCTGCCTCCTGCACGCCCCCCACTGGGCATCGAGCCTGCAACCTGGGCATCGAGCCCACAACCTGGGCATGTGCCTTGACCAGGAATCAAACTGGTAACCTCTTGGTTCATGGCCTGAAGCTCAACCACTGAGCCAAAATGGCCAGGCAGCCAAGGAAAGTTCTTAGAGAAACATTCTGGCCCAGGAGAAAGAGAGACCTAAATTTTCACTCAATTCAACCATTAGCTCACTCTATGACTTTGGACAAAGTCAACTGTCAAAGTTTCAGTTTCCCCAGCTAACAACGTGGGCACTAAACAATGCATGACTCACTCTGTCCATGAAATAACAATAAACCAGGAGAAACACAATTGTAATCTAAGTGGCTTCAGATCACCATTTTTATATGCTGATGGCCAGGAATTCAGAAAGGACACAGTGGGGATGGCTTGTCCCTGTTCCAGCATGTCTGGGGCCTCGTCTGGGAATGTTGGAAGGCTGGGGGTGACTTGACAGCTGAATGCATAATCCTAAATCTTAGGACTATGAGAGTCACTGCCTCCACAAAACTCTTTCAGTAACTTCAGTAACATATCATAAGACTGAAGCTATACAGCTAAAACATAAAACCAATTCCACAGGATATCAAAACAATGTGGTATCAAACCCATGTGGTAAATCAGACATGCAGTTTTCAGATGATAGTTTATATATGGATTTTTTTAACCACAGAATTATAACAATAGGTACTATTTAACCTATGAAGTAGTAACTGCCTACATATTTTTTCAAGTAAGTCATCGCCACCAAACTATTTGACAATGTTCCCATCAAGGGGAGGCCTATGTCCCCTCCCCTTGAATCTGAGTGGGCTTGCGACTGCTTGGCCTCACAGAGGACAGCGAAGTGATGCAGCTGCCCCTTTGTTTGCTAGCACATTATCTCTGGGATCCCAGAATGCCACATAAGAGGTTCAGCTGCCCCGAGCTTGCCACGAAGAAGCCACACTCCAGGGACAGTCCACGCGCAGGCACTCCCATTGGCAGTCCTGATCCTCGTGTCACCACAGCCCAGCTGCCAGGCCTGTGAGTGAATGAGCTTTCAGATGATTCTAGACCCCAGCTGTTCAGTCACCCCCAACCTTCCAACATTCCCAGACGAGGCCCTAGGTGTGCCAGAACAGGGACAAGCCATCCCCACTGGGTTCTTTCTGAATTCCTGGCCATCAGCATATACAAATGGTGATCTCAAGCCACCAAATTCTGGGATCATTTGTAATGCAGCAATAATAACAGGACCACGAGTAACTGACAGTGACATGTATGCTGCTCAGTAAGAGTAGATACAAACACTCACTATCAGTTCCTGTTCTTGTGGCGTTATTGGCATCCTCTTACGACATACTCTAGACACGTGCCAGAGCATAAAGCCACCCCACCTGTGCATGGAGCTGGACTAAGAGAATTCCCCAAATAGGACTATAATTTTCCTAAGGAAAAAGTTCTGGTCCTACTAAACTCATGGGCAAATGGGCAGCTAAGACCCTAAACCCCACACAATGAGCATGGCTGCAATAAATTTAGCCTAGAAAACTTTTCAAGTGGATGATATCAAACTCTTACTTTGGCGATAAAATCACACAAATAAACAAAGAGCCCTTGGCCAAGTCCCCATGAGTAGCTATTTTAATTTAGTCTCTTGATGAACTCTCTAAAATAAAAATGTACCCTGGTTATGTAAACAGTTAACTTGGAAGACAAAAACTCTAACATATCAATAATCACCTTAAGCCTAAGTGGTCTAAATACAACAATTAAAAGGAAGATGTTAGCGGAATAGATTAAAAACACACACATACAACACAACTATAGGCTGTTCACACACACAAAAAACTCACTTCAAATTCATTGAGTGTCATAGTTATGTTGAAAGAAAAAGGATAAAGATATACCATGCAAACATTAGTTTAAAAAAATTGGCTATGTAAGATAAAATAGATTTTAGAACAAAGAAAATGACTAGAGATAAAGAGCTACACTATAAAATGATAAAAGAATCGATCCCCCAGGAAGATATAATGATCCTAAACAGTTATGCACCAAACAACAGAGCCTCTAATTACGCAGAACAAAAACTGAAAAAGCTGAAAGGAGAAACAGACAATTCCATAATCATAGTTAGGGACTCAATCCCCTTGTCAGCTACTGATAGAACTACTAGACATAAAATCATGAAGGACAGATAAGATGTGAACAACACAATCAACAAACAAGATCGAGTCGACATATATAGGATACTCCACCTGACAGTAGCATACAACAAATATTTTTCGAGCATCTATGGAACATTCAACAAGATAAGACTATTTTGGGGGCCATAAAACAAACTGATAATTATAAAAGAACTGAAACTAGACTGAGTGTACTCTCTCATAATGATTCAAAGTAAAAATCAATAATTTTGATTATTGATTATAAACACATGGAAATTAAACACACTTCTAAATAATCCATGGGTCAAAGAGGGAGTCTCAAAAAATTTTCAAAAATACATTCAATTAAATAGTTACCATGCTGTATACAGCTGTTAGATGCAGAAGAACTGATATTCTAGGACATCTAACCAGGAATAATTATATTGAAACCATTGATTTTAAGTCATTTTTCTGACAGCGTAACATAGGTCTATTATCTGTTAAGCTATTCATAACAATAAAAGTATAAGTAAGTGTGCCCAAACACTCTAGAGCAGTGCCTCGCACATTATAGGTGCTCAGTAAATACATATTTGTTGAATGAATCAATGTTTAACTTTCTCTCTGTGTGGCCTTCGAGGCAGTAGATAGGAGTACAGAACCTAGAGCCAGGGTGCATGGGTTCAAGTTCCAGCTGTGTAATCTTGGGCAAGCGACTGAATCTTTGCCTCTGTCGCCACAGTCAGAAAATAAGATTGAACATAATAAAAGACCTATGTCATAAGATCATCATGAGGACTGAAGTACATATGTAGCACTCCATACACAAGGTATTTTAAGCACTCAGTAGGTGTTAGCTAGCATATTACTTGGGGGTCTGGGGAGAAATTTTTCAGTTCCCCCACAAAGAAGATTATGTACTCGTTAAAGAGAGAAAGGGCAAACATATTTCACTGGTTTTCACAAAGAGTATCACAATTTCCAGGGACCAGCCCCCTAAACAGGCACAGGCTTGAGAACAACCACCTACAAAGCTATTCCAGCTCTAGATCTTTGTGATTCCTGTAAAGCAATGGCTGACGACTGTGGCTGCACACTGGACTCACACAGGGAGCTTTAAAAAGATTGATGCCCTGCTCCCACCTCCAGAGATTCTGATTCAATTAGTCTGTAGCTCGGGCCTGGACTATCCCCCAGAGACTGCACTGTGCGGCCAAGGTTAGAAAGCACTGCCTTAGGGAACGTAATTTCAATGCCTCCACAATGTAGTGATTCCCAAATGGAGGCACAGCCATTCACAGGCAGTCAAGGAGCACACTGGGACTCTTCCATGTGATTCTGGGAAGTTAAGTAATGGCCAAAGTAATGCCTTCCCTTTCTCCACCACTGAACTGCTCCACGACTGAATTACATTGGTATAAAGGAGCATTAATGTTGCAGGGGCCTAATGCAATAGAAGTGTTTATCCGTGGAAGGCCTAATAAATACGACTAGAGTGAACACCACTGAAATCAGAAGAGCTGCCAGCCCTCTGCGCTTCTTACTCTCTTTAAAAGGACCTGCAAGTACATTGTGCATCTTCGTCACGCATGTAACAGCAGTGACCTTGGTAAGCGCCAGTTCTGCCTGTTATATAAAACCCACTGGAAGTTAGTGTCTGGATGGTGGACATTTCTATAAGAACACGGAGACTGTGAGTGCCTGGAGGCTGGCTTATTGGGTGGCGTTTTGGACAGGGAATACAGATAGGAAACCCCCAATGGTAAATGGCCTTGTGAATGACTGTGGTTATGAGATGTGGGTTGTTATGATGTGAAGAGATGGAATCGGGAAGAGACATGAGGAAATATTACACTTCGCGACAGGGACCCATCTGTAAAACCTTTGTCAAGGTTGTCTTCTGGGTTCAGGGCCCATTTATTCCAGTGAAGAAGGCAGACATCAGCTGTCACTGACACAGAATAGGACAACTCAAAGGCCACAGCCACAAAGAAAAGGACTCCAGACTCCGTCCTCCTTTGTATGATGGTCTATTTTCCAAGTACATTGGGCGGGAGGGTCTCCGGGGACTGGAAGACCACAGTGAGAGCCAGGGTTCTCACAGCATCATTTGTGGGCCCGTGGGCCAAGTGCCCTGCAGACGGGCCTTTGGTTTTATCCATGTTAATAATCTGATTCATTCGGATTTCTTTTTCTCCCATTATTATCGCAGGTAAAATCTGGCTACTCCACCCTTTACTTTTCTCACTAATTCTCCTTCATAAGCTTCTGGCATCTTAACTGTAGCCATGGGGCTGATGAAGAAATCTGGTGCTACAGAAAAGGAACACAGTCCAAAGGTGTAAGAAGTGCTGTTATAACCAGGCACATATCCAGAATTAGGGACATTCATACAACAGGTACAGACTGTCAATATTCCCATTAAGTGCCTTTAGAAGCTATGAGATTCATCGAGGACCCGAGGGAGAGCCAGATTTCCTGACTTGGGTAAAAGGGATTCCTGTCCGTGAATCACACCAACACCCATCTTCAGGAAAGAACCTTTCCCTGCACACCTGGACTATGAAAGGACCAGGTGTGGGGTAAGCAGTGGGATGACAGATGCCTCCATACAGCAGAGAATATTTCTCAATGTGGTGGATAGGCTTATTTTCAGTTTAAATTATAGATGCCTACAGCAATGCCCATTTCAGGTGCCTCCCTCTGAAATTCAAATTAGGAAGCAAGCAGTGTATTTTATGCAAATCTAGTGAAGCACACAGATGCTGAAGCATCACCGGGAATCCCTGACTCTGAGTAATTTGGTGATCAGGAGTGACTAGTGCTGAGGAGTAAAATGTAAGTTCATAGAGGGGCTGGTTTCTTTGGAGGATGTCTCACGTGTCCAGCAAGCTTACCCAGCAGTGACTTATCTGTGAGATCAGAAGCAACACTGACAACACTGGGAAAAGAGAGGAGGAATCTTTGTTCTTAAATAGTGACACTGAAGTTTTCACAGTGGCAGGCACAGGCAGAGCAATGCACTCCACCCCTGCTCTGCGCGACTCTGTGCTGACATGCTAGTGAAGGTCGCTCGGTCCATGCACTTAGCGAGTTTGCCTCGCGTCAGGCTATTTTCCTACACAAGCACCTGCGATGCTCTCTGCAGCTGGAAATAAAGCTAAAATTCTTTTCCAAGTTTTAAAGGCTGTCCTTAACCTTAATCAGACACCAGCCTTTGATGTGGCAGACTCTTGTTTGTGGCTTGTAAAGTTACATCTCACTCCTAGGCAGCCTGGCTGACCACTGCTCCAGGCGCTGGCCCCCACGTGCCCTGGATGTCTGCCCTCCCCTCCACCCTCACTCCCTGTCCACACCTTCCTAATCTCCATCCTGATTCATCTTCATGCGTTTACAATATCTCTTATTCCCAACTAGAGTAGGGGTTTTATCTTATTTTAAAATCTCTGCTGCACTCTTAAGACCTCCAGATGGGTAGGCATTTAGCAGAAGCTCAGTAAACACATGTGGACAGGTGTGACCTGAGGGGATGCAATGTAGTTGGGCAGCTAAGGCCCCAGGCCTCTAGCTAAATGGACTTTAGAAGTGCCCTGGGGGAAGAGAGTGTGACACTGTGGACACGAATACATTCTTATAGTCAGAAGCCATTTCTACATCCTCAACAAGCAGCACAGCAGTCGGAGCACAGTCAGCGCAGCTTTGCTGCGTGATTATGCAGGTATTACATCACTAACACATTGATGCCTAACAGCAATTCCGTTTGAATCAACAAATATGTATCAACCCCTTTATGTGCAGAGTGAAAAACTACGGAGAGACAGGGATAAAACAACATTTCCTCTTCCTAACACACACACACGCACGCACGCACGCACACACGCGCGTGCGCGCGCGTCTCAGAATAGTTATCACTATTTCTTTCCTCTCCCTCACTGCTCTGCCTCTAGACCACCACTGTCAAAAACAACCACCTGTCATGATGGAAATGTTCTTAATCTGCATTTTTCAAATGGCTACTGGGCACTTGAAATGTGCTTAGTGGAAGTGAGGAACTAAAGTTTTCATTTTATGTAATTTAAATTAATTGTAATTTTAAACAGCCACGCTGGACAGAGGAGTACTGGACCATGTCATCTATACCGGAGGATTCCACTTCCTCTCCTTCCTTTCCTCAACCCACTGCAACCTTATTCCTGCCCTGCCATCGCACTAACAATGTTCTCACCGACCCACCAACCAATGATGACCACCATTAGTTACACAGGGGTCTACCTTCCAAGAACAAATAGTGTGTGTGTGTGTGTGTGTGTGTGTGTGTGTGTGTGTGAATCTATTATCAGATTTGGTTTCTAACAATTTTCTCAAAAAAACAAGCTTCATGCAGTTTAGACATCTGAAAGACACCTACAACTTGCAAAAGACACCCATGTTTTTACACACACACACACACACACACACACACACACACACACACAGTCTTCCCATCTCCTTTAAGAACAAAGGACCCTTTTAGTTACTCAGACTAAAATCCCCAGTCATCTCTGACTCCTCTCTTTCTATCATCAATTCATTAGCAAACCATGCTGGTTCTATCCTCAAAATGTGCTCAGAATCCGACCACTGCTAACCACCTCCTCTGTCGCCACCGCCTGCTGCCTGTTTGCCATCTAACCACTGCCACTGCAATTGCCACCAATGGCCTCCCACTTCTACCCACAATTTACTCTCAAGACCCACCCCACCACACCCCAAATAATCCTTTGAAAGTGTAAGTCAGATCATGTTACCCTTCTGCTTAAAACTAGCCAAGGTCTTCCCATTTCACTGAAGGTAAAAGCTGAGTTCCCCACAACGGTCCACGTGGGTCTCCCTCTCCACCCCTCCTCTCTCTCACCCACTCTGATCCGCATGCCAGGCAGGCTTCTGTCCAGAGCCAGGGCACCAGCTGTTCTCTCTGGGACCCCCTCCCTCCAGAGGTATGCATGACCCGTTCCCTCGCCTCCTCAAGTTCCTCTTCAGATGTCACCTCTCAACAAGGCCTAGTCTGCCCACCTTATGTAAGACCACAGTGTAAGGCTGCAGCCTTCTCCACGGCAGTGCCCCCTCCTTTATTTTTCCCCTATAAAGGGAATCGCCTCTTCTCTTCCTGTATAACAGTGATGGCGAACCTATGACACGCGTGTCAGAGGTGACACGCGAACTCATTTTTTTGGTTGATTTTTCTTTGTTAAATGGCATTTAAATATATAAAATAAATATCAAAAATATAAGTCTTTGTTTTACTATGGTGGCAAATATCAAAAAATTTCTATATGTGACACGGCACCAGGGTTAAGTTAGGGTTTTTCAAAATGCTGACATGCTGAGCTCAAAAGGTTCGCCATCACTGCTATATAATGTGCTTACTTAGGTTTATTCTCTTCCGCAATTAGAATTTAATTACAGCTGGGCTTTTTGTCTAGGTTTTCCTTCTGGGTCCCCAATGCCTGTGACAGTGCCTGAGTGGGCGGGCGCTCGATAATGCTGTTGAGTAACTAGGAACTGAAAAGACCATCTACTATTTAACGCCCGTGTCAGTACATGTCCTCCGAGGAAACCAAGGCGAAGAGAAATCCTTTAACCATTATTTTTAGGGAAGAAAGTTAACCTACATTCAGATGCCAACTCATACTTGTACGCGCTGCTTCTCTCCTGGAGAATTACCTTAATTTTTTCTCAAGCTGACAACTCCAAAGAGCTTATATTTTGTCCCCGAGAGCTGGCGCTTCACCACTTACTCATGTTCCGCCCCAGAGACTCATCTATCATGTTAACATTTCAAAAGCACTATGAACTAGGCCCTAGCACACAGTCTTGCTTTAAAAAGATGATTTCACGAAAGACAACCAACACCCAAAAAAGGTCATCAGTTCACCTCCCAGCAGCCACTGTGGTGTCTGGACATGAAAGGAGAGTTTCTTTTACTGCTGCTCTTGCTTAGCCAGACAGGTGCCAGAGCCAAAGAGCACTGGGTGCCCGTCTCCCTGTCAGGGAGGCCCGGACACAGCCCGCCTTGGAGGAAGGAGCCACCGCATGTCAAGGCTGCAGCAGAGTCTGCACTGAGCACAGAGGGCAAAACAAACGAGCGAGCCCTAGGCCAGAGAAACTAGAATCTAATAGCAATTAACACGATGAATGGAAAGCCGATAAGAATAATGGGTAAAATTCCAGACAAGAATAATGGTCAAGCTTTG
The DNA here is from genome assembly GCF_963259705.1 of Myotis daubentonii. NCBI lineage: Eukaryota > Metazoa > Chordata > Mammalia > Chiroptera > Vespertilionidae > Myotis > Myotis daubentonii. Next base: position 194,894,300 of record NC_081841.1, read on the forward strand.
AAAGACTCAACTGTCCATAAACTCCAACAAGTGAGAAGCCACAGCCCTGACAAACTTGCCTGCAGCTTCCGCTAAGGGGTCTGGCGCACGTCTGCTGTTCACAGTGCTTCTCGGCCCAGAGAGTCTCTGCATGTGCCCACTGCGCTATCCTGCCTATGCCATCCACCTCCTATTAAGATTCTAATTAGGAAAACATTGCAGGGATCATGAAATCATGGCACTCTCTAGCCAGAGGGCTTCAGAATGGAACACAGCAGTCCAAAGAAGGAAATGAAGAACGAAAACTCACCTTCCAAGGTATGCTGGAATAAATGTGAGTGAATAGTGATATTCATCCTAGATCCAAAATTCCTCACACCATACAGTTCCCAAGAGATACCCTCCCACTTCAAGAGCTACTGTATGTACAAACACTGTGATTAATATACTGCAGACATTTGAAATATGACCACAGATAACCCTATTAGCATTGGGTTACATCACAATTCCAACTTCGTGATCTTCTTAAACCTTCTTCATTGAGAAACTTGTCATTTTGCTTATGTTAAATATTTTGGAGATGAGTCAAGAAAGGGAAATAAACCCACCACTATCTCAATGGTGTCTTAGAGAAGTTCAACTATAATTCCAGAGGGTATGAGGAGCCAGGGAAGGAGTCTAAAAAGTTTCTGGGACTATAAAAATGCTTTCCCCAGGCCTACCAACAAGTAGTAAAAATAGTAGTAATAATTATTAACACTGTTATGCCAGGCACTGCTATCAAAGCATTCTGTGTAATAACCCATATATTCCTTGCAAAAGCCCATGAGGCTTTTATTTTACAAATAAACAAATTGAGGAGCAGAGGGGTTAAGCACCCTGCCCACATGACACAATTAGCTACATGGTTTAATGAGATTTAAATCCATGCAGCCTGACTCTAAAGCCAGACTTATGAAAGAAGACGGTACAGGGATGGGAATGTCTAGTAAATATTCCCCACTGTGAGATAACAGACAGCAGAGCTCCTAAAACTCTTTCCTAAGTGATAAGAACACTAAGGAACATCATTAACATCTTTTGTTCTAATATTTGGTCTTTGAACCCAGCTCTTCACATAGGGTTCCTGAAACCCTTCCAATCTTCTTGGGTGATAGGACTGTCTTTTGTTTCCATGAGGTGACTCTGAGTGGGCTCCTGGGTGACTTCTGGATGAAGGGTGGTCAACAGAAAGACCAAGTCATGATTAGAAGCTTGGAATTTTCAGCCCCATCCCCAATTCTCTAGAGAAGGGACAAGGATTGAAAATGGAGTTAATGATCATGTCTGCATGATGAAAGCTCCATAAAATCCCAAACATGGGGTCCAGGGAGCTTCCAGGTTGATGGACAGGTATGTGCAGGAAAGCGATGTGCCTAAAGAGGGCACGGAAGCTCTGCACCCCTTCCCACATACTCTGCCCTAGGCATCTCCTCCATCTGGATGGTCATCTGTATCCTTTATCACATTCTTTCATAATAAACCAGTAATCCAGCAAGTAAAATGTTTTTCTGAGTTCTGGGAGCTGCAGTAGCAAATTAATCAAACCCAAGGAGTTGGGTTGTTGGTAGTTAATCGGTCAGAAGCCCTGATGATAAATGGCATCCAAAATGGTTGTTAGGAGCATGGAAGATCTTGTGGGACTGAACCCTTAACCTGTGGAGTCCCATGTAGACAGTGTTGGAATTGAGTTGAATTGTATGACACCCAGCTGGTGTAAGAGAATTGCTTGCTGGCTGTGTGTGGGACCCCCTCCCTCCTCCCCCTGCAAGATACACACACATTGGAATTGGGTGTAGAATCCTTTTATCTGCCCATGAGTCACAGTAGGATTGAAAGGATTTCACTTTACATAGAGCCAAGATTACTGAAAAATAATTATATGCAATTGTAATTGTGTGTAAATATGGCCAAGAAGAAACAATAGCCCCATGTGAAGGGTAGAAGATTTATCTCCTACAGGTCCAATATGGAGATGAGAGATGGGGTACCTAAGATGGCTTATAGGAAAGAGAGTGGTGTGAATCACAGTGGGGAAAGGGTATCCTTGGAAGGGATGAAAGATGAGCCAAGTGAAAGAACCAGAATTCTTATTAGAACACCAAATGCACAAATTAGCTTTCTGTTTTAAAGATTCATATGAGAACACACAGAGCTATGGAGAAATAAAAGGATCATATGATATCATCACTGTTACACATTTACTGAATAGTACAGTGGTTATTTTTATGTGTTTAGTCCTCAAATTCTTAGTCTCTGTCTCAGAGGAAAAATCAAATAAGCAAAAACTAATTCATCACACTGCAGAGCTACCAAAGGAAGTGATCTACTTCCTCTTGTGCAAGGCCAACCCCTCTACTGTGTTCTTGCTCCTACACCCTCTGTGAGTTCATTCAGTCAACAAATATTTTTCAGTGTCTATGTGTTAGGGCTTAACATTAGGGATATTCAGTGGTATGAGAAATGTTTCTTTATCTCAGTCTAGTGAGGGGGGCACAGGAAACTTAGCAATCACAGGACACAAGTGCTATGGAAGTGAGTGGGGTGTGCACCAACGGTCCCGTCTTGTATTTTCACTGGCTCTCTTGACAATAACATCTTTCCTTTGTCTTATAGAACAGAGTTGAGTATCTCCAATTTTAAATTAAAAAGAAACACCTCGCCTTAAATCCTTCCATCTTTTTGCTAAGAAGCTTTTTCTCAGGAAGCCACGCTGAGCTGCTATCTATCAGCTGTGATGATTCATTTACACACATTTCTTACCCTCCGAGTTCTAACCGAAGCCTCTGTCCACAACTTGAATGGCATAACAGAAGCGAAATTTTGCTCCAAGCTCAGAAAATGACTGATTGCCTCTATGGACTAATTACCACATGGACCAGCTGCCTTCACAGATTATCTGTTCTCGAAATATCCCCCAAATATCTCTAACTTCAGGGTTTCCAGCATAAGAGCCAACACCATGCACAAGCCAATCCTGATCAATAGCCTTGTTCCTCCAGCCGACTTTCCAGCTCCTCTGGAAATAGCACATGAAGCATACTAATTTAGGCATTCTAAATATATGGCGCACAATACAACCAAGCTGCAGATGGCAGGCCACCTATGAGAGGCTGTTGCAGCTCACGCCAGTTCTCACAAATTGACTGGAAAACATTTTTTTGGAAAAGAAGGGAAAAGGAAGAGGCAGGTTAAAAAAGAAAAGGCACTGTTGACAGTAGGTTCTTTTTTTAAGAGAAGGAAGAAGAGGTGTTTTCTTCTTTCCTCTTGCCATTTAAAACTCCTATCCCTCTCCTAGGAGTACTGGGAGGCTAAAAAAAAAAAAAAAAGTTAAAAAGCAGTGTAAGCTGCCAGAAGGAAAGAGACGCAGAGAGCACCAGAGCTGCTGGCAATGTCAGGCGAACAAAGGTCCGGCCAAACTGTGGTTTGGGGTCGTGAGACCTGAAGGCCATCGTCCTGCAGCGCTAATTGTTGAGGGTAACCCTGCATCCACTTGGAGCTTTATGTTGGCTGTTCCCTCAGCTTGGATACGTGCAATCGATCATGACGAAGGCAGAAATGGAACTTAGGGCACACAAAAGCTGTGTTCAGACTTCTCCCACGGGGCTGATAATGTGAATCTTAAGGACTAACAAGGACCTGGGACCGAATTAAAAACAAACAAAAAAAGCAGAGCCTAGCAGCCATTTCTGCTCAGGGGCCTCTCATGCAAACTGCGCTTCACAGAGAAGCCTCTGCGCTAAACTGACGGCCTCTATGCTGCCACCTGCCTGCACTGTGCTCCCGCCATCTGAGCCAACCCTTACAAAGGTGCTCCCAGTCCGATTACAACCAGTAGGACTGAGGCTTTCCCCATCCAATCGGAGCTTTGACCAATCAAACAGCCCAATTCTGACCAATCAGGGACGAGGGGTGAGGACTTCTGTCTATATAAACCAGCTCCCCTCTGGCTTATTATGGTCAAACTGTTTGCATTAAATAAAGTTTCCTTCTTCACCACACCCCAAACTGGGGCTTCCGTTGACAATAATCACCTTCCTAAAAACAACCCTCACCTTTGCAGGCTGACTGCCTCCTCCAGTCTTGGTATTTAGGGTAAAGATTGGTCAAGACTAAGAAAGTGACCTATAATTTTTTTTTTCCCTTCTTGATTCTCCAGATGGACCAGGAAGCAGGAAGGAAATGCACTAATACCACCACCAGAAATTCTGTGTGTGTTTCAACCACCAGAATTTGTCACTAGGAGGAGGTCAAACATAGTTTCTTCAATCAAATCAACAAGATTCAAACATTGTTATATATCTTTTTACAAATTTTCAAAGTAGAATGTCTCAAAAAATAGAGCATTGTCTATAATTTCACCACTGAGGAATAAAACCATAAACGCTTTGATAGTATTTTCATCCTACAAATCTTTTTCTTTAGAGAGATAGATGTAAATTTCACAATTATAATTATAGTTATTTTCATGGCATAGGCTTTGCCCCATTTTACTTAATAGTTATTGAATAAATGATTTTTAATTGCTACACAATATTCCACTATAGAGATGCCACGTGATTTTACCAGCCTCCTACTGTCAGACATCTGTGTTGTTTCTACTTATTCACTACTAGAGGCCCTCTCGCAATCTGGGACCCCTCGAGGAATGTCGGACTGCCGATTTCAGCCTGATCCCCACAGGCCAGCCGAGGGACCCCACTGGTGCACAAATCTTTGCACCGGGCCTCTAGTATGCATATAAGATCTTTGGCTAATCTCTCTCTGCCCTTCCCCTTTCCCTCTGAGATTCATCAGTCTGTTCCATGTTTCCATGCCTGTGCACTGGGTGTCTGCCCCCGGTGGTCAGTGCACATCATAGCTACCAGTCAAATGGTTGGATGGTCACTTAGGCTTATATCTATCTAGATTATAAATACTTCTATGATAAATGTTCTTGATATAAATATTCATATGCATTTCTGCGAAGCTTTCAGAGATGAAAATACTGGGGAAAGGTATAAATATTTTAAAGGCTCTTGATACAAATTACCTTACACAATGGTTGAGCCAATTTATACTCACATTACTCAGTATACATTTCACCTCACCCTCACCAATGCTATGTATTGTCATTTTTTAAATGATGGCAATTTACTATTCTACTTTCATTTTAACTTTGATCGATTTCTCACTTTTTCATACGTATATCAGATACTCGTGTCTCTTCTTTTGTGATCTGTTCATATCTTTTGCCCAATTTGTCTTTCATGATGTTTGTCTGGATTTAAGTTAAAGCCAGAACTTGTATCATGCTCATGTGTATCTTTAACCAAATAGAGGTCTTTTTAGATTTCACCCTTAGTTTTTCATGTGTGCCTCTCTGTTGAGAGCTGCAAAGGACATGACTGATTTGGAATAACTTTGGTACCTAATTGAAGGGTACCAAGACATACTTTTACATCCACACACTTTATAGGAGGCTATAGTCTGCTTTTTTTCATGAATTCCAGTGCAATTTTAGGTTGTGGGTAGAGGTTACAGAGATTAACGATTTCATTAAACATGGAGGAAAGGCCAAAGTACACTCCGTACTATTAATAAACTCTAGTTACTTGTTGACCATAAACATATTCATAACTCGAAGAGGTTCGGCCATGAAGCTGAAAATGAATCACATTTATAAACTACAGCCTTATAGGAACATTGGCAACTTCTGAGAATCCTTTAGAAAATATCTAGAAATTCATAGGATTTAAGTAACAAAATATTAAGTGCATGAGAATCATGAAGGCTCCTTTTCAGAGAAGCACACAACCCTATCCTGAGATCAACCAACATACCGTGAGCTGCGCCTGACATACAGTAAACATGCAGTAACTGTTTGGGTAGTAAATTCACTGGCCTCTTAGGATTCCAGCACACTTCTCCTGACCTCCGGATTCAGATCTCATCTCTTGCTTGTTTCTTGGTGTCTAGTTGAACTCCAAACCTCTATCCTTGTCCAGCCCCTTGAACTCTGTGCCATCTGCCTGAGCCACCCTGCCAACTGGTGCCAGCCAAGTCTTGCCTGTGTTGAGCCTGATGCCCCTCATCTCACTTGGTTTTGTCCTCAAGGCTTTCATGCTAATGGCATATTCCACTTCAACAGCAGCTGCAGGCCCAGCTGTGTTTGGGTCTCTGTCGCTGTTCTATCTGCCAGCCCAGCATCTGTCTCCTCCCCACCCCTGCTCTGACAGCTACCCACCCAGCAAGGCATACATGCTTTCAGTTATTACGCCTGAATGTTTAGCTTCAAACTAATGATAGCGTGTTTGGAAAATTAGTTCCAAATTGGAAGTTCATTTTTAAGGCGATCAGTTGACTCCATGGTCAGAAACATATAAACAGAGACGTTTCCTATTTCTGTCTGTTGAATTAATCTTAGAGTAAAAACAAGATTGAGCTCTTCCTTCGTTCAGCCTCTGCCCCAGCCCCCTGCTCAGTGTCTGCCTATATTGTATATAATAAGAAGGATATGATTTAGCACTTACATAAGTGAGAAGAGATTTGACATCAATAAATACCATAAAGTCTTAAATTCTTTTTGGAAAAAGCTATGATATAAATAAATATGTTCATAGTAGTGTATTCATTAAACACTCTTGAGAAATTTCTATGGAAAACCCTAGGAATCTATGGTTAGACCTAAAGAATTACCATCTCCCGAACAAATTTAGCATCCCCCCTCTCCTCCTACCCCACTGCCAGCCTCAATTCAGGAGTCTTCATCACCTACTTTTAAAGTCTTTTCATTAGTCTCCCAGCATTCACTCTTTTTTTTAGGACAGAGATCGTGTCATATTTATTTTTATGTATGTATAAGTGGCTCTATTGAGATAGAATCCACAAACCAAACAATTTACCATTTAAAGTACACAGTCATTTTTTTACTATACCCATGTAACTGTGCAACCACAATCTAATTTTAGACCATTCATCTCCCTAAAAATGAAACCCTGTACCTATTAACAGTCACCCTTCAGCTCCATCCACCCACCTGGAGTTCCAGGCAACCAAAATCTACTTTCTACCTCTATAGATTTGACTGTTCTGGGCATTTCATATAAATGGAATCATACAATATGTCATTTTTTATATCTGGATTCTTTCATTCAACATAATGTTTTCAAGAAACATCTATGTTGGAATGTGTATCATTTCTTTCTATGGTAAACAGTTTTCTATTGTATGGATATGTCACATTTTATTAATCCATCCACTGGTCAACTTTTGGGATGTTGCCACCATTGGGCTATTATGAACAATGCTACTATACACATTTGTGTAGAAGTTTTTGTGTGAATATATGTCCTCATTTCTCTTGAGTAGAGCTGGTGGGTCACATACTAACTCTATGTTTAACATTTTGCCCTACAGGATAAACTAGAAACCCTTAGATCATTTCTGACCATGCAACCTTACGGCTAATTCTTTCTCCCTTGTGCCACTTGTTTAAGGTATGACTCTGTGCTTTCATTGCCTGTGTACATGAGCATCCCTCCCACTGGACTGTGGGGCTTGTGAGGGGCCGGGACTGCGTATAACTTTGTCCATTCCCAGCTCTGACAATGCTGTTACATAGGGCATGTCCAATGAATGAATAGACCACTTAATATTCAAGTCTTTAAAAATCTCAAACCATAAGTCTCACTGTCTCCCATTGCCCATCTATTCCTACATTTAACAAGCTATGAAGTTTCAAGTAGTGCTTAACCTAATTACCTCCTCCTGCAATTTAATTTCCTCTTGGCTCTGTTCTCTGCCATCAGTATTCCCCCTACAAAACCCTCCAGATGAAGTCACCTCTCAGAACCATATCTCACATTCCAAAGAGAACTCTGCAAGGTTGGAGGGGTCTATTCCCTCCCTTCCCGCCCACAGTAACACCCAGGGGCTGGGGACGGAAGGAGAGCCAGGTAGGATTCAGGTAAGCATTTCCATGATGGAGTCACTCTTGCTGGTGTTTATCCCCCTCCCACCTCAGCTCCTGGAGGTCCTACAGTGAGCATCAAGTCATCTGGCCAAAAGGCTCAGCAGACCTTTACCTCGGAAGAACAAGCCCGTATCGCTCTGTGGATGGAGACTTCTGATCAGCAGCCTCTATGGAAACAGATGGAGAGAGGAAAGACGCCTGACAGGCCCTGTCTATTGCTTACAGTCAAGATAATCTCAGCGCCGCCATCCGTCTGCTCCCTTCCCTGGGTAAATCAGAGAAAGGCTGTCTGCTCTACAGACACATTTACAATGAAAAGAAAATGAGGGTGGGTCGTCATCTATTTACAGATGGGTTGTGTTCAAACGTTTATCTGTAAGTCACTCAGAAGACACAGAAACAATAGATCTGTGTGGGGACATCCAGCCCAGCCCACAGAAACCCCTTACGCCCACTTTGTGCCTGTGGTACAGCATTTATTGTACTCTATACATCAACCCAAGCCTAGCTGTGAAATCCATTTAGATATTAACTTCAAAAGTTAGACAGGGACAACCCCTCCCCCACAGGACAGGTGGCAGACTAGGGACTAGGGAACTCTAAGTCATTGGCTCCTGAGGACACAGGCTCCAGACTAGAGGGATGGGCGCAGGGGAGGAAGAAAGCAGAGGTGACTGCCGGGGACAGGGCCCCAGAGGAAGGAGCAGAGCAGGATTGTAAGGAAGTGTACAGCCCCCTGGGGTTGTAAGTCTTGGCTTTATTTCCTAACCAAGGGTTTCTGTAGGGTGGGGATAGAGAGATGGGCAGCAGGTGTTGACACTTCAGCCACCAATGTGTCTCCAGGCCTGCAGGGGGAGGGGAAATACAGGAAAGGTGGATACCTGAGGTGGGAACAAGATAATACCTTTTCCCTTCCCTCTCCTATCCTTTCCATCCCCCTAATCTAGCTATGGTAGGACTTGTATCAACACTGGCAGGAGGGGAATGGGGATTCTCTGTAGACCAAAGTGGAAAGAAGAACAGGATGGAAAATAACAACCTAAAATTCTGGCAACGAGAAAGGAGATGGCTCAACGCCCTGTGTGTGCAGGAGTTTGCTTGTAAATTAACTTTACTTGTAGGGTAATATGGCATTTGAGAGAATAAATCCAAGTGCCCAACACTTCAACATTAAAGCTCAAATGATCAATAGAGATAGGGTTACAAGGTGGGGTTTTAGGCAACAATGTCATTTCTTTGATTCATGGCTACAGAAAAGAGGTCATTGGGTTTGGGGTTTCATTCAAAGTAACTTTAATAATGGGCTTCCAGATTTAGGGCGTTGCCACAGCATTCCCTTTCACGGGTAAAATCAATGCAGTGAGTTCTTTTAAACTGCTGGATTGTGCATGATGCTTGAAACTGGATTGTGAGAAGAGATTATTGATTTGTAGAGAAATGGAAGGAGACAAAGTGATCAATAGGTTTCAAATTATTACTTTAAAAAGTGGTTGCACACTTCTGCGTCCACTCCGGGCGATAATGAGCTTGAAGACGCATCACTTACAACAGAAAAGAGCCAGATTATTTTCAAATGCAAGACTTTTTTTGAACTTAATGGAGAGCTGAGGTCACAGAACAAAAGCTGTCCCTAAATCTGAGCACAACAGGAACCTGCAGGGAACTAAGAGGCATGAACACTTGCTCCCTGGGGCAGATGCACTGGACGCTGGTAAGTAGAGATAAACCAAACGATGAAGGCCGAGTGCTGGCTGGCAGGACAGGAAGCCCCTGGGGTTCCAAACGGTAGAGAAATCTGGACTCTGTTGCAGGCTCTTCCGCCAGAAACCTCACTAGGTACCTGCAGAAAAATTAGTGTCCGTGCAGCGTCAGCCCCTGGTTGAGGGGCACAGCAGCCATGCGGGAGGAGGCAAGAGACTCCTACCACGCCCTTCTGTACTCTCTCCCTCTAGGGAACAAAAAACTTTATTGGTGGGGAAAGGGCAACAAACATTGTCACCCTCAGGGAACTGGTGAAAACTCATTGGAGTTGGGGGGAAGGGCAAATAAAAAAGCCTTATTACTGGGAGTGGGACATGAGAACACCCCAAGACCCAGGGACATGGTGTCTTTTTAGTTCCGAGAATTAATCAGAGATGAGATGACCCCAATTGGGAAAGATTGCTATGAAAGCTGTGCAGTTAATGAATTAAAAAACCTACTGTGTGCCAATTACTACTGCTGGAAGTTGTCCATAAAGGCTGATGGAAGGTAAATGAAGAGCCATAAACGTGCCCTGAGTACAACATACTACTTTAAGAAGAATGAGAGAACTTCCTGCGGGAGGAAGAATGAGAACAGATTTCTGAGAGGGAGGTCTTACAGAAGGCCCAGCACTGGGGAGGTTGGGAGCCCTAGCTTTCCAGCGAAGGAACTGCACAGGGCAGCAGGAATGTCAGTGGCAGCAGGGGGCGGGCAGGAAGGAGCAGTGGGAAATGAAGCTGAAAAGATAAGCTGGGATCGGATGGTGGAAGCCCTCCAGGACTGCCTACGCCGTGGATTTATGTAAAATCCCAATCTAGGAAAGGAGTCTATTTTGGAGAACATAACAGAAATGTAAACCTTGCTTCCTCTCTTAAGGAACAGACAAGCTCACCAACCAGCTCCCTCAGGGGTCTCAACTAGCAGGTTTGAATTCAATATTCCCTCCTCTTTCAACTCCCTGCCCCTTCCCATCCATTACGGTGAGAAGAAACTCCTCTAAGCAGTTTACAGCTTTCGGGGGAAAGGCTCCTGGACCCGCACCCTTCCCTCGGTGCGGGAACCACCACTTGTTTCTGCGGCTTCTTCCTGTCGCTTTCTGCTTGTCTCCCCCAGGATCCTGTGTTTTTCCTTCTCTTCCTATCAACCTCTTCCCAAGAAAATGTATACAACTCACCAGGGCAGGTCTTCTCCCAAAGGTGTTTACACATCTGGATGTGTTTTTAAAAGGGTTTTCCGCGTCATCCGGGACTAGAGCAGCATGTGTGTTGGGTCAGAGACCCTGGGGTGGGGGGTGGGGGGGCCACACAGTGAGGAGCTAAGATCTGGAGTTCTAGCATCCTGGCCCTGTCGCTCTCCTGCTGACTGACCCTGAGGACGTTAACCTCGTTGTGTTTCGGATTCCACACTGGCAAAACGGAGATAATGAGAGTGTCTACCTCACTGTGGAAGGGGGTGGTCAGTAAACTGGTGTTTGTGAAATGTCAGAAATAGTGCCTGGTACAGACGGGAGGTCAGCGAGAAAAACAACGGCCGCCCCGGTCTGATCACCGGGGCCTCCAAGATGCTGCAATTGTCTGAGCGCCTGGGAACCACAGCACGTGAGAGGGGAGGAGGAGGGCTATTTGGGACTCAAGAGCTGAGCTCACTGCCTTCAAAGGAGAAAGGACCTGCCACCTCCAGATGCAGACAATCCCTGTGGGCTGAGCTCTTATCCAGCTCAGGTTCCGTGTGAGCTGCATTCCTAGTGACTCTCAGGTCCTGCTCGCTGACTAAGGTGGTCTCCGCCCTAACCCCACACCACCACCCTATTCCTGAGTCAGCTGGCTTTCTGGTACCACATCCCTGCTGCCAATCTGCTCCCCACCTCACTCCCTCTCCAGAAACCCCTTCCCACCCTTGGAGACTGGCTCAGGTCCCACCTCCCCCAATGTCTTCTCTGACCACCTGCTTGCATCCAGCCACCAATTCTCAAGCCCAGGCACCAAGAGTCAGTTCCCCAACTGAACCCGCAGTCACTCAGCATTCTGTCTCCCTGCGAAGGTAATCGGGTCCTTCAGGGGTGAGGCCTGGCTTTACCCTCCTTTCCCAGCCCCCAGCCAGCGGGGGAGGTTCTGCACACACAGCAGATGCTGATTAGGCCTTGGTGCAGGACCTCACCTGGGATCCCAGCAGAGGACAAACGAGGGGTCTGGTTAAAAACCATGGATCCTTTCTGTAAACACCACTTCCTACCCACAGGGCTGAACAGGCTGAAGGTGGCCTTGCCTGCCAGTCGTCCCCCACCCCACCCGCCGCTACGTGTGGGAGTGAGCCCCAAGTCAGTGTGTGTGAGCCCCAGCGCAGGCTCTCTCCATTGAGCCTTTGCTCCCCGCTCCCGCTAAAGCCAAGCTCCTCCGTCTTGGACAACCTGTAGCAGCACAAGCGCCCTCTCGCAGCACATTCCTAACAGAACCCAAAGGCATGAAGATCAGTGAGTCCCCAAATTTTTAAAAAGACTCCCCTGGGAACAAAATTGCGTTGAATGAGTACAATGAAAGTACTAACAACAAAATCATCCTAAGACAAAGTCTGACTTGCCAGCTCTGGCCGTTTTGTAACAAAACACTCTGCACACACAGGATATACATCAAATACAGGCTCCATTCGTCCCAGCCCAGGGAAGGTGGGCAGAACTGATGCTCATCCGAGGCGTCAGCACCACATGTGAACCTAATTCTATCTCCTCTTTCTTTCCCTCTCCCTCATGTCCTCTCAACCTGGGAGGTAGGACCTAGATAGCAGGGCTCAGTGCAAAATGAAAAGGTAGGGTCCCTTGTCTAAAAATTATGGAGAATTTCTTCTGCTCATGGATGGAGGGCTGGAATCCTGCCCACTGGCAGAAATCCAAGGCTGGGAAACTCTCTTTCTCACCATCACCACAGGATGAATTCACTGGACAAAGTGTAGCATTAAACCATTTATATGCATGTAAGCCTCTTAACCAGGGGTTCTCAACCTGTGGGTTGCGATCCCTTTGGCGGTCGAACGACACTTTCACAGGGGTCGCCTAAGACCATCCTGCATGTCAGATATTTACATGACGATTCATAACAGTAGCAACATTACAGTTATGAAGTAGCAACGAAAATAATTTTATGGTTGGGTCACAACATGAGGAACTGTTTTTAAAGGGCCAGAAGGTTGAGAACCACTGCTCTTATCTCTGATTTCAGAATAACAAGCATTTCTCTCTCCTTAAAGGAACTCAAAGCATTAGAAACAAATGAGATGTGTGGGAGGAAGCAGAATAGAGGGGACAGGGTGAGGTGGAATAGAGGGGCAGGGAGAAGTGATAGAGGAGCCGAGTAGCAGGCAGGCCTGTTCAAAACTTAGCAGTGAACCAACGTGGTGGGCCCAGTGCACAGACGTGAGGGTGCTCAGAAGGGCAGGGCGTGCTGAGTTCTAACGCCCTCACTTCCGTGGAGACTCTGGCTGAGAACTGAGGGACCTGAAGTCCTCTGGCCGTCCTGCCTGTCAGCTAGCCTCCCCGCACCATGTTCTCTTCCACACACAGGCTAGCCCCACCCACCGTGCAGAATCCTGCGCTCCTGTCTTTCTGCACCGAGATCCCCAGGGGCCCAGAAATGCACCTGAATGTCTGCCTAACCATTTCCTACCTCAAGTCACAACGTTGCTGACAAAGAAGCGCATCACAGAAAGGGACACTGAGAAAAGGACCTATTCCCTGCGCACACAGTCCGAGTACCTTGTTCTCCAAGCACCCAGGACCTGGAAATGGATTTGACTTGTCTAAAAAAAAATGTAGCCAAGTGGTCACGGGGTGTTCCTTCGAGGTTATGATGAGACTCAAACAATGGGAGTCAAAGACTCAGTATCTTCACGCCTTGCCTTCGTTCCCCAGGAAGCACGAAGGCCTGGTTATAGAGCACAGGAGGTCGGGATTACTGTGCAGACAGCTACTAAGGTTTTACAGCTATTTCTATATCCCCTTGGTTTGAACAACACTTCATAGGGTGCCCTCAAAACCTTCAACTTCTTATGGATCATGGCTTGGCTCCATCTCACCCCCAAATCAAGTCCTCTAGGGTCTGCCCCTCTCTTGCCACAACTAACCCTGAAAAAACTGCAGGAGGGTGAGCTGCAGAGGCTGGTGACAGAAGAGCAACCCCGTGGAGACAGACATTACAAATGCCTCACACAGGATTCACATTACCAGATGTTTGGATTATAAAAGAGGAATAATGTAGAAAGCTAAACTGTTTTATGGGATGACATCAAATGTATGTTTAAAAATATAAAATGAAAGCCAAAAGTCGTGCCACGCAGAGTCTGTGTATCCCACACTGAAGGAATAACGAAACCACAAGCATGGAGAAGGAGTTTCTGTTGACTGGAGGAGATAAACAGTCAGGCTCCTAGGGCACAGGACCTGATCACGTTTTTCTGTTAACTTCGTTTCCCAGATGGTTGCAAAAAAAAAAAAATTCAAGCAACAATCCAACATGAAAATCAGTGCCAACAGAACATCTGGGGAAAGGAAAAAGGAGGCACATGCTGTTCCCTATTTGTTTTAGAGACCCATAAGAATTAAAGCAACTCTATATAATAAAAGGCTAACATGCAAATCGACCGAACGATGAACAACCGGTCGCTATGATGCACACTGACCACCAGGGGCAGACACTCAACGCAGGAGCTGCCCCCTGGTGGTTAGTGCGCTCCCACAGGGGGAGTGCCGCTCATCCCAGAAGCCAGGCTCACGCTGGTGAGTGCAGCAGCAGTGGCAAGAGCCACTCCTGCCTCTGAGGCAAGCTAAGGACCCCTCAGGGGATGTCCAACTGCTGGCTTAGGCCTGCTCCCTGCAGGGCTTAGGCTGGGCTAAGGGGACACCCCACCACCACCACCACACACACACACACACACACACACACACACACACACACACACACCCAGTGCACAAATGTCGTGCACCGGGCCTCTAGTATACATAATAAATTAGATAGTCACCAAGGTGGTATTCTCCTGCTGCAAGCTTCACAGAATTATAGAAGGTGGTCACAGTCAGATGGGACTATAAATCGTCTATTTGAATTCCTCCTTTTATGGAGGAAGATCCCACAGGGTAGGTGGGGTGCCCTCCGTCAACCAGCAGAGTGGGCGGCAGAGCACCCTCAGGGATAGCACCTCGGCAAAGCTAAGGAGAAGGGAAGTTAAAGCAGTGCTCTGTGTTTTGCAGAAGGCTGGGGCTGGGTAGGGCCTTGGAAGACACCCAAGTCCAGATGAGGAAACCAAGGCTCAAGGAGCATTAGGGTGTTGGTCAAAGTCACACAGTTTCCCACGCTCATGTCATCATGCCACCTGCCTCACGGTTGGCTTTAGGTTTTATGTGACTATTATCGTCTGGAAGCATTCCAGGGGCTTTTATTATTGTTTCTTTAAACACAAACAATCCCCATGTTCATTGTACTAGTTCAGGGTCAGCAAATCTGTGGCCTTCATTTAAAGCTCTGAGAGTCTTGGAACATCCCGCTGGTAACCTGAAATTTTCCCATGGACTTCTAAATTGCTCCAACTTTTGGACTACTAACAACTCCCCAAACACAAACTCAATTTCTCTGAGGTTATGTTTAGAAACCCAAATAAGTTACATTGAAGATATACTTCACCCTTATAAGGCCCTATCACTTGCTCTAACTCGTTGCAGAAAACAGATTTGATATCAGACCTTTCCATTCCCTTCCTTCTCTGTGACTAGGTGTAGATCAGAGAATTGTGATTCAGGATTAAAAAGGTCCTCGAACATAAAACATAAGTCAGTCCAACTGCCTCTCTGAGGTGGGCATCATGAGTTACGCCCACCTGCCATGGAGCCATCTGTTAACACTGTGGTCCCAGGAGTCCCACTTTGTTCTAAACCATCACTATTTGAAAAGCACTCCTTCGCTGAACTTATCAACTTCCTCTGACTAGTGGCATCTTTCCCAAGACCCCGTTTGCTGAGAACATAAAAGATGGCCTCCACAACCTTCTGTGTCAAGAGTGGAAACATGAAATAAACTGCTTCTTATGATAGTCAAACATGTATCAATACAGGGGTGGGCAAAAGCAGGTTACAGATGTTCATATGGAAAACGACACAATAAAATTAATCAAGAGTAATACAAGCATGAACTCTGTGTTTCACATACTCACAACTGCAGACCTATGAGTACCCACCCCTGTATATTTAAAGTGCTGTGCCAATTTTCTCATCCTATGAAAACAGCTGACTAGACTTTCACCAAACGTGGGTTGATCCGCTTTGAAACGCAGGCTGCAGGCTGTGTGCTGCATGTGAAACCACCATTGCGCAGCTATGATTCCAGTGCCTCTGAGAGAAAGTCAGCCACATCTCAGGGCAAATAAACTCAGGGACAGAGGCCTGCGTCCCTACTGATCAAGAACAAGAGTCCTTGTGTATGAAGCTGTCGTATCAGAAAAGCAGGCAGAGATTTCAAATATGAATGCAGATTAAAGATCAGAAGGGCAAACCTTCCAAATTATAGGCACTGATGTGTAATCAAGTTCTTTTGAAATTGCTTTGTATGTGGGCAGCTTCTGTAGCATACTCCAGTGGCAACCAGGATTCACTTTGTAAGGATATTTAATGATTTCCCCAGGGATCAGCTAGCAAGATAATATATGTGGAAATGTTTCATAAACTCTAAAACCATAAAATCTGATGCTGCATCACCATGGTATTTCTAACTCTGAGTGTTCACCATGAGCTTATACTTGCTGCCGAATGCGCTAGGCATTTTTAACACCATATATAAGTGAGCAAAAAAAACAAACAAAAAAACAAACAAAAAAACTCAACCCTGACACCAAAAGCTTGGTCTTGTAAAAGATTTCTTTACCTGGCTCTAGGTATATAAAAAATGATACTATGGCAAAATTGCATGAATTTATGGTTCACATATAAAGTTGAAAAAAAATCCTAAGACAGGAAAATGTCCAAAGAAAACAGGCATAAATAACAGTGGGAGGGTTTTTGCTACAACTGAACAGTCCACCTTGCCATGCAGGCTGAGATATGGTGGCTCACAACCCAGCAGGGAGTAGAGTAATGTGGACCCAGCGACATGTCTGGGAAGGTGGAATGAACTCTCTCACGAAACAGGGGAAAGAGCTGGATGCCGCTGAAGGCACTTCGTCTCCCAAATTATTAGTTGATGTTGAACCACTGACAATGGGAAAACTGACAAGGAAGATGATACTAACGAGTCTTCCAAGAAACTAGACAAGCTGCTTTCTTCCGGAGTTGGATACAATCAACCACAAATTAATACTAGATTGTTCTTTGCCTATTGAAAAGAAGAAAAAGCTCACTCATTCATCTCACTATATTCCATGTGTCCCTTAGGGCCCATCTATACAATATAACCTGATGGTTAAGGGCATGGCTCAACAAGATTTCCCAGATTCAAATCCTGGCTCTGTCACCTGCTCACTGAGCAACCTTAGGGAATTTACTTCATTTGAACCTCTATTCCCTTATTCACTAGTGGGGTTATTATGAGGAAAAGGTGAATTAATAAGTAAAAAGTCCCCGGAACAGTGTCTGGCCAATGTATGTGCTGTACGACATGTTACTGCCCTTCTGTTCACGGGCCTCACAGCCAGGCCCCATCTCCAGGAGAGAAGTGCCCGTGAGAAGAGATCAATTAAAACTGCCTATCATACTCCTCTGGGGTTTCAAAGTTTTATGTTTACGTTTTGCTTTACGTATTTCTCTTCTTCTTCTTTTTTTTAAATGAAAGCAAGAAGTTCTACTTTCTTCTGCCAAAGAACAATGAATCTATCCACTCAATGACTGTGGTTTCCATGAGAAAGTAAGTGGAAACAGATGTTTCTGAAAAATAAAAACCATACTATATAGCACTGGTGTCGCTCACATAAAACTTTCCACCAGCCATCCCCAGAGCCAGCTGCCAGCCCCCCGCAGCTGTGACGCCCCTGGGTGCCTGGGCCCAGACACCTCTTCCTCTACTTTCCACCCCAATCCACAAACTTGCCAACCTTCGATGAAATCCGAGGCCGTGTACGGATGCTGGTTTGGGCTGTTCTCTGCAGGGCTGTTGAGGGTCTCCAAGGCTGATTCGATGGCTTCCACCAACTCATCCCGCTTGTCTTTCCTCACGGGTTTCTCCTCAGGGTGGCGGGTCAGGCCCGTCTCCAACTGGTACACCTTCTGCAGGGTGAAACTGTCGAAAGGCACTGCGGCGTACTCGGTGGCCAGCTTGACGCCAGCGTGCACCTCCGCCTTGTCCACCTGCGCGTGCAGGAAGGCCAGCAGGTCGGCCTGGGTCTTCTCGGGAGCGCCCGGCTCAGGGCCCAGGCCCGCGGCATCGCTGGCGTGATACTGTGCGTTCCTGAGCTGCTCGCTCCTCTCCTGCAGCTCCTCCTTGAGCTGTGCGATCTGCCTCTTGAGGCTGCTGATATAGTTGCGGTGCTGCTCCTCCCACTCCTGCAGGGCGGCCTGGTACCCTTCCTTCCCTGTGGGGCCGTTGGCCCTGGGCAGCCCCAGCTGCTCCTCGTTGCCTTTGGGAGTGCAGGCCAACATGTAGAGGACGGAGATGGCACAGCAGAGCAGCACAAGCAAAACCACCACCCGAGAGATCCACGCAAGCAGCCCCCGGCGAACCATCGTCATTCAGGAATCAGCCATGCGTCCAGAACTGGCGACATCCCAGAACCTCAGGGCCCCACGGGAGGGCTTGCCCCGGACTAGACCACGGGAAGCATGTGTTTGGGGCCCCCTGAGCTGCCTTCATCCATTTCTTTCTACAACACGTCTTGTCTCTCGAAGTCAAGCACCATGTAGAACACTTTTTCTACTTCTACAGGATGGTCTTCCAGGCAGAAGCAACGCGTTAGCTGAAACCTCCAAATGTCCACACGCAGACCCATCCTAGCTTCCAAATGTGCAGTGGGTACAACAGGGGACCTAGGAGGAGACCAAATGACAAAACACTTAATCAAGATAATAACACTCTTATGTTCACGATGCCAATCAATGTCCAATAGACCGCCCATGAGGTTTACAGGAATATGCTTGTGACAGGTGATTAAATATTGTTAGATGTTTGGAAATCATAATGCAAAGATGCATTTGCAGAGCAATGCCTATAAATAACAGAGGATACAGGAAAAAAAGATTGGAAGGAAATATGGCAAAAATTGAAATCTCTCTGGATGGAAGTATTAATGGTGATTTTTCTGTTTCTCTACATTTTTCTGTATCTTATAAATTTTCCACAGTGGCACTTATTATTTTGATGGTTAAAAGGGAAAAAGCAAACTTTAATTGACATTTAAAATTGAAGGAAGGGACTTCTCTGGCCAGGTCTTCCCAGGCTACAAAAGGTAAGGCATGCATGGGCTCGCCAGGGTGCACTCATTCAGGGCAGGGCTCCAAGCTGGCTCAAAGGGTCTTCAAGCTTATGATCAGGAGATAGGGAAGCAACTGGAGGTTCAAATATGCAAATAATCAATGTGGATGATAATATATTCAGGAGGAGTCAGAGGACAGTTGTTCCAGCTAACTCTCCAATTCTGCTTGTGGACAGGAGATGGTGAGTTTACCATAGAAAAGGATGGGGTTGGGAGAAGAACAGAGACCAGATATACTGTCTTATCAGGACTCAAATCCCAGGCATGTTTCCACTCCAGCCTCCAGGAGGAATTCTGTGTCCTGATTCTCATCAGAAATATCCAGACGGATCGTGGGGCCTTCCATGTGACTACATGCTCTGCCCCTCAACTCCAAATGCCTGTAACATGTGAATCAGCCTGACTTGCCGTTCCCATTTCCCCAGGCATCCCTCCACCCGTCATGGTCATCAGTACAACACTGTTCTTCTGCGTTCTCCCTTCCTCAGTACCTATCTGAGGCAGAAAAAAAATAAAGAATGATAAATGGAAAATAGGTCAAATAAAATTTATTGTTTAGAGAGATTTTGATAAGATCTTCCTAGATGCATCTTTTTTGGTCACTTCTCTTAAAAAACAAGCTCCCTTGGGGGTACCATGTCCTGCCCTTTTTATAAAAATTTGACATTTTCAATAAGCCACAAAAGAAAATATAAATTATTCTTTTAAAAATATATATTATTGACTTCAGAGAGGAAGGGAGAGGGAGCGAGAGATAGAAACATCAATAAAGAGAGAGAATTATTGATCGGCTGTGTCTTGCACACCCCCTGCTGGGGATCAAGCTGGCAACCTGGGCATGTGTCCTGTTAGGGAATCGAACTGTGACTTCCTGGTCATAGGTCAACGTTCAACCGCTAAGCCACACTAGCCAGGCAATAAGTAAATTATTCTTTACATAGTTTTCACTCAACCCAGAAATCCAGGTTTGGGGCCAATAACCATCTCATTTACTGGCAGTCTGTCACATTTACTGGAAGAAGGGCTCCAGTGAATTAGGAACGTCAGGACCTCTGGGAGAAGACAGTGATGTTCCTTCTAGCATTCTCTCTATACTGACAATATAGTAAACAATAAAGGCTCCTTGGCAAGTATGTACCTGCTATATACCATGGCCACACACGAGAATTCCCCTTTTGTTACCCTGGTGATGCAACCCTTACAGATATTATTATGTTATCAAAATAGTTTATTTCTTAATTTTCCTTAAAAATTCAACACATAATATTCTCTCCAATATTTCCCTTGGCCTGCGAGTTCTCTTTTGTATAACTGAGAATATGCAGTTATTAGTGCTAAGTTTAAAGTGTATTTTAGCCCTGGAAGCCTTTTCTAGCTGATGAAAATCTTGGGATTCATATAATTACTATAACTCTGTGATTAAAAACATCTCAGCTTTGGTATTCAGGCACCTTGCTGATTTTAATGAAATCTCTCAGATGAACTCATTATATCCAAGTATTAAATTACTAGTGAAGACATTATTCTGCCACTTTAAAGACTTTTACTTTAAATGAGTTGTCATTAAAGCAAAATAAGCAAATCAAAAAACAAAAATGAAATACTCAACACAATTTATTGTGTGGCAGAAACACAATCTTTCCAACAGATTTTTTAAATGGAATAATTGTCACATTTGCATAATAAATTGAAATCACGTTGGTTAAGTAAAGCAATGTATTAAAACTAAAGAAACTTAAAACTGCACAATAATTATTTTGTTCTGTTCCACAAGGCTCTTTTAACATCTAGTCTGGCTTTTGAAATCCACTCATATACTTTTCAAAGTTATTTAATACTAGTGACCCGGTGCACAGATTTGTGCACATTGAAAGGAAATTAATTAGAAGGTGGCTGGTAAGGCGGGACTGGGTGAGAGTGGGCGGACATGTCCTGGAGCCAACCTCCCTGGCGTCTGAGGAGCAAGCGGGGTCCCTCCAGCAGGTGGGGTCCCTCAGCCTGGCCTGCAGGGATCGGGCCAAAATAGGCTCTCCAACATCCCCCAAGGGTTCCCGGAGTGGAGAGGGCACTCTACGAAGTTTCTGTCATATAGGGTGTGGAACGCAAACGCAAGTGTGCAGTAAGCCAGATTCAGGGCCGACAGTGCCCAGCAGCAACATAACCCACAGCTGAGCTGGAATCACATGGCCCCACAAGGAATTGGGCTCCCTCTTCTCTGGTTTTGGGATGCATCACCCTGAAACCACCGCTGCCAAGTCACTGCAGTTGGGAAGCTCCTGCGTTGAGAGTCTGCTCCCTGGTGGTCAGTGCGCGTCATAGTGACCAGTCGGACGGTCAGACACTTAGCATATTAGCCTTTTATATATATAGATTCCATTCTTCAGGATGCAAAAGAGAAAAAACAGATTTAGAAAGAAATGACTGTTATTTTTTTAAATTTTTTTAAAATATATTTTTATTGATTTCAGAGAGGAAGAGAGAGATAGATACATCAAAGATGAGAGAGAATTACTGATCAGCTGCCTCCTGCACACCTTCCACTGGAGACCAAGCCCGCAACCCAGGCATATGCCCTTGACCGGAACTGAACCCGTGACCCTTAAGTTGGCAGGTCAACGCTTTATCCACTGAGCCAAGCTGGCCAGGGCTGCCTTTTTTAAATGAACAATAAAAACCCACATAAATTACTACCAAAGAGGCAGGAATGAATTTCTCCTTTTACATGTCAGGAGCAGAAACTGTATGTCAGAAACAAAGTTCTGCATCCTTTAACAGATAAAATGTTTTTCCATGTGTCTAGCAATCTAATCGGTAATCAAAATAGCAACAACTGGCCAACCTATAGAGACTGGGAGTATCTGTGTGCTGAGATCAGAAGACTTATCCTTCGGCTGATCCTCGCTTCTATGGAAATGTCAAGTGGCAGCAGAGGACGACATTCTTAAGAGCAGATGGTACTTCGCCAGCTGTACCACATCGAGGAAAGAACACCTTGATGAGATGCAACTGGACCAAACGAACAGCTCAGCCCCAAAGGCACGGGGCGACTGCTCCCTCTCTCCGCAGAGGTGTCGGGAGAATTAGAGTTAACATTTCTAATGTGCTTACAGACCTGCAGAGGGAAGGCACCATGCAATTACCGAGCACTGTTACAAGCTAGAGAAGACAGTGAAAATAGAGCTTTATGGGGCCACAGCAGCATTGTGCTACTATTTTTAAAACTTTACAAAGGCACCCAGATTATAGCTCAGTCTTTGGGGTGGCTGGGGACAGGGAAGGAATGGCGAGCAAGAAGGATCCCGTCAATAACCAATTTTAGGGCCTTTGGGAGAAGAGAGATGCATGTTCCTTTTTTTTTTTTTTTTTTTTAAATATAGAAAATCCTTTGTGCTGCTCAGGTTCCTTGCCACTTGCCTTTTTAAATGCCCTTCCTTACTCATTGCTTTCCCACTTCCTGTCCTGGCCAAATCCCTGAGGATGGTTCTGTGACGCACCCTGTCCAAAACCCTGGATTCATTGAGAACTAAAGGGAATCTCCGATCACGATGGTGCTGCTGCCATTCTTACAATCCAGGCCAGGGGTTGCCTAAGGAGCTCACAGCACTTCGTGACGCTTTAAGGCAGAGTCTCCGAGACAAGTGGGCCTACACCTAGGGTCCAGCAACGGAGCGGGCTCCTCAGACTCCAGGTGGGAGTCGCCTGCCGGCCCTGACATCCTGCCCAGGCCAGGAAGTGTCCCGGGCGTCCCCCAGCTCTCCACACCGCACAGCGCTGACTCAACAACGGGTCACACCACAGTCTGCTCCAGCTAGGACACTGCCGTTATTCATCCTGATTAGCTCCGACTATGTTCTATGCGATGCATAGGAAAGTACAAGAGACGAAAAGATGAACCAGAAACAAAGTCCAACATCAGCAAGTTTATAAGCTTATTGGGGAATGAAGGCCTCACCAATAACTATGATCCCGGAGAGACAAAGGCCATTAAAATGGATACACAGTGTTAATGCCAGCGCTCCTCCCTCCTGAATGTATGCGTGCTGAGGGAGGAAGAGGGTTGAGGCTATAAACAAATACATTTTAAGGTGACATAAGCTTAAGATGAATGTTAGGCATCAGCACCATGTGTTAAAATAAGATAGGCAAGTGGCTACAGGTCCTGTGTATCATTTCATCTTAGAGTGGAAGCTCTTCAGAGCGTGAAACTAAGACACTAAGACGCTCCAAGTTTGGTCTGGAGTCTAGCATTTACCCCAGACGGGGATGGTGGAAATTAGAATTTCTGTGGCCAGAACAGAAGCAGCCAGTAGCATGAGTGTATGCATTTCATTCTACAGGTTCTGGTGAACATTTAGATCACGAGAGCTGCATACTGTAATGGAGAGCGCCGGGCGTATCTATTAATGTCCACGAGATGCTCAGAGATCTGAAGGACCCCAGGACAAGCCCCGCTGACGAAATGCTGGCAGGGTAGAGGCAGGCAGGAGGGACGGTGGCCTCAGGGCGAGACCAGGTCAGGCAGCAGCACCTACTACAAGACAGGCTTTGTGAGTGATAAAGAAGACGATTCAAGGAGTGGCAGTAAAATCTACAAGACACCTCCCCCTGGTGTGCAGGCCCAGCCAAAGGGTTGATGGGGAAAAGAGCCAGGCAGTGTTCACGGGGCCAGGACGTGGTAGACCAAAGCCCAGCGCGGCCGCGGGAGCCTGCCCCACACAATCGGCCCTTTGATGACAAGGGCACAAGCTCACCTTCACTCAAAGGGTGAGCTGTACTAACTGTACCAACAGAACGTAAACCGGGGTCATATCTCCTGAATAAATATACCATCCTGAATGTGTGTGGAGAAGGCATCGTGCAAGGATTCTTACTCAGAGAGTTTTTAAATGCTCTCAAAAATGTACACAAAGCTAACATTGTACTCTTGGCTCAAACACAGGGCTTCATTTAGAATTCCCTGCACCGCAGTGTAACTCCTGGGTGCGGGGCGCGGTAGTGGGGGGTGGTAGCCAGTTTCCGCGAGGGCCCTCAAGGATCCCCGCCTCCACCGTGCGTGTGCCTCCCACACTGTCCAAGGTGCAGGGAGGGAGAGGCCGAGGGTGGACGGGAATGACCAACATCATATGGCAGAAGTGGGAGAAAACGCTGCACAGTGTAACAGAAGGCAGACCAAAGCCACTGTAAGCGCCTAAAGATCCTGAACTTCTCGGCCCTGCTCCCAGCACACATTATGTGTACAGACTGTTCTTTTCCATCTGCCTTCTCTTAAAGGAAGTGAGTATATACAACCCACTCCTGCCATGGCTTTGTGGAGTTCGCAATAATCCGCCTCCTGGACACACGTTAGTAGTTCAGGGCTGAGGACTTGCAAAGAAGTAAAAACAGTCGGAGAATGAGTATGACAAGAGCTCTCCATCTCCCTACGCCACATCCACCGGGGAGCTTTAGGGCAGGGTTTCCCAGCTATCACAGCTCTTCCTGGAACTCAGGTTTCTTTCTTCTTATCATTATTATTTTGTTAAATCGATCAGGGGAACGCTGGTTAATCACACTATATCGTATTACAATACGATATCTATATTCTCTATCGTCAGATTTCCTTTCCCCACGGAGTCTTCAGTTAGCATGTACTCGTGTGCCGCGTGCCTCATCCTCAGCTGTGTCCTGGTAGCAACCGCAAAGCTGAAGCAAGGTTAGCAGACCCGTGTTACTGTCGACACATAAGAGGTGCTAAAGCCACACCCCACAGAAGGGACAGGGCTGTCACACAAAGTCAGCAAACGACCAGTGTGTCAGATTGGCTGGGAGAGCCTGAAGCGTCCCCGACCGCCCCCAGCACTGACACCAGCCCCCAGCGCTGACACCAGAAGATCTGGCCGGACCCAAGGCTCAGCCGCACACAGAAAGGGATCCGCGTGGGTGGAGTGCAGCCAAGGACAGCCCAGCAGTTTTGCTGCTTCCCTCCTCTGGCCTCGGCAATCAAGATCAAATATGTTCAATGTAAACAGCACATGCGAGGCACTAACTAGCTTCTGAACAAGTCCCTATATGGAATTTATTCATTTACAAGTTACACACAAGTTTTACAGTATGGCTGTATTACGTAGTCACAGAACAATCTACACTAATAAAAGAGAAAAATGGTAATTGGTGTACGAGCTACCCTTTTCATTGGCTAATCAGGGCTATATGCAAATTAACTGCCAACTAAGATTGGCAGTTAACTGCCAACAAGATGGCGGTTAATTTGCATATGTAGGCACAATGCAGGGAGGCAAAAGGGAAAGCAGGAAGAAGCCCCCTGCCACTGACAGTGATCGGAAACCCAGGGGGAGCTAAGAGCTGGGGGGCAGGGCAAAGGCGGCCCTGGGGCCGCCTTTGCCCTGCCCCCCAGCCATGATCGGAGAATCAGGTGCCTTTTCCACCCTGGCCAGTGATAGCAGGAAGTAGGGGTGGAGCCAGCAATGGGAGCTGGGCACGGTCGAAGCTGGCAGTCCCAGGAGCTAGGGGTCCCTTGCCTGGGCCTAAAGCAGAGCCCATGATCGAGGGGCCGCTGCAGCTGCGGGTCCCCGCTGCCCGGGCCAGACGCCTAGGCCAGAGGCGTTAGGCCTGGGCAGGAGCGGAGCCTGCAACCGCGGGGAGCTGGGGGTCCCCTGCCCAGGCCTGACACCTCTGCCGGAGGCCTCAGGCCTGGTCAAGGGGCCGATCTGGTGATTGGTGATTGGAGGGTGATGAGGGTCAACTCCTCTGGCCGAGGCATCAGGCCTGGGTGGGGGGCGGAGCCGGGGATTGGGGGGATATGATGGTCCCCTTGCCCAGGCCTGAAGCCTGGGTCAGAGGAGTCAGGCTTGGGCGGGGGGTGGAGCAAGCAATCAGAGGGAGATGGGGGTCCCCTGCCCAGGCATGATTCCTGGGCCAGAGGCCTCAGGCCTGGGCGGGGGCCAGAGCCAGTGATCGGGGGGAGATGGGGGTCCCCTGTCCAAGCCTGACACCTCTGGCGGAGGCGTCAGGCCTGGGCAAGGGGCCGATGGAGGGTGATGGGGGTCAACGCCTGAGGGCTCCCAGTATGTGAGAGGGGGCAGGCTGGGCTGAGGGACACTCCCCCCCCAACACACACCCAGTGCACGAATTTCGTGCACCGGGCCCCTAGTACCCTATAATAATGACAGGTAAATTTTGTACATGTTTTCTCACCCTGAGGACCGTCCTGGGCACCCCAGGGAGCCTGCCCCAGGTTCCCACTAACCCGACTTCCCTGACTGTGCTCCAGACGCAGCCACAGCGATTCCAGAGCCCCAGCCCCAGGCTCCTGCCTCGCTGCCTGCTCCTCAGGGTGACTTTCCTGCCTCTGGACCCCTCTGACTCCATGCCAGGGTCCCCAACACCTGTGGCCAGGCCACATGTCCAGGCCACTGCCAGGCCACTGCCAGGCCCCTGCAGGAACACGCTTCCCGCCCTTCCTAACCCGCAGGACTTCAATGTGGCCTTCAAAACGGCCCTCGAAGGACTTCTCTGAGAGGTCCTCCCTCTAACTGGGCTCTGAGCTCCAGGGACCGGCAATGGAGCAACCCCCCAAAACCGGCCTGATCACTTCTCTGTCGGAAATGCCCTGGGTGAGAGGTGGGCCTCTCCACTCCCCTCTGTTCCACACTGGCCTCCTGAAGGAATCATTCTGATTCCTTTCTCTTTACTTTGCAGCAGGAAAAGGGAGATGTGACAAAAAGAAACGGGGGTCTGCTCCTCAGAAGTGAAGACACAGAAATGAATTACAACCCCACATGCCCAAAAGGCAGGAAACAGCGCCAAACCCTCCTTTGTTTTTATTTTGGTTGTTAATTGTTGGCGAACTTCTGTAGGGAAGACTTGATAGGGAGGGTCTTCCTGAATATGCATAGATTTCCCACCCCCACCCACACCCCCCTACCCCCGCACCCCCTTCTCCTCTGCCACCTCCAACCTTGTTTCAGGGAGGATCTCAGGCAGGCAGTTGGCATAGGAGGCGGGCCTGCAGGTGGAGGGAAAAGAGAAGGCACTTAAAGCGACATAGGCCCTAGCCAGTTTTGCTCAGTGGATAGCGTGTCGGCCTGCCAACTAAAGGGTCCTGGGTTCAGTTTTGGTCAAGGGTACATACCTCGGTTGCAGGCTCCTCCCTGGTCCGGCCCTGGTCAGGGCATGGCAGGAGGCAACCAATCGATGTGTTTCTGTCTGTCTTTCCCTCTCTCTTCCACTCTCCCTAAAAATTAATGGAAAAATATCCTTGAGTGAGGATTAACCCCCAAAAAATCAACTTAGAATATGGAGCATCATGAGCCCTTTCCAGGCAGGAAGGTGTCTCAGGCACGACAAGGGGCTGAGTCAGCTGCCCAAAGTCCACAGAGAGACCGGGGCTCGGTCCCGCAGGGCTCTGGCTCTGTGGCTGGGGAGCCATCCTGCATGAGAACCCCTCGAAACCAGCCTTCCAACACCCTCCTATTGCTCACAATTACAGCCACTTAGTGAGCATTTACTTTAGGCCAGCCATCATAGTCAGCACTTATAAACATTATCTCATTTAATCCCCCAAACAATCCCATGGGCTTAGTCTCATTATCCCCATTAGAGATAAGGAAACTGAGGCTTAGAGCAGTGAAGTAATTTGCCCACGGCTCACAGCTGGCAAGTAGCCAAACCTGTGTTTAAATCCAGCTCAGTCTGATGCTAAAGCCCTGCTCTTACCCACGGGGCTATACTGTTCATCACCCTTAATGATCCTGGTAAAAGCTGACGTGTCATTCCGCACCCACCGTGTCCACTTTTTCTTGCTTCTGAACTCACCATGAGTCCTGCCCGCCCCTTAGATGTGGCAGTAAGCGCTGTTTCTTTCTCTATAACTTTTCCCTCCCCAGCGAGCTGGGCTCTGCATTCCCTCACCCCTCACCACTGTGCACGCTCGTGCTGTTCCTGGAAAGAACGCTGATCCCGCTGTGCCCAGGGCAAGCCTTGCTGTGGCCCCACGGAGGGGCAGGGACAGGGCTCCTCTCTGCAGTCAAAGGCTTCTGAGCAGTTGCCAGTTTATCCCCACATCTCAGGTTGAAGACAGCGCAACTAAGAAGCATCCTGGCAAATGAAGTCTAACCCACGGAGAGATGGTCTTCTTTCACAGGAAAAAAGAGAACATCTCTAGGTCAGTTAAGATGCTGGCTGGCATCACCACAAATTCTCTTGCCAAACACAGAGTCCTCGCTCTTTCCTCCAGAGTGTGACCAATAAGATGCCCGTGCACTGGCTGGTACCACATGTCAACTCACACCCCACACTCAAGTGCAGGCAGCTCAGCCCTGACACCAAGCCGATGCGGGGAGGCGCGCCCCCAGGGAGAGCAGGTCCCAGGTCCCGCAGCCCAATGCAGCTTCTAGAGAAATGCACACTGTTAATTAACAAGGAGGGGACTAATTAAAAGGGAGCAATGCTCTGCAGCCAAGCGCCTTCTGGCTAAGCAATAAGCACGGGGACCTGGGCAGAGGCCAGGTGGAGTGCTCAGTGGTAAGTACCAGCTCCGAGGTGAGGGCAGATGGATGAATGAATCACAGCACACTGTGCCATGAAGGCTGAGGTGGCTCCAGGTGACAGGGCCTCAACTTCACTGTAGTGAAGGCAGCACAGGGAGGACTAACGGAGCCCCCTCCTTCCTCATGGGATGATTCATTTCCCTTATTAGCAAACAGAGGGGGGGAGAGGAAGAGAGAAATAACGTTTACCACATGTGTCTACCATGTACCAAGCAATGGCTTTAAAACATCTCTAAACACAGAACTCCCAGAACAAGCATTATGGAAAGCCTCATTCAGTCACAGCTAAAGGTTACAATGCTCACTTGGGGTCAAAGTCAGTCGGTCACCTGGTGTCCTTTCGGACAGATCACCCAAAAGAGGGGGTCTACCGAGGACCCTCAGGGAATCCCTAGACCTCATGCATTACCGGCTGTGGCACCTAAACCTCCTGTGAGTGGTTGATCCCTATCCTCCAAGACGAGGACACTAGGGTTTGGGGAGGCCAGGTGACCTACCCACACAGGCAGCAGCCCTCCACAGCCCCAAACACGACTGCAGTCATCTACTCGATCAACCTGACATTTCAGAGGGTAGACAGAGCCACACAACATGAACACAATTCCAACCAGGGAGGCAGAGCCACCGGAAAAGAGCAGGACAGCTGAGAAGACACACAGCAGGGAAAGCCTCCGAAAACGGACAACAGCCTCTGTAGAGAACCAGATTGCAGACACCAGTCTTTTTAAAAAGTGCAAAAGGGGCTCCTGCTTGCAGGTGGGAGTTGGGGGGTGCACCCAGCCCTCTCGCCCTCTCCATTGTGGCCCGGGTGAGACTCTGCTTTATGACTCACGGAGCTGGGCAAAGCTATTATCTCTCTCACTATGGTCACCTCAGGCTGGCCTGTGCTGCCCTCTCCCAGGGGTGTCACTCTAGCTAGCCCCTTCACCCCAACCCTGGGCATTAGTCAGCACGCTGCATGAGTTGTCCTGCCCCAGGCTTCATGAAAGAAGAGCGTGAGCATATTTAGAGGATATTAGTCCTCTAAAGTCTCCAGCCCCAGCCATGAGGCCAAAGGACCAATCCCTGGAAACATCTGGACGCGAGAGGTGGTGACGCCCTCGCTCGTGAGCCGTTGTGTGTTTTGCTGGCGTGTTTGAAGTGAGAAGGGCTAAGAAGGAAACTGCTCCTTTGAGTCCAGACAAAATACACGACATAGCTGCTCTCACTCCCCTTTTCCTTCCCCATCTACAAGGAAGACATCAGCACACAAATGGGCTTTCTTTAGAAAGTGGTTGTTAGACAACAGGACTAGGGAAAACACGGATCATGCAGGTTATTTTAGAAACCCCACGAAGCTGGAGCGGCGAAGCCTTCTCTCTCTGTGCCGTCTCTCTGAGTGTGGAAACAGAACCAGTAACACAGAAAAAAATTAACAGGGGGATGCCCACTGTTACATAAATGCAAGATGCCCCCCCCCCCGTTATGTAAATAAGAATTACATAATTATTATTTTTTCACAAAAAACTAAAGCTGATTGCAGGCCATATTGTGAAGGCTCTGCTTCCAGCCCACCATGCCTCCAGCCCCTCCCCAGTGTTCCCTACCCTTTCCTCAGCACCTGGGCCAAGCCTGCCTGTAGTCAGCTATCCCTTCTAGGCGGTTAACTGATTATTAAAGGATTCACAAAAAACATTTTAAGATTATTAGACCTCTAAAGAAATTTATCTGCAGCCCTGGCCAGCTGGCCCAGTTGATTGGAGCATCGTCCCCTACACCAAAACCTTGTGGGTTCGATTCCCCGTCAGGGCACATATCTACATTGTAGTTTAGATCCCTGGTCGGGGTGTGCACAGGAGGCAATGGATTGATGTCTCTCTCTCTCTCTCTCTCTCTCTCTCTCTCTCTCTCTCTCTCTTCCTAAAAATCAATAAACATATCCTTGGGTGAGGATTTAAAAAAATGTATCTGCAGTAGACATTGTCCTATTTCTACTCAAGATAGATGGCACCGAGTACTTATTTAATCCAAGTTTGTTGTATAGTTTAATGCCATTTAACAGTCCACTAACATGTTCACTTTGCATCACTCTTAAAATATCCCATGTTCTGTAACCTTTCACCTTCCTGTCTATGACCCTACTCTACCTGCATCTTCCTCCTACTTCTCCGGTGTCTCTTATGAGGCAGGTTCTAGTAATACCACACCCATGTGCAGATAAGGACATTTAGGCTGATACTAGTCACCTGCCCAAGTCACCCAGCAACAAATCGACAACACTGGGTTTCTAATCCAGGCAGTGTCTCTGTTGTCTGTGCTCTTGATCACTATGCCACCCTGTTTCTCTGTCATTTTCTATGAGTTTTATCAGAGGTGTATTCACTGTAAAGGGAAAGCATAGAGATAGGGAAGGTTGACCTGGGAATGCACAGGTCAGAGTGTCAGGGCAGGAGAGGAGCTGGGACAGGTTTTAGAGCAAAGGGCCCTGTAGGGAGGAGCGTTCTCATCAGAACCCAACCAATGCTGGCACCGATCTCAAACTTCCAGCTTCCAGAACCATGAGAAATAAATGTTTGTTACTTAAGCCACCAGTCGATGTCACTTTATACTAGCAGCCTGTGCTGACTACGACAGGCCCTTACATCATGGCAGGGAATTTAACTTTTATTCTCTACGTGATGGCTATCCAGTTTTGAAACAAGATAGTCACAGGACCAAGAATGAATGTTAGCCAGGAATTAATGAATGGGCAGTGCTGGGATGGACTGGGGAGGGAAAGACCAGCAGCAGGGAGCCAGGCAAGAGGCCACTAAGCCACCTCCGTGCTGTAAATAAGGGACGCGGAGGCCACAGTGATAAGTGGGGGGGTGCATTCAGGAACTCTTTCTGGACTTGGAGACCATTCAGATGAGGGGGAGAAAGAGAGCAACCACTGAGAACGAGGCCGCGGGTTTAGCTTGTGTGACTCAGAAGAAGAGCAACCACTGAAAAGGAACACACACAGGAGAAGGTTTAGCAGAAAGACGAGTTTGGTTTCAGACACGCCAACTTGGCACTGCCTGTGGGAATGGCCGGTGAGGGGAGGACTTGGGAAGGAAGGCCCTGTCTGCCGTCTTCACATCTGCATAGCAAGCGCTGGCTCTGCAGTGCCTGCACCTGGTAAGACTTCACATTCAATCTGCTCTGACTCTGTAGGGCTTTCCCGACTGGTATCTCCTATTGTCCTACTGAGATATTCATAGCTCAGTGGCTGAGAGCACAGGTTCTGGGGTGCAGCCCATTTGATTCCTGCAGTTATGTGACTTCTCTTGTGTCCCGAACACAGGGAGCACGGAGGCCTATCTCATAGGGTCTCTGTGACCAGTAAATGAGACAGCGTGTGAGGTGCTCAGCACAGCGTCCGCCACAAAGGTGATATGCAACCAACGTGAGCCAAAACCATATCCGAGAGACAAGCCTGGCATTCATGTTGTTTCACTGATGAGAAAAATTAACCACGGAGAAAGAGCTGATATGCAGACGAAGTTACGAAGCTGGTTTAGAGCGCAGTCAGAACCAGAACCCACAACTCTACACTCCCAGGCTCTTGCCTCTCGTTTTAAACCAAAGTAACTCTCACATATCCTTATCATCCCACAAAGCCCAGTTTATTTCTGAAAAGAAAACAGTCGTGTAGTGGAAAGTTCTCCCCACACTGCCCTTTAAACAAAGAGGGACCGATCTCACAGGGGTTGCCGGGAGATCTTTAAAAGACAACTGCACAGTCCTAGCCAGTTTAGCTCAGTGGATAGAGCGTCGGCCTGCACACTGAAGTGTCCCAGGTTTGATTTCGGTCAAGAACACATGCCCAAGTTTTGGGCTTGATCCCCAGTAGGGGGGCTTGCAGGAGGTAGCCATTCAATGATTCTCGCTTATCATTGATGTTTCCATCTCTCTTTCCCTCTCCCTTCCTCTCTGAAATCAATAAAAAAAAATATTTTAAGTAAGTAAATAAAAGACAACTGCATGTGAAAGGCTCCACTTAGTGCCCCCCCAAACAGTGGAAGGGGACAGGGGTGGCTTTCTGTGTGCTCTCGACACCATGTGGGTCTCGGGATGCTGTATTTCACGGCTGTAGCCGTGAGACTGCAAGCAGTAAGCAAACTTTTGTGACCAGACCTTTGACCCCGCAGGCCCTGCCAGGTCACCATGAAAAGATACTATTAGGGAGAAATCTCATAACCTCCTAAGGTCTTTTTGAAATGCGTTTCCCAGAACACGGCGTCCTCATTTCAGCTGCCAGCACTAGACATATTCCCGGGGCACAAAAGAAAGTTAAAACAACCAGAGAAGCTGCTTCCCAAAATAAGGCTTCGAGATGTCTCCGGTAAGAGGCGTTCCTTCAGCTCCTCTTCTGCCTGCGCCTCATTATCCTGATACAGGACAGCTCTCGGTTCAAAGCTGCCGGGACGGGCATAAGATGCCTCTTCCTGGAAGATAAATTGGAATAGCATCCTGTGGGGTGCTCCAAATTGAATCTGCAATCATTGCTCAAGTTACTGCAATTGTACTAGACCAGCAGTTCTCAACCTGTGGGTTGTAACCCCTTTGGAGGTCAAATGACCCTTTCACAGGGGTCGCCTAAGACCATCCTGCATATCAGATATTTACATTACGATTCATAACAGCAACATTACAGTTATGAAGTAGCAACGAAAATAATTTTATGGCTGGGTCACAACATGAGGAACTGTAGTTAAAGGGCCAGAAGGTTGAGAACCACTGCACTAGACAATCTGCAAGGAACAAAACAAATACAGCTTCCATCCCACGCCACAAGGACGAGGGCCCCCACTGCAGCAGCCCCTGTGGGAGAGGAGCAGGGGTTCGACACCACCCCCTCTGTTCACGGCCAAGGTGGCATATGGGGCGGACTCCCCTGAGAAGCACATACTCCATAGTAGCATGAACACAGGAAATCACCTTTCTGAAATTTAGCAATGATATTAGAGTGAACATGACTTTTATCCACCCAGCCACCAAATATGTTCTGAATGATTATTATGTGAAAGGTACCCTGTCAGTTTCAGTAGGGGATAAAGAGAAGGGACAAAGTCCATGTCCTCACAAAGGTAGCGGGTAGTGGGAGGGACAGGTATAAAAGTAACTATGACGCCAGGGGAACGTGATCAATCATCCTATATAATAAAAGCCCAGTGACCGAATGGTGGAACGACCAGAATGACCAGTCGACCAGTTGCTATGACGCGCACTGACCACCAGGGGGCAAGCGCTCAGTGCAGGAGCTGCTCCCTGGTGGTCATTGCACTCCGCAGCGGGAGCAGCCACTCAGAGGGCGCGTCCACAGCCGCTCGGCTGACCAGCGGCGCTCTCACAGCAGGCCAATCCCTGCAGGCCACGCCCCCCCACCAGTGCACGAATCTCGTGCAATGGGACTCTAGTTATGAATATAAACAAAATGCTACTGTAGTTCAGAGGAGAAAATGAGTGTTCTGGTTGGAAGGACTCCAGGAGTTTCAGGTGAACCTTTCAAGGTGGGTCTTCTTTATTAGGTAGAGATGGGGACACTTAGACGAAGCCCTAGTGATAATGGATATAAAATATGCAACAGATCTCATTAAGGTTTTCCACTCCAACTCCAATTCCACTACTAAGGATGCATATTGTCTAACTAAAAAAGGGGGGAAATAGAGAACTCTAAAAATTCACTATTGTATTGACAGTGTCTATTTTCTTTCTCTAAATATGTTTCTGGTCTGTGTTGGTTTGTATGCGAACCTTTTTCTCATGTCCCAGGGCAAGGTGAAGATGCAGCAGACCTTGTCACAGTCCTTATTAATTATTTTAATATTAGCTCCCTCTATACGCTAGAAAGAAGAGTTGGAATTTTGTGTGGGTTTTTTTTTTCTTGAAATCAAGCTAATGGTCTCAAAATTGATGTAAATGCAATTATCCTTAGAGCAGCGCATCTAAGGGGGGCTCAGCCTGTAATGAGCTTTGCTTTATCTCTATTAAAAGCCTATAATGAGATAAGGTTTTTAAGGAGTTGCCTTCGCTACAGAGGGCTGATACTGTTGCTTGCCAACCCTTAGCAGATGTTTACTGCCAACTTTCTGGCTCAGTGATAGGACTGACATAAGCAAAAACATAATAAAACAGCGCAAAGGATAATACCTTTGTCAAACATTCCACAATCTCAGCTGAAGAATCAGACCAACGATGCTGAAAAGAAAAAAAGGAGTCCATTTCCACCGCAGTCACTTATAAACCAGCACACCGGCTCTGAGCAGCGGCCAAGGGAACCTAGAAACCGTGGGAAACACAAAGGGGCCGCACCGTCGGGCCTCAGCATCGCGTGTAATGTAGCGCCTCACTGCCTCTTTTTCTCTAGCACAGCGGTTCTCAACCTGGGGGTCGAACGACCCTTTCACAGGGGTCGCCTAAGACCATCGGAAAACACATATATAATTACATACTGTTTTTGTGATTAATCACTATGCTTTAATTATGTTCAATTTGTAACAATGAGAATACATCCTGCATATCAGATATTTACATTACGATTCATAACAGTAGCAACATTACAGTTATGAAGTAGCAACGAAAATAACTTTATGGTTGGGGGTCACCACAACATGAGGAACTGTATTAAAGGGTCGCGGCATTAGGAAGGTTGAGAACCGCTGCTCTAGCAAGTCAGAAAAGCAGGCAAGGCCCTTCCGTTTATGCTGTTTGCCTCACTTCCTTGCCAGGCCAAGGTCTCCTTCTAGGGCACACAGTCTCAGTTGCAAAGCTGACCAAAAAGTAACGTCACTTTTCTTTAAACAAGTGTGAAAATTAATGCTTTGCAGAGTAAAAACTACAACATTCACAATGGGGAGGAGGAGGGGGTCGCCGGAGGGGGCGGTATTATCACTGCTTTTATCTTCATTACCACTGGCATGAAGAACCTGCAGACATTTCCAAGGGATATCACTTGAGGTAATCAAATTAGGAAGTGAGAATCAAGAAAAATAAATCCTTGTTTACAAAGGAATTGCAGTTCAAGCCTGAAGCTGGTCTCAGACCATGGACACCTGCCTCTCCCTCCCAGCTTTCTCCTGCTGGCTCCCTCATGGCAGCGCCTCCTCCCCATCCTCCCCCTCCCCCCCTCCCCACCCCCCAACACACACACACACACACACACACACACACACACACACACACACACACACACACTGCCCATCCCTACCTGACGCCAGGTGTGTTCTGAGGCCTTCCCCTAGAGCCCTGCCCAGGCAGCAGCACTCAGCCTTCCCTCAGAGCCAGGGCAGGCAGCTGGCAGAGGCTGTTCAGTGTGTGTGTGGTCCAGCCCACAGGTGAGCAGAGGCCCCTCTAAGCCTCACTCAGAAGGTGCAGTGACTGGCCCAGGGGGAAGATGCCAAGTGGGGGTGGGGCCAGCCCTGGGAGCGGCTGAGTCACAGGAAGGCCCAGAGCCACAGGTCCACAGTCTGAGCGCCTGTCAGCGCCAGACGGGTGAGGCCAGAGCGTCTCCTCTCCCCCGCCCCTGGAGGGGCTCCCGTCAGGGCCCACCAATGCTGCTCACTGTCCAATCCCACCTCCCACCCATCTTCTACCCCCCAAATCCAATGGGTTCCCAACCGGGCCCTGGGAGGCAGCAGCCCGGTTCCCCCCAGAGTCTTGTATCCCTTAACTGGGAGGTAGGACAGCCATTATTTAAGGACTCTTAACTTTAAGCTTGCAGATAATTTGAGATATATAGATTAAAATTATAGAAAAAGCAAAATATACTTATTTGACTGATAGTACTTAAACTCAATGGCAGTCGATCAGAAATAAAAACCATTTCTGAAAATATCTTGGAATTTAATAGGGAAAAAAAGACTGTACTTTATAAACTTCCATCTAGATACTACTTGTCTGAAGTATATCTTGAGTAAAGTAAAATATAACCAGATTTTAAAAATACTTGGATTACTCTTTTCCACATTAAAATGATCAAAGCTTAGTGGTCACTCTAGGACTAGACAAAATGCTAGCAAAGTCTTTAGACAACAAGCAGCTCAACAGACATCTACTGAATAGTCATGAAGTGCCAAGTCTACTCGAGGTATTAGATATCTGTATCTATCTGGGTGTAGATATAGATTTATATCTGTATGACCATACTTAGATATACATATAGATAGAAGTATAGACTAAGTATAGATATATAGACCTAGCTATACCCCAAGATGTAAAGATGCATTAGAACTCCTGCCGTCAAGGAATTCAAAGTATCGGGAAGGAGACAGACACATAAATAGAGAAATCAATGAGTCGACTGCTATGACGGAGGAGCAAAAGGTAACAAGAGGCTGCCATAGAGGGAGGGCATTCAACCCAACCTCAAGGGTTCAGAAAAGGGTTTCAGCAGGAGGTGACACCTGAGTTAGGTCTTGAAGGCCTTTGGCAAGGAAGAGAAAGAAATCACCAAATGGCAGGGCTTGGAAGCGCGCAGCCGCACCGTGCAGGCAGACGTGGTGGCTGGAGTATCAGGCTGCGGAGAACCTGGGACGTTGAATTTAGGGGGGAGATTAGGAGTGCTGACCTTGGACATGCATCAAGATGAAGTGCCTCTGAAACATTCAGGTGGAGGTGGTGAACAAGCATGTCAGAGAGGAAGTCTAGCCTAGAGATAAAAATTCAAGGTCATCAGCCTATCGATGGTAATCGCACCACTCGACAGAATGAGACAACTGGGGGAGAGTATAAAGGGAGAAGAAATTCTGGTTCTGAGTCTGTAGGAACTCCCAGCACTGAATGGCCAGGAAATGGAGATGAGCCCGCAAAGGAGGCGGAGAAGGAACTTTCAGAGTTCCAAATTCACTATACTGTTATGAACCTGGAGACAAAGACCCTCAGTGGTTTCAACGTAAGCACTCCCACTCCAAGACTGAGTAGGTACCCAAACCGTATTCTCCAAACTAATCTGGTCACAAAGCTGATATTTTGGTCTCCTCTGCCTGAATACAGTTCCTCAATCTTGTTCAGAACTATAAAGAAAGAAAAAAAGAAGGCAACCCCTGACATTCAGAAGCTGCTGTGACATCCACAGCAAAGACATACATTCTATTAGACATTATAACTATCTGAAAGAATACCAGCCTCCAACAAGGTTATTCTGAGACCACGATAAAAAGGGACAAAGTAAGGGCATGTCATAATTTTATCTAATCAACACAAAAACAACATCAGTGTGTCACCCCCAAAATAACAAACACCTCCTTTCTTGGCCAAAACGAATGACTGTTACCTCTTTCCCAGTTATTACTTTATCCTCATTCTAGCCCTCCCCCATACATAAGATACATTGACAACCTAGTCAGAGAATTGACCCTGCTTTCTGACAGCATCTGATCTAGAGCAAATCTCCCCTTCCTAAGACCCTCCTGCATATCATCCAACTAAAACCCAAATCCGAATAACAGGTTCTCTCTAACATCCTCACTGGGACACCCGTGATTCGCCACGGTGTGTGTTCTGCCTCACAGCCAGGAGGAATAAACCCAGCACGTCCAAATACTGTGCTCCTGGTGGCTTCTGGTTAGAGGGAAGTGACGGAACTCAGCTGTAGAAGATAAATATATTGAACCCCTGCAGCCCCACAAACATCAAGGTCAGGATGATAGTTACCTGTTTGTTAGAGGGGAGAAGTTGAGTGTGATGGGAGGGGTACAGAGTTTTTGGAAACTCTAAGGTGATAACACTGTTAAGATGTTGTTTCTCCAACATATGGGGTTGTCACATTTTTAATAAAATGGTTAAGTCTGAAATTTTTTTAACAATATACCTTTAAGAAGAAGGATGCAAAATAAACAGTAATAGCAGATGCCGCTGAGAAATCAACTTAGCTAAGAACTGAGAAAACACCACTGAGTTGAACATGGAGGTCATTGGTAACTTAGAGAATAACTCTTAGTGGATTGATGGGTGTAAATGGCAGACTAGAGTGGATTGAAGTGTGGGAGGCGGGGGGGGGGGGGTACTGAGACAACAGAAAACGTATTTCAAAAAGTTTAGTTGCAAGGAGAAGAGTGAGAGAGTACTAGTTGGAAAGGTACGCAATAGGAGAGAAGCCCATGACCTCCTCAGAAGTGGTGAGACGTATGGGCTTCAGCTCTAGACAGGCGACAAGTGGCTGGGAGATAAATCAAGAAGAGGACCCTGTATCCTGCTGTTGCATTTGACCTTGGGATCTGGGCTCTGAGTAACATTTAACTGATCACCACTGCAACCGCCCTTCCCCATCACTGACTACCAAGTATCAAGAATAGGAACCAGTGGAAAGACGGTAAAGGAAAATGGTACTTGTGTACTACAAACCCAGACCCAAACTCATAACATCTGCAACTCTTTCCTTAATGAACACAATAAGTAATAGACTTTGCATTTAGAGTTTAGTCTCTATTTTTACAAATTATAATCATCGCAATATGTAAACTTTACTGTAATCCAGCTACTATACTCTGGCTTCCAAAAACCTGTGGAACGAGTGAAGCAGAAAAAGGTGATTGTCCACAAAGTTTGCAAGACTCACCATCTCACCTCATAGATATTCTAATGAGAAAGGGATTGGTGAGAAGAAGTCACACAAATGGGCGATGGGTGCGGTTACTTTCAACGCGAACATTTCCCTGCAATGTGGCACCTCCCAGCACAGCTGGACCGAGGCTGCAGCCACAGCCCTGCCACTCTCCACAGCAGCTCGCTTCGCCCAACTGAGGCTGGCTGGGCTCAAGTTCAAGCCTGGAACTTTAGCTGTGCCCTGGGTTCTAAGAACCCGAGAGTCAGTGGTTACTTGGTAAAGCTGCCATTTCCTAGGAAATGCAAACATGATGATGATAAATTAAAAACTCCAGATTGATTCCAGGGGGCTGGAACCTCTTCATAGATAAGAGGATGTCCTAGCCCTAACCAGTTTGGCTTAGTGGATACAGCGTCGGCCTGTGGATTGAAGGGTCCTGGGTTCGATTCCAGTCAAGGGCATGTACCTTGGTTGCAGGCACATCCCCAGGAGGGGGTGTGCAGAAGGCAGCTGATCGATGTTTCTCATTGATGTTTCTAACTCTCTATCACTCTCCCTTCCTCTCTGTGAAAAATCAATAAAATAAAAAAATAAAAAGATGATGTCCTAAATCCTCATGACATGCTACTGAGGGATCAAGTATCTATCTTTTTTTAAAACATGGAAAAACTTACATCCCAAAAGCACCATCTTCCTAGATGAATGTAAAATAATTAATCATCCTGCCAGAATGTTCATTCATATCTACACATAATTAAGAAAGAAAATGGAGGTCAAATAAAATAGATACTAATTTTGCCATGTTAATCAGACGCATACTGGATGGTGAAGAAACTCCAGAATGCCCAACTCAGCCCTAACTCAATATACGACTTTGAATGAATCACTTCATTTACTGAAGTTCCCTTATTTGAGAAACATTCTAGAGTTGGACTACATCAGTTCTGATGTCCCTTTGGCTCCCAATCAAAAAGGTATGATTCAAGGGCATCTCTATACCTCTTACCAACCAAATAACCTTGGCCAATCACTGACCTTCTCTGGGTCCAAGCTTCTCAAGGGTAAAAGGGAGGTAGAAATTTACCCACCTCTAAGCAGCAGATCTGAATGTCTCAGTTCCTCAGAGGGTTAGCCAGGGTAAAATTTTATGTCAACTATGACTTCTGTGGAAGAAAAGAACTTTATTTTCTACAACTGAATTCGACTTTGCTTCACATCCCTACACGGCACTGAGCAGACTGCCTCTGCTACCCCGTTTTGGTGTACTCACTGCAATGCAGGGATTCCTTCCTGTTGGATTCAGGTGTTACCGCATCAGTCCGAAGCTCAATCCCTTTCCAGGAGATGGAGCCCAAGGCTTCTGCTGCCTTTTCCCTGGATGCACAGGCTCCTGGGAGGGAGTGCAGTGGGAGAGCCTGTCCCCTTGGACTCTCTCGACCTCCTGCCGGCTGCCTGAGTTTTTCTTTTCCCTTCTCAAGAAAAACAGTCTTGATGTCATATCCTGCATCAATCTATGGTTACTGTAAATTCTACGCTTAGACTGTCAGCTTTGACTTATAGAAAGCACAGATCCTTTTTGGTTGTTGCATTGTTTCCTTCTTTCTCTCTCCCAACAAAGCCTAGCTGTTGGGAACAGAAACTGCTTGCTTTCAGATTATTGTCTCACCATGGACCTTAGAACAAACCCTCCTTTGGATCCTGGAAGCCCCGCCATGGCTCCTGTAGCCAGGCGGCATCCACCTCCTCCAGAAACAATGAAGACCCTAGTTTCAACGGAAGGAAAGCTGCAGGGCAATGAGGAATAACTAGGGATTCCTGGGAACAAGAGCACGTGGGCTTGGTGTCTTCAAAACCATTACCCAGGTTACAAAGCCTTTTGTGTCCGTCTTCTCTTTTTGACTCCCTGAAACCTCTCTCTACGTTAGGTCCTGAACACTACAAAGGAGCTCCCTAACCATCTTCCCACTGCGCCTCCTCCACAGCTGCCATTAGAGTTTTCCTAAACTCACAGCTTCAATCATGATTTTAAAAAATAAATAACTGATCTTCCAGTCCCTCTCATTTGAATTGCCCCCCCAATTTCCAGCCCTGCCTTCTACCATAACCTAATGGTATGAGTGCTCAGATGATCGATGGTGCTTGAAGAGGTAGTGAGCTCCCCAGCTCCATGGAAGTGCGTGTGCAGGCTGATCATCCCCTTGGCAGAGATGGCATAGAGAGCTGGGTATCGGCTGACATGCCTAGTTTGGGAACCATCTAGCCCTGAGAACAATGTTTGCACATACCCCCCATCTCTCTGTACTACAGAAAACAAGCTGCTTGTCAATCATACTCAGTACTTTCCCACTGTCATACCTTCGTTCACATTTTCATCTTTGTAAGAGTCTTCTCTTTTTCATTTCCTACTTTTAATTTACCCCTTTCCAAATCATACTCCTTCTTTGAGTATATCCTTAAAAGCCTAATTGCTCATGAAGCTTTTCTTTACTGCATAAACCCTGAGGAAAAATAGACTCTAGCCTGGCTGGAAAGCTCAGTTGGTTAGAGCATTGTTCCAATAAGCCAAGGCGTGTTCTCTCTCTCTCTCTCTCTCTCTCTTTCTAAATAAACAGAGCCTAAGCAGCCATTTCTACACAGGGGCCTCTCATGCAGGCTGCACTTCCCAGGGAAGGCTGCACTGAGCCACCTGCCGCTGCAGTGAACTGCCTGCCTGCACCGTGATTCTGCCATCTGAGCCAGGCCTTATACAGGAGTTTCTGGAGTCCTATTTCAACCAATAGGACTGAGGCTTTCCCCATCCAATCAGAGTTATGCAGCACCAACCAACCAGAGAAGCTCTATTCTGGCCAATCAGGACAATGCCTTTTGGACCAATCCAACTGTGAGGACTTAGAGTCCTCATCTGCATGGGGACAGACCAATCAGGGATAAGGGGCCAGGGACTTTGTCCATATAAACCAGCTCCCCTCTGACTCTGAGGGCGCACTTTCCCTTTCCACCAAAGACTGAAGACTATGTCTCCCTAGCTGAGCTGACACAGGGAAGTCTCAGCAGGCAGAGCGGAGCACATGAGGGCAGCACAAAGCAGACCAGCACAGGGCACTGAGGAGCAGAGCTGTCTAGCCAGAGAGGTATCTCGCCCGAGGGCCACCTGCCCAGGGCTGTTTCACAGAAGTGCTGTACCACAGTTGAGCTGTTTTTCAGTGAATAAAGTTTCCTTCTTCACCGCACTCCAAATTGAAAATTCCTATTGGTGTCAAATTGGTGCCAACGACCATCAGTTGACAACTGTTATATAGTCTATCCAGCTTGATTCAAACATTTTGATCGCATATTTCTTGTGGCTCATATCATAATCTGTCTCCAATAATATATTTTTATACCTCACATCCTCCTAACAGATTTAAGCTCTCAGAAAACAAAGACCAAACCCATTTTATAAACCAACAGTATAGAGAGCATAAAATAACATACTGTTTCAATTCATGGGACATATATATTTTTAATGCCTCTTGCTGTGGGAATATAGGATAAATTTGTAAAGATTCCTTTCTTCAAGAATGTGCAGTCTAATTGAGGAGCAAAAAATTAGAGATATGAAAAACAAGCTTAAATAGAACTTCTTAAAGATGCCAGCATAATAAGATGCCTAAAACCACCAGGGTAGGCAAAAAAGAATTTTTAGTATTAGGTAAATCTTTCTGGCAAGTCTCCCTCGCCCTCTTCCAACACCAGATCAATTGTTTTGGGGTACTAAGATCCAACATTTGGTCTTCTTTCCTCAAGGTCCAAGTTTAAAATAAGTATAATAAGGAAATGATATCCTGTTCACTGATATGTGAAAAATAGAATAAAGTTAGGAAAAAACCCACTTGATACTAGAAATCTCATATCTGGATATAATATTCAGCTGCATAAGAGTGGTTATATAATGAAGAAGCACACTGCAGGGAAATCAAATGCCCATCCCTCGCTCTGCTGGGGATGGTGGTGTGTAAACAGGACAGAACACCGATCACCACCCTGCAGA
This sequence comes from Myotis daubentonii, assembly GCF_963259705.1. Lineage (NCBI taxonomy): Eukaryota > Metazoa > Chordata > Mammalia > Chiroptera > Vespertilionidae > Myotis > Myotis daubentonii. The sequence continues at coordinate 194,937,574 of NC_081841.1, forward strand.
AGCCATTAAGCCAGCAGCCAGAAAAGATGAAATGAAATCCACCAAGAACTATTTCTTGGCAGAACTAAAGGCAAAAGGACTAGAAAACTGAATCAGAAGTGGAAAAGCCCCAAGTGACCCAAACTCACTCCGGTGTATTTAAAATGCACAGGGAATGACAGTTTAAAGAGGCGTAAAAAGTGCCTGGAAGAAATCAAATAATACTAACAGACATTTTATTAGAACTAATCTTGCATGTGATAAGATTTTTTTCCTTTTCAAGTCAAGTGGTGATTGTAATCCACACTGTTGTGCTGATTATAACAATACTAGTAGCCCGGTGTACAAAATTCGTGCACATTAAAAGGAAATAATTAATTAGAGGAAATATTTTAATATTGCTATTTGCCCTTTCTCTATAATGGAAGTGTCAGAGATGAAAGAAAATTAGTAAAATGTATACGAAAATCTCCCTACTGTCAGAGTCTGGGGCGCACCATGGGACCCAGAGTCAAGTCCCCACCCACCCACACGCACCTCAAAATCTTGAGAGGCCCAGACCTAGCCAGCCCCACCCCTGGCCTGGCCTCCAGTTGCCAGGCCCCAGTGCAAGGGCATGAGGGCGTGAGGACCATTTGTATATTAGCTCTTTATTATAGAGGATACTTTGTGTATATCCATTGCATTTCACCAAAGTTCCTTCCAGGAGAAGCTTCAAACCCCAGAAAGCTGCCCACATAGCCATGGTGACTGACACAGCCAACGTTGCTGCTGGTTAAAGTGGGTAAGGGCACAAAGGTAGCTGTGGGGACCAGAAGAGTGTTTGCAAAGAACAGTGAAGTCTTAAAACCATCCGTGACAAGGGAAAGACTGTACCAAGAGATGGGTTTCTAATAGATTTTAAAACGTTAAACCTATTTCCAAATTATAAACCCCGTGACTATTATCCGAAAATAGCTGACATCACACAATAAATAAGAAACAGTCTCTCACGTTTAATTTTATGGAATAATTAGTGAAGCTTTACAGCTCTCTATAGGCCTGTTAAAAATTTTAAGAGTTCATCATCCCTTAAAGAATTCATCGTCTAAGCTGCTCTCTAAACTGATGGTCTAAGATAAGTTCATAATTTACAACTTCTGTTCCAATGACAGTGTTAAAAAAAAAAAAAAGAGAGAGAAAGAGAGAGAGAGAGAGATAAAGATTGATTGCTATGTAAAATAGATCCCCTTGTAATGGGTGATTCATCAATTGAACTCTCCTGATTAAAAGGTTTAGGGAAAAAAATATACTCAATCTCAAAATCACCAGTTCAATTAAACGTCCATTAATAATAACAGCAATAACATTTTAAACATGTGCAATCATTAAACAATGACTAATAGCCCCAGATTAACAACTGAAAATTAAGATTTTATTTCTAACTGAGCTAAACATCATGCTCCAACTCAATTTCTGAAAATTTAAAAACCAAACATGATTCCAATTGCAAGATGGTGGCTTGAACCATGCACTTAAGCTAATGTAATATACAATATTAACATAGTGTAGGAGAAAAATCACATGATCTTATCAAGTTGGTACAAAAAGCACTTGACAAAATTCAACATCCATTTATAATAAAGACTCTCAGACAACTAAGACTAGAGGGAACTTCCTTAACTTGATCAAATGTATCTACCAAAAAACAACAACAACAAAAACGTCTATAATTAAAATTATACTTACTGGTAAAATACTGATTTGGGAACAAAGCAAGGAAGTCCTCTCACAACTTTTATTAGATATAATACTGAGATTTCTAACTAGTGCAAGAGTCAAGAAAATAAAAGGCATATACATTGGATGTGGAGAAGTAAAATGCCCTTATTTGCAGATGACATGATTATCTATGCAGTAAATACAAAAGTCAATTGTATTTCCACATACTATAAATGAACATGCAGACACTAGAATTAAAAAATAATGTTTACAATCGTCAAAAAATTAGAATACTTAGGTATAAATCTAAGAAAATGTACATGATCTAAGTCCCGAAAACTACAAAACAGGAGTAAGAATTCAAAGGTATAAATAAATGAATTCAGGGATCAAAAAACATATTCATGGATTAGAAGATTCAATGTAGGAAAGATACAAATTCTCCCCAAATTGGCATACAAATTTAATGCAACCCTGATAAAAAGCTCAGCAAAATCAATTTACTAGTATACATACAGACAAGATTATTCTAAAATTTATATGAGAAGGTAAAGGAATAGAATAGCTAAAACAATTTTAAAAAGGAGAATAAAATTAGGGTAATTAGTCTACCCATTTCAAGAATGATTATATAGCTACAGTGATTAAGTATGTGATACTGTCAGAGGGACAGACACACAGACCAATGAAAGGAAATAGAAAAACTGAAATAGACCCAAGTGATATGCCCAACTAATTTTTTGTACAAGTGCAAAAGAAATTCAGTGCAGGACGAATAGCCTTTTCAACAAATCAAATTAAACATCTATAGCCCCCTACCTCACCAAAACCACCTGAACCTAAATATCACACCTTACACAAAAATTAACTCAAAATGGATCACAGATTCAAACATAAGATGTTAAGCTATAGAGCTTTCAGAAAAGAAAAAAAAGCCACATGGGACAAAATCTTTGGGACTTAAGGCTAGATAAAGATGTTCTTTGATTTAGCACCAAAAGTATCTATAATAATAAAAGCGTAATATGGGAAGCAACCAAACGGCTGAACAGCAGAATGACCATCCGGACAGCCTTCTGGACGACCTTCTGGATGAAGCCAGGGCTGTGAGGGCTGAGGCAGCCGAGGTGGCCAGGGCTGCAAGGCAGCTGCCGAGGCGGCTGGGGCTGCGAAGGCCTACCTTTGCACGAATTTCGTGCATCGGGCCTCTCGTAATGAGTAAAAGGAAAAACTGGTCAATTGGACTTCATCAAAATTAAAAACTTTTGCTCTGGAAAAAAGCTTTGTTGAAAGGATGAAAAGACAAGCTACAGATTGAGAGGAAATATTTGCTAAATACAGATTTAAGAAAGGACTAGTATCTAGAATATATAAAGAATTCTCAAAATTCAACAGTGAAAAACACAAATAATCCAATTACAAAAAGGGCAAAATGGCATAAACAGACATTGTGCAATGGTGGAAATAAGCCAGGAGGCTAAGGCAATGATCCAAGCAAAAGATAACAACGGTTTGAATGAGGATAAGAGCAATGGACATGAGCAGAAGTGAAAGAACTTGAGCTCTCTATTGGATGTAGAATTGAAGGACTGGCAAATTTGGATTGGAAAATGAGAAAAGGGAGGTGTTATGGATAACATGAGCCTTTGAAGGGTTTCATTTCCTGAAGTAAAGGAGACTAGAAAAGGTTCAGGCTAGGAGAAAAAAACAACCAGTTGTGCTTTGAGCAAGGCAAGTTGAAGATGACTATGAGAAGAGTGGAAATGGCAGGTTTGATATCGTTCTCTGTACTCTGGGTCTAGGTTATAAAGTAGGTCTTCGACCCTGTCCAACTGCTCTTACAATGCCCCACGATGATTTGCTGTCTCTTCTCTGAACCCACCAAGCTCACACTTGCCCCTGTGCTCTTAAACATATCCTCTCTGCCTGGAACATTCTTCCGGAGACCTTTGCCTAAGGGCTCCTTCTCGTCTGTCAGGTCTCAGCTGAGAGATTTTTTTCCTGAAGGCCCCATGCTGATCATATACCAGAAAGTAGTGCTTGATTTCCAATCACTCTCTATCACATTTTGTTTAATTTTCTTCACAGAAGCAGCTATCAAATTGTCATTATCATTTTTTTATTAATTTGAGAGAGAGACATCAATTTCTTGTTCCATTTATTTAGGCATTCATTGGTTGATTCTTGTATATGACCTGCCCTGACCAGGCATCGAACCCAAAATCTTGGCGTATCAGGACGATGCTCTAATCAACTGAGCTAACTGGCCAGGGCAGAAATTATATCATTATTAATTTTCTTACTTATTGTTTGCCTTCTCCCCAAGAAATTTAAGCCCATTAGACTAGGGATCTTTGGTGTCTTATTCTCTGCCATAACCTTAGTGTCTACAAGAGGACGTGGCATATAGAAGGCACCGAATAAGCACTTTTTGACTGAAAGTGCGGAAGGGAGGGAATTTAGACCGAGTTTTCTATAAATCTTATATATCAGAAGGACTGTTAAGTAGAAAAATCGTCTCTTAAAAAGTGCCAAGCAATATATTACAAACAAGACTGTCTGATAAATACATGCTTTCCAGATCAAAGGAGGTAGCTGTCCCACTAAATACTGAACTAACCAGACCATATGGGGAATATGCATAGTGAGGGACAACACAGCAATATTTGCCCTTGAGAAAAGAAAATCAACATGACTGATACTGAAAATATTAGTCATGGTGACTGTGCTTCTCCCTGACCCATTCTATAAACATGATGCACCTCCTGCACCCCCTACTGAGGATGGTCTTAGGCTACTGAACCCAGGTGGCCAGTGAGATGACCTTAGGACAGCCGTGGGCAAACTACGGCCCACGGGCCGGATCCGGCCCGTTTGAAATGAATAAAACTAAAAAAAAAAAAAAAAGACCGTACCCTTTTATGTAATGATGTTTACTTTGAATTCATATTAGTTCGCACAAACACTCCATCCATGCTTTTGTTCTGGCCCTCCGGTCCAGTTTAAGAACCCATTGTGGCCCTCGAGTCAAAAAGTTTGCCCACCACTGCCTTAGGAGGAGGGAGAGAAGGGGGTATGAGGTCACCTGGAAGAAAGGTCTGACTCGAACTGGTGGTGAGTAGCTGGGCCCATTAGACCCCTTCCTCTGAAATGACGAAATATGGACAGAATTGGTCAACTGGTTGGTGGAAGTTAGAGTCACAGGGAGAGTAGCAGAGCCACAAAACATTAGATTAAAGGTCATAAATTCCTGATACTAAACGGTAAGACAACATCTCTACAACGGTCCCAGGTTCTGAAAAATGAACATTCCTGGTTGCCATGAGATTCCTGTCTCCCTCGTGTGTTTCTTGACAATTTCTTAGTTTCATGCATTATTTAGGAGTTTGTTCCTTGCTACCAATATAGTTTAACAACCTACATATGCAGCCAGAAAATCAGGTCCTATCCAATTAATTATGGTCCTTCCATCTGTCGGATTATTATATGGATGCTTTAAATGATTGTTAAAAGGGCTGAGAGAAAATAGTGATGCTATCGTGTCACCTGTGTCAGGAATATAAAGTAGGTCTTCCTCTCACCCCTGTCCCCCCTGGGTTCGCACCACAGTGGCGATACAAAAATGACTAAATTTGAGTTCAAGTTTCTGGCACATAGTAAATGCTTAGAAATCTCTGTAGATGAATAAATGTTTGCATTGTGATTATAACTAGAGAAACACTGTTATGCATCAGAGACTGGAAGGAAAAACACCAAAATGATCATTTCCAAACTTCTTACACACGGTGAGCCAGGTTCTTTGTGAGCCAGTCCCAACTCTCAGCCCTCACTTCATAGACTCCATGCTTCAGCCACACAGACCGATGCCACAGATTGCTCAATGTGCCACACTTTCTCCTCACTTGTAGAGCTTTGTTTCTTCTTGTTCCCTTTACCTGGGAAGTCTTCCTCTCCCTCCACCACCTTTGCCTGAATGATCCCCACGCACCCTTCAGCATCCAGAAAGCCTCCCATGACCCCATGCGCTCACCTAAAACAGCACACCTCACACTGTGCTGTAGTTGCCTGTTCACTCAGCCCTCTCCACCCACCCACCCCCGTGTCTTCTTCACTTCTTCCACTGTAAGTCATGCTTATATCAGTATCTATGAAGCAATCATAGCTATTTTCTCTGGGTAGTAGGGCAATAAAGAATTTTTACTGTTGTTAGTTTGGTCCTTATAGGTTCTCAATATTTATTTTCATAAAAATGTGTTTTGTAGGTAGAAAATAAATATAATTCTTGAGTGTTTCCATTTTCCCATTCCTTGAAATGAGTTTCTGAAGTGGCAGAATGAAGGGCCACTTTTAAATGAAGTCCCTTTCGGCTCATGTCAAACATTGCTCTTGGCAGTTCTCATTTGAATCTCATAGCATTTGACAGAAAAGGTCTTCAGTTATCAACAAATACTGGAATGGAGACAAGATGTGTTTATAAAAAAAGAAGAGGAAACTCAGGCATGGGTAGATTTTATTATGGAAAATATTTCCAGTCCAAGGAGATTATCTAGTGTTTCATGGAAATAAAAGTATTTAAATGAAAAGGAATCATTCTCTAAATGTACCCAAGAAAGAACAGTGAAAGAGCAGGGTCTGTCTCTCTCTCTCTCTCTCTCTCTCTCTCTCTCTCTCTCTCTCTCTCTCTCTCTCTCTCTCTCTCTCTCTCTCATTACTCACTGAAGTCTATTAGTCAAGCCCAAAGGAAAGCCATTTCAATTCCCCATAAAGAAAACACTGTCAGTCAAACCAGAGCTGTGTCATGTAAGTCATAACAAGAAGGGAAGAATGCTCACTTCACAGAAGATTGAAACTGTGTTAGTGGCAAAGGGATCGTTAAATATTTTAAACAGCAGGTTCAATGGTATGGTTCCTTATGACAGTCTCCCAAGTCCCAGATCTCTCAACTTATTTTTCTCCTTTCCTCCACAAGTGCTTTCTGCCCTCCCACTTATCAACCTCCTCAGGTTCTGAATGACACCTGGTGAAATCCTAATGGAGTTACAGAGACAAGAGATGATGATTAATTTGTATGGGGGAGTTTTAAGAATCTGTGTGGGTGGAGGAGCAAAACACCTTCCCGGCTTTAGCATAAAGACACACAGGCAGCCTCTGCTGCCAGCCGTTTCTTCGCCATCCCATCATCTATATTTATTTGCCTGCCTTAAAGCCTCTCCAATCATTTTATTTCTTTAGGATAGTTGCTATTCAAAACAAAATCAAAAAATAAGACAATATAATTTCTTAGTTGTTTTAATTGCCTAAATGTTACTAAAACTATTGGGTGCATTTTATAAAAATAACATTTTAAGACCTTACGAAGCCCTTCCCTAGATTCCAATTCTGTTTCCTGACAAATGCAATTTAGTTTTCATACATCAATAATGAAATATCAAAGAGGTGAGAGCTCTTCCTAGACTATTCACCCACTGGTGTAATTGTTCAGTGGCAGAGAGTGTGGTCTAAACAAAGCTACTGGCACTAAATACAATTTAAACTGACGTCCAAGTCCAAGAGTTTGAGAAGACATCACCTGCACATGCAAATTATAACCCAGATTATGACTGAATTGTAATTTTAAAATATTAGGCTTGGCCTGGCCAGGTAGCTCACTTGGTTAGAGCATCATCCCGATACTCCAAGGTTGTGGGTTTCATGTCTGGTCAGGGCACATACAAGAATCAACTAATAAATACATAAATAAGTGGAACAACAAATTGATCTCTCTCTCTCTCTGCCTTTCTCTCTAAAACCAACAAGAAATAAAATATTAGGCTCATAAGAATTCTAAAAATAGAAGTATATCATACAAAGAATCCTCACATTTTCTCATCTTTGGCTCCAGATACCCTTATCAAAGGCAAAGTCTGATCCTGATGACAGTTCAGAGAAACAAACACATTGCCTTTCGCCATCACTATCACCTACTTCAGAGTATTTTTGTAAACACCGCAGGCCCGCGGCTGCTGTCCCTGGAAAGGCCTGCCTACAAGGTTGGCCCCTGACTGGAGTCAGAGAACTCTGCTTGTAGAAAGTTCCCTATGCCAATGCAGAGAGTTCCCTAACTGATAAGGTTGTTTGCTGTGCCTTGGCTGTTGGTATAAACAAAGTAATTTATGGTCAACACCTGCTTTCATTCTGAGAGCATGGAATTCTAGTCGGGGTTGCTAGGAAGAAAATGCCTACCTGACCCCAATAACAGCACTAAACTCAGTCTTAAATGGGCTTCTCTGGGCAGAAACACCGAAGACAGTGAGCTGCATCTTCCTCTTGGGGAGCGTGCACTCTGTGGGACCTTTCACACAGCACGCAGGGGAAGACTGCACGTGGATTCCTCCAGACGCCCCGTGTCTTTCCCCTTACACCTGGCTGTGCATCCTTGCTGTGTCATTGTAATCCATCCGAACCACAGCCTGGCTACATGCTGACCCTGTGAGTCCTTCTAGCAAATCACCAAGTGTGTGGATGGTTTGGAGGGCCCTCAAAAACATGGCTTAAAACAAAACATTAGCTTTTCCTGTGTAAATACTGTGTGTTTGTTAATTTTTCTAATGGGGAAAACGATGCCATCATTAAATCCGGCCTACATTACAACCTCATGCTGCTAATGTAACAGGTTTCTACTATGGAGACATGACTTAACTTTTCACAGGTTGTTTGCTGCTATTTAGTTTACAGGAAAAGAGCAGTTTAGTGACCGCAAGGACATGCATGACTGTCAAACTCCAGAGTTAGCCAGAGCCCCAATAATAAGCCTGCTCCTTGCCAGAGGCAACATGTAAAGCAGGGCCGATGGCTGGAACATGTGCTACCACCATGCAGACTCGGGCTTTATTCCTCTAATTCAATCTTACGAAAATTCTATTTTAATAGGACTCCTCTCCACTACCCTTTAAATATACAGTTAAAGAGATATTGGTTACAAATGATCTCTGAGTAACTCTTATTACTGAAATAGTGAACATGATAAACATGAAGACGCGGATGTTTAAAATAAGAACGCGCGACTTTACATTTTTTCTGCAGTGGTGAAGAAAGAAACTGTGTGGAGAGCTTCCTGATCACTCTGAAAGAAGAAAAATCTGGTTTTTACTCCTTTAGAAATACACAAAAGTGAACCAAAGCTGACCGCAAATAAATATACACCGGTTTGAATGATCTTTTTTAAAAAATACTCTGATGTTAAAAATCCTAGAGAGATTCTAAAACTGGTTTACCCAACTATCTCATTATATTTCCAGAGAAATATGGAATATGGCCCCATAGCTAGGCAAGGAGACGGCCAGGGGTAGATTAACAAACTCTGTTGGCTAAAAGCTGAAACAATTCTTGCACAGAGTTTTGACTATAGAGTAGGGTTGATCTTCAGCCGTCCTGCTGGAAAACTATGGACACATAACCTTGTACTCTCATCTAAGAAACAAGAAAAGGCCTCTGAGGAGACAATAAACAAACTATAGCTTACAGAAAAGACGTTAGGCCTCGTTCCTTTTAAAAAGAGGAGCTTTTAAGAGACAAAGAGTGAAAACCGTGAAAGAAACCAGCCCATTCTTTCAGACACTTTCCATTTTCAAAAACTTAGCTCCTAGGACTAGGGTAAAACCACAGGTGCCCAGAGATTCTCAGGCGTTGGACTGAAACACAGTAAGGCCATGCCCATCTCATTCCTCAGGCTAGAAATACACTGCTCTCCAATGAACCTACTGTGGTCATATTTCTGGACTTGACGGACTAAAGGCCAAATCTCACCTGTGAGGAAGGCCCGTTCACAGCAGTGAAACAGCTGCCATGTTTGGCATTTCCTCTGTGTCACAGGATGTAGGGTAGCCTCCTGGTTGAGCAGAGGTGAAACAAATTAAATTCTCCAATAAAGATTTTTCTATAGCCGGCCAGTGTGATTCAGTGGTTGAGCATCGACCTATGAACTAGGAGATGACAGTTCAATTCCTGGTCAGGGCACATGCCCAGGTTGTGGACTTGATCCCCAGTAGGGGGAAAGAGGCAGGAGGCAGGAGGCAGCCAATCAATGATTCTCTCTCATCACTGATGTTTCTACCTCTCTCTCCTTCTCCCTTCCTCTTTGAAATCAATAAAAATATATTTAGAAGAAAAAAGATTTTTCTACAGAACAAGTAACATTTAATTGAAGGTTTGAATTCATACATAAGACTTTCATGAAGAACAAGATTTTGAGAGTTTTCTCATAGACTTATCCTGGAAAAGCATCCTTTTGCCTCTGACTTTTTTTTTAATTAATAACTAATGCTGGGAAAGTATGAAATGCCATCATTGATTTTGTCAGATGAATTGGTGGATGGCGGGTTTGCTGACAGCAAGGACTCTGCCTTGTGTTACTCCTTCCTGACGCCTCGAGCAGGGTTTCAAACATAATAGGCAGTCAATAAATGTTTCTGGGTGAATGGAGTTAGTATATTAAAGACATAGGTAGTTTAAAAAAATAGGAAAGAAAAAACTTTGAAGAAGTAAATGAGTTAAAGTATCAGACAAAACCACAATATGCTTTTCCTCCTGAAGTCTCCAGGCAGCCAAAGATGGAAGGTTCTGAGGGGAGCTCATGAGGAACCGCTATGGCAAGCCCGTTTTTCTAAAACTACCAAACGTAACACCAAAATAAACACATAAGCAAAGCACATAGTTTGTAAATTGCAACTGTAGTTTTAGGTATGATCAAGTTTGAAATCCAAATAACCCAGAAAAATTCAGGACATGTGTGGTTGCCATAGTATTGAATCAAATGACTATAGTACTTTTCATTTTTTATCACCAGGGAAAAATAATTTTTACAAGGAAAGGTTCAATATGTTTTACATATTTAATTCAATTACACAAATAGATGTCTGTACATAAATTCAGTAAGGTAACTAGTATTTTCACCCAATTTGTATATTCTTGAGACCCAGGGACCAAAGACAATCACTTTCAGCTCTTTTAGCTGTTTCTTTTAGAATGTACATGCAAATTTTAACAAATCCTCTTCAACTGTTATTTCTTATTCATTTTTAATGTTTATTGGCTTCCTGCTGTGGCAGATGAAAATTTAGCTCTCTTATCTTCTACACATACTTCCCTGCACCTCACCAAAATCCTCCCAATTTAACTATATCACAATTTACAGTAAAATTTAGTACTTGCATTACATTATTATGTCTGTTTAAATACTGTTCAAAACTGAGCCCTATAGTATACTATGATTATATTTCTTTTCTTGTACAATCTTTTGTTTTGCCTAATGTGAACAGTTACCTCAATTTTCCATTTGCTTTATTTTCTTCTGTATTGAATGTTAATTTTCCACATACTCTAGCAGAGAACTAGAAGATTCATCTCACCAAAGATAAACATATTAGGTGACCTTTCTGATTTGTTTGTTTCCTTATTCCCTGGCCTCTCTAGCCTCTGATCTGATCTGGAAGGGCTGTTCTCCAGCCCTGACACAGGTGATAGATACCCGCGTGTCACCTGGACCTTCCCTTCACTTCCCATCAGAGATCTTCCTTCACTTTGCCCTACTTGCTGCAAAATTTTTGACTTATTCTCTCATGTTGGTAGAGCACTTCCTCTAAGAACTACCCAAGAAAGAGTGCATGGGAGGCTAATTTTTGAAACCTTTCATGTCTGTCTGGAAACAGCCTTCCTCTGCCCTTGCATTTGGTTGACAGTTTGGCCAGATACAAGATCCCAAGTTGGAAATTATTTTCCCTCTGATTTGGAAGGCATAGCTCTATTTCTTCTAGATTTCACCATTGCAGTTGAGAAGTCAGACACCAGCCTGCTTCCTGAGTCTTTGTATGTAACCTACTTTTTTTCTCTGTTAAAACTTTTAGGAAAAATTTATCTTATTCACAGACTTTATCAGATGTGTCTTAGAATTGGCTTTTTAAAAAAATGTGTTGTGCTTGGAACACAATGTACCCTTTCCATATGAAAATGAATGTCCTTCGATTTTGGAAAAGTATTCTATATAATTCGTCTATCACTTTCTCCCCTGCGTTTTCTTTATTTCCTTTCTAAAACTCTATTATTAATCAGATTTTGAACTCCCTAAATGGAGCTTCTTATTTCCTCTTTTCTCTCATATTTGCCTCTCTGCCTTTTCATTCAATTTCTGGACAGTGCCATCCACATTCCCACTCTTTGCTGAATTTTTAATTTCTGTTATTACATTTTAATTTCCAAACCCTGTTTCATGAGTGCAATATCTTCTCTAATCTCTCAAAGAATAGCAATTATAATTTTTGGAAGTGTTTCCTCCCTGCTTTGCCCTGTTTCCTCTGAGCCTCCTTTCCTGATTGTTTTGATCACATTCATTCATGATCCTTAAATATGTGATGATCTTTGGCAGTCCACTGTGAGACCTAAAAAGTTGAACTTCTGTGGTATGATTGGGTGGGGGGCCCAGCTGTTTTATGGGAGACCTCCAAATATCTTTTTTATGCAATTGGTCAGTTTCCCAGACAAGGATCTTCTCATTCTCTAATCCAGGGATAGAGAAAGATAAGCCTGGTTGTCAGAGTTTTGGGTGCCCAAAAGGTGTCTCATCTGTATCTTGTTTCCAAGTCCAAAGCCTAATTTCTCTAGAAAATATACTTACCAGGGGTAGCTGTCCAGCCACCTGGAATAGGAAGGGGCCTAACTAACATCACCAGTTTTCAACTTCACCCTTCAAACCTGTCTTTCTAGCACAGCCTGTGGTTCCGAGTGCGGAGACTTTCGTGTCCTTACCACAAACCCATCCCTTCAGATTGACTTCCCTCTTGGTGACAACTGGCTTTTAACTTTCTACCCTCTGCTAATTCAATTCCCATTCATCCATTTGTTTCCTCTCTGCCAAAAACGTGTTGGCATCCCTTATCCACCAAGCCTCACCTCCCATTTTCTTTGTTCATGTGGATTTATGCCTTTTTTATTTGTTACCAATCATTTTGGGTAGTCTCAGGAAGCAGAGATAAATAAGTATGTTCAAACGGCCATGTACAGCCATAAGTCCAAAAATCTTTTTATCATAAAAAGAAAATTCAGGTTAGAAGTCTTAGAAGACTCTCTAAAAAGAATATCATCCCTATTGGTTTACTAGCATTTGGCGATACGTTGGCAAAAATACTGTGTTCAATTTTTGATTCTATAAATCATGATTTATAGATGACATGGGAAGAATTCGGATGGAACAAAAACATTAAATAGATGATTCCGAAACTGGCTTAAAAGAAAGAGCTAAGCAAACATTAGATTATGCTATATAGAGGAGGCTGATGGATTTAGTAACGACCATCAAGTAGATGAAGAATTATTATAGACACAGATGGTTGGCCCCATTTCTCTGTTTCCATTTAAAACAGAATAAGAAAACAGACTTAAGACATAGTGTAAGGAAAATTATCTGACAGTGAAAGTATATTAAATATTAGCAGGAGAGAGAGTGGAATTTTCTTTTCTGGATTATATTAAAAGCTAGAAGAGTCCACTCCTTCAAGGTAAAACCCTGCACTAGATGACATTTAAATTCCTTCCAGCTGTATGTTTCCTTTCTTTCCAATAGACCTGTGTGCAGAAAATAATCACTGCTAGTCCAAGCTTCTTTTTTTTCTAATAGAAACACTCCTTTATGAGAATAAGAAAGATTATTTCTAAAGCAAGTTCAGTTCAATTTTAAGATTCACACTGCCAAGTTCCAATAATTTTTAGCAAAAGTAAAGATCTACATGTTAAAAGCATGACTACACTCAAAATGTGGGTAGCATTTCAATATTGAGACAAAAATTAGCATCGCTCCAAGTATATATACATATACTTGAGATATATATATATATATATATATATATATATATATATATATATATATATACAATTTCAGAGAGGAAGGGAGAGGGATAGAGAGATAGAAACATCAATGATGAGAGAGAAGCATTGATGGGCTGCCTCCTACACTCCCCACACTGGGGATCAAGTCCACAACCCAGGCATGTGCCCTGACCAGGAGTCGAACCCTGACCTCCTGGTTCATAGGCAGACGCTCAATCACTGGGCCACGCCGGCCGAGCATTATCGTTCAAGTTTTAGATTTTGCTTTGCAATAAGTTGCACTTTTAAAAAAATATTAGTTTCCTGTGTAAAACGAGTAATGAAAATAAATTCAAAGTACAGTTAAATAGAATGCTTATAAGATCAGAAGGTAAAGTATTTCTCCTTCCCATTCGCCTTTAAGAATGCACTGACCAAGAGCAGGACAATGGCTAATAAGGGGTCACCAGGAGGCACAGTGGCAGCAGAAGATGTTCTTAGGATAGATGGATGGAAGGCATATCTTGAGGACACGCAAAGGCTCAAGCACATGAAGCCAGCCTCTATCACATGCTTGATGTTTATGTTGCTGTTAAAGAAACACAGGTTTGTGTCTATTTGTTTTCAGTACAGAACTCTGGGCCGGGCCTCATGCCACTCAAAAATCTATTCCAGGTAGGCTGAAGACCTAAATGTGAGAGACAATGCAGAGAGACAAAACAAAGCTTTTAGGGGAAAAAATATTCAATTACTGCCTTTGTGACCTCTGATTAGGAAAATATTTCTTAAGTAAGAGACAAAAAGTACTAACCACAAATAGTGATCAATTGGACCATAATAAAATTAAAAAACTATTTATTAACAGATACCCTAAAGCAGTGGTTCTCAACCTTCCTAATGCCGCGACCCTTTAATACAGTTCCTCATGTTGTGGTGACCCCAACCATGAAATTATTTTTGTTGCTACTTCATAACTGTAATTTTGCTACTGTTATGAATCGTAATGTAAATATCTGATATGCAGGATGTATTTTCTTTTTTATTTTTTGTTTGTTTTTTTAATTGCTTTATTGCTTAAAGTATTACAAAGAGTATTACATATGTCTCCTTTTTCCCCACCCTTGACAATCCCCTGGCCTCCCCTACCCCCCCGGACTTGTATGCATGCATATAAGCATAACCAATGGACATAAGACACTGGGGGGTAGGGCAGGATGTATTTTCATTGTTACAAATTGAACATAATTAAAGCATAGTGATTAATCACTAAAACAATATGTAATTATATATGTGTTTTCCGATGGTCTTAGGCAACGCATGTCGTTTCGTGGTTACGCAGCCATCTCCCATTTATTTATATAAAAAAAAGTTCCGTCATTTCTATTTATGTTTTTTATTATTTATTTACCACAAGTAAAGGTCAGGAATTGTTATCTTTCTTTTAAATTTTTTTACTGTTGCACTTAATTACTGTTGTGTACGTGCTCCATGTGAGTGACGTAGATTCTTATGTAGGTGGGTTCCGACTTACAGCGAAAATTGCGCCGTAGGAACAGATCTCCGATGTAACCTGAGGACCTACTGTACTCTGGCTCCTTACCTCATACTAACAAAGTAACTACTGTTAACCATTTGGTATGTATCCTTCCAGATGTGCCTGCATGCTTTTTTATAACTTAAAAAAACTACTGAGAAATCCAAAATGGAATAATGCAACACCTATTTCACTGCAGGAGGTTTACAGGGAGATGTCACTATACCTCCTTCTCATAAGAGGCAATCAAAATTCACTGAGACTCTTAGAACTTACAGACAATTATAGCAAGGTCTCAGGAGAGGAAGTTAATATACAAAAGTCAATCACTTTCCTATAAATAAATGGAACTTGAAATCAAAAACACAATACCACTTACTTTAGTGCCACAAAACATGACATTCTTGGGTATAAACTTAACAAAATATGTAAAATATCTATGTGAGGACAATTACAAAACTCAAATTAACAAAATCATAGAAGAAATAAATTAAATGGAGAACTGTCCCATGTGAAAATACTCTAGAATAGACGATACTATAACAATGGACACATGTCATTATGCATATGCCCAAACCCATAGACTGTACAGCACAAAGAGTGAATCCTAATATAAGCTATGGACTTTGGGTGATGATGATGTGCCAATGTAGGTTCATCCATTATACCGTATACTTTGATAGGGAATGTTGATAATGGAGGAGGCTATGCATGTGTGGCAACAGAGGGTATTTGGGAAATGTCTGAACCTTTAAAAGAAGTTTTAAAAGTATAATTATTATTCTCAAAGAGCTGATAAAATATTGCATTCATAAAATAAGTGCAGGATGATATAGAAAATCAGAGAAAACTTTTCAGAATACAGCAAAAGAAGGAAGTATAGGTATCTAAAAAATAATTTCCAGTTTGCCCAATTGTGCATCATCTAATAGGAATCCTAGAAAAAGTGAACAGAAAAAGCGGGAGAAAACTAGTAAGAGAAAATTAGAAAATGAATGGAACACAAATGGATAAATTTCAGAAACCCAAAGTAAAAGAAAATATCCTAAATTTTTCCAAAGAGAAAGCATAGATCACTTGCAATCAGATTGGTATAAGACTTATCAGCAACATTGGATATCAAAAGGGAGCAATATCTCAAAGCTCTTAGAAAATCCATTTATTAATTTATCAAATACACAGTATCAATTTTGATAACCAGAAAGTCAGTGCCCATGAAAGGAGGGGATGGGAAATAGGAAAGAGAGGAGCTAAAGGGAAGGGTGGAGGTGCAAGATCCTCACCAGATAAGTCAGGGACCAAGTGATCCCCTCTAAAGGTGATGAGCAAGATAGAAAATATTACTGAAATTACTTAAATAGAGGAACTAAAAACTGTGATACCACTCTGCTGGGTAAAGGAGGGAGGTGAGATAGAACAGTGTGGCAGGAAACCAGTAGACACTGTCTAAATTGACAAATGAGGAAATAACCGTGTAAGTGCAGTACTTAGATATATAACAATAACTATCATAAAAAGCAGTCACAGGAGCTAAAAGTGGTCCCTTTTGGCAAGAAGAAATGGGGGTGGGAAGGAAGTGAGGCAAAGAAACCATTGTTTTTTTATTCTAAGCCATTCTGCACTATTTGACTTTTTAACCATGGGCATGAGTTACTTTGACAAAAAATTAAAATGAAGCATTAGTAGAAGACATATTTGTAACTCGGTTATTGATCTGATGTTGCAAGGGAAGCTGTGAGTGACTAAGGAATAGATGGTGGGGCCACCAACAAAGACAGCGCTCGGACAGAAGGCGAGACTATGGGGCAAAATGGAGAGTCTGGTTGAGAAGCTACAGTTGAGGTGCCTCTGGCACACCCAGAAAGAAATGACTAACTAGACTCGGATGTGCAGATCAAAGGCTCAGGGAGAGGTTTGAGCTGGAGATGACAGTTTGACAGTAGCCTGTCTACAGGCTAGTGAAAGCCAAGAGTGTGAGTGAGCCTATCCAGGAAGAACCTGTGGTGGGATTCATGGAGTGGGCCAAGGGTGAAACCCTAGAAAACATCAATGTCACATGGAGGGAGAAGCCTGCAAAAGAGAACCAGGAATGTTTGGTATATGGAAGCCAAAGGAGCTGGAAGACGAAAAGTAACGAACTATCAGATGCAATAGAGAGGTCCACTTTAGAGAGCCATAACTCCCAAACTTTTCAAGATTTCATATGCTTCCCATAAGTCCTCTCTGACCTAAGTATTTGAAGTCTGTCCAATCGACTGAAGCACAATTCCCACACAACTAATAAGGAACTAAAGCAAGACCTGACACTGGCTCAACTGGAAACATCTGCAAGCGTTCAAACGCATCTCCGTAGTTAAGGCGCTGTTTGGTGCTCCAAACTACACACTTGTCGACTTCACTTGGCGTGTTCCAGATGGTTAGGTTCCAGGGGAATAAAGAGACCCATTTCCACTCATATTTCCTTAAGAAATGGAATTTACTGTCACCCTTATAGCCTCTGCCTAAAATTATGGTGTATCTGCTTTGTGGGACATAGTCAACCTGCTGTGTAAACTACTGACAATACAACTTCGGGGAAACACCCACTGCACACACTCCTCGCCTTGGTAACTCAGCCATGGGGGAGAGTCAGCGACACGGAAGATGTCAAATGCTCATCTTCATTTTGCCTCCGGAGCCCCACTGTAAAGCATATGAAATCCATCTGGAGTGTGTGTATTTTCCCCTCAAAGAAAAGAACAATAACCCCAAACGTTGTGATGACAAGCACGTGCAACATTCGCATTAACACACTACATGAAAAGTATTTTAATAGCGGATGAAAGCCTGATGTAACCTGTGTTCCTTTTGTTCTGGAAGGGAGAAAATACAGACGGCGATCAGTATTCACCAATCCAATGATCTGCCTCTGGCATCAATTCAGCGTCAAGGTCCTGTCCCTGCACCGCAGCAAAGGAGCCTGCTCCCCAGCAGTGTTGCTCTCTAGTCCAGCTAATGAGCTGGCACCATCGGAACTCTGCGTTGTGGGGCTGCTCTGTATGCAAGCTTGTATCTGCTGCAAACAGGCAGAAACTAATAGATTCTCTTTTTCCCCCCAGGATAATTTCTTTAGTGCCAATACCCAGAGCTACAGTGATCATATTAATGCTCTATCTATCTTGAAGCAAATCTCACCACAAGTCTTAGCAATTTTTAGGTCAGTGCAGAAATTAAAGTAGAATATTACGGGGTTTCCAAATGTAAACTAAAAATTGAACCAGGTGGAGACAACCATGTAAATCAGATACAAAGTCACTGGCACCTGTAGGCAGGTGTGCTGCAAACAAATCTTATACCCCTGCAGATGTGAAGGGTCATCCACCGGCAAACAGTCTTAAGCCTTGACCTGAACATCCTTCAGAAAAGAAGAGCAAAATTAAATCCTAGAAAAGCATTATAATAAGGCCTAGTCAGGTGGAAGGGAACAGGCAACACAGTTGAGGAGCCTGGATTTCCTTTATATCCCACATTCAATTCTTCTGCACAGCTTGTTGCTCTCCCTTTAAAATATATCAAGAAGTCACCAAGCTGTCACTATCTCAATCCCTGCTCCCAATTCCCGTCTTCTTGGCCTCTCACCATAAAGCTGCAGTAGCCTGCTCACCTTCATGTCGCTTCCCTCCTTGTCTCTCTGCAGACTGTTCTACAGAAGCCAGAGTGTCCCTTTCAAAACTGAAGTCAGACTGTGATTTCCCCACCCAAACTCTCCAATGTCTGCCCTGCACACTTACAATAAATCCCAAAGTACACTTGACTCTTAAATAGCATGGAGGTTGGGGAGCCGGCCGCCGACCAGTTGAAAAATAGCGTATAATTTTTGACTCCCCCAAACTACTAATAGCTTACTGTTGACTGGAAGTCTTACCAATGACATAAAAGTCAAATAACACATATTTTGTTTGCTCTATGTGTGAACGAAAGGGGCCACATGCTAACCTGACAAGCTCAGGGAAAGCCTGCATGGCAGTCTTGCTAACGCAAAGACCTAAAGTAACCACAAAGGATGGTCTGAAATTAAACTTTAACTAAAAGCAGTTATGGCGGGTAGTCACCTCCTAGGCTGGTATCTTCCCTGACAAGCTCAACCTTTACCTTAACTGAGCTTATTGTCTTTTTGCATGTATGATAACATATCATTGAAATGTCACAGTAACTTGTAACTTCCCTTTTTTCCGGACCCCTCAGGGCACAACCGAATGCCCTGGGCGCAAGACAGATACCACACATTCCTTCATTGTTATTACCATCATGTTAGTTGTTGACTGTTCTGTACCCACCTAAGTAAAAGAAGTATGTGTCTGTCATTTTACTCTTTATCCAATCCTAGAGGTCCCCCACCCCTTTGCTTTCTCCCACCTCTCTAATCTATCACCAGTGGATTTCATGTAACCCACCAACATCTCCTCCTTTGATTCTAATGTATAAAAATAGGTGGAAAACTGCCATTGTCTGGAACATTATCCCAATCTGCTGAGATTCTGCTTCCTGGCAATTGTCGACAGTTTGGATGAAATAAACACACAAAAATTCTTTATAGGTTTGAATGTTTTTACATTAACATATGTATTATGTTCTGTATTCTTATAATAAAGTAAGAATATTATTTAAAGGAAAGGAAAATATTATTTAAAAACCATAAAGAAGAGAAAACACATTTATAATACTATATGTATTTATTGAAAAGATCTACGTATGACTGGATCCACTCAGTTCAAACTGTGTTGTTAAAGGTTGACTGTACTTACCATGACTGCCAAGCCTCATCTCCCAGCGCATGGCCCACCACTCGCACCCCACTTGCTGACCTGCTTGAGCCCACTGACCAGCAGCCCCTGAGTGACAGATGAATGGATTACTCTGACACAACGTTTGCTGTGAAAGAAAGGCTAAGGGACGGCCTGGCCAAAGGGACCAGGTAGTCCCAGTTGTCTGCCTCGTTAGCCTTTTATTGTAATAGCAGTTTGATAAAGTTTATCTTCAAGATACAATTAATAAGGGAAGTAATCTTGGGGGGACACATGTGTTTGTAAGGTCCTTTAAGCAAGGACACTCAAATATTAAGATAAAGGATTCTAGTAAACACTGGGGTCTGCACATGCAGAGACTTGTTTGAATGGTCAAGGAATAATTAGGGGCACTGCCTTAGGCACTCCCCTGTCTCCCCTAAGTCAGAATTCCGATAAACAGGGCAGGCGGCCTTCCACACACTTCCCTTTTCTCAGAATGTCCTCCTTACAACTTCCCAACCAAGTCTTGTGTGCTCCCCAACACGCACTGATCTCCTTGATGTTCTAGAAACACACTAAGCATTTGCACTTTCTGTTCTCTTTGCCTAGAACCGTGGTAGGCAAACTGCGGCTCAAGAGCCACATGCGGCTCTTTGGGCCCTTGAGTATGGCTCTTCTTAAGCCTTAGGAGTACCCTAATTAAGTTAATAACAATGTACCTACCTATATAGTTTAAGTTTAAAAAATTTGGCTCTCAAAAGAAATTTCAATCATTGTACTGTTGATATTTGGCTCTGTTGACTAGTGAGTTTGCCGACCACTGGCCTAGAACATTCTTCCCCAAGATTATCATCCAGGTTTTCCTCGAAGGTCATCTCCTCAGTGAGACTTTCTGAAAGAACATCCCACCCAAAACAGTATTCCCTGCCACCTGTTTCGCTCCCTGGCTTTGTTCCCCTCTTGCCGCTTCTCAATGCCCATCATTTTATTACCTAGCTCTTTGTTTACCATGAGTCTCCTATTTTGGAATATAAACCCTATGAGGGAAATAAAACTTTGCTTGTTCACCATATATCTTCGGTATGTAGAATAATTTCTCACAATAATAGGTTCTCGATAAATTTGTGCTGAATAGAGGAATGAAGAAAGAAACAAATTTAGTCCCAACTATAATAAGAAATACCTTTCTGATTTTAGGCAAATCACTAGTTTTATCTCTGGGATAAGGAAATTAGACTGCATGGGTGCTAATGTCTAATGTGTGTTCTAAAACTCCCAAATTTCCTTAATCAGTTTATCACCCCCACAAAACAGTGGAAGTTACCATTTGATAATTATATATCAGGTTTGCTGTAAATATTTTTTAAAATATTTTTATTGTTTTCAGAGAGAAGAAGGAAGAAGAGAGAGACAGAAACATCAATGAAAGAGAATCATTGATCGGCTGCCTCCTGCACACCCCTTACTGGGGATTGAGCCTGAAACCTGGGCATGTGCTCTTGACTGGAATCAAACCTAGGACCCCTGAGTCCACAGGCTGACATTCCATCCATTGAGCCAAACCAACTAGGGCTGCTGTAAATATTAATAGCTCAAGTGTTCATTAAAACTACCTCTTAGCACACTTAACTTTTTTATGGTTTCATGGTTCTTTAACAGATCCAATTTGTTTCTATTGTCAGTAGTATCATTATATATATTGCGTGCGCGCGCACACACACACACACACACACACACACACACACACACACTCAGCTCCAGAGCTGCTCCTATGAGATAGGGACCCTTCCCTCAGACTGGCAACTTGGCTCTTTGTTCTTCCCAACACAATCTCAGAATTATTATTTTTTTTAATAATTGGGAATCCCAGGGCCCCTATAGCTGACCACTTTATACCATCAGGATTTTCAGGTAGTTTCTGAATATGCTTGAAAAATAATATGTTAATACAGAAAAATAAATATAGATGATCTGGAAAGTTAATTAACATCAATCAAAACTATGTCATATATTTTACATCATATTGCTTTTGTCTAGATTTTACGTTTTAAACTTACAACACTTGTCTTTTGCTTCCAGAAATGAAAACTAGTTTTAGAATATACACTACTCAAGTGTTAACTCAATACTCAAATCATTAATGTCACGAGTTATCCAAAATAAAAAAAAATTCTTTCCACACTGACATTTAATTTAGAAACTGAAATGGAATAATGAACAAATTTTAAATCTAATTGTCTTTTTAAAAAATGTTTTCTCAAAGGATAAATCCATGAAACAATGTATATGAAGGAATTTTCTCATCATCAGCCAAAGTGAAACATTCTGAGCACGATGTGAAAGGAGACCGGTTTCCAAATATTTGATATTCCCTGAACTACATGCTTGGATAAATAGTTCTATTTCAATGCAACTGTGCCTTTCACATCAAAAAACTTAACTCTTATTCCTCAGGGAACTTCAGAGTGAAATGAAATATTTCAATGTCTTATTTTAACAATAAAGATGGTACAAGAAAGGAAAACTAATATCTCTCATGAACATAGATCCAAAACATCCCACTCAAAATTTTAGCAAACTGAATCCGGTAATATATAAAATATCAAGCTGATTTTATCCCAGGTACTAAGTTGGTTTAATGTGT
Source organism: Myotis daubentonii (assembly GCF_963259705.1). Classification (NCBI taxonomy): domain Eukaryota; kingdom Metazoa; phylum Chordata; class Mammalia; order Chiroptera; family Vespertilionidae; genus Myotis; species Myotis daubentonii. The sequence goes on from NC_081841.1 coordinate 194,960,033, forward strand.
TGAAATCATGAATGTAATTTCTCACATTAACAGTCTAAAGCAGAAAAATTATATAATCTCAATAAATGCAGAAAATATATCTAATAAAATGCAAAATTCATTATTTAAAACCCCTTAGAAAGGTAGGAATAGAAGGTCACATCTTTCTTCTTTATTAAATTGTCTTCTCTCTCTCTCTCAAAAAAAAAAGAAAAAGAAAAAGAAAGAAAAAGCTATAGCAAACAGATACTTAATGCTTAAATGCAGAAAATTTCTCCTTATAAGGAGGAGGAAAAGGGAGCCCACCAACAGATCGTATAGACAACAGTGAACCGGGGGCCGAACCAGTTTAGTAGGCATAAGGACATGGTGTAAAGACCAGAAAAGAAGAAACAAAGCTATCATTATTCACAAATGATATGATTATATTTGTAGAATATCCAAAGGTACTTACAGATAAGCTGATAGAATACGAGAGGTTAGCAATGTAGAAAATCAATTAGCAATGTAGAAAAGCCCATTCAATTTCTATATAACAGCAAACAGAAAATTAAATCCTAAAAAATATGAAGTGCCTAACAATAAATCTAACAAAAGACATGTAAGACTTCTGAGGGAAGAATATATTAAACCATTTCAAAAGACAAATAGAGGAAGACTCAATATTGTAAAGATATCAGTTTTCCTCAAATTAATTCATAAATGCAATGCAATCCTACTCTAAATCCCAAAACTTTATGAGGGGTGTAGAACTTAAACAATTTGATTCTGAAATTGTATATGGAAATGTTAAGGGCCAAGACAAGTCAAGACTCTCTTTAAGAGCAAGAATGACTTCTCAGCCCAACTGGTGTGGCTCAATGGTTGAGTGTCAACCTATGAACAAGGAGGTTACAGTTTGATTCTCTGTCAGGACACATGCCCAGGTTGTGGGCTCAATCCCCAGTAGGGAGTGTTCAGGAAGCAACCAATCGATGATGTTTCTCTCTCATTGATGTTTCTATCTCTCTATCCCTCTCTTCTCTCTGAAATCAATTTATATATATATATATATATATATATATATATATATATATATATATATATATATGCATGCCCTGAACAGGGAATCAAACATATACATATATATACTTTTTAAAAATGCCTTCTCAAATATCGACTTATTTTTTTAATTAAACCAGTGTGGTCTAGGCATAGAATAGACCAATAGAGCAAACTGAATGCTCAGAAAGAGACTTAGACTCATGATATGTGATATATCACAGAGGTAGAAAATATCAGACTCACGAATCTCAGAGGGAAGGTGGGAGGGGAGCAGGAAGAGCTTAACAGAAGAACTTATATGCATATATGCAGAACCCATGGACACAGACAATAGTGTGGTGAAGGCCTAGGGTAGAGCCAATGCAGGTGAAGGAGGGCAATGTGGGGTGAGGCAAATGGAGGGGCATCTATAATACACTCAAAGATATAGAAAAATAAATCAATAAAATATGTAAACAGCAGTATCAAAAATGGATGCCAGGTTCCACCCACAGAGATTCAGATGTAATTTGTCTGGGGTGAGATCCAGGTAAGTTTTTTAAGTTCCTGCAGTTGTTTCTAATGTGAACCCTGGGCTGAGAACCACAGAACCAGGTGACTGGCCCTAACACCCTCTCCAACCTCATTAACCCCCCCGGACCACTCACCCACTATCCTTTGTGGTTCGGTTCATCAAAAAGGTCAAGCTCATTCTGGCCTCAGGGCTTTTGCAAGAGTTGCTCTCCTTGCCTTATAGGTTCTGTACTTTATCTACCTGCCCATCATGCACTTCAAGGGGCCTTCGTGGATTACCAATCAAAAGAAGCTGCAGCTTACCTTATTTTAATTTCCTACATAGCACTTATTCCCTAATATTCTTCTTCTTTGCTTATTGTCTATTCTCCCCACTAGAACACAAACTCCATGAAAGCAAAGCCCGTATCTGTGTTGTTTGTCATAGCTTTCCCAGCCGCTAGAACAGTGCCTGGAACACAGCAGGGATCTCATAAACATTAGTTGGATAAATGAGTGATAAGCAAGTGAACAATCCAGGTCACCTCTATTGCCACAACATGCCTTGCACATAGAAGGGCCTCAGAGTGCATCCCATTTCAGGAACTGAAAATAACCATTATGTTATAAATTTGACCAAATGTTAAAGGTTATTGTCATCTTTGCTGAAAAATATCCTTTTCCTATCCTGTATAGAGAATATAATTCAGTGTTACTTTAAACACTAAAATCCAAGCATATGATTGCCTAACCATTGAAACTAATACAAAATAATATTGACTATAAACTGTAATTGAAAAAAATATTAAAAAATATAAAAATAAAGACTAAAATTCAACTTTCAGAAAAGTTCTAAAATTAATAAACTTCATACAAAAAATTACCAGTCTATCTGACTCCCAGAGTGATCAAATGTAAAGTACCTCTCCCACTTCCCCTGGCATAACTGTCACCTCTCCAGGCAGTGAGCATGGCTGCTTTCTCACCAGGCTGTACTACATTCTTCAACATCATGTAAATCTTTTCAATTAAATCTTTCAACCTATATTTACAACATTCATTCATATATATATAATCAGACTGTTAGGACCTTTCAAACTCAGGGTCCTCTACTAATCAATTTTAGTGAAAATAAAACAGGAAGTTCATGGTTAAATGAGAGAGAGATTCAAATATTACATTCTCTAGCTGGGTACCAAAAGCAGAGGCACCTCTGCTCATAAGTAAAAAAATTCAAGGCTGATCTAGTTTTTAAGTGCCCATTTCTAGGTATATTGAGAAAATCATCATCATTTTGAGTTTCCAATAAAAAAAATAGCTTCTACTTTTTAGTGGGCTGAATGGTGGTCTCCAAAAAGATCCATCTACATCCTAATCCCTAAAACCTGTGGATATTCTTTTATAGGGCAAAAGAGTGATTGTTACATTATATGGCAAAAGATGTGATTACTTAATATTCTTGAGAGGAGGATTATCCGAGGGACCCAAAAGCAACCCCATGTATCCTTAGGAGAGAGGGGCAGAGAGGTTCTGACACAGAGGAGAAGGCAATGTGATCATGGAAGCAGAGACCGAAGCCATGTGGCTCAGCGCCAACAAATGCCTGGAATTTCCTGAGGCTACAACATGCAACAAAGGGATCCTCCCCTAGAGCCTTGAGGGAACACAGCCCTGCCAACACCTTGATTTTAGACCAGGGGTGGGCAAACTTTTTGACTCGAGGGCCACAATGGGTTCTTAAACTGGACCGGAGGGCCGGAACAAAAGCATGGATGGAGTGTTTGTGTGAACTAATATAAATTCAAAGTAAACATCATTACATAAAAGGGTACGGTCTTTTTTTTTTTTAGTTTTATTCATTTCAAAGGGCCGCGGGCCGTAGTTTGCCCACGGCTGTTTTAGACTCTAGCCTCCAGGAAGGGGAGAGAATACATTTATTTTGTTTTAAGTCTCCCAGTTTGTGGTCATGTGTTTCTACCACCACAGGAAACTAGTACATACTTACTTGATCATTAATATGTACTAGACATTAAGAAAAGCACGATACAAGAAATCAGACAGGTATCAAGAAAGGTTTTGTTCCAAAGTAAATACATTTCTTTAACTTTTACATTTTAAATAAGTACAAATTGAACATATTCCATTTCCATTTCGAAGGACAGATCTAGAATCTAGTGCTCCGTTCGCTTTATGATTTGAAGCCACACACTTGGAGTCTCTGTAAGGTAATGTCCCTTCTGGAAACATAAGATTAAAATCCTTGACTCCCTCAGGGTTGTAGGGATAATGTGAAAAAGGATGATAACAGCTACCCCTCAAAGAATCACGGAGTCTTAGAGCTAAAATATCCCTTGAAGAGTATTGAACGCTAATCCTCATTCTAGGGAAAGGAATACAAAGGCTCATAAGGGTGAGGTCTTTGCCATGAGAGAGTCAGCGAGACGCCAGGTATCTGGATTCTGGCTCAGAGCCCTTTGCACAGCAATGTGCTGCCTCTGGAAGCATGAGGATGATAGTCCCAGCTCAACCACACTCTGCTTTCTTCCTCCAGTAACAGGGGTGAGTTTTCTCTGATTCCATGCAAACACCTGGTCACCTTTAGGGATAATGGCAACATGTGGGGTTGGGATACAGATTGTTTCAACTGAAAAGACTCAAGCCTAGGCTTGATAGAAGAAAAAAATGGCAAAACCAAACCCTAAAATGTACTGCGATGATAATGAGCCAGTCCTTGCTCAGAACCAAATTCCAGCAGCCCAAAAAGGAAGCCTTGGGCAACTGTAAATATCAATTCTTCCAGCATCAATCAGCCAAGAATGAGTGAACTGATCTGTGTGGAACCCATCCCAGGTAATAACAAACAATCTAAAAGACCACATCTTAGGGAATAAGGGTCAATATTACATCTTCCCATTAAAGAGGCAGTGTGATACATAAAGGCAAAGCGTGTGATAAAGTTTATCATCTAATCAGGGTAAAAATTTTTAATAACTGGGACTAGGAGGCAACTTTCTTAATCTGATGAAGAATATTTACACAAACCCCACAACAGGCATCATACTTATTGATGAAATGTTAAAAGTTTTCCCTTCGAAAGACATATGCATCCATATGTTTATTGCAGCATTATTTACAATAGCCAAGATACGGACGCAACCTAAGTGTCCATCAATAGGTGAATGAATAAAGAAGTGGTGCACATATACAATGGAATATAACTCAGCCATGAAAAAGAATAAAATTGACAACAACATGGATGGACCAAATCAGTGGTTCTCAACCTTCGTAATGCCACGACCCTTTAATACAGTTCCTCATGTTGTAGTGACCCCCCCCAACCATAAAATTATTTTCGTTGCTACTTCATAACTGTAATTTTGCTACTGTGATGAATCGTAATGTAAATATCTGATATGCAGGGTATATTTAGGCAACCCCTGTGAAAGGGTCGTTCGACCCCCAAAGGGGTCGCGACCCACAGGTTGAGAAACACTGGCCTAGAGGCTGTTGTGCTGAGTGAAATATGCCAGACAGAAATAAACAAATGCTATATGATATCAACTGTATTTCAATATATCAGCACACAGGGTTAGAAAATATTTTTAAAAGATACCACCAACTATATCATTAAAAATATAAAGTACCTACAAATGAATTCAACAAAAGATTTGCAAAACCTATACTAGGAAAATTGTACAACTTTACTGAGTTCCCTTAAAGCAACTTAGGTGTGTGCATAGGTTTTAGTGACAACAAATGAAAGAAAAATAAATTTAATGTAACTATCATCATAGCTTCTCATTCAAACATTGGTTTTTGAAACCTAAAGGTTTCTTGATGTGCTTTATAAGAATTCTGATCAGACAGGTGCCATGTATGTTCTATGGTAGACCAGAATTCTTACTATTATTCTATATTTTAACTAAACATTGAAAAAGTATTTGAGTTTCCACATTAGGTATTATATTAATTGTAAAAAAACAAAAAGACGTTAAGTCCTTTAATTTTATAATGTGTTTTATTAAGTTTGTTGGAATAGAATATCTAAAGGGGAATTTTGTGGATATATATTAATCTTTAACACATCTAAGATTCTACTCGGTGAATCTATTTAGAATAAGTGGCCTTAAACAATGGATATACATTTCGGTCAATTCATCCTTGCGTGGGAAATACTTGAAATTTCTGCCTTATGTTTTATTCATTTCCCTGTTGAGACCACCTTCAAATATAGGTGGGATGAACAGCTTCCCTTAATGTGATATTTATAAAGTAACCTTCTCAAAACTATCCATTAGCCTAAAAACATCAGACATCCAAGCATCAATGGCTAATTCCTTTGAGCTAAGATGCTAAGGCGCCTGGAATCCATTTTTAAAAGAAAAATACTCCTTGGAGGAGGTAACAGTAATGAGTCACTATCCAATTTTAATACCAAATTTAATTTACCCAACTCAGAAGCAAAATTCTGGGGAATCAACTCTGACAGTGTAGGGAAAAAAAAGCAGAGCACTTTTAGGGTCAGATCTGGAGTACCTGGTGCTAGCATTAGGCAGACGGGTTGGCACAGGGAGGTATCCTGGAAAGCACCAAGTTAATGACATTACAGTGCTAACGGAAAAGTGGAAAGAGGCTAGAGACAAGCATAATGCACTTGACAGTTCAGCTGAGGAAGCAGTCCTGCTGTCAAGATGTGTTTGAGAGATTTTTGATTATGGCACTTTATCATATCCTGACTGGCACTGCTGATGGCCTATTCTCTATAGCACCCTAGTGGAACATGGTAAAACCATGAAGCAAGGGTTGTTTTATTCTTTTATAGATGCCACAGCACAATAAAGCACTTTGAACCCAGTAGGTACTCAATAATTCCACTTGATGGATTAAAAATTCATTTAAAAATAAGTTCTGGTGATATAAAATGTGTATTTTTAAATTACAGCTAGCATTTTTCTTTAACGTTAAAAGGCTAGTTGTTGACAAGTGTTGACAAGGAGGTGGAACAACTGGAACCTCCAACCATTGCTGGTAGAAGTCTAAATTGACACAATCAATTTGTAAATTGTTTATTAGTGTGTTCTAAAGATAAACATAGATCTACTCTGTGACCCAGAAAATCAAGAACACATATGTCCACCAGAAAACATGTACAAGGATATTCAGAGCAGCTTTATGTGTAATAGCCAAAAACCAGAAAACACGAATTGTCCATCAGCAATAGAATGGATATATACATTTTAGAATATTCACACAATGGAATATTGCACAGTGACAAAAAGAACAAACTACTGCTATATGCAGCAACATCGATCAATCCCTCACACAAAGCGAAAGAAGCCAGACACCAAGGAATACATATCATACGATGCCATTTACATGAAGTTCAAAAATAGGCAAAACCAATCTGAGATGTGTTAGATTAGAGGTCAGAATAATGGTTAGCTTTGGGAGAAGGAATATTAAGTGTGAGAGGGGGGTGAATAGAGAACCTTTCTTTTTAAATTCTTTATTGTTGAAAATATTACAAATGTCTCCTTTTCCCCCATTGACCTCTCCCAGGCTGCGCCTACCTCTCAGCACAGGTGCTCACCCCCTGACTGTCTGTGTCCATTGGTTATGCTTATAACATGCATACAAGTCTTTTGGTTGCTCTCTTACCTCCCCCCCGCACCCAACACACCCTCCCCTGCCTTCCCTCTGAGGTTTGATGGTCTGTCTGATGCTTCTATGTCTCTGGATCTATTTTTGTTCATCAGTTTATGTTGCTCATTATATTCCACAAATGAGTGAGATCATGTGATCTCACTTTCTCCAACTGGCTTATTTCGCTTAGCATAATGCTCTCTAGGTCCATCCACGCTGTTGCGGATGATAAGCACCCTTTCTTTTTTATAGCAGCATAGTATCCCATTGTGTAGAAGTACCACAGTTTTTTAATCCACTCATCTGCTCATGGGCACTTAGGCTGTTTCATATCTTAGCTATTGTAAATTGTGCTGCTATGAACATAGGGGTGCATGTATTCTCTCTGATTGGTGTTTCTGATTTCCAGGGATATATTCCTAGGCTAAGGGAATATATTACCACCAAGCAATGCAAGAAATGCTAAAGGGACTGCTGTAAAAAGAAGAAATAGAAAGGGGAGAAGGAACACAGGCATAAAACAAGTCCCTATCAATAATAACCTTAAATGTAAATGGATTAAATGCTCCATTCAAAAGACATAGGGTAGCTGAATGGATACATGGCCCAGATATATATGCTGTCTATAAGAGAACCACCTCAGAACAAAGGACTTACACAGACTGAAAGCGAAAGCATGGACCTGAGAGCCTTTTTGGGGGCTAGATACGTTGTAGAACTTGATGTCTGTGGAGATCACACAGGTATATTCATCTGTAAAACTTCACTGAGCTGTACATTTAAGATTTGTGTGCTTTACATAAGTTACACCTCATTAAAAAGGTAAATAAGAAAAAATGTTTGCTGTTTTCCAATGTGTAACATATGTTTTAATCACCTTAATTCTGAGAAGCCAATTTTTTAAAATCTATTTTTGCTGTAGGCTATAATTTGAGTGTCTGAACACTGGATAGGACCTTTTAGCCAATGAAATAAAGAATAGTACTTTCTTGCCTACGCAGATATATAAGCTGTTCAGTCTCAATAGTTTGCTCTTCATGAACATATAAAAACAGCCATAATCAAAATCCAGACATAAACAGAGAGTAAGAGGTAATGAGGACAGCACAGAAATGAGCAGTCCCTCAGCTTCATGATCGAAGGGCCCCCACAGGGCTAAAGGCAGGAAGCAGCACATGCTGTCCCTGAGGGTCCTACTAACTTAGTAACACAGGTCCAGAGATGTCTCTGACACGCATGAAACACCCATTCGCTAAACCCTCTCTGCTATATGAGCCCTTCCCTAGATAGAGACCTGTCAGTCAGGAAGTCATAGAAACCTCCAGCGGGAGGCACCCGTAAATTATTACTGCATAGTCTGGAAGTACAAAAGGCAACTGGAAGTAGACAGAAATCACAGCCAGGGAAAGAGTTGCCACCTCCTTCTCTGCTGACTAATATGGCCAATATGGCATTTGCACTAAAAAGACGCTAACCGTATTTTAACTTAATGCTTAAGACAGAGAAGAGATTTTTGAAATTAACTCCAGATGAAAATTACCAATATTTGAAACAATTCTATTGAAAAGCCACAGAGCAGGGCATTAACTTCAGCTCTCACAGCCAAAGCTCATGGAAAACAGCGTCAGCCATTTCAGCCACTGGCTTTTCAGAGAACTTTAAAGCGACCTACAGTCCATCAGCAAGATGGGAACAGAAACCTTTTGCCCTTTTTGCTACCAGACAGTGAAATTCTTAGAAGAAAGTACTATACATTTTCTGTGGGGCTTAGATAGGTTAGATTTAGCTGAAAATCTTTCAATTCAAACTGTGTGTCTCATTTTCACCAACAAACAAGTGATTATATTATTTTCCCCTGTAGCTGACTTCCCACGTGAATGAAACTCATCATAGGTCACATAACAGTTTTGTATTTTAAATGACTAGATAAAACCATCCACCACCAAGTGTTGTTCTCAGGTTGAAAACTGTGCCCTAGCCGGTTTTGCTCAGTGGATAGAGCATCAGCCCTCAGACTGAAGGATCCTGGGTTCGATACCTCAGTTGCAGGCTGGATCTCCAGCGTGTGATGTGTCTCTCTTACATCGATGTTTCTCTCTCTGTCTCTCCCTCTTCCTTCCACTCTCTCTAAAAATCAATGGGAAAATATCCTCAGGTGAGGATTAAAATATATATATAGTAATATCTGCCAGTCAACTAGAAAAACCTCAGCAACAACAAAGAAATGTGAACATTTCCCCTTAAAATAACAATTGTTTCCATGTTCTTTTAATTTTAGAGCCTCCATCTCCCCATCCCCATAGCATCGAGGAGCCATTTCCCCAGAAGACCTAAATGTTTATCTATAAAACTCATCTCCTCTGGCTCAGATGGTGTGGCTCAATGGTTGAACCAGGAGGTCACGGCTCAATTCTCGGTCAGGGCACATGCCCAGGTTTCAGGCTCAATCCCCAGTGGGGGGTGTGCAGGAGGCAGCCAATCAATGATTTTTTTCTCATCATTGATGTTTCTATCTCTTTCTCCCTTTCCCTTCCTCTCTGAAACCAATAAAAATATATTAAAAAATAAATAAACATAAAAAATAAAGTTCATCTTCTCTGATAAAGGGGATGAAAACTTTCAAATTCACGCCATTAATTTTCCCCCTTCCTGGTCATTCTTTATGGCTATGATGCAGCAAACGAACAGTAGTATCTCAGGGTTAACACTAACTCTATGAGAAAAAAAATCACAGTAATTTTTAGAACAGGTTAACACAGTCAAGAGAGCAAAAAGCAACAGGATTCCAGAGTCCCTCTAGGGTGGGGAGAATCACTTTGTAAATTATATAATTGTCTAACCACTGTGCTGTACGCCTGAAACTAATATAAAATAATATTGGAAAAGAAAAAAGAGTCCCTTCTGGGAAGCTAGCCTTACTGATATAAAGGCCCGAATACCAATAAATGGACAAAGTCCTCTATGAGTATATATCACTCACAAAGAAAAAGTTTTAATTCAGCAATATACTAAAACATTCCAGTAGTTCAAGCTAATTCTATTTATCAACTACAAATAATTTTACCCTTTGGTGGATAATGTTGCAAGGCATACATCCTGTGCAAAAGGGAAGAAACTGTATAGCAATTCTAAAAATGGCATTTTATAAGGACTATTAAATGTTTATAAAACTTAAAGTTTTATTATTTGGGACCACTTATGACAATCCATACTCAAGTTTTTCATGGTAGTCCATAAAAGACAAAAGATATTATTTTTCATTCTGTCCCAGTTAAGATAAATAACCTGGAATGAGATATAATTGCTGGGTACTTTCTCTAGAAAACTGCCATGATCCGAAAAATCATATTTAGAAAGCAAGAAGGCAATACAAGGGATTTAGTTTTAAAACTGTACTTGTTACAACACGTGGAAAAGACACTAAATGAGAAATACATAGAGGACAAAGGATGGAATGAATAAAGAGTGGGTTTGCATCTCCCACCAAAAAATCATTTAAAAGGATACACCCCCACAGCTGTAGCAATTCGAGGTTTAACTTTTATTTCAGAACATTAAAAAAAAAAAAATGAAGTCAGTTTGGTTCATCCTCTCCTCACCTAGCCATACCCAGCAAATTACCCCGTACCCACCATTCCTTCACTCAAACACTGACTGAGCAATCAGCATGTTGAACAAACACAACTAGAGAATATGATCAAAACACAATCTCCCTCTGCCCTTTCACAAATCTGTCAGTGGGAGGTGGCCTTCTCTGGCTCCAGATGAAAACCTGGGCAGGTGCCAGGTCCTTTCCGTTCACTCTTAGGTAGCCGAGAGTCACTTAAAGTCATAAAACAATCTTAATTTGGAGATAGCTTCCCAGTCCCTTTTCATAGTCAACACTTCAGATCTGTTTTTGAGTTCCAGCCTCCCTTCCAGGACCAGGCTGGTTTCAGACCCATAGTCTGGGGGAGAAGGTGGGTCAGGCTTTCCTCCTGACAGCTGCTGACCCCCTCAGGACCGGGGACAAAGGGACGGAGAAAGGCAAAGAAATAAGAAAGTTCTCACAGGCCTGATTCCATCATAAGCTGGCATCCCGTTCTCTGGGCCTGTCAAATCCCCAAAGCGCATCCTTCCCCGTGGCTGCTTGAGTGGGTCCTTAAGGTATGTCATTGCCAGAAACCTCTCTCCTCCAGGTCCCCTGACCCGGACAAGCACATCTCAGGGCTGTCAACCTCCACAAGCCTTGGAATATAGCATGTATTTCCAGCCTCTTGCTCCTGGGGGCCCTCTTCATGACCCACCTTATCAGAGAGAACCCAAGCAGTCACACCGCTCGTGTGTGTGTGTGTGTGTGTGTGTGTGTGTGTGTGTGTGTGTGTCTTACCTCTGGTCCACAGACAACAATCAGTTAGCTTCTCTTGGCTCCAGTAATGCTGCTGGGCTGCTGTGGCAGGCGGTCGAAATGCCAAAGGCCAAAGTCACAGCCAGCCCATTCCTGGCACCTGAGGTTTAGGAGCCCCACGGCATAGTACCTGCCAGCTGTCGGGCCACAGAACTGCTGCTCCAAGGAGCCCTGCCCCCTCCCACGAGGTGGGAGTAAAAGGCCAGGCTGTAGCTAAAATCCTCTCTCCTCTCCACAGTCTGACCGTTTAGAGCTGTGAGGCTGGTTTTCAAAACTGCCTTGCCTGCCAACTCACGCGTCTATTGAATTTGGATCCCTAGTGAAAAATGCAATTTTAAAATTCCATTACACGTCTCCATTATAATCAGAGTGGCCAAAGAGGCTCAACGTATTGAGTAATAAAGCCAGTAGTTTTATTTTTTCCAATAACTGCTACCATTAGCTGCATACTGTGTGTTGCCTTTCCCCTTGGAAAGTTGAGTGGTTTGTACTCTCAGTCCATCCCAAAACGTTTTAGGCACTTTTGGTTATTAAAATAGTCTAGTATATACAGCACTAACTATGAAGTATTGTTGTCTAAAAAATAATTGAATCTGAACCTAATCAAGTTTCTAAATCTACCTTACAGGTAAGACCAGGAACAGTGAAACAAGTTAAATGTCACCAGTAAGAAGCAACCAGTAAGGGGTGAAACTTCCTTTAGGACAAATGGATGCTTCTCCACCAAATCAATGTCATGAAGAAAAAAAGTGAGTGAAATAGGCAACAACTACATAATAAAAGAGACAGAACACAGTAACCAAATGCACAGTGTGTGCTTGGATTACATACAAATTTGAAAAGAAACTGTAAAAAGATACCTTTGAAACAAGTAGGGAAATTTGAATGTGAATTAGGTGCTATATGATATTAATTAATATGAATTTTTTCCGAAACAATAATGGCATACTGGTTTTTACAAAAAAAATGAAAGTCCTTATCTGTCATTTTACATGTAAATGGCATAATGGTTAAGATTTGCTTTAAAGTGTTCCCATAAAAAGTTTAATAAAATAAAAGTTGGAGAAGGATAGATGAAATAAGATTGGCAAATTATTGATCATTGTTGAGGCTGGGTGATGAGTGCATGGGAATTCATTATAGTCTACTTTTGTGTATATTTGAAGATTTTCATTATTAAAAATATATTTAAGTTCATGCAACATTTCAAACTCATGTTCAATGCTACGATCCCCTCCTCTCTGCAGAGCAGGCCACACTGGTGGTTCTACTGGCTCAGAAGAGAAGAGGTAGGTGGGTAGAGGCAAAGGTAGGGGTGCTGTCTGCTCTGCACCTCTCTCTTCCCTGTGCTCACTCACCTGACAACAAAATAGAGAAACTGGTAATACCATCACACCTTCTCTCACCAACACTGGGGGGAGACCTCTCTCTCAGCAATCAGTTGTCATTTCCTTTGTTGGAACCCTACTCTTTTACATGACTGACACCTATTGCAGCTTGATAGAGATGGAGAGATGGAGGACCCAAAAAAAAACCCTGCTGGCAGGGATTTCAATTCTGAACAGCAACTCTGGGCACTGACGGTCCCTTGTCAGATCTGATTGCATCCTCCAGCTGACCCCCAGCTGGCAGCCTCATGCCACCTTGCATTGATATGAGAGCCTTTTTACGCCACCCGTGATAGCTCGAGTTAGTCTTCCCTCTGCAGGCTAAGGTCAATACTTGGGCCTGCTCATGAGTGGAATCCTACTTGCATATCTCTGAGACCATACGTTTGAGGAGGTTGTCTTGCTTCTTCTGCAACTGGTTATACCATCACACCTTCTTTCACCAACACTCACCACACTCTATTAGCACTGGGGCAGGTCTGCAAGTCCTGTGAGAACCAATAAGAGAACACAGTCTTCACTTCTTGGAGACCCCAAGAATTTTTTGAGCAATCCTCTTGCCCCCTCCTCCACCTCAGCTCAGAAGCATGGTAACTTCCAAACCCCCTTAGCCTCTCTGCCCTCCTTTGGGAATGAGAGAGGGGTGACTGTTATTCACAAAGGTTGTACTCAGAAACACCCCTCCCTCTCTATCCTACATCTCCGCTTATTACTGTACAGTGTAAGTTCTACAAGTTAGTGCCCCTTGCACTTATAATTGGATTGGGGGCTGTATCGGGCCTTGAAGAACTTACAATTTTGTTCTCAACAGGATACTAGCTCTACTGTTGGGGCTGGGGGAAGTGGCATAAAAGATCTCAAGTAGCACTCCCACTCCTCTATGCATCTATTAGGTATCAGGTTACTATGCCAGGCAAGGAAAATATCAAGGCAAAGAAGACACATTTCCACTGGCCTTGAAGGAATTTGGATACAGAACTTAAATATATTATTAAAAATATATTTAAGTTCATGCAAACTCCTTGAAGGAATTTGGATACAGAATCTGCCACTTCTCAGATGTCTGACTTAAGAAACTGGAGCTGCTGTTAGAATAACACTTTGTATCTGTAACCAGAAAATGAGAGAGAGATGGTTGAGATGACTCCCAGATCCTGGAGTACTCTCAACTAACGATGAACAAAACTACTGGCAACATGAGTCCCAACTTCTACCATGGTTCATTTGAAAGTGAAATAAAGAGCTAGCTGCCCTGCAAGATAAGTGGATCCTGTTGTGCACTGAATGGAGCAGTAGACAAAATTATTCCATGACCAGCTGGTGCAGGTCCACATCAGCCACAGCTCCTGGTTCAGGAGCAGGTGGTGTGCACTGGCCATCCCTGAGGCATAAGGCAGCATGCAGACTGCAGATACTGACCTTAAATTCTATTCCTCCAGCTAGTCACTCTGCCATGGTATTTAGAATAATTAGTTATCATAATTTCTAACATTATCTCTCCCAAAAGCCAAGCCGTATATGTGCGCTAGGCCAGCACACAACCAGCTGAAAGGACTTTGGGATAAGCTATTGCAGTGGGCATTTGTCGTGCTCTGAGACTTTGTGTATACTCTTCCTGTACTTAGGAATCAATTGCCTATGAACCTCTTGCACCAAGGAAGAAGGCATTTATTTTCTCAGCCTCTCTTGCATTTAGGGTGAAACATTACCTCCGACTTTAAGCAGGGGTGGGCAAACTTTTTGATTCGAGGGCCACAATGGGTTCTTAAACTGGACCGGAGGGCCGGAACAAAAGCATGGATGGAGTGTTTGTGTGAACTAATATAAATTCAAAGTAAACACCATTACATAAAAGGGTACGGTCTTTTTTTTTTTTAGTTTTATTCATTTCAAATGGGCCGGATCGGCCGCGGGCCGTAGTTTGCCCACGGCTGGACTTTAAGTAAAAACAAATTAGCTTTTATTTAAGTCACTGTATTTGGGGGTAGCTTAGCCCATACTCTAAGACATAAGCAAAATGAAGACTTTCAGTTCTACAGAACTGCAGACCATATTACCTCTGTATTACTTATAAACTTACATGAGATAGAGAGAGAGAGAGGAAGAGAGAGAGCTTTAGACAGCGAGAGATATTGACTTAAAACTGTGTTACACATCCTCCTCTAGCCCGGCACAGCCAAGTTCTCAAAACAGTGTCAGCCCTAGTTGTCTCCATTTTCTCATCTCTCAGTTCCTCAGTCTGGCTTCCACCTCCACCACTCCACTCAAGCTATTCTTCCTGAAGGCACCGCCAATTTCATTTCCAACGCCTTGACTGTCCAATGCCTTAGCAGTCAGGTTAACAAAAATACACCAGCTTGAAACTCCACTTGAATCTCTATGTGTTGACCGTATCTAAACAAATAGCTGTATTCTGCTACCCACCAGAAACATTAAATTTTCTATAGAGAAAGATAACAGCATTCAGAGATACTGCAAATTTTTCTATACAATGTCAAGTACTTAATAAAAAATTACAAAGCATGACAAGAAAGAAAAACAATGTCAAAAACTAAGAGGAGAAAAAAATGGATAATATACAGACTCCAGATGCAATATCTAGGTAATCTAGACATTGCAATTACAAAAAACATTTTAATAGAAATATGTTTAAGAAAATAGATTATAGATGGAGAATTTTATTAGCTATCTGGAACCTATGAGAAAGAATCAAACAGAAATATAATAATTGAAATAAAAATCCAATAGTTGAGTTTAACAGCAAATTAGAAATAGTCCAGAGGGGTTTTCTAAAGTGGAAAAGGTATCAGCAGAAAACATCTAAATAGAAGCACAGAAAGAAAAAAATTCAAAATACAGAAAACGGTTCAAGTAGCACATGAGATATGGATAAAAGAACTAACATACATATAAGTGGAATCTCAAAAGGAGAAAGGAGAAAAAAGCAATAGCTGTAGAAACAATCACCAAGAGTTTTCCAAAACTGATTAAAGATATTGAGCCACAGGTACAAAAAGCTCCATGAACTATAATTAAGGGAAATGTAAAGAAAACACACTGAAAGCCCATCACAGCAAAACTTCTAAAAACCAATTACAAACAGAAAGTCGGAGAAGCATCCAGGATTGGGGGGAGTGTGGAGAGGTAGGAATAGCAGACAAAAAAAAAAGCATATTTAGGCCTGCTCATAGTTTCATGCTCAATTATGAACTGTTGATAACCCCTTTCACTCACTTCCCCTTCAGTGAAACTAAGGATAAAAGGTCAGATCATGCCCTCTTAAAATCTCAATGTTACCTTTTTTTATTAGTTAGCAAAATTCTGTAAGATATCAACTATAGCATATAAATTATTTTATTTCTGTCTTTTTAGTTTTTTTAAAAGATTTTTTAAATTGATTTTTTAGAGCAAGAGAAAGGGAAGGAGAGAGGGAGAAAGAGAGAGAGAGAAACATTGATGTGAGCGGAACATTGATTAGCTGCCTCTTGCAGCCCTACACGCCCCCCCCCCCCCCCCCATTCCCCATTGGGGACCAAGCCCACAACCTGGGCAAGTGCCCTGACAGGGAATGGAACCAGCAACCTTTTGGTGCATGGGATGATGCCTAGCCAACTAAACCACACTGGCAAGCTGTTTTTTAGTTTTAAAACCTGTCATCCTATATAATAAAAGCCTAATATGCAAATCAACCGAACGACAGAACGATCAGTGGAACAACTGGTCGCTATGATGCGCACTGACCACCAGGGGGAAGACACTCAACACAGGAGCTATCAGGCCCCAGGCCAGCCAAGGTGGGTGCCAGCAGGGGCCCCCTGTTTGCCCCGCCAGTCACCCTACAGATCGGCCCTAATTGCCGGCCAGGCCTAGGGACCCTACCCATGCATGAATTTCATGCACTGGGCCTCTAGTATACTTTATAAAGATAAAAAGATTTGAAGTCTGATGCTTCTCTAAGTCCTAAAGTGAATATAAAAATACATCAACTACTGAGTATCATCAGTATACCAATATATTCTCATAATTTGACTTTCTAGAAAATCAAGGCCCATTAAGTAGAGAATAAAAATGAGTTATTATTCTGGTGTGGTGAGATTGATCTTTTAACATGTAGACAGAGAGCTGCTATTGTTGATATTTAAGAGTGGCGAGCTCATCATAATTTCAGAAGATTTAGAAATTTATTCTGATTTTCCAACAACTTGGAAAATTATTCATCTTAGTTAACTGGAAAAAATCAGATGCAAAAGCTTCAAGACAATTTTATGATAATAATATACCAGCCCAGATTCTGTATGAGTGATGTAACTTACCCAAATGAGTCCTGGAAATGCTGGGACAAAATAATGAGGCTTGAAAACACAAGTGTCCTATCACTTAGCCCTTCCTCAAGAAGCCCATCACTGCTACTAGGCACTACAGCTGACTATGTGTCCCCAATGACTGAGATTTTTAGAGACTGTCCTGGTAAATGAGAGCAAAAATAGAAGAATATGACTCCTTAGACCATTCAAAACCTATAATGCACATTAATGACACCATAGTGTGCAGGCTGAGGAAAAGAAACCCTGTTATACATTTCCCCTTAAAGTCCTGATATTTTAATTTAAAGATCTTGAGAGCATCAACTAAAACCAACATTTTCTCTAGCTCACGTTGAAGGAAATCATCCAGCTTCAAGAGTGATATACCTGACCAAGACCTGGCCAACTGAGTACTCCCCTTCTACCCCCACCCAAGGCCTAGTGATTGGTTTAGAGATGGAAACATAACCCAATCAAAGCCAATGAGAGTCATTCTTGGGATCTGCTCAAACATTAAGAAGCATGCTCACCCTTCAGCTATACTTAGATCTAGAGATGCTGTAACTTTTGCTATTACCTAAAATGAAGCCAACATAAAGAGTAGAGCCAAAAGCTCTGAGTCCCTGAACCAAGGAATCCCAGAATCCAGTTGCACCCCTGGATGTTTATATGAACCAATATATTCCCTTTTTTGCTTGAGCCATTACGAACTGGGTTGTTTATATCTTGTAGCAGAAAGAGTTTTTACTAACATGCTAACTCAGAAGAAAGACAGACATTTTAACAGGTACCGTGGTGAGATGCCTCCAAAGCTTTTCAGCTGGAAGTCCTGGTGAATGGAGTGGCCCAATAGCCAAATTAGACCACAGAGGGCAGACACTGACAGGGACACACATACTCTGGAGAGAAAAAAACATTCTAAGCTGCACTGACCCCAATGCAAACCTATGAAGTATGTATAATATCAAACCAGCCTCTAACATTACAATAAAAGTAAGGTCATTTGATCTCATGCTAAGTGACCTTTTCTCAAAACTTACCAGGCTACGAACGTCTCAGTCCATTCTGTTAAGTAAGAAGCAAGTATTCAGGACAACATAACAGCAGAGAACTACATTCAATTTCCATTAAAACTGTCAACCATTACAAATCCAATTACTTCAATGATAGGCCTTGCTTTGGAGTGCGCTCACTTGCAGGCTTTCGGTTTCAGCTTATTTACATTCTCCGGTCCCCTTCCCGCTACCTTGCACTAGACAAGCCACCCAGCCTCCCTATTTAGGTGGAAACTGCCAACAAAAACCCAGTGATGGCTCTGCAGTAACGGAGCAACTGGAATAAAATTCCAAAGGTTTACAAATCCTGTTGGCCACCTGCTTTTACTCTGGGTTTGACAGACACAACTCAATGAGCCTGAACACTGACAACTGTCACTCTACGCAGTCTGCAGCTTTGGGATGTGTTCATGTTGCTCGGTTATGATTAAATGACACATTAGAAGCACAAAGTGGGCCAAGCCTAATAGTCTGCTACATTAATAGCCTTGGCTGAAGCGTTTCTTAAAAATACTCCAGTTAAAGGCAGCACTATCTATGGCGAGACCGGCCTGGGGGCTTTGGAAAGGTCACTCGACCTCTATCCTTTAATCACCTGTAGAACATAAGAGTCAAACTAAATGATCACCAGCCAGAGCTAATATTTGAGAAATCTGTGGCCCTTCAACCTGGAAGCTTACAGTCATGTGCCTCCCGGGCAATAGTATTTGGAATTCTGTAATTAAATTATGGAGACAGTTAATATTACTCATACTGCATTTTTGCGAGTCTATGGTGATTTTCCCATTAGAATTTCAAAATGAGTGGTAATAGAGTTTTGGGAGTGTTTTTTTTTTACAGAGTAAGGCTTAGCTTGGATTTTGAATTAAGAGAAAGCTTAAGCTAACAGTCAACCTCGGATTAATGTTTATTTTGCTAATGTTAGCTTTATATCACATGGTGATATTCTATTTCCTCCAGGAAAATGTTTATGCCATTATAAAGTTCTAGCTAATGCCACTAAATTCTAGACGTGAGACCCACTGCTAGTGAACACGATTAATTGCTTATTCAAAAACCAAATGCTTATTTATAAAATCCAACGACATGTAACCTAACTAGACTCAACAGAGAAAAATGAATCGATCCTCTGCAACCATATTCTTTTCTTTCAGCGTCTGTCCCAGAATGACTGGTAACAGAAAGCATTTTCGGTTCATGACTGTAGCACTAGAGAGTAAGCAATAAAGCATTGTAAGCCATCTCCTTATTTTTTATTAAGAGCCTGTTATCCTGCTCAACTGCAAAGATGATACTCAGATGCAAGAGTGATGGCACCACTGCCATGTGTGCCAGCAACAGACAGCACGATGGGCCGGGGGAACATCAGAGTGGACTTCAGACTTGAATGGATTTAAATTTGAATTCCGGCCCCATCACTCTCTATCTGTGTACAGCTTCTCACTCCGAGCCGCCATGTCTCATCTTTATTGAAAAAACTAATAATGAGCCCTAACCGGTTTGGCTCAGTGGATAGAGCGTCGGTCTGCGGACTGAAGGTCCCAGGTTCAATTCCGGCCAAGGGCATGTACCTTGGTTGCGGGCACATCCCCAGTAGGAGATGTGCAGGAGGCAGCTGATCAATGTTTCTCTCTCATTAATGTTTCTAACTCTATCCCTCTCCCTTCCTCTCTGTAAAAAAAAATCAATAAAATATATTTTAAAAAATAAATAAAAAACTAATAATGAATAGTTCCAGAGGCTGTTCTAGGAAATAAATAAAGGAATTATTTACGTAAAATAAATTATACTGTGCTTGGAACGCTCTGCAGAAATTGGTTCCCAGTTGTTTTCCTCTGGCCCACACTTAGGCGAATCACTCAGAGCACCCCAGAGAGAATGCAGGCCGGTCACTGGTCGCTCCTCCGACCCTAAATGAACAGGAAGGGGCCGCCTTCCTTTAGAGTAACCAGTGGTGCAATTTTTGTGGCAAGACTAACGACCAGACATAAATGAAGAAGGGAAAGCAAAAATGATCCTCATCAAGGCACCTCATCAACCACATGCAGACAAGCTTGATTTTCCTGCTTCTGATGAAACACGCAGCTACCGGGACCTTTCCCACCAGCTGTCACACAGCCGTGGCGGCGCAGGTACATCGGGTGGGTTCTGGCTTACTTTCAGTGCCCTCCGTTCTCACCTGGGCCCTTCCTTAGAGAAATCCAGCCGAGCAGCCTGTGGCTGCACCACGCCGCTTCTCTACCCCTGTGTTAATTCCCCGAGTGGTTACTCTAAAACCACTAATCTTACTCAGCTATTTCCTGCCTGGTTTCTCACGGTATGATGGGGAGGAGCAGAGATTCTAGAAGACGTTAGGCCATGAGATATAAGACGGGAAGAACCGTAACAGAGAGCATTTCTCCAAGGGAACATCAGGTCAACGCCACATTACCAAATCCTCACTTACTGACCGAGCAGGGTTCCCCGTCAGCAGCACCCACGCGGGGCGCTCAGGAACAGAACTCTGACAGCGGTCCTCCTCCTGACCATTTACGCCCTTCCGGCCACGGAGCAGTGCCCGGCCCAGGCATGCCCCGCGGGAGAGGCCCAGAGGCTGAGCCATCACGTCACATCAGTGTTCCTTCATCGTGAAACCGAGTCCCTTTAGGAAGCATGCTCAACGTCAAAAAGAATTACAAAGTGGACACACCTCCTGCAGCCTCAGAGAAAAGAAGTGGAACTTCGAAACCTTTTCCAAGGAGAGTGGTTTTCAACCTCTAGAAACAGAAAGACCACTTACAGGGCTCCTCAAAAATGTAGACAACTTGGCACCAGCCCAGACACACAGCATCAGACACTCTGGGGCTGGGCTGGGGAATGTGCACTTTCTGAAAGCTCCAAATCAAGGGTTGAGAAACACTGGCTTAGCCTAGGACCACCAGCAGGTGCAAAGCAAACTCAGAATCAGGTTTTAAATTCTGGGAAGCATTTTCAAAGGCCGGTTGGTGGCACACTGCTCTTAAAGGGGCTAAGACATGGCATGCTGGAAAAGGAGCCTTCGAGGAAGAAAGCTGGGTGCTGGGAGGTTAAACCAGAATGTGTCTTTACTTTAGAACTTCCAGACCTTTACTAAGGCCAAGGTGCCTTGGACCCTACAAGGTAGAGCACCTTTTCCAAATGTGTCTGATCGCCAAAACCTCCCTTTGAAAAGCATCCATAGCACTCATCATCTCTGGAAAACACTTTGGGGACCACTAGTCGGATGCACTTGTTCTCCATTAACCATCTCTAGAGGTTTCCTGAAAGGACAATGTATTGAAAATATTCATTTCAAACCACGTTTGCCTTCCCACCCTCAGGGCTGGAGTGCAAGGAGGTGCAATGGTTGAAAACTGACTCCACTTGGAGATGAGTCTGGAATCGGGTGATGAGGTTCCCTTTTCCCACTTCTCCCCACCTCGGATGCTACTCTGAACAACTCAATCCTTCTCTAGCCTAGTGTGAACACCAGGAAAAATAAAATCCACAAAGTTGTGAGTGAAAAGGAGACTGTGTACACATCACCCAATTTCTTGGAATAAAGTTGCCAAGTGCATTCACCTTTCAGTAAACCTCATTCTATAAAGATGATGCAATAGAAGCTCCTTATGCTGTGATCCCAGGTGCTAAGGGCACACATGCCTCTGCACTGCCTGAGGGATCCTTAAGAGAGAGATGCCTTCCCACTTCGGGTCAGGTAGGGCCGCAGTTATCCAAGGCATGGCTTTCTTCTGATTTCCCCACCTTGGGAATCAGAAATGTACACTCTCAACACAAGCAACAGACGTCCGGCTATGCTCAATTACATAGTCTCTTTTGTGATCAGCATTCCAAATGCATAACAACAACAAAAAAGCCACATGCAGGGCGATGACAAAGATATTTAATATCATAATACCACCCCCAATATCATATTCTAGCCAATGAGAATTCATCACAGACACTATTTTTTCTGTAGATCATTATTTGGTTCTGAGTAACATGAAATGAAGTTCAGCTAAGCAAACTTCAGAAGAATCCAGTAACTTATATCCTTCCAGAATACTGATCCCCTAAGTGTAAATATTACCCATAAATTAGAGTGCACCCAGGCAATCAACAAATTTGCTGAGTGTCTCCTCTGCACCTGGCAGTATTCTAGGAGTTGGAGACAGCAGTGAACAAGAGATTAAAAAGCTGCCATCATGCAGCATTTATTCTAGATCTAGGAATCTAAATTTTTAGCAAGTTAACTGGATTTTTGTCATTTCCATTTTCTTTCAAGGTTTACTCATGATTGTAACTCCAATCTCCCTTTGATTCCCCCAAATTCTGAATTGTTAGAGCTGAAAGAAATGTCTTCGGCAGCTCTGTGCATGGCATGAGTTCCAGGCAGGCAGACAGGCAGGGGACCCGGATCCTAGCTGTGCCTGTATGTCTGACCGTAGATGGTCCCTTTACTAATCTGAGCCTTACTTCCTTCATTTGTTAAATAAGGACTGGAATCAAGTCTAACTCAAGCACAGTAGTCCAGGGCAGCGATGGCGAACCTATGACACGCGTGTCAGAGGTAACACGCGAACTCATTTTTTTGGTTGATTTTTCTTTGTTAAATGGCATTTAAATATATAAAATAAATATCAAAAATATAAGTCTTTGTTTTACTATGGTTGAAAATATCAAAAAATTTCTATAGGTGACACAGCACCAGAGTTAAGTTAGGGTTTTTCAAAATGCTGACACGCCGAGCTCAAAAGGTTCGCCATCACTGGGCTAGGGTGTTTGGAAATATATTGGGGGTGGGGGTCCAACTTTCTGGCTGACATGATGGCTGAGTAGGTCCAGGAATGCTGAGCATCCTGCACCTCACAGGACAAGCCTGGCCCAGGTCACCGGGCTTGTGAGAGCTGAGCTGGGAGCAAGACCACAATCTGCTACACCCAGTTTGGGGCCCTTTTCAGGACACCATGCAAGTCCATTCTTTTAAGGATTATCTAGAGCAGTGGTTCTCAACCTTCTGGCCCTTTATTTTTTTACAAATATATATATATATATATATATATTTTATTGATTTTTTACAGAGAGGAAGGGAGAGGGCTAGAGAGTTAGAAACATCGATGAGAGAGAAACATCGATCAGCTGCCTCCTTCCTGCACACTCCCTACTGGGGATGTGCCTGCAACCAAGGTACATGCCCTTGACTGGAATCAAACCTGGGACCCTTAGTCCGCAGGCTGACGCTCTATCCACTGAGCCAAACCGGTCAGGGACCTTCAGGCCCTTTAAATACAGTTCCTCATGTTGTGACCCAACCATAAAATTATTTTCATTGCTACTTCATAACTGTAATGTTGCTATTGTTATGAATCATAATGTAAATATCTGAAATGCAGGATGGTCTTAGAAGATCCCTATGAAAGGGTCGTTCGACCGTCAAAGGGGTCGCGACCCACAGGTTGAGAACCGCTGATCTAGAGTGACTTGCTCCCTGATTTCCATTCATTTGAAAATAGGCCGGGTAAGACAGTGAAGGTGCCTTTGATGGGAAAGCTGTCTGCCAAGATCCTCTACTCTGAAATCCTCAGACTGGGTAGAGCAGGTCACCTCTAGTTATTGTTCCAAAACTGCCTCAATTTTTTTTTTAATATATTTTATTGATTTTTTACAGAGAGGAAGGGAGAGAGATAGAGAGTTGGAAACATCGATGAGAGAGAAACATCGATCAGCTGCCTCCTGCACATCTCCTACTGGGGATGTGCCCGCAACCCAGGTACATGCCCTTGACCGGAATCGAACCCGGGACCTTTCAGTCCGCAGGCCGACCCTCTATCCACTGAGCCAAACCGGTTTCGGCAAACTGCCTCAATTTTTAAAACATCTCCTAATTCCTATCAGGAAAGTCTTTTCATAGCTGAAGCTCATAAAAATTAAAATTATTGTGTCACCTAGATCTAATCTCTACTAGGATCTAGCTAATTTGCACGGCTATTGTATCTTGTTACACAAAGATATAAGCCTTATTATAACCCTGGTTCTCTCCCAAAGCCTGAAAGGGATAATGCTAAAATAATTTACAAGCAAATTCTCACTCCATGGAATATAAGCCGCTGTGGGAGAATAATAAGTGAGCCAAGCAAAAACCTTAAGTAAAAACATCTTATCAAATAAGCAATGTAGTTAAACAGCTAATCTTTTGATTCTCTGGAAAGAGGGTGCAATGCTGGCTGGCTGCGAGGTGAAAATCAGACCTTTCCCTGCTACGTATCATAAATGAAAGGAGGAATTTTCATCTTTTGCCAATTAGGTTGAAATGTCACCTCTGCCTCCTGTCCGTGTGGTGAAATTAAAACCTGGCTCCTTACAGTTATTTAACCTCTAACCTGCCCTTAAGGCATCTGTTTGGGAGGCTGATGGCTACAGAAGGATTACAAAACATCCCCAGAAAGATTCTTATCCCTAAATAGACGGTTCTCAAACTGTGCACTGAGGCACCCCAGGGCACCAAAGAGAGTTCACACTGTGTTTCAGAATATTGTAAGTTTCCAAGCAAAGCATGTGTTACTAGA
Source organism: Myotis daubentonii (assembly GCF_963259705.1). NCBI lineage: Eukaryota > Metazoa > Chordata > Mammalia > Chiroptera > Vespertilionidae > Myotis > Myotis daubentonii. The sequence goes on from NC_081841.1 coordinate 194,984,888, forward strand.
CACCTGTTGGACATCATGTAGACTCCTAGCTCAAGGTAGTTCACATTTCAACATTAGATTGAGCTACATTCCTTCTGATGATATCACCGCTTTGCGAAACTACTTTTCAGCAGTTACTGTGATAAAAAGCAACTGCTGCACAAAATGAAGTGGCAGTTTGTAATCTGATTCCAACGTTTAGAAGCTGTGCAGTGCCCAAGAGATGCACACATCCCATTATTAAGTAATTGGGCTTAGGAATGAGATCAAACTATTTTTCTTTCAATTTATTGTATTTTTTTTCCAAACAGCTACTAAGTTGTTAGGACACACGCATAAACTAGTGAACCTAACTAATAAAAAAAAAAAACAACACGGTTAGCCATTTCTTTTAGTCAAGGGCATTGGAAAAATTAATGAGACACTAATGGCATCATCATGAACTGAGAAAGTTAAACCTCTGACCTAAACATTTTGGTCAAGCTCCAAAATACGGTGGAAATAGGGAAGTTTCTTTTTCAAAGAGCAGCTATTTGGGAAAAGAGATCAGCTCCTGGGCCACCTCTCTGAGCAGTCACAGTGGCAGCAGCAGCCACCGTGGCCCTGTGGAAGGGCCAGGACCACCAGGTCCCAGCTCCCCACGTCGTGTTGGTCGCTGCCACCTTTCTGGAGGTTCAAATACGGAGGGATCTGCATCCCAGAACACTCAGCTGCAGCGGCTCATGGACCACACTACGGGCTCCGTGAGGGCAAGGATGTCCCGCTCCTCCTGGAATCTCCCGCACCAACTTGCAATGGCACCAACTTGCAATGGCTGACTCACGGTTGATATCCAATTAACTAATCAATGAACCAGCAAACAACTGAATTATCTCGATTATGTAAGCAGGGAAAGGAAAAGGGAGGGACCAATGAACAGAGATGTTTTTCCCTTTCAGAATGTAAAAATGTATAGAATGTTAATGTTGATAAGAATTTCTTTCATACCTACTATGTGCCACGTACTTCACAAACATTAATCTCAATCCTTAAAACAACTCTAAAAATACCATTCATTGCATTTTCCAGATGCAGAAAGTGAAGGGCAGAGGGGACCAGTAATTTGTACTGACTCAGGTTGCTAATGAGGAGTAGCACTGAGGTTCCCATCCTGAGTCTGGGGCGCTGTGACGCTACACTGCCTCTCCTCCAGAAACACTCAAGAATGACGCCAACACCAAGCTGCTCAATAGCCATGTGCACCCCCAACTTAAAGAAGAAATTCAGTAGAAAGGGAATGTCTAGATACCACCTTCATTCTGCTTCAGAGGGAAGAAGACTACCTGAATACACCTACCACGTTGAATACAAGTATCACGTTAACGGCTACGCACTTTCGTTCCCCAAACCGCAATGAGTCAATAGATAACTGGAAATTAGAAGTGTAGCAAATAGGGTAACCAAGAAGCTACTTCTCTGATGCACTTTTGACTCTTCCTCAAATTTAGTTATCTTCTCGCCCCTAGCCGGTTTGGCTAAGTGGATGGAGCGTCAGCCTATGGACTAAAGAGCCCCAGGTTTGATTCCGACCAAGGGCACATGCCTGTGTTGTGGGTTCGATTCTCCACCCCACCTCCCCCACAAGTAGGGGGCATGCAGGAGGCAGCCAATCAATGATTCTCTCTCATCACTGATGTTTCTATCTCTCTATCACTCTCCCTTCCTCTCTGAAAACAATAGAAACATATTTTTTTAAAAAAATTTAGTTATCTTCTTTCATTCATCTACTTTTTTGTCTCAACTTTCTCGCTGATTTTACTCAGGGAAAATTTAGAGACCTTCCTTGAGGGGGAAGGTATAGATAGACTAAGAAAAGAGGTCAGAAGGAAAATACTGTTTGAAAGGAACTGAAGACTTAAATCCTTTGCCATTTTATCACCTTCCTTATCAAAACATCAGGAGGTTCCATTCAACCAGCCTATACGTAATCAGCTAATCTACACCCAAGTACAGTTCTCACTCCAACTTTAGGTCAGAACCCAAATTAGGACAAGGCTATAGGTAAGTGTTTTATTTCGCTTTGTTGCAATAAATTATCATAAAAGTCACATGTAATAAGTTGTGTGATGGTCCTTAATCTAATTTCATTTAATCCCTTTTCTCCCCTTATCAAGACCTCCATTTCTTGGCATATGTCTCACAGGCTTGGGACAAGGGGGGTTTTGGCACATATTATAAACTTAGAAAACATATTTAAAGGTACAAGCGGCCCTGGCTGCCAGTGTTTCTTATACTGTGTATGAGATTTTGGTTCTCCTATCAATTCTCTGGGAAATTCTCCCAATAGATTGCCTTCCTGTTTAAGTTAGTTTAGTTGATTTCTGTTTCTTAGAACCAAGAATCCTATTAAATTATATCCAACACTTTAATTTTCCAACAAATAGAACTTTAAATATTAACTACCATTATATTCTTTCAAAAATAGATATTTCGCCCTAATCGGTTTGGCTCAGTGGATAGAGCATCGGCCTGCAGACTGAAGGGTCCCAGGTTCGATTCCGGTCAAGGGCATGTACCTTGGTTGCGGGCACATCCCCAGTAGGGGGTGTGCAAGAGGCAGCTGATCAATGTTTCTCTCTCATCAATGTTTCTAACTCTCTATTCCTCTCCCATCCTTTCTGTAAAAAATCAATAAAATATACTTTAAAAAAATAGATATTTCAAATTTTAATACATAAGAAAAAAGACCAGAACTTCAAAGTAAAGGTTATACCTTGAAAACTTCACTGTATTTTTCTCCTTTCTCTGCAGATGACTGACACCTTCACCAGAGACTGGATTCCAATCCAATTCCAATGCACGAGGTCACCACAAAATGCATTCAAACCCTAACACGTAGTAAGTCTCAATATATGTTTCTTGAATTGAAAATATGCAACTCTTTTTTCATTTTAAATCCTCACCCAAGGACATGCTTAGAGAGAGGAAAAGAGAGAAGAGGGAGAGATGTGAGAGAGAAATATCAATTGGTTGCCTTCCATTCGCACCCTGAATGGGGATCAAACCTGTAACCTAGGTATGTGCCCTGACTGGAATCAAACCTGCAACCTTTTGGTGCACCTGACAATACACAGCCAACAGAGCCACTCCAGACGGGTGAAAATATGCAGCTCTTTACTAAAATACTTACATGTAAACATTAATATTTCTAATTAACATATATTTTTAAAGAACTTCAGGAAAAAATTAAAACATCAACTTGGATTGAACTTTATTTTTTTCTGGTGACCTTGACCATATGATCATGTTTGTAATGCTATAAAAATCTAAGTCACAATTGAGCTGCAAGTTTCCAAAAGGTTAAAATTATTTCATTTGTCCACTCTCCATCTCTGATTTTCATCCCTACGTGCCCCCCCAACCCTCACACACAGCCCCATCAGCTCCTTGCCTTCCCTTCTCTATAAACCTAGGCTGACCGGATTCAAGGTTCGCTCTCAATTCTTCAGGAAAGCTATTACATAGCGGGTCAGGGCCTTTGAGTGAAGAGACAACTGCTTCCTAAGTGTCAGCTAAACATTTTGAAATGGTGCTCTTTCAAGCACCAGAGTGTAATTTACAGTTTTAGAGTCATGATTTTCCACATGAAAGGTCCATTAGTGTGATGAAAAAAAAAAAAAAGACAAGTAGCTGGCTCTTTAGAACAGTCAAATCAAAGCCTGGAGTTTGTCATGCCCTCTTGCTGTGTCAGACCAAACATTTCTGCTCTTAGTCATAAAAATAAATTTTTAAGTGTCCTACAAGCATTTCTGGATGAGCAATAAGATCCTATTTGTTGAAGAAAAACAAGTGAGGAAGTGGGTAATTTTGAAACTGATTTTAACTGCAAATATAAGCAAATTAAGAAAAGAAATAACAAGGTCTAAAATTAAATTTCAAAGATCTTATCAACGTAAATACAGTTTGTTCTATTACATAATAAAAAAGTGATTTAAAAATTTGAGCAAATGAAAAATAAAGCTCAGGGAAAGAAAAGTCTCCAAATAAAATAAATCCCTTTTGATTTTTTTTAAAATTTATTTATTTTAAGTGTGAACCTTGGGAAAAAGATACCTACACAGAAGGGCTCCTGGTGGCTACTTAGGCTCAAATTTTTTTTTTTTTTAAGAGCCCCATAGCCATTTCTACACAGGGGCCTCTCATGCAGACTGCACTTCATGGAGAAGGCTGCACTGACCTACCTGCCTCTGCACTGAACTGCCTGCGCACACTGTTCCTAGGATCCTATTTCAAACATATAAAGGAGTTCCTGGGATCATATGTCAACCAATAGGATTGACACTTTTCCCATCCAATCAGAACTGCTCAGCTCGACCAACCAGAACAAATCTATTATGAACAATCAGGACAGTGCCTTTTGGACCAATCAAATTGTGGGGATTTGGAGTCCTTGTTTGCATGAGGACAGACCAATAAGGGACCAGGGATAAGAACTTCTGTCCATATAAGCCAGTTCCCTTCTGGCTCTGAGAGCACACTTTCCCTTCCCACCTAAGACTGAAGACTTTGTCTCCCTGGCTGAGCTGAAAAAAACAGGGACTGTCTCAGCAGAGCAGAGCAGACCAGAGCAGACTAGCACAGAGAAGAGCAATTTAACCAGAGAGGGGCCTGGCCCTGGCCGCCTAGCCCCAGGGCTGCCTCACAGCCAAGCTGTATCACAATTGAGCTGTTTGCACTGAATAAAGTTTCCTTCTACACTGCACCCCCAATTGGGGATACCTGCTGGTGGTGAATTGACTCCAATAATCATTAGCTGACAAAAAGATCCATTATATTTTTTTAAAGTAATGTCTTTAACTTACTTTTTGTTACTTTTAACTATGGTAAAAGACACACAACGTAAGATTTAGCATCTCAACAATTTTTAAATATACAGTTCAATAGTGTTAAGTACATTCACATTGTTGTGCCACCAATCTCCAGAAGTTTTCATCTTGCAAAACTGAAACCCTTTGCCAACTAAATAACACTCCATCCTCCCCTCAGCCTCTGGCAACCACCATTCTACTCTGTCTTTAAGAATCTGACTACCACCTCATATAAGTGGAATCAAGTCCTTTTGTGACTGGCTTCTTTCACTTGGCATAATGTCCTCAAGATTCATCTCCGTTGCAGCATGTGTCAGAATAACCTTCCTGTTTAAGGTGGAATACTGTTTCATTGTACGCACACACCACATTTCGTTATCCACTCATTTATCGATGGAAATTTGGTTTGCTTCCAACCTCCTTTGACTTACTTTTTAAACAACTTATTTAACTAAGCAGGCACTGGGGCTGGAGCCAGACCACCTGGGTTCAACTCCCTCCCCTCCATGGTAGCACAGAAAATACAAATGTTAAAAAGAGAGAAAGTAGAGGAAAGATGGGTACACTGTGAAGCACTCAGCAAGTTAAAATACTGACACTGCGAGGCTCTGATGAGGGTTTTCAGATACCAGAAGTTCATTCAAACATTTGTTTTCTAGTATGAATATGAACAAACGTATGCTACATGCTGACCATGCAGAGACCGTGCCTCCTTGGAGGGTGACGGTGGCCAAAGGACAGATATCTAACAGGTAAACAACTGTAAGCAACAGGGAAAATAAGGCGCGAGAGGGACACAATGGCCCAGCCCCATCCGAGGCCAAGGCTCTAGAACAGCCGTGGGCAAACTACGGGCCCAGGATCCGGCCCCTTTGAAATGAATAAAACTATTGGAAAAAAAAGACCGTACCCTTTTATGTAATGATGTTTACTTTGAATTTATATTAGTTCACACAAACCCTCCATCCATGCTTTTGTTCCGGCCCTCCGGTCCAGTTTAAGAACCCATTGTGGCCCTCGAGTCAAAAAGTTTGCCCACCCCTGGGCTGGAAAGGCTTCCCAGAGCCGAGTCCTAGAGAAGGAACAGTCAGGAGGACACAGAGGAAGGAGAGGCACTGCCAAGAGGGGACAGCAGAGCGAGACGTGGACATGAGAGGGTGAAGCACAGCCTCAGAGGCGAGATACCAACTCGATGAAGAGGGAATCTCAATATGCAGAGCCTCAAAGGAACAGAAAAGAAAATAACACAAGTCCTAATTAAGTGTCAATCAAAAAGAAGAAATGAAAACCCACTGGAAGTCAGGCATCACTGGATACCCATTCTGGTGCCCATATGAATCTCCTGGCCCTTGGCCGGAGTAGCTAAAAGCAAATTATGGCTGAGGTACGCACTAACAGCCTAGCAGCAAACGCTGAAACTCATTAAAAGCCCACAGACCTGCTGTCACACCTCACTCCATTATATGGAAATACTTTCAAAGCCTACGGCAAGTCCAAAAGAAGGCCATTTATCAAACAGTGATCTACTCAAGTCTCTGCTTTTTCAAATATGAGCAACTTGCCAAGTTACTACATTATAGTTTTGTATTAGTATTTACTTACAATACCTGCTTCTTTCCAAAAAATATTGAATCTACTACTGTTTTATTTTATCTGGTAGTCTATCACAGGGGCTCACAGAACTGCAAAGACCTATGAGGTTATTGTCTGCAGAGTTTCTATTCCCCAGGAACTACACAGGAACTAACCAGACCATGAAAATGAGAAGACCGAGATCTGTGCCCTGCTCAAGTCTGAGTCCGAGAGACCATCGTGCAAACAGTAATGATAATGCAATGACACGTGCCAGTATAGAAGAGTGTGGAAGGGGTTAAGGGAATAAAAAGAGGCACGTTCAGGTCCAGGACATACCTTTGTTCACTTTTCCACTCACTCACTCACCCTGTCACCCATTCATTCCTTTCTTCAGTGTCTCATAGGCGCCAGGAGCTTTTTCTAAGTCAGTGGTCGCCAACCTTTCGGACCTCACGGACCACCAGTTGGCGACCGCTGTTCTAAGTGTTGAGATACCTGTACAGGAATGCTCCACAGATGGCTGCTGAAGGATGAGTAAAAGTTCCTTGGGTTGGGGGTGGGAGGATGGGAAGGAAGAAAGTATTCCAGGTAGAAAACAAGAGTTTGGCGACCAACACAGCTTCTAGTAGTCACAATGAGTGGGGGAGGGACAGGCAAGAGAGAGAGAGATGGAAGGTGGGAGACTTGAAAGGGTGTGACCAGGAGCACAGGTTGCAACACAACAGTACACCTTTCCCTTGACAAGGGGACCAGGATTAAGGATGTGTGGAAACGTGGATGCATTTCAGGATAGAGCAGTGGTTCTCAATCTGTGGGTCACGGCCCCTTTGGGGGTCAAACGACCCTTTCATAGGGGTCACCTAAGACCACTGGAAAACATATATATAATTACATACTGTTTTTGTGATTGATCACTATGCTTTAATTATGTTCAATTTGTAACAATGAAATTGGGGGTCACCACAACATGAGGAACTGTATTAAAGGGTCGCGGCATTAGGAAGGTTGAGAAGCACTGGGATAGAAGAAACAAAACGCCAACATGCCCCACCGGTGTGGCTCAATGGTGAGCGTCGATCTATGAACAAGGAGGTCACGGTTCCATGCCCAAGTTGCATGCTCGATCCCTGGTAGGGGGTGTGCAGGAGGCAGCCAATTAATGATTCTCTCTCACCATTGATGTTTCTATCTCTCTGTCTCTTTCTCTTCCTCTCTAAAATCAATAAAAATATACTTTAAAAAAAAAGAAATACACCAACAAGATGGGGTAAAAACATGATGAGTGGCAATTCACTGAGAAGAAACCATGGTTGAACAGGCTCTGTGAAGGACGTGTGCAGGACACAAGGATGTACGTCAAGCATGTCAAAATCAAAGGCTAACACGGGTCAAATAAACAAGGTTTAAGTTTATGTGGGCCGCAAAAAAACAAAAGCTTCAATTTTCATAGAAACGTAAGTTTATTTTGATAGAGACATGCTGAATATAAAGGGCTGAGATAAATGAATAATCGTTAACATAAAATAGGACATTTTAATAAAAATTAATATTTTTTTCTTGAACATTAACTTACCAGACACTAAATAACTGCACAAATTAATAAGCGTAACACAAATAAACCTATTTTTCTTGTTCTCCAAAAGTGAAATATTTCCTGTTGTCCACACCAAACAAGTCAGTCCAAAACTAATGACGTGGCAATCGCTGCTAAAATATTCGCTGCTAGTATTAGTGGAGAGACATGGTGCGCCTGCACATAAGGTGCGTAAGGGAAATGAATGCAACATGATTATTGTAGTTCGTTATTAATAATTATGTCTAACAGGATTTTATAAAAAAATAAGTTATGAAATTTTTATTAAAAAGTTTCTTACATACCGTTATATTGGCTGGGCCACAAAAATATTCGTTTTGGGCCCCAAGTTTGACATGCTTGATGTACGTATTGCAAACCTTTTATGGCCTGTTATTAAATATTTGGATCAAACCATTGAAACAGGAATTTTAGGGGTAAAATGGGGCAGTTTTAGAAATTTCGGAAATTAAGGGGACCATGGAGGAAGCACAGGGCTGCAGAGGGCAGAAGGTATATTTCCATAGAATAGGAAAGCTGAAAAGCTGCAACAAGTACATTTCCATAGAATGAGGGAGCTGGGAACAGCAAAAGGTCTATATTTACAAAAGAAAGACAAGGAAGCCCTTCATCCAGAAGGAGAAGAAAGCCCAAAGGGAATAGGAAAACCATAAGGAAGGAGGCAGAGAGAACCTCACATGGGACATGTGAGGTTTGACCTTTGAGCCCAGGAGTTACTATAGTAACCAGTCTAAGGGAATAGTGACCAATCAGAGGGAATGTCCAGGGACCACGATCTGCAGCCTTTATAAGCAAGCCATAGGAAAAGGAACTCAGTGAGACCCTTTCCCCTCCTCACGTGGGAGTCCGCTCTGTGGGACTCTTTCCCTCTCCCCATGTGGGAGTCTGTACTTGTCCTTCAATAAATCTCCACCTTTGTATACCACTTTCTGTCCGTGGATTCATTCTTTGATTCCGGCGGACACAGAAACCAGGTTCCAGTCCAAAAATTCCATTTCACAATCAAACCTGTCCTTGATTGCATTCCATGACCACCATACACTGGTATGGATTTTCTGCCCACCAGAGGGAGAAACAAGCCTGACACTTTTCCCAATTTATCGTTTATTTCTTGCAGGTCTGCTGAAGGTCCACGCACTGAGTCTATAAAAGACTCAGTCAATAAGAGCAACTCCTGGAAAACGGACTTTCCCAAGCTAACACTGCCCTGGTGGAGACTCGGCTCTCTGTCTGTAACATCCTGTGTCTCTGCCGGGGGATCCACAGCACTGTGACCATCACTAAAACCCACCTTGTGATGTCCAGCCCTGCCCTTTTACTTCCCACCCGCCCCCCACAAGCGTTTCCTGTCTTGCTACTCTAATAGCTTCATATTAGAGCACAAACATCCTTTAACTTTGCATTGGCCAAAGTAGACCTCAATAGTTTACTTTGGTTCTTTCATACAGTTATCTCAAGGTTTTAATAATTATAGTCTACATTGTATTCTAATGACATTGTTCTCTTATACATCATCCAAGTCATTTATAAAAACATTAAAGATCACAAAACCTAAAATTAGAGCACTTCCATATGCCCCACAGGTTGGCCCTGAATCACTCAGTCTTAACCTCCTGACCTTCTACTCAGAAAAGAATTTGTGAAAAATTATTCTTTGGTTATTTTTGCGTGTATTATTAACCTCTGGCCAAGGTTGTTTTTATTTTTCTATTATTAGCAACTCAGACGCAAGCCCTTTTAAACTCCTCATACTCTATTGTTTTAGTACAAAGCACTTCATTAATACAAAATCAAATGTTTTGACTTCCACGTTTTAATCATAACCAGTGTAACAAGTGAAAACAAATACAAAATCATGAACAAAACCTCCATAGAAGCTTGTTAAATGAAGAGGAAGAGCGAAGGGAGTTTTCTTGGTGATAAGTACATGCTGAGCACAGCTTACCTATTTTCACTATGATGTCTATTGACTAATTTCTGAAGAAAACCAAGAAAGGTTTGCTCTGCTGAAAATAAGAACCATATTTATAACTTCCCAATTCATGCTGCTGCATTTCAACATCTATGATGTCCCCAAGGTTCCTTTTTTTAAAAGTTTAGTTTTGCCAAATGTAATAAAATATCTTATTGCAGAGAAACACAAAATTACTGGTTACAAGAGCAGAACTAAAGCAACGTTCCAGAGATTTACACTGGTCCCCACACTAAAACCAACCATGTAATCCATTAGGGGACGAGTCTCCCAGAGTTCTAGAAAGTATACCCCTCTGATGTTAGGTTAGAAAGGATGATCATTCTTCAATTTCCTAAGCCATTTTATTTAAATTATTATTGTGTGGCATGGTCAAAAATGATGGGCTAAATATTTGAGAAAACTTAATATTCTGTCACAACTTCCAAAAGGAGAACAAATGTTCCTATTCAAGTGAACAGATTTTTTTAAAGAATCATGTCGTTCTTCTAAGTACATGATTGGTTTAAGTCATTTGCCACTTTGGGAAGAGAGAAATTCTGAAGAAGTTGGTAAAGTCAAATGTAGATTACATGGCTTTACAAAATGAATAAAAGGATTCAAAGCAGCCAAGTAATTTCATTACATTGAAAAAGTAATCATATCTTTAAATAATTTGCTATTCATCAAACTATGGAGAGAGAAATGAAATTAACATATTTCAAACATAGCCAGAATACTGAGTTCAATCAAACCATGCAAAGCTCATTTCTTAAGTAATGTATGATTAACAGACTCACTTACCTGGAAGCATATAAGAAAAGAAGGTTCTGGGTGGAACTACATCATTCCTCTACTGGGTAAAAATACTTCGGCTTCTCTGCTTGAAATGGAAAGGACTCTAAAATACAAAAAAATACAAAATAAAATAAAGAAAAGAAATGGGAGGTAGCCCCTGTGAATTTCCATGTCTTAAATGTAGGTGGTAACATTTTAAATCACTTAGGATTTAAAATACAATGCATAAAGTATTGCCCCCAAAATTAGAGTGGTATTTCTCCCTTCCCTATCTTAACGGGTAAAATAAGAAGCACTTGTTTAAAAAAAAAAAAAGAAAGAAAGAAAAACTCACAGAATCAAGGTGTAATAAATAGTGAAAGCCATGAAGAAGTGTGCGTAAAAGCAAAGCGGAGGACGCATATTTACTTGATAAAGAACATTAAAAAAAAAAACAGGAGAGGGAAAGAGCAAACCTCGCAAGAAAGAACCGTGCCCGCCGCCCGCGCTGCGTCCTACCCAACTCCGGCCGCTGGCTCCGCGGCTGGAGCGGCACTGGGGCCCCGGCTGCCAGGTGGGGCAGGAGCTGAAGTGCTGCCCCCTCTGAAAGGACCGCGCTCGGCGCACCAGGGTTTTGTCTGATGGTTCTATGCAATCATTTAAAAAAAACAGCAAGCCCTCCTGGAAGTTTTCCACGGGGGAAGGAAAGGGAGCGCACGTCCTGAAAGAATCCGGAGGCGGACAGGAGAGCCAGATTCCCAGGACCAGCCCGCAGCGCGGCCGCTCCGCCTGGCCCAGCGCAGCCCCCGCTGCCCCCGCCGCCGCTGCTGCGGAGGAGCTCAGCTCCGCTCCAGGCTGGGTGGGCGTGCACGCCGGCCCCGCGGGGCAGCGGACAGCAGCCCCAACCCCGCCCGCCCGCCCGGCCCCGGGCCAAACGCCCTCCTGTCTTCCCAGCAGAATGAGGCAGGAGAGATTCGGCCACACCATGTGCCCCCACACCAGCCCGGCCTCGAAGGAATTCCACTGGAGGACATAGATGTGTCAAGGAAGATAAAAAACAGATGGAAAAGAGATAACAAGCGAGGCACTCTGGAAGCAACAGCAAGGGAAATATCCTGGAAAAGGGATTGCGCCCTCCTGCTCAATGTGTTAATCATGCTATCTTCAGTTAATTACCGCAGAGCCCGTCTTTCCCAAGAGTTTTCAGATTTTATCTCACCTGTCTTTCTATTTCAAGTAATAGCGAAAGAAAGAACTACTGTGCCCGTTTTACTGCAAGAATTAAAAAAGGTGCAGCATGTTGACACACGGCCAAAGGGAGAGACTGAACCCACTCAGGCCTGCAGCCACTAGCCCTTTCTTCATGGGGACAACCTCCAGGAGGCTGAAGCTGACCTGTCACATTTTGTGTCTTCCTTCACCTCAGTTTGGAGGTGTTCTCTGAGGCAGTGCCATTAACAAGGTCAGCAGGAGAATGAGGTGCATCGCTATAGAGGCTTGGAGTCCACGGGTATCCACACACTGCCCCCAGTATCCTGTGGCTTTCCTGTTCCAGTGGGTGGGCCCAGTGGGTTCTCTCCAGCCCCTGGCAGCGCCCTCTACAGGCTGCAGCTGCAGCCTGCCCCTTCTGGCTTTGATCTCCCAGAGCGCACTTCCCTCCCGCTGGCTAATTAATCTATGTCTAAATGGAATTGTAGTTGGCAGAAAGGCAGCAATGCCAAAGTAGAATAATCACATGGACCCGCATCTGAGTTGTTTTCCATCCTTGACAACAAATGTTACCCCAGAGCCTGCAGGCCAAGGGTTGAAATGAGTTTATAACTTGGCTTTCCATCTCCTCGTCTTATGCTCAGCCACTTAAATTTTCTTGTCCGTCTTTTAGCATGCAGGGGGCAGCTTTGGAGGCTAAGTCGCCAGCATGGTCTTCCTTGATATCCTTAATAAATTTTCTTTGCCGTCTAAATAAAAGCGGGGTGAAATCCCCATTATTCCAAACCACTCTTGTTTTCTTTCTTTCTTTCTTTCTTTCTTTCTTTCTTTCTTTCTTTCTTTCTTTCTTTTTCTTTCTTTCTTTCTTTCTTTCTTTCTTTCTTTCGTTCTTTCTTTCTTTCTTTCTTTCTTTCTTTCTTTCTTTCTTTCTTTCTCTTTAGAGTTGGAAGAGCCATTTGAGACTTTATTTTGGGGAGAAAAAAACAACACTTGTTTTGGCTCTTAGCTGGGGGCACGGGAAAGAGGCAGTCCCCCAGGCAGTAAACTCCCCCACCCCAAGGGTGAGCCTCAGGCGGGCTTCCTGGGCCCGCAGCTTCCGGGCACAGCTCCTTTCCCAAGGCTTGGAGGACAGGAGGGCCCGCAGTCATCATTCACTTGGGAAGGACATAGATGACTCAGACGCCAGCTTCCCATCGCGGGTCTCAATCTTCTTCGCAACCACCATCTTGGAGGAGCTGGTGCGGATGAAGCAGCCAGAGCTCCCGCCAGAGCCCAAGTTGGCCTGGAAGCCCAGGCCATAGTTGAGGTTCCCATAGATGGGGTCCTCAGCCCCCCCGAGTAGCCGCTGGTGTTCCTGGTGTGGAGACGCACGTTCTGCATCCCTGATTCCAGCGGGTTCTCCTTGCCCTCCAGCAGCTTGCGGTAGGTAGCTTGACATTCATGAGCTCCTGGTACTCGCGCAGCTGCCGGGCCATGTCCCGCTTGGCGTTTCTCAGAGCGGCCTCCAGCTCAGCCACCTTGGACTGAGCATCCTTGACGGCCAGCTCCCCACGCTGCTTGGCATCAGCGATGGCAGCCTCCAGGGAAGCCCTCTGGCCTTTGAGGCCCTCGATCTCAGCCTGGAGTCGGCTGATGTTCCAGTTCATCTCAGAAATCTCAGTCTTCGTGCGATGCAGGTCATCCCTGTGCTTCCCAGCCTGTGCTGCAGCTCCTCATACTTGATCTGGTACATGGTCTCAGCCTCAGCCTGGCTGCGGTTGGCGATGTCCTCGTACTGGTCCTTGACCTCAGCGATGATGCCACTGAGGTCCAGAGAGTGGTTGTTGTCCATGGACAGAACCAGAGATGTGTCGGAGATCTGGGACTGCAGTTCACGAATCTCCTCTCCATACAGCTGCCTGTAGAAGTTGATCTCATTGGTCAGCCCTTCCAGGCGGGACTCCAGGTCTACCTTGTTCATGTAAGCTTCATCCACATCCTTCTTGATGAGGACAAATTCATTCTCCATCTCTGTGCGCTTGCTGATCTCCTCCTCGTGCTTATTCTCCAAGTCCTCCACCAGTCCCTGCATGTTGCCAAATTCTGCTTCCAGCCTCAGTTTCTCCTGACCCAGCGTGTCCAGCTGCCGTCGAAGGTTGTTGATGTAGCTCTCAAACATGTTGTCCATGTTACTGAGAGTCGTCCTCTGCTGCTGCAGGAGGTTCCATTGGGTCTCCAGAATCTTATGCTGCTCCAGGCTCCGCACCTTATTGATGAAGGAAGCAAACTTGTTGTTGATGGTCTCGATCTGCTCCTTCTCCTGGTTGTGCACGGCCTGGATGTTGGGGTCTACCTCCAGCTTCAGGGGGCTTAGCAGGCTCTGGTTCACTTGGACAGCTGTGATGCTCCCCATACCCCCAGCCCACTGTAACCCCCGGCCAGACTCATGCTGGTGCCCAGGCCACCTCAGTAGCTACTGCCCACACGGGAAAAGGACAGACGAGGAGCTGATGCGAGTGCCCGGTGCACTGGAGTACCAGCGGCTGCTGAAGGCCCCTGGGGTCCAGAGGTGGACACCTTGTAGGTCTTCTGGGTCGCCTTTGTGGACCTGGTGGAGGCTGGAGTGGAAGCGAGAAGGATGAACCAGACAGAGATTCGAGAAGAAGCCAAAAAGCTGCTTGTCCAAACCACTCTTGTTTTAATAATGAAACTAAGTAGACTTTCAGCTCATACCTCCACATGATTATTAATAATCTAATTTGTTCTTCTCACACCAAAAACTTGAAGAGAAAGCTTTAGTTTTTTATCTACACACTGTCGTTTACATTCATCCAGCCTCCAAGAGTCTGGTCCTAGGAATGCCGAACTGCAGGTGAAGAGCCACAGGATGGCTCAGCTCCTCCCTCTTTTCCTACTAAAGAACTTATTAAAAGTTTGATCCTTGGCTCTGGGAAGTACATGGTCTCCTTAGCGGTTACACACATCATGTTCCCCAAGAAGGTCATCATCTCAAGCTAGAAATGGAAAAAGGAAAGAGAGAGGAAGGCAGAACCACTGACAGGACTCCCCTAGAGGTCACTGTGGGAGGATTCCTGAAGGTGAACCACATGCTAAGGACACGTGGGTGTATTCAGCTGGACACATCCCCCATTAGAAGAAAGGGAAGAAACCTCAACTGCACACCTATCATGTTCCATACACTGTGCTAGCTGCATTACATATGAACTTATTTGACCCCCACAACAATGCTATGGATACATGCATAATATTCACATTTTACAAATGGGGAACGTGAGGCTCAAAGGTGTTAGGAAACCTTCCCAACTAGTATATGGTAAAACCGGGATTTTTCTGACTTCAAAACCTAAGCTCCCATCAATAGATGAGTGGATAACAAAGCTGTGATACATTTATACCATGGAATACTATGCAGCCATAAAAAAGAAGAATCTCTTATCCTTTGAGACAGCATGGAGGGACCTGGAGAGCATTATGCTAAGCTAAATAAACCAGTCATAGAAAGAAAAGTATCACATGATTTCACTCGTATGTGGAATCTAATGTAAGCTCATGAACAAAATAGATCCAGAGACACAGAAGCGTGGAACAGACTGACGAATCTCAGAGGGAAGGGAGGGGGGGTGTAGGTGGGGAGAGATTAACTGGGGAACTTATATGCATATATGCATAGCTCAGGGACACAGATAATAGTGTGGTGAAGGCATGAGAAAGGGGGGTATAGAGTGGAGAGTCAATGAGGGACAAAAGGGGAATATCTGTAATAATTTCAACAAATGAAGATAAATAAATCTATATAAAAGCCTATGCAACCATGACCGGTCGCTATGATGTGCACTGACCACCAACACAGACGCTCAACACAGACGCTTAATGCAGGAGCTGCCCCCTGGTGGTCAGTGCGCTCCCACAGTGGGAGCACCACCTAGCTAGCTCATGGCTAGTGAGGACAGCTGAGGCGGAGCGAGCCTCTCCGGACTCTGTGGCAGCAAGCAGTGGTGGCAGCAGGTGCAGGGGGACGGGATGAGCAGGAGCAGTCCAGTTCCAGGGCTTGGGCTCCTCCCTGGCTGCCTGCTGCTTGGCCCACTACTACATCCCTCAGGGGATGTCAGACTGCGGGTTTTGGCTGATTCCTGCAGGCCTCTGGGGATCGGGCCAAAACTGGCAGTCTAACATCCCCTGAGGGGTCCTAGATTGTGAGAGGGCACAGGCCAGGCTGAGGGACCCCACCAGTGCACAAATCCATGCACCAGGCCTCTAGTAAATAAATAAGCCTAAACTCTAAAAAGAAAAAGGAAAACAAGCCTTTACTTTCTCTATTATGCAACACTGCCTTATCTACAGGTGCTAGTCCTCGAGAGTGATTCCCTAACAGAGGTAGGTGCTGGCTTCATTAAACGTGGTAACTTGGCAGAGACTGCCACTGAGGCCGTGGGAACACAGACCCTCCCCAATCTCCTGAATCCCTCATTCTTCATAAGAAATCACAGTGACAAAAGCACACTCTTGGTCAAGTCTTCCTGAGTATCAAAGAAATAGACAATAAGAATGTGCTAAAAATGCAAACTAAATCCAGCAAAGCAACGGATGGTACACAGAGTAGATATAGTACCTTGCTTTGTCCAATTCAAAAAAAATAGTTCTCAGTAACATTCCCTCAGTCTAAATACTTGTATCCAGGTCTGAGGTCCCCTCTCCCGTCATCTGATGCCCAATGTGTTCTCGAGAGACTGGCACAGAGAGTGAGGATGATAGAGGAGCTTCTGAGTTTTAGTTATAGTAAAACTACTAGTTACAGTAGCGAGAGAAAGCAAGATGTGCATGAGAGTGACTTGGAGAATGTCCATGGAAAATCACATACTTGGGTTTTGGAAAAGTTCCAGTTGGGATTCTAAAGGTCAGGAAGTCTGCGGCATCCACCCCACAGCAACAGAGTTTGTCATACATCTATTAGCAGCACTCCTGCTCCTATTAGATATTGCAGCTGCTTGACACATGCTAGGTATCATCACAGATGCTAATGAGGCATGAACAGTGTTTCAGAGAGATTTGCTACAGATAATCCTGTGCAGAACAAGATATTGGGTGTTCATCTGTTGTGGACTGTGTCCCCTCCAAACTCATATGTTGAAATTCTAGTCAGCTGTCATCATGCTAAAAGAGGACTACCAAAAGTCAACTATTGAAAAGAGCAGCTGAAAATGAGGACACTGAGATCAAGAACAGTTGAACAGTCTAGGAACCGGTTCTACTCAATGTGCATAATAAGGGAAGGTTCCCAGCATTTTCATCTCCAAGGAACTTCAAAAACACAATTGGCCCAATGGTGCGACAATACCCATCCAGGTGCCTTGTAAGTTCCAAGGCTTAATCTAAACCATATGTGAGACACATTGGTTCCTGAAATGTGAAAAATGAGGAGGGAAGACTAAAAAAGCCTTTCATCATCAGTGTGCCCCAAAGAATAAATGAAAAGCACTAAGAGACTAGATAAGTGTCTGCCAACTGAAGCTGCCTCGTGAGACTTTCTCTGTGCACATGTAGATAATAACATGTGTGCTTTTAAATCTTGATGGTAATGTTTTTTTATTTGTATAAATCAATGGCGTCCTCTTTGTTCTGGCACTGGAAGACAGAGCAGGATTGGGGTCAGGAACTGTGTAGCCAACTTCCAAAATTATCTTTCTCAAGAATATGTTTCCGAAAAGAAAGTGCTCTCCGATGCTACACATTACAAATCACACGTTACTATATTCTTGACCACGTTCCTTCCACATTAAATAATGTTACTGAAAACAGTAGGTTTTAGGGCACAACTAACTTTAAAAGCCATGCGTTCTTCCCCCAAAATGTTGTTCTCTGTTATTCTGTGAAATGAAAAACAGGGTCTCTGTGTCCTGGTCTCATGTGAACAGAAGCAGACCAAACGAGAAGATATCTGTTTCTCATTCCTAATCCTTCCAGTGCAGGTAACTATTACTTCTTCCCTTCAATTTCTTACTCTGGTGAATGGGGATAATCTCAGATACTATTAGCAGAACTATCGAGACTATGAACAAAATTATCTTACTACTAAATTATATGAGGTCTCTTTTAAAATGTATGGGTTTATTACCTTTAAGGGTATCAAATAATTTTCCCTTATACTCCAAAGATTTATCCAGTGCCTCCCAAGCTAGGCAATGCGGGGGGTGGGGGGTGTTCCTGTGAGTTTCCTCTTTGAATCATCTCCACATTATCAACATGGGAACCACTAACATGATGAAGGAGGAAATGACTCACCTGCTAAATAGAGATACAAATTACATGCTGTTAGAGCATAAAGAAAGACAGTCTGATTTGGATTGGAGAGGAACAGAGCAATAGTCTCTTGAAGAGAAACTAAATTGCTCTGTTTGCCATTGGTCGTGAGACCAATAACCCAATTGTTCTCCTAAATCCGTTAAGATACAGACAATTGATGCACCTCCATAAAAGAAAGCTATTTCCCAGTACAGTCTGCAGTGTCACAGTTACACTCACATGCAATTGTTCAGTTTATGAGATACCCTCTCCCAATAAATTCTTCTGGCCAGCCCTGCTCCTATTAGATATTGCAGCTGCTTGACACATGCTAGGTATCATCACAGATGCTAATGAGGCATGAACAGTGTTTCAGAGAGATTTGCTACAGATAATCCTGTGCAGAACAAGATATTGGGTGTTCATCTGTTATGGACTGACTGTGTCCCCTCCAAACTCATATGTTGAAATTCTAGACCCAATGTGATGATATTTGGAGGGTAGGGTCTTTGGGATCTAATTCTGTCATGAGGGTGGAGGCCCCATGACTGGAATTAGTGTCCTTAGAAGAGGAGGCCAGAGGGCTAGCTAATTCTTTTTTCTCCATGTGAGGATACAAAGACATGTCAGCTGTCTGCAACCCAGAAGAGGGCTCTCACCAGAACCCGGCCATGCTCACACCATCATCTTGGATTTCCAGTCTCCAGAACTGTGAGAAATAAATTTGTGCTACTACCCAGTTTATGGTGTTTTGTTATAGCAGCCCAAACTGACTAAGACATCATCTTAAATGCTTTACTATAAGACTTTAGACAAGTCTATAACTTCTGAGTCTCCACTTCCAGATCTGAAAAATAAAGGCGTTGGACTAAATCAGTGATTTCAGTAAAAGAAGATATCTTTATCCGTTGTCTTCCCACCCCCACTGAGAATCCCTGTGTGTGAGAAGATATGTTACAGATGGGCTATGTTACAGCATTTAGACTTAGATGTTAAGACTTGGAAAGGGGAGCTTAAAAATAGTACAAGCTCTTATAAGAATAAAATTATGTCTTTTCTGAGTAGAAAGATTTTACCAGACTACTTGATGACAGGAATCATTTGACAATCAAAACCATGAGTTTATCCATTAAACCAGTGTTACATCTTGTCATGGTCTTTCTGACACATAGCTGGCTGGTAGAATCAAGCATGCACAACTTTCCATTCAGCAAAGTAAACTCACCCCAAAGAAGACATAATCTCAAGAACAGCTCATCAAGGATACAATGTCCCAGGCAAAAGGGGCCTTTACATGGGGTGCCCAACAAGAACAAATCATGTATTCCAACACCCTACACACCAACAGACCAGCTCCAACAGAACAGAAGTAGCAACAAGGAAGGGCACAAGTGTGTGGTTCATAAATACCAGATCGAGTCCCAGTACTGCCAGTGAGTTATTGTTTGACCTTGGGCAAGTCACCTGCAACATAAAAGTGTGGACCAAATAATCTCCAAGTTATCTTCCAATACAGAAACTGCACTTACTTTTTATTGTTCTCCATAAAAATCTATTGCCACTAGAATCCTTGCAGCATCTTTAAGGTCAGTATATACATCTCCATTACGGGCTATTTTTCAACTCCTGCATTCCCAGGCTTCTTGGGTAGAGTGCACTCAGGACAATTGCCCAGGACACAAGTTTGAGATGCAGAATGGGTAATGTTTGTTTTCTCGGTCTTCTTTATGATTCCCTCTGGCTAAATGCTACCCTCTACACTGCCAAGTCTCCGTACTTCTGGCACTGAGGCATGATCTATAGTATTCATAGGGCTGGTGACATGGTGATAGATGAAGAAATTAAATCTTTAACCAAACTTGAACAGGCATTTTGAATGGGAACTTTTATCCTCTTCCTTCCCAGATGCAGGAATGTCAATAGTTGAAAGATACTATGATGTTGGCAAAAAAAATCATTACAAAAATGGACTTGCCTCCCAAATGATCTCTCATTATCTTGCAAATGTATTACTTTTGCTGTATCAATTTTTTAGTTTATTTCATGTTATGCTCCAGCTGAGAGGGAATTGGGAACACACTGTCTACAATTTCAAAAAAGGACTGAGCAGAATAAATATTTCACCATGCAAATGAAAACTATGTATAAATATTTATGCAATTGAATTTGAGTCAATTCATTGGATGAGGCCAATGGAAGGATGCTTTCTTTATACTGAGAGCCAACAAGACAGAAAAAAATTAATCTCAACATTCAAATAAATAGTAATATTGCTTATAGACACCATTTTAAAAATATGCATATGGAATATAAGTGGGTGTTATTCTCAGGGGACCTACAATTGCTGTATATTCTTTACTATGTATACGGATTAACAATGAAATAGAGGGAGGGGGAAGAACAGGAAACATATTTAATCAATAAATATTTTTAATTATTTAAAAATTATTTTCACTCCATACTATGGCCAGTTTGGGAGTACTGAGCAATAAAAATAAATGAACTATTTGTACACAGGTCAACATGGATGGTAATTATGCTGAGTGAAAAAAGACAGACAAATAGCAAGCATACTGTATGATTTCATTTATATAAATTCTAGCAAATGAGTTTTGCCTATGAATGGGAGTGGAGGGTTGGGAGGGGCCAGGAGGGACCAGAAGGGGTAGGATGGCAAGATTCCCAAAAGGGACATGAAATTTTCCTGGTGATACATGTGTTCATTGTCTTGATTTTGGTGATGGTTTCATGTGTATATCAAAACTAATCAAATTGTTTTGTATACTGAGTTTATTGTATATCAATTATACCTCAACAAAGCTATAAAAATTACTGAGTAGAGAGACTAAAATCAGGAAAAAAAATTTTAAATAAGTAACAGTTGAAATTTGGAGGTAATTAAGATAGCCATTGGATGTAAAGCTACAGGGAAAAAAGCTACAATAGTCCCATAAAAGATTTCTGATTGCTGGAAGTTCAGGTTTTCCAATCCCAGGAAAGTGTTTCTGAGCACCAATCTCTCCCTTAAAAAATATTTTTCTTATTTCCTTACAATTTTTGACAGAAATAGTTCTAACTACCCTCATAGTAGTAATAACAATAATTAGCATTTATTGGGGACTTACTATACACCAGACCCCAATCTAACTGACTAGCTGATTCAATCCTCACCTAAGGAACCCAAGAGATGGGTACTATTATGATCCTCCATTTTTAAAACGATGATATTGAAGTTCAAAGAGGTTAAATACTTGCTTAGTGTCATCCACCATCTCAGGCGTGGGCCTAGGATATAAACCTAGTTTGAGCTCCTGAAAGTAAACTTCTCTCCCTCTGCTAGACACAGGGGATGATGGGATTGATGCTATAGATCATTATTTGCTGACTCAGACCTCTGATGACTTTAAAAAAACTCTGCATCAAACAACTGCATTTACTAGTCTGAAGGCTGATCTTTTGCTTGGAAGCAGCAGAGAAGGTCGTTAATGAAGTGATGGTGGAAGGTAGGGGATTACAGCCAGGTAGAGCAAGAACAGAAATGGCCACACATCAACAGACTTGATTGTGCCCGTAACTGTAAACTTGGGCAAGCCATTTCTCCTTAAATCTGTTTCCTCTTTGGTAAAATTAAAGGTTTGGACTAGTCAAATTCTAAGACTCCTTCCAACTCTGTGATTCTGCCAGGCCACTTTTGGGGAGCACTCCTTATATTTTGTAACTGGGATAAAAAATTTTCCATGATATCCCGGCCAGTGTGGCTCAGCAGTTGAGTGTCGACCTAGGAACCAGGAGGTCCCAGTTGGATTTCTGGTCAGGGCACATGCCCTGGTTGTGGGTTTGATCCCCAGAGGGGGGCATGCAGGAGGCAGCCAATCAATGATTCTCTCTCATCATTGATGTTTCTATTGCTCTTTCCCTCTCCTTTTCTCTCTGAGATCAATAAAATATAATTTTTAAAACATTTTTTCCTTGACAACAAACATACTTCAGACACAAAGCTTCCTCCAACCCCTCAAACACCTGGATGCCCCCTCCACACCTAGCAAATTCCTTCATTGTTTCCCTAAGATATTCTCTTCCCAAGAGCCAGCCGGAAGGGAAGGCCAAGGAGAGGAGGAAGGTTTCTCAGCCAGGGCCGCCATGTTCTCCCATGCCCTCGGACAATCTTTTCACTTCAGCACTACTAGAGTGATTTGGACTTTCAGGTGGTGAAAAGGAGGCACCCCACCGCCCAGCAGCTCATTCTATTTTCCCTGTGAAGCTTCTGACATCTGCGATGATCCAAAGTGCTTAGGATGTCATGGCTATAGGTGCCAGACTCCATTTATTCCATCCCTGTTAGCCCTCTAAAGTGGCTATTCTCTCCTTGCACTAAAAACACATCATTTCCTCCTTTTACATGATAGATTTTGTGACCCTCTGGGGAGACATAAGAAATAAGAGCAACTAAATAAGGCAATTGTAAACCATTTCAAAATCTATAAAACCTTCTTTATCACAAAAGAAAAGAAACAATGCCAGCTTGGGGGGAGAGGGGGGCGGGGAGGAAGAAATGTAGCCAACAGCGGACTTGAAAACTTTAAGAACAACTTCTCCCCTTCACCTTTTTTAAAAAAAAAAAAAAATCTCAGACACAGATAACAGTATTGTGTTTACCAAAGGGAAAGGAGGGAGGGGGCGGGGCAGAAGAGGGTAAATGGTGATAGAAGGAGACTGCCTTCGGGCAGAGAGCACACAATATAATATACAGGTGATGTATTATAGAATTGTACACCTGTAACCTATATAACCTTATTAACCAATGTCCCCCCAATACATTCAATAAATAATTTTTTAATTAAAAAAAAAAAGAATAATTTCTCTCATGGATTTTTGTCTCCGTATTTAGCTGACAATTATTTCTGGGATAAGCATTTCTCAAGTACGACAGAAGGCGAGAGTGGGGGAGTGGGAAGGGAGAGCTTAACCAAAAAACTTATATGCATCTATGCATAACCCATGGGCACAGACAATAGCGTGGTGAAGGCCTGATGAGGTGCAGGGTGGGGTGGGGGTGGGGTCAATGGGGAATAATAGGAGACATCTGTAATACTTTCAACAATAAAGATACATTTTTTTAAAAAACTACTTTCCAAAATGCATTGGGGAGGCAAACTTCCAAAAATATGTCCAAGAAATAAAGCCATCTTGGTTATCAGATTGACAGCTGTGGTATTGCAGGCTTAGGTTCAAGGATCCCTTTTCTTACTACATAATGGCTCCAAAGCCATTCACATAACTTTTATTACAGTATACTGTCATAAGAGCTCTATTTTTATCATGAATGTTGCTATTGTTGTTAATCTCTTACTGCGCCTAACTTATAAATTAAACTTTTTCATAGGTATGTATGTATAGGAAAAACATAGCATATATAGGGTTCTGTATTACTCATGGTTTTAGGCACCCACTGGGGGTCTTGGAAAGTATTTCCTGTGAATAAGGAGGGACGGACTATATAATAAACCAAAAATTAAAATATAGATCACCCACGTATAGCCAGAGATTTTCTAAATTCATTCCAACCTTTGTCATTGCACAGACATAGGTTTTACGTGTTTGTGTTCACTATGAGCACAATTTTCTAGTTTTTCGCTCGAATTCTCCATATATCTACTTAATCCATATATCTGTCATTATAAATGCAGCAATATTCCACTGTTTTGCTAAATGGTTTAACTAGTCATCTTTCAGATAGCTGTTTCCACGCATTATAACCTAGTCAAGCATTTTTTCTCTTTTTTATTGAATTTATTGGGGTGACACTGGTTAATAAAATTATATAGGTTTCAGGTGTACAATTCTATAATACCTCATCTGTATATTGTGTTATGTGTTCACCACCCCAATCAAGTCTCCTTCCATCACCATTTTTTTTCTTCAATCACCATTTATCCCCCATACCCTCTTCTACCTTCCCCACGCCTCTTTCCCTCTGATACTCACCACACTGCTGTCTGTGCCCATGAATTTTATTTTGTTGCTTAATCCCTTTACCTTTTCACCCAGCCCTGCACCACCCCTTCCCTCTGACAGCTGCCAGTCTGTTCTCTATCTACGAGTCTGTTTTTATTTTGTTTGTTAGCTTATTTTGTTCACTAGATTCCACATATGAGTGAAATCATATGGTATTTGTCTTTCTCTGACTGGCTTATTTCACTTAATATAATGCTCTCCAGGTCCATCCATGCTGTCACAAAGCATTTTTAAATACATAAATTTTGGTTTTCCTTTTTGAGCTATTTTCTTAGGTTATGATCTGAAAAATGGGATTAACATTTTAAAGACCATATTCAGCTAGGTGATTTTTATTATAAATTGCCAGGTGGGTCTCCAAGGGCGATATTACAAATTTCTAATGTCACCAGAAAAAATATGAGCCTAGCTTTTCTTCATAGTTAACACTGGGCTTTCTGGATTCTATTTATTTGGGGGTAATTTCAAAAGAATGATGTAAAATCCTATAGTTCTTTGAATCTGTCATGTGTTTGTTTAATACCCTCTTACTACATCTTTTGAAAAATATGTATTGATCACCTGCTACCTGCCAGGTGCTTAATGTGCCTTATAATTCATTCAATATCCCTGGCTGTCTCATAAAGTAGAAACTACAAATGTTATTTTTACTAAGGAAACTGAGTCTCAAAAGGTTAAATAATGTGCACAAGATTTCAAGGCTACTATTTGATGCTGTCAGGGTTCAACCTATCTACTTCCTGTGGGTCTCCATTACATCATCCTGCCTCAAAATCACAACCTTTAAACATCTGGCTAGTTTTTCTTTTCTTCTTAAACATCTTAATAGTTTGCCTTTCCTCCCTCCCTCCCTCCCTCCCTCCCTCCCTCCCTCCCTTCCTTCCCTTTTCTTTTCTTTTTGTTTAGTTTTCCTATTTATTGAAGTATAAAATACACTAAAGTGAGTAAAGTACTCGCATCTTAAAGGCACATACAGCCCAGTGAATTTTTACATACTATTAACAATGTAAGCACCACACAGATCAAGGTACAGAATCTTTTATCAGCTTAGGATCTTTGCTTTTTTTCTTTTCTTTTAATACATAGGTTGGCTTTGTGCTTCTCATTCTATATAGGACCTAGTACTGAAGCTATGCAAGTAGTCCTTAATAAACTCTGTTTAATTGTTGAAGGTCAAAATTAGAAGTGACCTCAGATATTATGTGTTCCCACCTCTTAAACTTCCTCCAGATGTGGAAACTGAAGCCAGAAGGAAAGTGACCTATCCAGGTTCTAACAATTCAGAGCTGTTTCTGCCAAACCATACTGCTCTCACTTCCAATGGCTGGTTGCTCTCCACTCCTTACAGTAAAGACACAGTGAGTGGTGACAAAGAAGGCAGGTACACAGCAGAGAAAGAGGGCTTAGATGAAGATTTTTAAATTGTTATCGTTATCTTTATTTTAAATTAGTCTTGAAGTACCCAAAAGGTCAGACTGATGAAGAGAGGCTCTTTAAACTGACCTGACTATAAAACACTATTTTTTAACCTAGACGTATTACACTTGCAATAAAATAAGTTTGTCCTTCAGTATAGTCTACTTATGAGAGGGACACTTATTCCAATGATGCACCATTGCTTGTGACTCCTTTGGAATGCCTCCTTTTAAATAAACTTTCAGAGCTAATTTGAATGAAACAAATAAACCAATTTTACCTTCATAAACTACAAAATTAGCAACAACAGAATAAAAACTATGTGTGCAGGGAGAACCAAGATGGCGGCATAGGTTAACGCCAGAGTTTGCTGCCTCGAGCAACCACTTCAAAAATACAACTAAAAGACAGAATGGACATCATCCAGAACCACAGGAAGGTTGGCTGAGTGGAAGTTCTACAACTAGGAGGAAAGAGAATAACATACCGAGACTCAGAGGAGGCGCAGTGCGGAAAATACAAAGGTATAGAGGTGCGCGCGGAGTGGGCTGGTGGCTGAGGGCACGGTTGTCTGTTTCAATCGGGAGGGAGTCTCAGATTCTGAGCTCCAGATCCGAGCGAGTCTCTAGGGACCCAGACTCAAATGGGAGATACGGGACTGTCTGGCTTCGGTCGGAACTCGAGGGCAGCTTTCTCTCCGAGGTTTGCAGAGGTTGCTGGGACACTTAGAGGCAGAGCCTCTGGGGATGGGACTGAGAGCAGCCATAACCGCTCGCTCAGCCCGCCCTGTTGATCCCCTGGGACATGCCCCACCCAAGCCCTGCACAGAGCCATTTGCCGGATAGCCTCAGGCAAAGGCTAGATTAGCACCTCCCGAGAGGACAGAAGTTCTCTCACTGCAGACACAGCTGATTCTCACAGCCAGTTGGCCTGGAGGTCAAATCCCCCCAGTATTAACTACAACAATCAAGGCTTAACTACAACAAGACTGCGCACAAAGACCACTAGGGGGTGCACCAAGAAAGCATAAAAAATGCGGAGACAAAGAAACAGGACGCAAATGTCAGAAATGGAAGATATAGACCTCAAAACCACACTTTTAAGGTCTTTCAATAATTTCCTAAAAACTGCCGATAAATGTAGTGAGATCCTCAAGAAATCTAATGAGACCCTCAATGTTGTGATAAAGAACCAACTAGAAATTAAGCATACACGGGCTGAAATAAAGAATATTATACAGACTCCCAACAGCAGGCCAGAGAAGTGCAAGAATCAAGTCAAAGATCTGAAATGTGAAGAAGCAAAAACACCCAACCGGAAAAGCAAAATGAAAAAAGAATCCGAAGAAAATACGAAGATAGTGTAAGGAGCCTCTGGGACAGCTTCAAGCGTACCAACATCAGAATTACAGGGGTGCCAGAAGATGAGAGAGAGCAAGACATTGAAAACCTATTTGAAGAAATAATGACAGAAAACTTCCCCCACCTGGTGAAAGAAATAGACTTACAGGTCCAAGAAGCACAGAGAACCCCAAACAAAAGGAATCCAAAGAGGACCACACCAAGACACATCATAATTAAAATGCCAAGAGCAAAAGACAAAGAGAGAATCTTAAAAACAGCAAGAGAAAGAAACTCAGTTACCTACAAGGGAATACCCATATGACTGTCAGCTGATTTCTCAACAGAAACTATGCAGGCCAGAAGGGAGTGGCAAGAAATATTCAAAGTGATGAATACCAAGAACCTACAACCAAAATTACTTTATCCAGCAAAGCTATTATTCAGAATTGAAGGTCAGATAAAGAGCTTCACAGATAAGGAAAAGCTAAAGGAGTTCATCACCACCAAACCAGGATTATATGAAATGCTGAAAGGTATCCTTTAAGAAGAGGAAGAAGAAGAGAAAGGTAAAGATACAAATTATGAACAACAAATATGCATCTATCAACAAGTGAATAAATAATCTGATGAACAGAATGAACTGGTGATTATAATAGAATCAGGGACATAGAAAGGGAATGGACTGACAATTCTTGGGGGGGGCGGGGAAAGGGGTGTGGGAGATGCGGGAAGAGACTGGACAAAACTCGTGCACCTATAGATGAGGACAGTGGGTGGGGAGTGAGGGCGGAGGGTGGGGTGGGAACTGGGAGGAGAGGAGTTATGGGGTGAAAAAAGAGGAACAAATGTAATAATCTGAACAATAAAGATTTAATTAAAAAAAACAAAACTATGTGTGCCTTTTAAATCACTAGGGAAAAAACAATAGCTATCCATATAACAATATCATAGAGAATGTGATTTCGATTTACAGAACCTATCAAATATGGCAATAAATGTGAATGGGTGAAACCTCCCCAACAAAGACAAACATTCTCAACATTCGAATATATGCTGTTTACAAGACAGGCCTACCCCGGCCTGTGTGGCTGAGAGGTTGAGCTTTGACCTATGAACCAGGAGGTCATGGTTCGATTCCCGGTCAGGGCTTATGCCCAAGTTGCAGGCTTGATCCCCAGTGTGGGGCGTGCAGGAGGCAACCGATCAATGTTTTTCTCAGATCATTGATATTTCTATCTCTCTCTCCCTCTCCCTTCCTCTCTGAAATCAATAAAAATATATTTATTAAAAAATAAAAAGGACAGGTCTAAAACCAAATGACTCAGAAATCTAAATTAAAGGAAGGATAAGATGTACCTAGAAAACACAAATGAAAAGAAAGTTTGGATGGCAATATTTATATCAAACAAAGCAGAATCTGAGGCAAAAGAACATTTAAGGTGAAGAATATGTGAAAATTTTCAACCTCACTAAAAATTCCACAATGAAAGAACAGTTTAACTTATCAAACTGACAAATATGTTTTAATTATAATATTTTCATCATTAAACATATATCAAAATAGTCACAAACAGACACTACTATTAAGAAGACAATAGAGCCCTGGTTGGGTAGCTCAGTTGGTTAGAGTATCATTCTGATACACCAAGGTTGCGGGTTCCATCCCCAGTCAGAGCACCTACAAGAGTCAACCAAAATCAACCAATGAATGCATAAATAAGTGGAACAACAAATGGATGTTTCTCTCTCTCTCTCTCTCTCTCTCTCTCTCTCTCTCTCTCTCTCTCTCTCTGAAAACAATAAAAATATATTTAAAAATAAAAATAAATCATGTTTTAAAATATACTTAATGAATGGCAATGTACTCATCATACAATACTAAGTGAAAAAAGGCTACATGCAAGGCATATACAGTAGGACCTCAATCTTACGTATGATATACATGTGAGATATTTTTAAAATTAGAAAAAATATACCAAAGTAAAACTCCAGTGAAATAAGGGGAGATCTTTAGTTACTTCCAAGATAAATGAAAAGATAGCATGAGGGGACTTTGTTTACTTAAATGAACTCAGACATCACACTTCCTGACATATAAACTCCATCCCAGGGCACTGGCAAGGGAGTCAGAAAAAACATTTCTGTATTGGATGAGAATTCCGAACCTCTTATCACCTTCAAGCTCTAAAACCCCATGATTTTTAGTGTTTTCTTCCAAGGACTGATTAATGTTTCACTGGGCTACCGTGAACTTTCATTTTTAGTCTATGCTCCCACATCTAAATGAACATATACTACTTTCTTAAGCAGAGTAAGTAAACTAATAAATAAATAAAACAGTAACAGTTCAATCACCCTCTTTGTTCACAAATCTGTCCTATGAAGACACAGATTTACCAACGTTAAAGAAATGAATGTGCAAGTGCTCAAGGATAATTCTGAACAAGTTCCAAACATATTATAAGCGAAGGCAGTCTCATGGAAATAGCCTCCCAAAGTATCTTCATTGAATTAGTTTGCATCCATTTTGATGTATATAGTTTGACATGGTAGGGTATCTTAAAGTTCTACTACTTATGTTAACATGTCATTTGTTTAACAATTTGAAGAAAGAATAGATAAGCTTTTAAAAGAGAGTCTCAAAAGACATGATAATCCTACATACTTAAAATGAGATTTGTACTAGCTATCATGATTAGGAAATTATAGGTCCTAGATCTTTTGGGAAGTTCTCTATCCTTGCACAATATATACCCCAAAAGCTATAATACAAAGAGATAACAGGTGTGAGTAGGTTAGTATTCATAGACCTTAGCAATCATGATGTTCAATTTCCCATTCTCCTAGAAGCCACAATACAAAGAAGGGAAGTGATTGGCCCAAGTTTTTAACTAGCACTTTTTCCTAGCACAGCTGCATCTCTGGTCTCTTCTGAATTTTGCCTTCCTGCTGGATCTACATAATGTCGTTTTCACCACCATCCATTTTCTTCCATAATGAACTTTTTACCTCAAAGGAGAAAAGAAAGAGAGATTTCTAATGGAGTGGAGGACATGTGATGGAACAGGCAAACCTTTCAACTCTCATTCATCTAACAGAAACATCCTGAGTGCCTCCAAAGTGTCAAGTTCTATGATGGGGCTACAATCCCTGCCCTCAGGGAGCTCACAGATTATCTGCTCCCCAACCATCCACAATTTGGACAGCTATGGGTTATGAGGAGGCATGTGCAGAGTTCCGTGAGCGCAGTGGGAAAAAACACTAATTAGATTAGGCTAATCAGACTCACACCTGAAATACAGGTAGGCATGCAGATGAGGGAGTAAATGGGAGATAGGGAAGTAGCATTCTAGGCAGGAAGAAGCACAGACATGTGAAAGTATGACAAAGTTTGGGACCTGCAAGGAGCTCAACCATGGCTGGATTCCAGATGCCATGGGAAAGTGGAAGGTGCTGGAGAAGGCTGGGGACCTCCACTGAGTGAAAGAATCATGTCCTAAAGGCAACAAAACCACTAAAGGAATTTCAGCGAGAAACTGAAATGATCATATTTCTGATTTAATTGCTCATTGTTGAGCGGGAAAGGTGAAAACCCAGATGTGGAACAAACCAGAAGGCTCCAGAAGTTCCCCAGCTAAGAACTGGGGGCTGGTGCTAGACGAGGGACAGCTTTAAGAAATATCTAGACATGGAATCCAGACTTGGTGATCATTTCCACATGGGGTGAGGGAAGGGGAGGAATCTATTCAAAGTTTCAAGTTTCTTCTTTTTCAAAAAACATTTTGAATCAGTTACACACTCATGTCACAATAACAAAATGGCCCTGTCCTCAGACTTTAAATTTCAAGAAATACTAAATTCTGACAATGAAAAGGGAAGCGGAGGCAATGAGTTCCTTGAGAAACTAAGAAGAACAGAACAGACCTGTTGACAAGTCGCAGAATAATACAGTAGTTATGAGGCCAGATGAACTTGGGTTCAAATCTCAGCCTGGCCACTTGAAACCCTGGCAAGTTATCCTTTTTAAATCTCAGTTTCCTCATTTCTAAAATGAGGATAATGATGAGACCTACCTAAGGAGGTGAATCAGGAAATTGAAAGTGCAAAATGCAGCACCTAATACAATGAGTACTCATTAAATTATCATCTAGACCAGTGATGGCAAACCTTTTGAGCTGGGCGTGTCAGCATTTTGAAAAACCCTAATTAACTCTGGTGCCGTGCCACATATAGAAATTTTTTGATCTTTGCAACCATAGTAAAACAAAGATTTATATGTTTGATATTTATTTTATATATTTAAATGCCATTTAACAAAGAAAAATCAACCAAAACAATGAGTTCGCATGTCACCTCTAACACGAGTGTCATAGGTTCGCCATCACTGATCTATAGTAATAAAAGGGTAATATGCTAATTAGACTGGATAGACCGGACAAAGCCACAGTGGCGGGGCCAGGGCAGAGGCGGTTAGGGAAGATCAGGCAGGCAGGGGAGAGCGGTTAGGGGCGATTAGGCCAGCAGGGGAGCAGTTAGGGGCATCAGGCAGGCAGGCAGAGGGGTTAGGGGCGATTAGGCAGGCAGGCAGGTGAGTGTTTAGGAGCCAGCAGTCCTGGATTGTGAGAGGGATGTCCAAACCTGCAGTTGGACACCCCCTGAGAAGTCCTGAATTAGAGAGGGTGCAGGCCAGGCAGAGGGAACCACCCCCCCCCCCCCCCCCCGTGCATGAATTTTGTGCATCGGGCCTCTAGTATTACATAGACAGAGGAGTTCCTATGGCTTTGAAAATAATAAGCTTTTAATTTAAAATATTAGCTTTTATTGTTAAGATATCCCAAGTTCTAGGTATTGGGAAAAAGAGAGCCTCAACATCCTGGTAGGTAGCAGTTGTTCTAAAGCTATTGTCAGATGCTCCTTCTCAGTTTTGTGAGAATCAGCAAGTAACCTTTTCAGTCAAAGAAAGGAGTTTCTTATCTTAAGTCCTGCCATTTTGACTTGCATGACTTGCAATTCCCCAGGAGACCACTATCTTAAGTTTCGGTTTTCTAGAAGCTGAGGTTTCATTTTGCCAAATCTCAAATGTCAATCCCTCCCTATCCTATGAATTAACCAATTACGCTAGAATATGAACCCAAGCTCTGACCAATCAAATCAGAGTGAGGGGCAGACAGCATCAGAGATAAAATCCAAGTGGACTTCCAGTTCAGTGTGCTTGCTTACCAGACCTTTTGTTGGTTGTGCACCCTTCTGCAGAAGTAAAGATATTTGCCTTGCAGTCTGGCTCCCAAGTATCCTTTACCAGGACCCCCGGTTCTGGGGCTCACTGTCTTTATAACAGTTTCAAGCAGGGTCATCAGAAGGAGCAGAGGTCCTCACCTGGGGGCTGTGAGATGCCCCCACATCCAAAATCTATCAGAAGAACTCTGGGAATTAGAGCTTAAATGACGATGACACAGTAACAAAAATCTTTTAGGTAAAAGGAGAGGAATTATCTATTCTATATTTTGAATTGATAAGCAGAGAAACTCAATACTATGAAAAAAAAAAGTTGTAAAAATATTCTGAAAATCTTGAGGCCTTGGTACTTTTGACAGAGGTGATAAGGGAACAACTAGTCCAGATTCTAGGAAAACCCTGGTAGTGTAAAGAAATGTATAAAGAAGCCATTGCTTTAGTTAAGCCAGTAACATGTGTAACTTTCATCCTAGGATTTCCTAGGGAAGTCAGTAGGAACAATAACAACACTTTTTACTGCAGTTTTGGAAGAAGGAGGCCAGTGGTATTTTGGCAAATGTTAAACAACTAGCTCTCCCAGGAAAACATTGCATGTATATCTATCTATATCTTGTGCACAGTTCCTTGTAAGTTTTATTAATATAAAATATTACTACACAACTTTTAAAATAAAAATAAAATACACACTGTTCTTTATTCTAACTTCAATATAGCTGATTCATTCATTAATTTTTGCCAAATTCTTGCATCTGTAGAAAACCTATGGTTGACCAATGAGTGTAGTTCCAACACAAATGCTTGATGTTTTATTTTACATTAAGAGTAAGACAACACATCACTCGCTTATCAATGGCAGCAGTGAATTTTTTTTTTTTACTGAGTCAGATAATTGCTTTTGAATATTAGAAGAATATCTCCACAGCTTTTTGTGCTATTCATGTTGTAATGCTACAGACAGGAGACACCATTAAATTCAATCGGCAATTGTCTTCATTTTCTTAGACCTAGAAAACCAAACAATAAATCATATCCTGGCATATAGTCGATACTCCCATGAAGTACATAGTCCAACGTGGCCAATTTCAAGCTACAACAGGACGACCACTGAAGAAATCCGCAGTAGCATACCGTAACATTGTCATCTAGTACTTCTACCGTTGTACCTCATTGTTGCACATGCACTAACGCTTTCTCAATCTCTTCATCCAGGTCATCAGTAAAAATGTGCCCCTTTTTGGTGGGTTTCATAAAACATGATGGTTGTTCTACTATCTGGGAGTCACACATATCCATGCTGAGATGTTTGGCATTCCAAGGATTATCTTTATTATACTTGGCTACCATTCTAAGACATGACCTCACTCAGTGGTGTACTTGAGCCAGCTCCTGTTGACTCACAAGGGATAATTATTAAATGTTTAGGAAGTTTGCAAGCTGGATGCTAAAAGTAAATTATATAATGGTATAATTAAATTATATTTAAAAGTGAAAAACAAAAATATTAAATATTCAAGATTCATCGCTTCCTCTTGATTTTACTGTCCTTTATTTACTACTAGAGGCCCAATGCGTGAAATTCGTGCAAGGGGCTTGGCCCCCACCTCCACGGCTTCGTCCAGAAGGTCATCTAGAAGGACGTCCGGTCTAATTAGCATATTGTGCTTTTATTATTATAGATTACCTATGTTTTTGAAGTTATTCTAAATACATGAAATTAGTAGCATATATCAGTGTGGGAGGGATGTAAAAAGAACTGAAGTATTCTAAAGTCCTTGTATTGTCCAGGGAATGATAAAAGTACCAATTTGTATTAGTCTTTAAGAAGTCAAACAAGAGTGTTGTACGCTTTCTAAGGTAGCCACTAAAAGAATGTGTAACTAAAGAACGCAATAGAAAAAAAAAAGGAAAGTTTTAAAATACTCAATTAAAAATAAGGCAAGAAAGGAGAGAAAAATGTACAAGAACAGGTGGGACAAAGAAAAATCAAACAGTAAGATGGTAGATTGAAACCCAAATAGATTTCATTAAAGGCAAACACACTAAATGATCCAATTAAAAGCCAAAGGCTGACAAAGTAAATACACATTAAAATGTAACTATACTGCCTGCTCCTAAGAGATGTAATTTAAATACGAGGATACAGAATGTTGACACTAATGGGATTTTTTTATAAAAAAGATATACTGTGCAAAAACTAACAGCTGTAAGAGCTATGTTAATCAAAGTAGACTTTAAGAGAAAAACTATTTCACCAACTAATATAATAAAATAGCCTCAAAATCTATAAATCAAAAAGTGAAGGCATGAAAGAGAGAAATAACCATAAGCAAAAATCCATAATCATAATGAGATTTTAACATACTTGTCTCGGGAGTTAATAGAATAAACAGAAGAAAAAAAATCATTTTCCTATCCTTTTAATTTTAACCTCTTTATAGCCTTAATTTAGTCCATTATAAGCAGCATAATGTTGGTGTGACACACTTTTTAATTGAACACCACTATTAACACTCTTAAACACTATCCCCAACAACTGTAGAATATGCGTCATTTTCTGGAGTAAATAGACTGTTTATAGCAATTGACTACTACATGCTGTGCCAGAAAGCATGTCTCAACAAACCTATGAAGATTGAAATTACATTGAGTGGATTCACTAATCACAGTAACCAGAAATCAGTAACAGAAAGAACTGGAAAATCCCCAGGTGTTTGGATATGAACCAATAAACTTTTAAATAATTCATGAATAAAAAACTCTACTTAGAACTAAATGATAATGAAAATATAAATCCTTCCAGGGGAAAACCTCTAAGGCAAGAAGGGTCTTTTGATCCATCCACTGAAAGTGATGGGTATCTGCTCCCCTTCAAGGCTATGCTGGCCAGAGGTATCTGCCATTTTTACTAATCCTATATAATAAAAGGCTAATATGCAAATTGTCCCCTTTGAGAGTTCAACTGACCAGGAGTTTGACCGCTCAGTATGATGTGTGGTGACCACCAGGGGGCGGTGTGGAACAAAGGAAGGAAGGAAGGCCCCGGCCAGCAGCCAGCAGCCAGGGGAAGGAAGGCCGATTGACCCTGATTGCCGGCCAGGCCTAGGGAGCCTACCCGTGCATGAATGTCGTGCACTGGGCCTCTAGTGGACATATATTGAGCCTATGCCTAAAAAGGGGCCTCCACCCCATCCTAGATCTAAGAGGGCATTTGAGGCAAATAGTTAAATACCTTGAATCTGGACCCTGTAGAGCCACACCCATGGAACACAGAACCTTCTATTTTACAGTGAGAGATGATGTAGCTAATTATGTGCTGAAGACCCTTCATCCTTCTTTCCAGTGCCTAGCATTACTCTCCCATTTGTAGAATGGCCACCCCCATCTAGACTATTTGAACCACCCACTCAACAGTATTGATGTTCTGTAGATGCCACTCTGGTTCCTATGACCCTTACCCTAAAGCAGTGGTTCTCAACCTTCTGGCCCTTTAAATACAGTTCCTCATGTTGTGACCCAACCATAAAATTATTTTCGTTGCTACTTCATAACTGTAATGTTGCTACTGTTATGAATCGTAATGTAAATATCTGATATGCAGGATGGTCTTAGGCGACCCCTGTGAAAGGGTTGTTCGACTGCCAAAGGGGTCACAACCCACAGGTTGAGAACCGCTGCAGGGACTGTTATCTTGACAAGGGATCTGCCTTGTGATGTTGGGAATTACACCTACACTCAAATCATACATAAAAAACACAAATGCACAAAAGCCACCAAAATATTCTGGCTTGAAAAAAAATTTCTTATTCGCTACAAATGAATATCTCTTCATGCTATAGTTTCCTACTGAATTGCTTGCATGCTTTATAATGTATTTCCTGTAGCCCATATAAATCATAAAGTGTTTAGAATATTATAACAAATATAATATTCAAAACACAATTTAGAGTTTTTAAACATCCAACAGTATATTAATTGGAGTAATTAACACTAAAGGCTATAGGGCATCCCCCCAAATCTCAACAAAGGTTGAGTTCTCTTTTGAATCACCATCTAATATGGTTAATGGCGGGTACTCTTCTCCAAACAGTGACTCAGGGAACCAGGCAACTACCATTTTCTTGCTTCAGTGCCATCTGGTATCACCCAGCTAGCAACAGAAGAGGAGCACACAGGGAAGTCAGAGCAGATCCTTAACCTCTCAGCCTGGAAGTGACACACATCTGTTATGCTCACATTTCATTGGCCAGAACCAGTCACGCGACCCTACCTACCTGCAAAGGGGCTGAGAAGTATGATCTTCCCAGTGATCAGGAGGAAAGTGAAATGGTTTGTTAAACATATAACACTGTCTCCGCCTCAAAAAGAGATCAAACCTCATAGTCTGTTAAGGAGGAAGGAAAGGAAGCAGCATTCACTGATTTGGGGTACCAAGCTCAATGCTAAGAACTTTGCACACACTGTGTTTAAACAGACAGAAAACTTATGAACCAGATGCCATGATCCCCATTTTACAAATGAAGAAACTGAAGCATAGAATCATTAAACAAGTACCTAAGGAGTTGAACCCAGGTTTATCTGACTCCAAGGCCTGCATTTCTTTTCGTAATTGTCTGAGCTTGCTCCGAGCGTAGCCAATAGCCCGCTCGAATTGCCTCTTGAAACCATGGCTCCCACACCACACTTACTGAATAAGAATGTCCAGGGCATAGGAATGTGGGTGTTAAAAGTAAATTATATAATGGTATAATTAAGTTATATTTAAAAGTGGAAAACAAAAATATTAAATATTCAAGATTCATCACTTCTTGAATTTACTGTCTTTTATTTACTATTATCTATGTTCTTGAAGTTATTCTAAATACATGAAAACAGCAGCATATATGAATGTGGGAGGGGTGTAAAAAGAACTGAAGTATTCTAAAGTCCTTGTATTGTCCAGGGAATGAAAAAGTACCAATTTGTATTAGTCTTTAAGAAGTCAAACATGAGTGTTGTACACTTTCTAAGGTAGCCACTAAAAGGGGATTTTCCTAGGGGATTTTCTACTATACTTGATCGTACTCTCTCTGGACTATGCCAGTGAAATTCTAAATTATTCCTTTTGAGAAAAAAGAAAAAATGTATGAAAAACAGATAAGATTCGGTTGATTTAAGAGAGGGTCCCTGTGGCAGACTGGAAATCCTCAGACCAAGGAGTTAGAAGGTGTGGACATTGGTCCTAGGTCATTAACCTCCTCGTGACCTCAGGGCGTCGCTGACCCTCCCTGAATCTGTTTCACAGGAAGATGACATTTTTTCCACTGGAAGACGTTAGCATCAGGCGAAATGATCTCTAAATCCCCTTCGGCTCTAGATAAGGTGAGACTTGTAAAGAGAAGTAATAAAACAAACATAGAATGAAGGAAGAAGCAATGGTAACATCCTATCTAATAAAAGCCTAATATGCTAAGTGCCTGTCCGTTCGACCAGTCACTATGACACGCACTGACCACCAGGGGGCAGAGTCTCCGACCAGTAGGTTAGCTTGCTGCTGGGGTCCGGCTGACCAGGACTGGGTGAGATGGGCCGGATACGCCCTGGAGCCCTCCCGTGATCCCTCCCTGACCCTGATTGTGCACCGGTGGGGTTCCTTGGCCTGGCCTGCGCCCTCTTGCAACCCAGGATCCCTCGGGGGATGTCAGAGAGCCGATTTTGGCCTGCTCCCCGCAGGCCAGGCTGAGGGACCCACCAGTGCATGAATTCGTGCTCCAGGACTCTGGTTTAAAATAATAGCTAATCCCAACAAGGTTTTTGTAGGTATAGACAAGCTTCTTCTAAAACGTATGTGGAAAGGCAAAAGACCTAAAGTAGCTGAAACAATTTTGAGAAAGAAGAATACAATTAGAGGAATCACAATACACAATTTTAAGACTTACTGTATAACTATAGTAATCAAGACCATGTGCTATTGGCAGAGGAATAGACACATAGCTCAACAGAACATATTTAAGACCCCAGAAACAGCTCTACATAAATATGGCTAGCAGAAAATTACAAAAACAGCTGAATGGAAGGATAGTGTTTCTAACAAATGGTGTTGGAATTATCTATATGCTTTCTTTATGCAAAAAGAAATTAATCTCAACCCTACACCTTAAACAAATACTAAGTCAAAATGGACCCATTTGTACATCTCAATGTAAAATGCTAAAATATAAATCTTTTAGGGAAAAACAGGAAACATAACACCAAAATCATGATCAATAAGAGAAACAATAAATTAAAATTCTTTCCTCTGCAAAAGATCATGTGAAAAAGATGAAAAGACAAAGCCACAAGAAGGGAGAAAATATGTGCAAATGACATATCTGACAAAGGATTTGTATTCTGAACATATACAGAACATTCTCAACTCAACTGTAAGAACACAAAGAATCCAATTTTTTAAATGGGCAAAAGGCGCTAACAGACCTTCACCAAAGAGAATATATGGATTGCCAGTAAGTACATGAAGAGATGTGCAATATCACTAGCCATCAGGGAAATACAAATTAAAGCCACAGTAGAATAGGGGGCCACCTCACATCTATTAGGACAGTGATAACACCAAATTCTGGCAAGGATGTAGAGAAAGCGCTCTCTCATCCTTTCCTGGTGGAAATGTAAAGTGGTACAGCCACCAGAGAAAAACAGTTTGATAGTTCTTTAAAAAGTTAAGTATACACTTTAACATACAACTCAGCAATCACAATTTTTATGTATTTACACTTGAGAAGTAAAAACATGCTCACACAAAATGCCCATGAATTTTCAGAGCAGTTTATTTGTAAGGTCCAAAAAACTGACAGCAACCCAGAGGTCTTTCAGGGAGTAAGTGGATTAAGAAGCTGTGGTTAAACCCATACAATGGAATAGTAACCAGTAATAAAAAAAAGAAAAAAAACTACTGATGCATGAACAGGATGGATGGATCTCAAGGTCACTGCACTGACTGAAAAAGACCAATCTTAAAAGGTGTGATTCCAATGGTGGGACATTCTCAAAATGAGATGAACAGACCCGTGGTTGCTAGGGATGGAGGGAGGGTGCAACTATGAAGGAACAGTCTCTGTAAAAATGGACCAATTCTGTATCCTAACTGTGGTGGCGGTGGTTACACAGATCCGGACATGTAATAAAATTTATAGAACTAGACACACATACACATGAACATACAAAAGAAAGCATAACAAACTGGTGAGATCTGGACAAGCTCTATAGTTCAGCTAATAGTGTAGTACCAACATTAATTTCCTGTTTTTGAAAAAGTATTTTAATTATGGAAGATGTTTTCATTGGAGGCAGCTGGCAGAAGGGCAATGGGAACTTTCTGCACTATGTTTTCAACTTCCTGTGAATCTAAATGATTTCTAAATAAAAAGTAAAAAATAGCTACTATTTGTTGAGTACTCTCTATGTAGCCATGTTGTTATGAGAACTATATATGTATATCACAGCCTATTAAATGCTTAAATCTTTGCGGTAGATACTGCATTCATCATATTTTACAGATGAGGAAACTGAGTTTCAGAAAAGTTAAGGAATTTGGGCAAGGACCTGGTTGAAAAGTAATACAGATGGACACAAATCAGGGAGTCCAGTTCCAGAGCCTTCAATCTTAGCCAATAAGCAATACTTTTTACCAAAAAAAAGGGGGTGGGAGGGCAGGGCAAAGAAAAGGTCAGAAGAAAAGGTAATACTACAAAGGAAAAGAACAAGTACACAAAACACAAAGTAAAACGCACACGGCATGCAAAGGCCCGGAGTGATCCTTACGAAAGCGCACCTTCCGTGTTGGTCAGTGGATTTCTAAAAGACCGAGGAGAAGCTGCAGAAGGCAAGGAGCATTTTCAAAGGAAATTAGAAAAGGTCAGAGCCACTGGGGTTATTCAATCTAGAGGAAATCAAGAAGTGGCTGAATGACCAATTACAAAGGCTTCTGAGAGTGTCCAGAGGATACGGGGCAAATGGAAGAAGACTTAAATTGGAAGGGAAAAAAAGGGAGTGGGGGGGTAGTTTGACATTAAAAAAATCTTTTCCTGACCATCTGAGGAGGGATAACGCTAAAACAGATAAGAGGGCAGTTGACTTTTCTGGGACCTTCAAGGAGAAAAATGAAACTGACAATTCATGCTACAGAAAATTAAACCTGCATGGACGGTGCAGGCTGCCTGGTGCAGGCCCCATAGAGGGCACATCATACTAATGACCTGTTTTAATCAGCTGATTATAAAGTCGGTGTGGCCATTCATTCCCACTTTATAGATAAGGAAACTGAGCTTCAGAGAGGCCCTCCAGCTGCCCAGGGAGGAACATGTGAGGTTCAACCCCGGTTTCTTTGCCTTCATAGCCCAGACCTGACCACACACACTGCAAGCTTGGAGACTTAAGGACTTGGGGAGCCCCTGGCTGCAAGCATAAAACTGAATCAAATAATCAGTGATGGTCCCTTCCAGCTGCAAAATTATCTATCCCTCAAAATGCGACTAGCCTGATTTCCCATCAGCTCCATCTCTCTCCAGCTCTTCTTTTGGGAACTCAATTTTGTCCGGTAAGTTAACCTATGTTTCTAATTAGCATTCTCCTCACTACATCCCTGTGGGGTATGACAAATTGAATTAGAAGAAACTAAAGAGAAAGAGTAAGCACAATGACTCCTATTTTACAGACAAGAAACTGAGCTGCCCAGTGAGTCAGGCATAGAATCAAAATTGTGTACGGATGGAAGGAGACTTGGGGGGCTGGGGAGTGGAATCTCCTGAAGATTTCAAAATAGAAGCCACCCCAGAGCAAAGTCCCAGCTGCGAGGACTCTTCTCATCCAGCCAACAGGGGCCCGGGGCAGTCAATGACACTGGCCATGGTTGTCAAAAAAGGTATGCCACCAAAGTTGCCTATGTGTGTGTGTCTATGTGTGTGTGTTCTAATAAAACTTTATTTATGGAGACTGAAATTTGAATTCCCTATAATTTTTTGCTAACTTTTTAAAAATTAAAGACTATGTTTCAGAAAAGTTTTAGTTTATGAAAAAATTGAGAAGTACAGAGTTCCCATATATTCCCAACCACCCTCCTCAACTTCCCCTATTATTAACATCTTACATTAGAGTGGTACATTCATTACAAGTGGTGAAACCAATATGCATACATTATTATAAACCAGCAGTTTTCAACCCTTTTCATCTCATGACACACATAAACTAATTACTAAAACTCTGTAGCACACCAAAAAAAAATATTACATTTTTTTGCCAACAACAAAGAAATAGGTATAATTTTGATTCATTCATACCAGACAGCTATTGTGTTGGCTGTCGTCAGTTTTTTATTTGATAGTCTAAGGGAAAAGAGGTCAGTGCCGCTGACTAAGTAGTCAGGTATTTCATGTTTTAAAAATTCTTGCAGCACACCATTTGAAAATCGCTGTTAAGAACTAAAGACAGTTTTATGGGTTCTGCCAAATGCATAATGACATGGACCCACCATTACAGTATCATACAGAATAATTTCATTATTCTTTTAAAAATAACTAAAAATTGGTATGTTTTGCCTGCTCAGCCCTCCCCACCCCTGGCAACCACTGATCTTTTTACTGTCTCCATAGTCTTACTTTCTCCAGAATGTCATATGTGGAATCATAGAGTATGTAGCCTTTTCAGACTGGCTTCTTTCACTTAGCAATATGCACTGAAGTTCCTCCATGTCTTTTTGTGGCTTCATAGAAACTTTTTTTCTAGACCAGTATTAGGTTTATAGAAAAATGAATCAGAAAGTACATAGAGTTCCCACAAACTGCCTCTCACACATATACAGTTTCCCCTAATCTTTACAGCCTGTATTGGTGTGATACATTTGTTATACAATTGAACCAATATTGGCACATTATTGTTAACTAAAGTTCACACATTAACATTAGGGTTCACTGAGTTTTCACAGATACATAATGACATGTACCCATCATTAGCTCATTTCTTTTTAGCACTGAGTAATATTTCATAATTTGGATGTACCATAGTTTGTTTATCTATTAACTACGGAAG
Organism: Myotis daubentonii; assembly: GCF_963259705.1. Lineage (NCBI taxonomy): Eukaryota > Metazoa > Chordata > Mammalia > Chiroptera > Vespertilionidae > Myotis > Myotis daubentonii. The sequence goes on from NC_081841.1 coordinate 195,027,164, forward strand.
AATACTTTGTTTCCAATTTGGGGCAATTATGAATAAAAATGCCATAAATACTTCTGTACATGTTTTTGTGTAAAAATAGCTTACAATTCATTTAACTAAACACCTAGGAGCACACTGCTAGGTCATATGGTGAGAATATGTTTAGTTTTGTAAGAAATTGTAAAGTCTCTCGAAGTGGCTGCAGCATTTTGCATTGCCACCAGCGATGCATGAGAGTTCCTGCTGCTCCACATCCTTGCCAACATTTGGTGTTGTCAGTGTTTTAGATTTCAGCCATTCTAACAGGTGTGCAGTGGTATCTCGTTGTTTCAACCCAGGTGTATACTTTTTAAAGCACACTGCTCAGTTCTCTAAAATGAAAAAGCAAGTCAGCATAACCTGCATAATAAACTGCCAGGATTCAGCCCATAATTGTGATTCTCAGAAATTCCAACCAACAAGAAGGCTTTTTTGAGAGAAAAAAAAATCTTTCAAATAATTCCTATTGCTGAAGGCAGGGCTGCTATTACTTGGCACCTGAAATATACCAAGCTGAAAAATGCCAAAGCAAAAACTGTCCCTTCATCACTAATATACCAGAATAAACTTTCAAAGGCATGAGGACACCTAAAGTATAAAGTGAAAAAATTGTCTTCTGTTGATCACTAGCCATATAAGCCATTTTCTTTTATATTACTGGATTTGGCTTTGTTTAACAAATTTCTCTTCAGATTTAAACAAACACTGTGCACTCCTAAATCGCTTTGTACTATTTCTGACACTAAAGGTGGTGGAGAGGTTAAGGGGGAGAGGTTTTTCCTTCTTCTACAGCTTATCCAGATGTTCTCTCATACTTTTTACGGAAACTGGAGCAACAGAAGAATGGCAGGAAAGTTTTTGCTGTATATTACCACACCTGTTATGGCTTGAATTTTCAGAAAGTGGACGTTATTTTCTTTTTTTTTTTTCTTTTTTTTTTTTTAATATATTTTATTGATTTTTTAGAGAGAGGAAGGGAGAGGGATAGAGAGTCAGAAACATCGGTGAGAGAGAAACATCGATCAGCCGTCTCCTGCACATCCCCCACTGGGGATGTGCCCGCAACCCAGGTACATGCCCTTGACCGGAATCGAACCTGGGACCTTTCAGTCCGCAGGCCGATGCTCTATCCACTGAGCCAAACCGGTTTCGGCATATTTTCTTACTATATTTCTTTCAACGCAGCATTTCACTCCCGCATGCTCATTATCTCCACAAAGAGTCAGGTAACGAAGTGCAAAACAAAAACCTCTTGAACAAAGAGAAATCATTCCATTTCATATTTATTGTGAACAAGTGAACTTGGCATCGTTATGACTTTATGATTATGAAACTTAACATAATCAAAAGTCATATAACACATCTCCCTTGAAAATTATTGGCAGGCATCTTAAAGGTTGAAACGGCCCGTTTTGTGGTCCCATTCCTGACAGGCAAGCTATAACCAGATAAAACAGGTGCTTTCTCCTAACCATGGACCTGCTGTTTATGGAAGCTCTCAAAAAGCCTTGGAAATAGGCCATAATTAGGTGGCAGAGATGCCTGAAAACATCCCGCAAACCAAATGGCCAAGCATTTAAGAGAAGCATCAAAAAAAAAGCATTTGCCAGGAATAAGCATAACATTTGTAATACCGTTTCTTTGTGTTCTTATCGCTGCACTTTAGAGGGTACATTCAAATACTTCTGTTCTTAACCACTGGCTACATAAAGAATTGGTGCTAGGAGTCCCCATATCTTATATGGCAACATCCTCTAGGCTACAAAACTTCAAATAAAAAGCTCAAACGCCCACAATCCAGTAGAGCTAAGAAAAGTCTCCCCATTATTTTGCTGTCAACCTGAGCAGAGTGACTCGGCATTCTGCTGAGAGCTTTTTTCAAGGTAGTTTTGGGGCCAGTAAAAATAAAACAGCATAACGTCTTAAAAATTTCCAGTGCGGCACTTCTGGCCCAGAGAATATTTGATTTTCATTGCTGAACTGAAGGTACCTTCACCAGGTCAGCCATATATCCCTACTAATTGCGTTGTGAAGTCTCCCAGACAGGAGAGCTGTAGATGTTTAATACAGTACAAGTAGCTGGAAGGTTTTTGTAATCCATTTCTTTCCTTTTTCACCCTATACCTTGGTGAACATACCACTCCCATCCACATCAAAGATGGAAATTTCTCTAGTATACTTTCATGGGTAGAAATGTGTTCTCCCCACCCCCTAAAAGGTATGTTGAAGTCCAAACCCGCAGGACCTAAGTATGTGATCTTATCTGGAAATAGTATTTTTGAAGATACAATGAGGTCATACTGCAGTAAGGTGGGTCTCTAATCCAATATGGCTGGAGTCCTTATAAGAAGACTAGAGGCCCAGTGCACAAATTCCTGCAGGAGTGGGGTCTCGCTGGCCCGCCCCAATGGGGGCCCATTGGGCCAGGTCAGGGGGGAGGGGCCACGAGTGGTTGGCCGGCCGGCCCTGCCGATCAGGGTGTTGGGGGCCGATCAGGGGCCAGACCAGTCGGGGGAGGGGGTACTGATCAGGGCCCGGATCAGGCTGGTTGGCTGCCGCAGTGCACATCATAGACACCGGTCAGTCCAGTTGTTCTAGTCATTCCGCTGTTCTGGCCGCTGGGCTTTTATATATATAGATGACATGAAGACCCAGGGAGAGAACGTGCATACAGAGACAGAGATTGGGAGACACAGCTACAAGCCAAGAACGGCCAAGATTCAACAGCCACCACCAGCATCTGGGAGGGGGGGAGGAAGAGCTTGCCTCTACAGGTGTCAGAGGCAGCACTGCCCTGCTGACACCTTTCAGACTTACAGATTTCAGATTTCTAACCTCCAGGTTTGTGAGACAATACATTGCTGTGGTTTTAAGTCACTCAGTTTGTGGTCATTTGTTGTAGCAGCCTTAGGAAACTAATACACACCATGACCAAGTGGGTTTTGTCCCTGAGATGCAAGGGTCGTTCAACATACACAAAACAATCGAGGTGATACACCACACTAATACAATGAAAGACGAAAATCACATGTTCATCTCAAAAGGTGCAGAAAAAACATTTGACAAAATACAACATATTTTCACGATAAAAATGCCCAACAGATTGGGTATAGAAGGAACATACCTCAACATAATAAAGGTCATATATGAGAAACACACAACCAACACCATACTCAATGGTGGAAGGTGGAAAGCTTTTCCTTCAAGATCAGGAACACGAAAAGGGCGCCCCCTCTCACCACTTCTGTTCACCATTGTACGATGTCCCAGCCAAAGCAATCAGTTTTTGCTCTGTGGTTTAAGCCTCCCAGCCTACGGTAGTTGTTCCGGTAGCATGTGTTGACTAAGACAGTTGTCATGTAAGTGAGAACACAACTTAACAAAATGATGAAAACACCTCGGACACTCAGTAGTGGTCATCAGATAGCAACGGGGTAAGAACCCCTTCTTTGGACATTACAGGCACTTTAAGTACCAGAGATGTCTACACGATTGTGTGTAAGTCTCTGTGTTCCTTTGTGTTCAGTAGGAAATAAGATATGTTTTATTTCATGTTGCACAGCACTGCCCTGTGCCCTGAGGTTGGCTGCTGGAAGGAGGGGAGAGGGAAAAGAGGACTCTCCTGAGCACACAGTGTTTAAAAATGCCTGGCCTGCGGCTGGCCACCTGCCACGGTCAGCGAGGACTGCGCAAGGCCATGCATGTCCGAGCCAAGGGCCTGGGCGAATCCAGCGCTGTGCGGCCCAGCCTCCCTGATGCTTACTCCTTGTCTATAGCAGCCCCGAGTCTCCGGCTCCTCCCAGCACCGGCCCCCGCGCATCTCTCACTCTACACCCTGGGTTGGCTGGGGTCACTTCATGAAGGGATGGGAAGAAGGGGACAGATGAGAGGCATCCAGAGTGGGGCATTTAGGAAGTCTTCCCACTTTCCTCTTCATCTCTTCACCTCCCTGCTCAGCCTTTCACGCCTTTTAGAAAGCTTCTCACACAATTTCTCCATGGTAGTGTTCCTGGAAACGGTATATAAGAGAAGCCAGAATCCCAGGGGAAAAAAAATACTTCTGAAATCAGCACCACTTTTGCAGAGTTGGCTTGTGTGTGTGTGTGTGTGTGTGTGTGTGTGTGTGTGTGTTTTATGCACCTGAACAACACAACTCATCTGGCCAAAATCAGCATTCACAGCCATCAAGGTTCACAGGGGCCACATATACAACCAGTAGTGCTTTACACAACTTTAGAGTGATCGTCATAACATCCTTCTAGAATTTTCTATCCAACATAAATAGCACATGTCTCTCTCCTCAGAGGTTTTATAAAGTTTTTTAAACTAATTATGTAATGCATCATTTTATACCATTTGAATATGGATGCTTTCCTAAGGCAATCAGAATCCTTGGGACAATGGTTTCAAATGCATCATTCAGTCAAGAAAGCAATGACTTACGTTGTGTCATCTATTTTCATTTAAATGTCTTAAGAAAATTGTTCTGCCTTTAAAGGCTCTCTCTCTCTCCTAGTTGATATGCAACCAAACCACCCTGTTCTTTTCCAAGAAAAACCTTTGTTTTCTCAAGTTAGAGTTGGTGATTTTCGTATTTAGATTTAATAGCAGCAATCATTCTTTTTTATTTACCATATGCAGTTGGTAGGATTTTTATTTTACTGCTTTTCTTTCTGCTTTAGAGTAATATGCTGCTTTTTTTATTTTATTTTTTTGGTATGATAATGTCATAAGCCTAATTTTCCCTTCTGTTAGGTCTTGATTATTCCCCCCAAAGGCTGATTTTTAAAATGAAAGCATTTAAAACTTAATGTTAGCGGAACGATTTTGTGGTCACATGCATTTATGGGAAAATAAGCCTACAGATACTGGTAATATTATTCCATGCAAATTAAGTCCAATGCAGCACATGTAGGAAGCAGCTTCCCTTCAGGGCTGATCCGATTGTAAAACTGAGGAGTTTTTAAAAGGTAATAAAGACAGGGAGGGCACATAACCGGGAAGCAGTGTGTCACTGCTGTTGTAGAACTGACTTCTGAGTGTCGTTTTCATCTGACAGAGAAAACTGCAGCCTAAGCATTGGACCCATGTTGTGAGAGTTTACTCTAAATTCACCTGACCAGTTTTTTGTTGGTACTTTTTAACAAACGAGAACAGGTGCCTCTTAAAGACAGTCGCGGAAACTGGCTGCAGGAATTGGTGAAACAGCTCCCTGTGAGGTTATCTGGAGCCAACTTGCAGGTTGAGAGAGATAACTCCCTTAACTGAAGTCAGAGGACGGGTTACAGGAACTGTCAGTTTCAGGGGGGCAGGAAGTTGACAGTGGATCAAGCTTAGTGGCTTGACAACCAAACTGTCAGTTCCCTGAGACCGAGCACTAAGTAAGATCTATCTCCGGTGTCCCAGCCCCTAGCATACGCTGGAACATGCGCCAGGCCTGCAATTCCCTTCCTGCCTTTCAGGTCTCAGCTCCAATGACAGCTCCTAAGAGAGGCCGAGTTTGACCAGCCCCTGCCCCAACTGTGTTTGCTGCCACAGAAGGCAGTGCAGACCATGAGAAACAGGCAAGGACAACCTTCAGGGAAGAAGTGGACACGAAACTGCCTGGAGTGAGAGCCACACCCTGTCAATGCCTACTGGTCTTTGGGCTCAACCTAACCCTGGACCACCCTTCTTTCTGCCCTGTAAGACTTTTAATCTCACTGGGCTCTGTCTAATTAAGTAGGTTCTCAGCAGCATCAAAAAGGTTGTCCCAAAGTAAAAGAAACTGGAGGAACTGGAAAGGGAACAATAGGAAAAACAAGGGAGAAAGGGGAAAGAGGTACTTGAAATGTATTATAATTGAATGAAACGAGATACACAAAAGACTGACTCACCTGGAATTTTAAAAACTTTCAGGAGGTTTTTGCAAGAAGTAATTATGTAAATGGGCTGAAAGAACAGGAATAGGAAGGAAGGCCACTGAGCGGTCACTTCCCAAAGCTAAGAAATCCAGCCTCAATTCACTGCTCACCACCTCGGACCAGCTGAACTCGGCCTCTACGGAGATATTTTGTAAATTCAACAGATGATCGTCGTTTTCATAGACCACATTCTGATAAAAAAGCACACACAAAGGCTTACATAACTTCCAAGGTCGGTTAAAACCACCACATATATCATTTGCCAAAGGCTTTTAATGCTCTAAACGTCTACCTTCTGTGTTCTTTTTCTGATCGTTTATGGCTCACCAATAACTGGATGTGCCACGATGATCTATTTGCTAATGAATCCTCCCTGTCTCTTAAGGACTCTGAAGAGGGAAAATCAGGAGTAAATGTAAATGTTTTGCTAGGCCCTCTACGAGTACAAAATTAAAGAGGCCCGTTATCCTGAAAGGAAAACATTCTACTCAAATGAAATCTCATTTCCAAGTGATCCAACGGCAGAACAGTCAACAATAACAGGCTTTATGTCCAGGCGGGAGAGGAGGAGAAAGGCATAGCATGCTTGCCCCTAGGTTAAGAAGGGTTATATTTAAACAATGAGGGATAAACATGGCCATAAGATGGGGTCTGAGAAAAATATGCTGGCTATTTTTTCTTTTTAATTAATGGAAATTTTGCCCCCAAATTTCCACAGAAACCTTTTTCTTTTCTAATCTGGTTACTCACTGCACTATGAACCACTGCCAGGAAGAAGTCAAAGAGCTGCAAAACCCTATTAATCCCATCTGAAGCAATGTGGGGCAGGCCTGACGCAAAATCAGGGTCTCCCCAGTGCCTACATGGCCTGGCATAGTTGGCCATGCCAGGAGAGATGCATAAAAAAAACAACACCAAGCTTGGGAGCTACTCACAACAGGAGGCAATACTGAGAACGACAACATTACCCCAAGTTTTGGGAGACAGGAAACCGGGTCAAGTAATTTCACACATTTTAACAAAAAAAAAGTTTCCCTCTCTTCCCACACCTGCAAAGGAAGAGGGCTGCTTTTGGTTTTTAATATGTATTTATTGATTTTTAGAGAGAGAGGAAGGGAGATGGACAGAGAGATAGAAACATCGATGAGAGAGAAACATCATTGATCTGCTGCCTCCTGCATGCCCCCTCCCAGGGATCGAGCGACAACCTGGGCATCTGCCCTGACCAGGAACCAAACCAGCAACCTTCAGGTTCATGGGTTGACACTCAACCACTGAGTCACACCAGCTGGGCTGCTTTTCTTTTTTCTTCATTGATTTAGAGAGAGTAGAAGGGAGGGGGAGAGAGAGAAAGTGAGGAAGGGAAAGCGAAAGAGAGGGAGGGAAACACCAATGTGTTGTTCCACTTATTTATGCATTCATTGGTTGTTCCATCTGTGTGCCCTGACCAGGGGTGGAGCCTGCAACCTTGGTGCATCAGGACACTAACCGACTGAAATACCCGGCCAGGGCAGAGCTGCTTTCCTCAATTAGGCCACAGGCCAAGTGTTACTGCTCTTACCCACTCCATGTCGCCATAAACAGATGGCAAAGTATCAAAAGAGTTCCTGAATTTACAGTGACATATCCATTTACCTTATCTAGAAATGTTCTTTGGAAATACTCACTTTTAAAAGAATAGTTTTTAGAAAACATACAATAAAAAGATGGGGGGAGGGTGATTAGAAGGTAGAAATTAGTCAATTTAAACTGAACATCACTTCAGTCTCATCAGATGCTGACAAACTTAGGCCAATGAAGTTAAGCTTTATATTGTAACATAGAGTATATTCTTGTGTAAGGAAACCAACTAAATATACCAAGATTATATAAAGGATTTGTTTTCTTGTAAGAATCTTGTAGTTTGTTACATGTGGAAAAACCTGCAGAAGACCAATGCACAAAGAAAGCAGGTGCCCGTAGACACACCATCATACCTTTATACAGCACGTTATGCCTCTCCAGGTGCTGTTTTATGCATTACTTTATATTATTGTTAAAGTAATCATTATTCCCGTGTGAAGAAATCAGCCCAGGGAAGTGGCTTAGCTACATGTAAAAGAGAGTCAGTGATGGAATCCATCCCATAAAACCAGGTTCCTAAACCCTAAATCTGACGCTTTTATTATTCTCTCCCTCATTAAGGGCAAAAATTAATTTCCTTAATAAAGGTAGTATTGCATGGTGGTGGAGTATGGACTAGGAAAACTAACAAATCTAAGTTCCAGGCCTTGTTCTGCCACAGATCAACTGTTAACTGTAGACAAGTAATCTATCCACTCTGACCTCAGTTTTATCACCTGTAACATGGGGATAACTGTATAATGGACCTACAATAGCCATTATCATTATACATGAATTTCTGGTTTTCCTTCCCTTCCCAGCATACTCTGCAGTTCTCACCCCCCTGCAGGTAGATGGTGCCATGTGACTAGTTCTGACCAATGAAATGTGAACAGATGGATGGCATGTCACCTCCAGGTTTGAACAATGAATGATGCTGCAGCCTTTCTGTTGCCCGGCCTTAGGCTGAGATGGCAGAGTCATACTGAGATTAAAGCAGCCTGGATCACTGAGTCACCTCATAGAGTGCTGTTGCCCTGTTGACTGAAGCCACTAAAACTGTGGGGTTGTGACCACAGAATTACCTAACATATGGCTATTAATGCATTCTTTATAGTTTGTGGGGAAGATCAAATGAAATTTAGAGGAAGTTCTTGATACAGTGCCTGTACAATCACCAATTAATAAAAGTCAACTCCACTGTTAAAATTGTACAGTGGCAAAATGTGAGAACTAGAACCGTAATGTCAAGATGCCTAATTTGTAGTCCATTTATTCCCTCACCAAATATTTACTGAGTATCTACAATGGGCAAGGCATTATGGACGGAGGTGAATAGATAGTGTTGACCAAGAAAGACACTGTAGCTCATAGAGCCCCAAGAAAACAATAAGTCTTTAAACATTATCTAGAGCCCCCTTTCTGTGGGAGGCTATCCAATTCTCCATAAATATGTATGGGTATATCCCAGTGACTTGGAAAGGATTGAAGGCCTGCCCTGGCAAGGATCTGATGTACGACAGCACCCATTTAAGAAGCTCCCAAGGCCTCAACTCGGCCTGCACACAGGACTCACTAACCATCCTGGCTGCTGATGAGAGCTCTAAATGTCCAATGCAGCTGGTGGAAATGACAGATACCCAGTGAAAGATTTCTGATTCCCATCAGAGATCATATCGTGAACAAATACAGGGTGGGGCAAAGTAGGTCTACAGTAGTGAATACATAAAACACAGAATTTGTTCTTATATTATTACTAGAGGCCTGGTGCACAGATTCGTGCACATTGAAAGTGAAATAATTAGAAGGTGGCGGCTGGGTGGGACTGGGCAAGAAGGGCCGGACACCCCCTGGAACCAACCTCTCATGGACCCTCTCCAGCCGCCTGAACCTGGGGTGGTGCTGGGGCTCGAAGGGCAACTGTGGAGTGAATGGGGTCCTTCTAGCAGGTGGGGTCCTGCACCTGGCCTGTGGGGATTGGGCCGAAACCTGCAGTCTGACATCCCCCAAGGGGGCCTGGAGTGCCAGAGGGCACTCTGCAAAGTTGCTGTCACTCTGCAGTTCCTGCATTGAGTGTCTGCCCCCTGGTGGTCAGTGCACATCAAACCTACTGGCTGGTCGCTTAGCCTTTTATATACATAGATTTATTAATTATGGTATTATTTTCCATACAAACACCTGTAAACCTACTTTTGCCCCACCCTGTATCTTATTAGCATTAACATCTCACATTACATCCTATAACACATGCCAGGCATGGCATAACTGTAATAAAAAATATTTGTATATCCAGCTCACTTTATGAAATATGTATATACTGTATTTGTATTTATAAATATAAATACACATCTAAATCTCCTAATATTTTGTTATGATTTTTTTGCTAATCCTCAAAATATTTGTATATCGAGCTCACTTAATGAAATATGTATATACTGTATTTGTATTTATAAATACACATCTAAATCTCCTAATATTTTGTTATGATTATTTTTTTTGCTAATCCTCACCTGAGGATATTTTTCTACTGATTTTTTTTTTATTTTTAGAGTGAGTGGAAGAAAGGGGGAGAGACAGAAACATCGATGTGAGAGAGACACATCGATTGATTGCCTCCCACATGGGCCCCAAGCAGGGCCAGGGATCAAGCCTGCAACTGAGGTACATGCCCTTGACCAGAATGGAACCCGGGACCCTTCCCTATCCACTGAGCCAAACAGGCTAGGGCAATCTCCCAATATTTTAATCTTAGTGCTTTCTCCTTGATTCTTAAAACTATCCTTTTCTGAAGCAGGAGTTTCTCCAAAGACTCCTAGAATACAGCTGCTAGAATATTCTTGACAGAACACCAACCTGCTGCTAGACATGTCTCAAAGCTTTGAGTCCTTGATACAGCCATATTTTCATTTACTTGGGTAAAATGATTACATCTGGAAGATGTATATACTTGGACTCAAAACGCAAAATCAGTACCCCACTGCAACAGAAAAAAACAACACTATAAATTCTAGACCAATTCCTGTAGGATTTAACAGTGAGGCACTATATAGCATTGCTCAGTAGTCGATCTGTCACACTCAAATCTAATTTAAATTTCCAACAACTTTACTTCAGAAGTTTTTCCATGAAATTTGGTCTTTGTCTGACTTGCCTGCTGTAAATTCTATTAACCAAACTCTGCAGGGCCTTATGCTATTCTTGAATAATTCTACACTTAGGGATGGGAGGGGAAGATAGGAAAACTCTAGCAAACACCTTAGTTATTTCAGAAAGTAAACTTATAAGTTTAAGACTTAAACTTTGGTTGTGTATCCCTTCAGATTATCCAAAAGGCTGGATTCAATGCTTGAACAATTATATTTTCCAAGAAATAAGAAAGAAACCCTAATGAAACCCATTAGCTTGCACCCACCCTGAGAGACTCAGTCTGCGTAAATACGACACCAGGTCTCCCGCCTGATCCTCTCCTGCCCTTTCTTCAGCAACGATGGGAACATCTGGAACAGAGGCAGAATCAGTGTCATTTTTCTGGTTCATCTATCTGAAGTCTCTCCTTCCTCAAGGTTTTCCTGTCTCCTTTCAATATAGAATTTACCTGGCTCACCAGTAACAGTGACCTGTAGGTCCTGCTCGGCTCTTTTTCCAACCATCATTCCCTTCCTCACATCTCCTCCCAAGACCTTGCAAATGTCTTCAAGCTCCTTCAGAAAACCCAAATGCCTCCACTGTGCTGCTTCCTGAAGTCAGCCTGCTAGACACACTCCATGACCCACCCCAGGGGAGTCTGGGGTTTCGCCAGTGATAGTAGATGGGAGTGTGAAGAATGACATAAGTGGAGCCATTTTTAAATGGAACCAGAGCAGCCATTCCAGAGGAATTCCTTGAACCTTTGGAATGTTTGAACTGGGCAAAAAACCTTTGGCCTGGACCAAAGCAACACTGTCTTTAAACAGCTGTTTGCAAAGCTAACAGGAAAGCAGATATTCTGACCACAAGGACTGATGATTATAGATTCTTTCTGAAGACAGAGTCAGTCATCAGCCATGTTTAGCTACAGAATAATTCAACGTGTTAGCACCAATAGAAATTTCTTCTACTCGTGTCATCATTTCCCTTCCTGTTCTCATAAACTCCTTGCCTTCACCCTGTATTCAGGACACCATTTGGGTTTCGGTCTGAATCGGTGTTTCCAGAACTGCAATTTATTTTTATCAGGTAAGTGCTTATTGCCTCTGATTTGGGCTTTTTATTTTTAGGTTAACAGGAGTTAATCAGATAGTAAACCCAACCACTGCAGATTAACAAAATGCCTTAATCTATTAAGGGATGTCTACAAAATAGTACGGCTGCTAAGGTTTGGAGCACTGGGGCCAGCCTGGGACTCCACTTGGAGTCCTTCAAGTATTCCTGCATGGACAGTTCTGTCCACACCAGCCCCACCTCAGGGGATAGGTCATTAAAATGAGATGTTCCCACAAGCAGACCTTTCAAAAATAAGTACATGGTCTGTTTGTTTTTAGCTTCACAACACATGCTCAAGGCATTTTTTAAAATGTATAAATAGAGGATGGGAGAAAATGGCAGCCAAATAGGCAGATCTTTCTTGCATCCTCTCCCAGACCTAGACTGGAAAGAAAACTCAAGTGGGGAACATACACCCAGAATTATCAACTGAGGCTCAGCTGAGCTGGAGACATAGCGAGGAAGGACGGAAAATACCTGGAGACCTATAGGCAGGGCGAGGTCTCGGGAGGAGCTGACCCAGCTTCCAGGGGTGGCAGGTGGAGAGTGAGGAGGGATCTCTCAGCTACAGGAGGGACTGTTCCCTTAGAAGGTCGAGGTCTGGAACCCAGGCTGAGGTCCGGAACCAGACCCAAGGCCCGCAGACCACGTAACATCCAGCTGCCAAAGGTAGTAGCTGGCAGCTAAGAAGTCTGGCGCCAATAGACTGGAGCTGGTCAGTTTGTGTGTGTGTGTGTGTGTGTGTGTGTGTGTGTGTGTGTGTGTGTGTGTGTGTGAGAGAGAGAGAGAGAGAGAGAGAGAGAGAGTGAGAGAGAGAGAGAGAGAGAGAGAGAGAGTGTGTGTGTGTGTGTGTGTGTGAGAGAGAGAGAGAGAGAGAGAGAGAGAGAGAGAGAGAGAGAGAGAGAGAATAACTCAGGGCGCAGGAGTTTAATTTGCAGCTACTCACCTGAGGCTTTGGTGCAGGGAGGGCGATGCAGACTTGAGGTGCCTAAGGAGAGGCTGGATGGGAAGCATTGCAGGGAGACATGGAAAAGCAACAGTCAGGAGTCCTGCATTGGATGGTATCCTCCCAAACCAAAATGGCCATTTTTTCTGAGAGGAGGTCACCACTCCCAGAAGCCACAGCTCAGAGAAAAGGAAAAAACCCGCCCTGGGTGATACAGCCTGCCCCACCCTCAGGAGCCTGCCTGCCACACCCTGCATTTGACCTCATCAGAGGAGACAGCAGCAGAGCCCAAGCCTCTGGGTTAGAACAGTTTCAGGAAGTGCCGGTGACTGGAATGGGGATGGAGCCATCCCTCCCACTATCCCAGGAACCTGGCTGGGGCTTTCCCCACATGGGAGAGCTGACAGAAACTCCAGCTTCCCAGCTGATCTGATTGGACTGCACAAGGATCTCTGCCCAGCCGAGGGCAGGAAATTAGAGATCAACTACAGCAAAAACACTCAAACACAGCCAAACACATGGACGCTAAATAGCATGTTACTAAACAATGAATAGATTACCAAAGAGATCAAGGAAGAAATAAAAAACTTCCTGGAGACAAATGAAAATGAACACACAACAACCCAAAATCAATGGAACACAGTGAAAGCAGTCCTGAGAGGGACATTCATAGCATTATAGGCCTCAAAAAACAAGAAAACCTTTGAATAAACTATCTAACTCTACAACTAAAAGAACTAGAAAGACAGCAACAAGAAAAGCCCAAAGTAGCAGAAAGGAAATAAGAAACATTAGAGAGAAAATAAATGACATAGAGATTAAAAAAAAAAAAAAAATATATATATATATATATATATATATATATAATATATATATATATATATTAAATGAAACCAAGAGCTGGTTCTTTGAAAAGATAAATAAGATTAATGAACCTTTAGCCAGACTCATTAAAAAACAAAGAGAGAGGGTCTAAATTAACAAAATCAGAAACAAAGGAGGTGAGGTAACAACTGACCCCACAGAAACACAAAGAATCAGAAAAAAATACTATGAACAACTATATTCCAACAAGCTGGACAACCTGGACAAAATGGACATATTCCTAGAAAAATACAACCTTCCAAAACTAAATCAGGAAGCATAAGAAAACCTGAATAGGCTGATAACAACTAATGAAACTGAAGTAGTAATTAAAAAAACTCCCAGTAAACAAAAGCCCAGATGGCTTCATAGGGGAGTTTTACCAAACATTCAAAGAAGAACTAACACCCATACTCCTCAAACTATTCCAAAAAATCCAAGAAGAAGGAACACGTCCAAGCTCTTTTTATGAGGCCAGCATTAGCCTAATTCCAAAACCAGATAAAGACACTACAAAGAAAGGCCAATATCCCTGATGAACATCGATGCTAAAATCCTCAGCAAAATATTAGCAAATCAGATCCAGCAATACATTAAAAAAGATCATACACCATGACCAAGTGGCATTTATTCCAGGGATGCAAGGCAGGTACAATATCCGCAAACCAACAAATTGGAAAATAAAAATCGCATGATCCTATCAATTGACAGAGAAAAAACCTTTGACAAAACCCAACACCCAATTTTTATAAAAAATCAGCAAAGTGGGAATAGAAGAATCATACCTCAACATAATAAAGGCCAACATCATACTCAATGGGCAAAAACTAAAACTATCTCCCCTAGGAATAGGAACAAGACAGGGATGTCCTCTTTCACCACTTACTATGCAACTGTAAAAACGAAGACTCTCACACCCTTTGAGGCAGTATGGAGGGACTGGAGAGCATTATGCTAAGTGAAATAAGCCAGTCAGAGAAAGACAAGTATCACATAATCTCACTCATATGTGGAACCTAATGAACAAAATAAACTGATAAACAAAATAGATCCAGAGACATAGAAGCATGGAATAGACTGAAGAATCTCAGGGAAGGCGAGGGTGGGTGGGGTTGGGAGAGATTAACCGGGGAACTTATATGCATAAATGCAGAGCCCATGGACACAGACAATATTGTAGTGAAGGCCTGGGAGGAGTAGGGGTGGTGTGGAGGGGGCCAATGGGAAAACAAAAGGGTGAACATCTGCAATACTTTCAACAATAAAGATAAATTTAAAAAATATAGGGCAAAACAAGGGAAGAAAGAAACAATACCTATAAGCATTCACTCATATTCTCACATAAGGTTATCTTAAAAACAAAACAAACAAAACAAAAAAACAACCCTTCCCCAGTCAATGTGCTGAAGAGGTGGTACATGAGTGAAAGCTATGACTCACAATTAACATGTGAAGTCTGCGTGTCTCCTGTTTGCTTGCCAGTGTTTTGCTGTGTGGTGCCCCCAGAAAACTTTATCTGTAAAGAGCCAGATAGTAAATATTTTAAGCTTTGTGGGTCACATAGGTTTCCATCACATATTCTTATTGGGTTTATTTTACAACCCTTTAAAGGCGTAAAAAAACATTGTAGCTCGAGAGCCATTATAGGGCAGCATTTGGCCACATTGGCCATTTGCAGGCTATCATCACACAGTCTGCCTTGGAACATCTTTGATGCTTAAACGTCGATGCATGACAACCACCTCTGAACAGACAAAATTACTGATTAAGCAAATACAGAACATTAAGAAGCTTTTGCTTAAAAGCAAAGTGCTTTTTTTCAAATGGTGCTAAAAGAGTACAGTTCTGCCTAAACCATTTTATTGGCTTCACACAATTCCAATCGCTCTCCCAGAGCTGTCTGTGTTTCCTTTTGGGTTTTTGTTTTGTTGGTTTTGCTTTAGGGAAGGAGGGCAGAGCTTAGGAGAGATAGAGGAAAAAGAATTTGGCAAAATGATTCTATAATTTATACTTTAAAAATTAAAAGGCTAAATTAGGTAAGTACCTGTAAGAAGAAATACAACCTCTCAAATAATAACCTATGACAGACTCTAAGATATATAAAACATGAATACATGATGAAGTAATGACAAAAGTTTTTGGTGGCTTATTCAACAAAACTATTGCTGAGTCAACTGATTATCTAGAGGGGGAAATCAAATTAGATTTTTTAATCTCAAAATATACTCTAAAATAAATTCCAAATAAATCACATAGGTAAAATTTTAAAATTATATTAGAGGAGTTAGAAAAATATGCAGTTAAATATATTTCTTTTCTTTCTTTATGGAGAAAGGCATTCTCAACCTATGGCAGAAATCATGCACACACACGAAAGATATAATGAAAAACTTAACAATTAAAAACAGTATACTAAATTAATAAATTTATTTTTACATAATAAATTGTATATTATAATGTTATTTAGTAAATTAAAATGACAAATAAATTTAGTAAATTAAACACATGTAAACATAAAAAATTTATTAAAAAATAAAAGCCAACTACTAATTATGAAAACATTTTCAACAAATATATTGGAGAAAGCATCAATATCCTTAACATACAAAGGGCCCTTATAAACTGTAAGAAATATACTAGACTTTAATAGATGAAAAGAAGAGGGGTTTTTTTAAGGAGTAAAAATATAATATACAGATTTTAAAATTTTCAACCTCACTGGTAATAAAAGAAATGCAAATTGAAACAGCATCATTAGTTTTTGGTTATCAAATTAGCCACGCAAACACACAATGCCAGTTGGGAGTAATGAGTCCCAGCTTCCCACCTACTGCTGGCTGGAATGGAAATTCACTCTGGTAAGTAATTTGGCAAGCATTATGTATCATGTATCTTTAAAGTGGCCAAACTTTTTAACCTATTAATTTCCCTTAGAGGATCAATCGAAATGAAATAATCATAAATCTGGACAAAGATGGGTGCACTAAGATACCCACAGAGTCTAGCCAGCAAGGCTCAGGTGGTTGAGCGCTGACCTATGAAACTTCACTTTGCAAATACTGGTTTCCTATGTGCCAGACTTGGCTGCTTCCTGTTTATCAAGAGTAATTATGACCCAGTCGGTGTTGCTCAATGGTTGACCATCGACCTATGAACCAGGAGGTCACGGTTCGATTCCCGGTCAGGGAACATGCCCAGGTTGAGTGTTGGATCCCCAGTTGGGGCCATGCAGGAGGAAGCTGATCAATGATTCTCCCTCATCATTGATGTTTCTATCACTCTCTCCCTCTCCCTTCCTCTCTGAAATCAATTAAAAAAATATATTTTTAAAAGCTATACACATAAAGCTGGAGACAATTTAAAGTCCTAACACTGGGGAATGATTAGTAAGTTATAGCATGCACATACTATGAAATATTGTATTGCCTTTAAAATTAGGCTCATGAAAACTTTTTCATGATGGAGAATTTATTGTGATCTACATTAAATGAGAAAGGAGAATACAAAACTGTGTATGTGTTGGGATGTAAGGTATGATAACATGCACATACAAACAGACACACACATACACTAATAAAAAAAATGCAAAAATGGCCAACAGCATTCATCACTAGAAATTGGGATTACAGGTTGTTATTTTATTCTTTGTATATTTCTACATTTTCCACAATTAATATATTTTTATTTCATAGTCAGAAAAAATATACCTTGAAGACAGGCCACAACCCCTCTGATACTCATAAAGCCAAAACTTATTCTAAACTATAATTACACAACTAAAACAACCTCAGGCATCTAATCTAAGAGCTTGTATTGCAGATTAAAAACCATTATGACTATTTTATAAAACTAAGGCATATCCTAAATCTATCAAGGTCTCATTCCAACCTGCAACCAGCCCTATATTAATAACAGAACACTCTGTATAGGCAAGACACAGGTCTGAGAGTAAAAGCACCAGTATCAATAAAAGGAAAGGATCCATGTAAAAACCCTGTAAGCAGCAAAGCTGAATTCATTACAAGGAAAATAATCAATAACCTTGATTTTATATTAGATCAGAGTAACACCTTCATGTAGGCCTGCTCTCACTCTGACAGGCAGCTGGGAACAAGACTCACCAGTTACTTGATTCGAATACAATGAACAAAGGAAACAATGTGGGATTATTAATGAATCAAATAGGGAGAAATGAGTAACACTGGGGACCATGATGCAACGGTACCTAAGACACCCTCTAATGAGGACAGGAAGGATCTAATCCAAATGCTCAAGTATCAAGTTCATTTTGGCAGAGAGGAAATGCTGGGGTAGAAACTGTAGATTGTGCAGCCACACTCGCAGGGGGTGAAATCCCCACCGCACCCACATACAAACTGTGTGCTCTTTAGCCCGACTCCTAATCTCTCGGAGCATCAGTGTCCTCGCCGGCCATCAAACATAAATCGTCATTCACCTTGCAGGGTGGGGGTAAGGTCTGAGGCAATAACTACTGGATGCCTGGTTAAAGGCCCGGTAGGTCTAACAATGAATGGAGCCCATTACTCTTTTATGAAACCAGGGGCCACGGAGGCCAACCATGCATCCCGGATGCTGTGGACACTGCTTGTCCCTTTCCTGGCCGACTTGCAGGCACGGGGGCAAAGCCTTGCTTGGAGCTGGCAGGGGGGCTGAGACAGGTAGGAAGAGAATAAATCGGCAGTAACCCTGAGTAATTATATAAACCCAGGCTCTGTCAGTCTCTGGGTTCCCCGGGCAGCTGGCCCGGGCTCTGCTCCACCATACCTCAACCCAGATCCCTAACAGCCTGGGACAGAACTGAGGACAACGAGATGGAAAAAAACAGCAAAATAATCCTCAGAGAAGGAACAAAATAACTACAGAAGGTGAGGGAGGGAAGATGAAAATTAGAGAAAATACAATAAGCCTTATAATTACAAGAAAAAATAACAAGAAGTAAATTAGGAATGAGAAACCAACAACTCTAGAATAAGCCTACTGAATAACACTTTCAAAAAGATGTTGAACAAAGGATGAAGAAAATTGGCAGTGATGGGAGGCATTAATGAAGACAAAAATCAATATAACTCAGTAGAAAGCCAAGAGAAAAATACTAGAAATACACAGTAAGTATGGGTAATATAAGAATGCTGCCTGGAGTGCAAT
Source organism: Myotis daubentonii (assembly GCF_963259705.1). NCBI lineage: Eukaryota > Metazoa > Chordata > Mammalia > Chiroptera > Vespertilionidae > Myotis > Myotis daubentonii. The sequence continues at coordinate 195,045,905 of NC_081841.1, forward strand.
CAGGACCCTAAGAGAATTAGACAATGACCTTGGGGTGGGGGGCGGGGGAGGGGGGGGCCGCGGGGCTTGCAAAGCTCCAGCCATCACCAGAAGCTGATGAAAGATCCCAGGTGGAATGGCTGATAATTGAAAAGTTAAAGGGCAATTCTAACAACTTGTCAATGGATTAAGGCCTCAGTTTTCAGAGAAGTAATATAATTTGAGGAGATACTGAAAATCATTAGCAACATTAAAATGGACTGTAATTACATTATGGCTAGTGAAATAATGTAATAATGAGCCCTTATTTAGAAACTAAAAACAATTATGTCAGACAGATGTGACAGCTCCTTACTTTGTTATGGGGTGGGGCCGCAACATTAGTAACAGAGAAACAGAATTTCTGGAGGATGAGGCCCAGAAATCAAGATTTTAAAAAGATTCCCAGGTGATTCTAATGTGCAGCCAAGGTTGAGAACCACCATAATGGATAAAGAAGCACCATCCTGTGTGAGAAAGACCCGGTTGCGAATCTCAGTTCTGTCCCCTTACTAGTTTGCACATGTTAGTTAAACGCTCTAAGCCTGAATTTCTCATCTGTCTCATTGGTGTGTCACAAATACTTGACAGGAAGACCTAGCATACAGTAAGAGCCATATAAACGGTACCTACTGTGAAGCTGAAGAGCATCTATTGCGTGGAGCTATGTTTTAAGGAGGAGGGAAAACACACACACTTCCCCAGTGTCAAGACCTTGTCAAGTTGCTAAGAGGAAAGAATGACAGCCACGTTGATAAACAGTCTGGTGTCTGGTGCTCAGCTCCTCAGAGAATACATGCCTTACCTCCTCTGTCCTAGCAACAAGGTTAGAACTACATGGCTCAGTGACTGAGCCCACCACTCAGCATCCGGGGACCTGTCTACTATCCCCAAAATAAGAGCCCACCTTCTGTGGCCCCCTGGCATCCCCCACAGTAGGCCTCACAGACGCACAGCAGCCAACCTTGGGCATGACAGGCCACCCTGAAGGTCATTTCCAGGAATCCCACAGCAACAAGGGCATTCCTACCAGGTTGGGAGGGGTCAGCTGAGTGGCCTCTTGCCGTGTATCACCTTGGCCCGGCGCCACGTTCAACACACTCGATAAGAAACGAGTATTTTCTGATCGACGCCAGTGACTAAAAATGACCACGTGCTTCTACATGCCTCTTGGGATGTAAAGTTATGTTTGCTTCTCTTTCATTTCCCCAGCTCATCTGGATATTTAGAAAGAGAGCCTAGTGATCGTCTGCTAAATGAATTAAAAATGTGTATCTCGGCGCTAATCATAATTCTCACCACAGTCTCGAGCTGTGTTTCAGGAGAGCAGACTATGCACTCTGTAAAAGTCAATGGCTGGATTGTTTGCCAAGTGTAAAACAGAGAAGAGGACTGCAAATATCTTGGATTGCTCGAAATTACTAAGTGAAGGTCACATGTTATAGGATACTAGAATCTGGTCCAATTTACTTTAGAAAGTATATTAATATTTAAAAGCCTTTAGGAGAAACTGTTTCGCCTACACCCTAAGTGAAAACTGTATGGTCAGCTCGGTTGGCAGCAAGAATTTGTATAATGAGACGGTTGAGTAAAAGAAAGAGGCTCTCTATGGTGTGCCCATCTCGGAAAACAAACGCAACAGACAGCGCTGCTCAGCCCAGACACTTCAAGGAGCCTTCCAGAGGCCAGGCACCGATGCAAACTGAAACATGAAATACATGTTTTTCGGGGGTTTGCCAAACAGTTTGTTTTGTTTCAGTATCTCAAAAATACTTTAGAAGTGAGTGAATATAATGACAGCTTGTTGCATATTACACAGTTCCTCTTTGAAAACAGCTCATTTTTCCACAATATAAGAACAAAGGATTCTCTTCCAACTCCTACCCAGGAGCCTGTTGCAAAGCTTTAAGCAAGCTTAATCAAATGTCCAAATATGTATGGGTTCTTAACATATTCATGAATAAAATTGTATTTTTAAAAATTAAAGTTAAAATCTGACTGTGAAAACAAGTATGAGAATACTTTGTTGGCAGGAATGTATCACTTATTGGAGGGCAACGTGGCAAGACTAAAACCTATACTTTGACCATTTCTAGATTCCATTTCTATAAATTTACCCTGCAGACACACTATCACATGTACACATGCTATTTCACCAAAGCTTCTTACAGTATTGTAAGAATGGAAAAACCTAAATGCCCACCAACTGGGAACTGGATAAATCAATTATATCCATAAAACAGAATAATGTAGAGTCACCAAAAAGAATAAGGCAGTTGTATACATAATAAACTGAACCAATAACCACATGGAAATCTCACATTGTTAAGGGGTTTTTTTGTGTGTTTTTTTAAAGCAAGGTGTGGAAGTATATAGAATATGCTACTGTTTATGTGTATAGAAATGATAAAGACAAAGAAATGCTCACATATAATATTAGCAGTTAACCAAGAAACCAGAAACACCAATCAGAAAGGATATATGCACCCCTATGTTCATAGCAGCACAATTCACCATAGCTAAGATCTGGAAACAGCCTAAGTGCCCATCAGTAGATGAATGGATTAGAAAACTGTGGTACATCTACACGATGGAATACTATGCTGCTGTAAAAAGGAAGGAACTCTTACCATTTGCAACGTCATGGATGGAACTGGAGAGCATTATGCTAAGTGAAATAAGCCAGTCAATAAAGGAAAAATACCACATGATCTCACTCATTCATGGACAATAGAGACCATTATAAACTTTTGAACAATAATAGATACAGAGGCAGAGCTGCCTCAAACAGATTGTCAAACTGCAGCGGGAAGGCCGGGGAGGGTTGGGGGGCAGGAGGTAGGGGGGTAAGAGATCAACTAAAGGACTTGTATGCATGCATATAAGCATAACCAATGGACATAAGACACTGGGTGATAGGGGAGGCTAGGGGACTGTCTAGGGCGGGGGGATAAAATGGATACATATGTAATACCCCTTGTAATACTTTAAGCAATAAAAAAAAAAAAAAAGTTTGCCCACCCCCCAAAAAAAAAAATATTAGCAGTTAATATTTGTTGAAGGTATTCTGCATGCCAAGAATTGCTCTGAGCGTTTTATATGAATTATCTCATTAGTTCTTCTCAGCAACTCTGAGATATACTATTTTTTGAGAGATATACTATTAATATACCCATTTCACAGATGAGAAAGCTGTGGCACAGTGCAGTTAAGGTCACGAAGTTAGCGGCCAAGGTTCAAACCCTGTCTGGTCCCAGAGCTCACCCCCTTAGTCACAACTATTTGCACTTTCTTGTTTATATATTATCTCTGAAAGTGTTCATAAAAAACCTGGTAAGAGCCAGCTGAGGTGGCTCAGTGGTTGAGCATCGACCTGTGAACCAGGAGGGCACAAGCCTGGGTTGCTGGCTCAATCCCCAGTGGGGGAGGGGGAAGGGTGGTGCAGGAGGCAGCCAATCAATGATTCTCTTTCATCATTGATATTTCCATCTCTCTCTCTCCCCATCCCTCTCTCTCTGAAATAAAAAAACACACATGTTTTTTAAAAAAACTGGTATGAAGAGTAGTCCCCAAGAAGGGAACTGCCTGGCTAAAGGTTGGAGATGGGAAGGAGGTTAACTTTTCACTGAACCTTCTGAACTCTGTACATGTGTGTGACCTTTCCAAAAATAAATAAACATGTGTAAAAAAATTTTATTCTACCTGCTTGGATTAATTGGCAAGGACAATATGAATTACTAGGGGCCCGGTGCACGAAATTCGTGCACTGAGTGTGTGTGTGTGGGGGGGGGAGTGTCCCTCAGCCCAGCCTGCCCCCTCTCACATACTGGGAGCCCCCAGGCGTTGACCCCCATCACCCTCCAATCGCAGGATCGGCCCCTTGCCCAGGCCTGATGCCTCTGACAGAGGCGTCAGGCCTGGGCAGGGGACCCTCATTTCCCCCCATCACTGGTTCTGCCCCCAGCCCAGGCCTGATGCCTCTGGCCCAGGCATCAGGCCTGGGCAGGGGACCCCCAGACCCCTCCGATTGCTGGCTCTGCCCCTTGCCCAGACCTGATGCCTCAGCCAGAGGCGTAGACCCCCATCACCCTCTGATCACCTGATCGGCCCCTTGCCCAGGCCTGACGCCTCCGCCAGAGGTGTCAGGCTTGGACACGGGACCCCCATCTCCCCCTGATCACTGGCTCTGGCCCCCGCCCAGGCCTGAGGCCTCTGGCCCAGGAATCATGTCTGGGCAGGGGACCCCCATCTCCCTCTGATCGCTTGCTCCACCCCCCGCCCAAGCCTGACGCCTCTGACCCAGGCTTCAGGCCTGGGCAAGGGGACCATCATATCCCCCCAATCCCCGGCTCCGCCCCCCACCCAGGCCTGATGCCTCGGCCAGAGGAGTTGACCCTCATCACCCTCCGATCACCAATCACCAGATCGGCCCCTTGACCAGGCCTGAGGCCTCCGGCAGAGGTGTCGGGCCTGGGCAGGGGACCCCCAGCTCCCCGCGGTTGCAGGCTCCGCCCCTGCCCAGGCCCAATGCCTCTGGCTGAGGCGTCCGGCCCGGGCAGCGGGGACCCGCAGCTGCAGCGGTCCCGCGATCGTGGGCTCCGCTTTAGGCCCAGGCAAGGGACCCCTAGCTCCCGGGACTGCCAGCTTCGACCGTGCCCAGCTCCCATCGCTGGCTCCACCCCTACTTCCTGCTATCACTGGCCAGGGAGGAAAAGGCGCCTGATTCTCCGATCATGGCTGGGGGGCAGGGCAAAGGCGGCCCCAGGGCCGCCTTTGCCCTGCCCCCCAGCTCTTAGCTACCCCCTGGGTTTCCAATCACTGTCAGTGGCAGGGGGCTTCTTCCTGCTTTCCCTTTCGCCTCCCTGCATTGTGCCTACATATGCAAATATACCGCCATCTTGTTGGCAGTTAACTGCCAATCTTAGTTGGCAGTTAACTGCCAATCTTAGTTGGCAGTTAACTGCCAATCATAGTTGGCAGTTAATTTGCATATAGCCCTGATTAGCCAATGAAAAGGGTATCGTCGTATGCCAATTACTATTTTTTCTCTTTTATTAGTGTAGATGTTATGAATAAAATATATATTTTTGAATAAATATAGTTTTATTCATATATTTACTTGTTTTTAAGGACTTAAAAAAATGGGAAATAAAACCTCACCCAGTACAGAATTCACAATTATGTATATAAACAATTTTTAAGATAATAAAGGGGAATAATAAAATACGCATACCAAAAAATAGCATGAAGTCTATTGCTACAGGTGAGGTCTGAGGCTCTTCACTTACAACAGATTATCCCAGATGCGCATCAAAGACAGAAGTTTTTAGACTTTGTTATTTCTACATAAAGAGACCAATTAAATGCATTCCAGGTAGCAGAAAAGAACAAATGCATACTTGATCTATCTCTTAATTATGACCTTGCTCTAACAATAACAGAGAAACACAGCCATTTTTTTCTGATAGAGAAAACATTCATCATAAAATATGAAATCATGCCATCATCTATACTAATAAAAGGGTAATATGCTAATTAGACCAGGAGACCTTCCGGATGTCCTTGCATACAAAGCTATGGTGGCGGGGCTTAGGCAGAGGTGGTTAGGGGCGAGCAGGCGGGGGGTGGCAACTGGGGGCAAGCAGGCTGGCAGTGGGGGGGCAGTTGGGGGTGAGCAGGCCAGCAGGGGTGGTCAGTTGGGGCCAAGCAGGCCGGCGGGGGTTGGGGGGCAGTTGGGGGTGAGCAGGCGAGTGGTTAGGGGCGAGAGTGGTAAGGGGCAATCAGGCAGGCAGGCAGGTGGGCGGTTAGGAGCCAGCGGTCCTGGATTGCGAGAGGGATGTCCAACTGCCGGTTTAGGCCCAATCCCACAGTTGGATATCCCCTGAGAGGTCCCAGATTGGAGAGGGTGCAGGCCAAACAGAAGGACACCCCCCTCATGCATGAATTTCGTGCACTGGGTCACTAGTAACATATAAAAGGTATAAAATGTGAGGTAGGACCCTTGTTTTGTGTGTTTATCTGGAATACAAGGTCAATACCCAGAGCAGTGCTCCTCAAACCTGAATGTGGGTACATATCACAGAGGCCTTGTGATATGCAGATGCTGGTTTAGAGAGTCTGGGGTTGGACCCAAAACTCCACATTCCTAATGAGCTCCCAAACAATGCCTGTACTGTGGTGGGCACACTGCATTTTGAGTAGCAAGGTGCTAGACAATTTGTGTAAAACAACTATAATTTGATAAATTAAGTTTTAGAACTAAATTGCAGCTATTAAAATCTCAGCCCCTTCTGAAGCTTTTGAAAATTCAGCCAAGAAATAGATTTGAATAGATTTGTATTTCCTCTTGAAAACTGAGCAGTGTGCCATGAAGAGGGAAGATGTACCTGCAAATATGCTGCTTTCAAATTTGGTCAGCAATTCAAAGTGGATTTCAAAAGAATCAGGAGAGGATCTGGTTCCAAGAGTGGTTGAGAAGAGCTAGTAATTAGCACACCCTTGTTTACATAAGTGGGCAATTTCCAAGCACTTACATGTTTTCAGCTTAATGACAATTCATCATATGAGCACCAGTAACTCTCAGGTGCTGATGACAAGAGCAATATGGTCCCTGTCCCCCAGCAGATTAGACAGGGAAACAGAGCAGCTGCCCGCCTCACAGGAGGGTCCCTCACAGGAGACAGGTGCTGCTAGAAAACGTGTGTGAGGGGTGCAAACAATGCACCTAATTGCTGAAGACATTCAGAGCAAAGAAACAAAACCCCTGAGGTAAGGAAAGCAGGTGGGGTGGGTTTGGTGATGATTTGAGGGAGGGAGGGAGCCGGCCTCTGAGACAAGGTGAAGAAAGGCAACCCAAGGAGAGCAGAAGAGAGCAGCACACCCAGGTCACAGTCCGAACGGGGCCCAGGCAGAGCCAGGGGCGCACCCCTGTCTAGCGCAGACCCCTGTATGAAGAGCCGAGACAACGCTGTGTTCCCAGGGTGAGGCCAGGAGAGGTTTCAATCTGACCTCATTTACAATGGTAACTGGAAAGTCCCTGACTCAGGAGTCACCGGATAATTCTAAAGTACGCAGCGTCCAGAGAAAACCGGGTAACAAAGAAGAAAATGGTCGGACAGGAGGGACCAGTCCTCAAAGTCAACATTCTCTCTGGGCCTCGGTTTTGCCAACTGTACAGAGGTCAGCAAACTTTCCTAAAAAGGGCCAGGCAGTAAATTAATTTTAGACTTTGCTGTTGCATGCCAAAACATCCATAGGCGATATGTAAATGAGTGAATAGGAACATGGCCATGTTGCAATAAAACTTTATTTTACAGAATGGGCAGCAGGTAAGATGGATTTTCTAATGCCCTGAATTGTAAAATGGGGAAGATAATAACTTTCCTAATATTAAGTATTTCTGGATCAAGATCAGGAGGGGAAGTTGATATAACTGATGAGTGACACTGACATCGATTCCAATATTCATTGACTATAACGTCTATGTACATCTAGATGCATTTGCTCCCTGTCCTCGTTACCTCCATCCCTCCTAATTCACGGGGGGGGGGGGGGGGGGCGTCTCCTCTCCTCCTCCTTCCTCCTCTGGAGCCTCACTCCTTAAACTTCTCCTGTCTAGAACCTTCAACCTCCCTCTCTCTATTGCCTCTCTCCATCAGTATACAAACAGCACAGATGTATTCCGCTCCCCAAAATAATAACCCCCACTTCTTTGGCTGTGTCCCTTTGTATCTGCCACTCCGCTCACAGCCAACCTCGGGAAACAGCAAACTGTACCGGCTTTCCCCACTTCTCAGCATACCCACTTAAAATCCCTGAACGAATGGGATTTTGACCCCACTACTTTTTCTGTAAGAGACTTCCCCAAAATCAATGGGCGCTTCTCAGTCGTTAACTCACTTGATCCCTTTCTAGCAATGGAAACTACTGACCGTCACCCCTTCCTTCGAACTCTCCCCCACCCGGTCCCTCCTTGGCTTAAGAGGCGACTCCAGCTTCTGCTGCCGGTGGCCTCTGGCTATCAGCCTTCTTCACGTGCTACTCCTCCTCCTCCTCCAAGTGTTTCCATTCACCTGGTCCCTGCTTTGAGCTCCTCTCTGTCTATGTGATAATTTATGGAATATAGGTTTGAGAGTCATAAATTCGTTATTTTAATTGAAGCCTTAGAAGTGAATTCTGAACGGATGAAAACTGAATCTTAGCCCCTCTCTTCAGACCCGCTCCACCCTCCCAGGTTCACTGGCCAACATCCTCCTAGTTACCCAACTCATAACATTTCTGTTTCTCTGTTTCTCTGCTTCCTCAACCCACATTTCCAACTGGTGGTCATCTCCTGTCAGTTTTAATTTCTCATCGTTCTCACATGTTGCCAAGTGACTCCCATGAAGACTTCTCCATGTGACTAGGAGCTTAGCTCTGGGCGGCGTTGACCCTGTTGATGCTCCGACAGATGGCAACCCTGCCTCTCTGACGGCAGAGGTCTCCCACTGCCGCTTCTCGGGCACTGGCTACCACTACCATCGGAGGCTCCTTTTCATGGCCTGCTGTCTGCCTCAGGACCCTCCCCCTGGTCCAACCCCATGGCTTTAAGCCCCATCTATCTGCATGCCTTTGGTACTCAACCCGAATCTTTAACCGTACGTTTCTCCTGAGCATCAATCGGGCCCCTACACCCAGCTACTCACCCACACCTCTGCTTAGTTATCCTAAAGTGCACGGTGGCTGTAGGTTTCTGACTGCCCAGCACGCCTCCACACGCCCCTCCCGCTCTCCTCTGTAATGGAACTCATCTTCCTTGTGCGGAAGCCATCCTAGGTGGTGTCCCACCAAAAGCAGGGCCCCGTCAGAGCCCTGCACCCTCTCCGCAGGCCCGGTGCACAGAAGTGCCTTGTTCCACAGTCACTGAAGACACACCTACTGACTACATTTAGAGCGCCTGGGAACCTCCACACGAGGGTGCAAACATGAGTCATCGAGGCAGTCACAGCCGCGGGACATAATATTTTCCAGCTGTTCCTCCAAATACGAAATAAACAAGAACTAGAAATACTCAATCACTTTCCTACCAGGTCATATCCTGTTAATATCATAATGAGCTTTAAACACGTTCAATGTTTAACATTTAAAATCTGACCGAATCGTACTGCGAAGCTTACTCTGTGACTGTGTGACATACTAGAGGAGCAGAGCCTGTAGTCGGGGGAACCTGGACCCAAATCATAACAGCCCCGCCCCCTATGATTGCATCATCAGAACACGTTATTTTTGCCTCAGTTTCCCCATCTTTAAAATGAAAATCTTGTGGGATCTTTAAAGATTTAGATCAGGTCATTTAAAAAAAAATGCCCAGTACAAAGTATATTTTCCAGAAGTATCAGGTAAAGTAACGATTTTCAACCTTTTTCATCTCATGGCACACATAAACTAATTACTAAAAGTATGGTATACTTTACAGTGATCTAACCTCCCCCCCCCCCAAAAAAGGCATAATTTTTAGTCATTCACATTGTTGTATTAGCTGTTGTCACTTCTTAAAATTTGACAGTCTAAGAGAAAAGAAGTCAGTGCCCCTGACTAAATAGTCAGTAATGGCATGTTTTAAAGATTCTTGCAGCACACCCATTGAAAATCGCCGAGATAAAGCAAACTCAAGATTTAAAAGAAAGCATTTTCCATTACCACTAAAATGTAATTTCTTAAAAGTTCAAAAATCACCTCATAATGGAAAATAATTGAAAAGGAAGAGAAATTGAGACATGCCTTCACTCACTTAACAAATTGAGTAATAATCAAATAAATTTTAGGGCAGTAATTTTTGTAGAACAATGTGGCCTAATCTCTCTTCGAAAAAACAAAACAAAACAAAACAACAACAACAAAAAACAATGACTGGCAAAAATCATTTTCCTTTTCCCTGAAAGAGAACCTAGATTTTTCCTCTGTGACAGACCTCTGCTCTATTATGAGCAGACAGAAGTTTTGCCAAACCACTCTAAACCTCAAACATTGAGACAATGCAAAAAAAAAAAAAAAAAAAAAAAAAAAAAAGTCTAAGCTCTTTATCACACGGACGCCATTCCCGAGAAGACTTTCGCCCACTCTGACAGCCTTTCTGAACTATGCATGTGAGATTTCAAGAATCTTTATGCGCCATCCAAATTGCTAGCCGTTTGTAATCCTTTGTTTAGCAGGTTTGCATCCTGTTATTTAATTAAATTCTTTCCTTTAATTATTGAACAAAAATATTCTAACTATCTGCTTAAGGCTTTCCACTGAGTACTCTGGAACTCAGAAAGACGCATAAAACATGCAGCTCGCAGTCTGGTAATGGAGATAAGATTGAAAAAGAGTAAGCGACAAAAATTAGTAAGTTTATGATAAATGCACCCGTGCTACTCTGGTCATTCAGAAGAGAAGATGCCATTCGGATGAGAGCGGGGACATTAGGGATCTTTGTTCAGGGAATGGAAGATTTGAGTAAGGCGCTGAAGATTGTGCAGGACTCGGGCAGAAGAAGGTGGTGGTACATTTCAAGCAGCAGTGAGGGCAACTTGCCCTGGCCGGTTTGGCTTAGTGGTTGAGCATTGACCTATGAACCAGTGGTTTTTTCTAATTTATGTCATGATATCAACAATTATTATGGCTGCCTCCCAAGGACTGCAAGAAAATTTGACTATCTCAAACCCTATAAATATATGAAGAAGAAAATAAAATTCCCCTAAAAATCTGTCATCAAACACTAGCCCTCACATAGGACCAGTCCAAATTCATAGTGCCTGGGTGGCCTGGAAAACCTCAAGCCAAAAATTTGTTGTAAGGCGATCCCTGGTTGGTAGAAACTCAACAAATCTGGCAGCAACAAACATAAATTTCTAGAGGAACCCACCTTCAATCTAGACCTTCAAGAAGCCCAACAGATAAATATACAAAAAAAAAACTGAACTTGCTCTAACTGGTTTGGCTCAGTGGATAGAGCATTGGCCACCAGACTGAAAGGTCCCAGGTTTGATTCCAGTCAAGGGCATGTACCTTGGTTGCAGGCACATCCCCAGTAGGGGGTGTGCAGGAGGCAGCTGATCAATGCTTCTCTCTCATTGATGTTTCTAACTCTCTTCCTTCCTCTCTGTAAAAAATCAATAAAATATATATTTTTTTAAAAAGGACATCTTACGTTTAAAAAAAAAAAAAACACAAAAAAAACTGAACTTACACTTAAAAGTCACAAATATACAGGAGCAAGAATGAGCTGTAACACCCACCCCCAAAAATCAGCAAAGATTTCAGATACTGAAATTATCAAACACAAAACATAAAACAATTATGTTTAAAGTAATGAAAGTAGCAATTGATAATTGAGTATGAAGCAAGACACAATTAAAATAAGCTGATTTTTAAAATAACTGAATGAAACTTTTAGCAATAAAAGCATGTAAGATCAGTGACATTTAAAACACAAAGGATATGGGGTGGGGGTAAGGGGAAGAGATCAACTAAAGGACTTGCATGCATGCACATAAGCCAAACCAATGGACACGGACAACAGGGGGATGAGAGCATGAGTGGGGGGGTGGGGAGCTTGGGGGTTAATGGGGGGATGAGGACACATTTGTAATACCCTAACCAATAAAGAAATTAAAGATAAAAATAAATAAATAAAAATAAAACACAACAGATATGTTTCCGACTAGACACGGAGGAAGAGACACTGTGTGAGCCTTAAGATAAAGCTGAATTAAATTACTGAGAATAAAGCAGAGAAGGACATAACTGGCATATTTAGTGAGAATTAAAAGACATGAGAATGTTGGAGGTGTCTATCAGATCCAGTTAGATTTCCATGAGAAAAGAAAGATAATGTATCAGAGGCAATATATGAAGAAATAAATAGCTGGGTGTTTTCTAGAACTGATAAAAACACCCATTCAGAGACATAGAAGATCCAATAATTCCAGAACAGATTCATTAAAAGACCTCCACACCTAATACAGAACACCAAAGACAAAGGGATCTTAAAAGCAGCCAGAATGAAAAGACAGATTACCTTCAAAGGGGCAACAAGGAGCCGATTTCTCAAGAGCTACAATGCAATTTCTGATGAGGGCACATACGAGAAGCAATCTATGAATGCATAAATAAGTGGAACAACAAACTGATGTTCTCTCTCTCTCTCTCTCTCTCTCTCTCTCTCCAATAAATAAAAACTTAAGAAAAAAATAACAAGGGAGTAACAAATACATCATGGAAAGAGTGTTTTAGACAGGGGAACAGAAAGTACAAATGTCTGGAGATGAGCCCATGCTTGGGATGTTTGGGAAAGGACTGCATGACAGAGGCAGAGTCAGTGAGGAGAGCCAGGGGACGAGGGCAGAGGAGTACCATGGGGCAGACTACATGGGCCTTTAAAGCCAATTTTAGAACCTGAACTTCTCCACGGTGGAGGTCAGAGGAGGGATCCAATAAGGCACACCGGCTGAGCCCCTGGTGCTGAGTGTCTAGACATCATCAGTTAGACGCCTGAGGCGGAGAGGTCTCGGGCATCAGCTTTATAGTCTTCAGATACAAGCTGTCTGTAAGGCACTTTTCTTCTTTTTTTTAATATATTTTTTGTTGTTGATAGTATTGCAATATCTCTCATTTCCTCCCCTTATCTCCCCCCTCCCTGTCCCTACCCCCGCACCAGATCTTCACTACCCTATTGCCCTTGTCCATGAGCTATGCATATCTATAATAATAAGAGCACAATATGCTAATTAGACCAGATATCCTTCCAGACAACCTTCCGGACGAAGCCGGGGCTGCAAGGGAAGCCCGGGTCCCGGGTGCCTGCCGGCTGCCGGAGGAGGGAAGCCCGGGTCCCGGTGCCAGAGGGAAGCCGGTGCCAGCAGCTGGGGGAAGGAAGGCCTACTCTTGCATGAATTTCATGCATCGGGCCTCTAGTAAGTATATAAGTTCTTTGGTTTCAACCTTGAGAGCTCACTCAGGCAAAACAATGATAGAAAAATGATGGCTAATTATTATTCAACCAACCATACTTTATTAAGGTATATATCAAGATAGTAACCACCAAGAAAAGTCATGAGGAATTCCAAAATCCAAGCAAGTTCTATGCTCCACTGTGGAGAGCAGGCACGGCCATGGCATACTCAGCCCCAGGGCGCCTTATGTGCCATGCCAGCTCAGCCTGGTTCAGTGACCCTGAGTGGGGGCGTGAAAGGATTGAGAAAAGACAGACAAGAGAATGAAAGCTGGGTCTCGGTGGGACGCTGCTCCCTGATGAGGAGACAGCGCCAGCTCCCACAAGCCGTGTCTTTATTTTATAGCAGATGCCACGAGGCAAAGTAGGGGCGTGATCACGTTGTTTACAGCATTCTCGTGAGCTCCAACCCTACTCAATTACATGCACCTGAACTCTACCACAAGGCACGTGGGGCTACGTGTTCGACCATAGGCTCAAGCTTACAACCACAGCCATTGGCTAAGATTGTGCTGGGAGGGCCCTGCCCTCCAGCTGGGACTTGCACGTGGCAATGAGAGGACCCTGTCCTTTCATTAGTCCGAGGCTTGAACCTGGCCAAAACACTCTACCCGCGCCCCACACTCCCCCAGAGTTTTATCAGCCATGGTATTTTAGCTGGCTTCAACTCCACTAAGGCAATTAGGGGGCTAACAAGTAATACATAGTATTTACCTTCTCATCTACAAACCGTGTGTTAAATAGGTCCTTGAGGTGTGATGCACAAAAGCCAGTATCTGATGGCTAGTTACATTTGATGGGAAGCTGTGAGTAACTAGCTTCATAAGTGGTTTTTCTATTAATCTAGGTAATAGAATCACTTGTTCAATTCTCACTGATAGTGCAAAGGTTATTTTTTTACCCCTCTTTACCATGAACATTTTCTGCAGGATGGCTTTGTCATTTCAATGTCCAATTCTCCTTTATGGGAATATACATTCTGGGCAAGTTTATCAAGGTTTCTCCCAGAAGAAGGATGTACGATATTTCTCTGCTCATCGTGTTAAATTTATACCAAAAAACAGAATACTATCATCCAGTCCCAATTTGCCTATGTCTTCCATCATTTCCCATCTATCACTCTCAACTCCAAGCAACCCTTTCTTTGCCTGAACTATATCACAATCCTTCACTAGGGCTCTTCTCCTAGTCCTAGATGCCCTCCATATTTGGCTTCAACCCAAAACATTAATTTTCATCACCAATTCAAACACTTCCACAAAGCCTTCTGCAAGTAATTGTGTGTTTCCCACAAAACAAAACGTTTCTCAGGAGTAGACAATTCGTCATAGGCATCCCTCAGAATGTGCCTCTCGGTACTGACTCTAAAAGTATTCAAAGTGAACCTGCCCAGATCTCATAAATTACCATAAAAGTGTTGTTCCCCAAAATTGGATACCAGCTTAAATTCTTATTTTTTTTTTCATCCGAAGAGCACAGAACACCCCCTATTCGTCGCTGCCTAGCTTGTTGGCTGAAAGCTAGCAGATCATCCAATTTTGCTTCATCTGTAACCTACAACGCTGTCAGCCCAGACCCTGACCATCAGAGCACATAACCCTCCAGCAAGGCACCTGCACAGCGGACACAGCTGTGCTTCCTGCTCACCACAAGGTGCCCACCTTTTCTCGTGCCTGAAGAGATGGCAGCCAATTATGACTCACACTTATTGAATGCTGATCGTATGCTAGGCTCTGTTCTAAGTGCTTTCTAGGCAGTAATTCATTGAATATTCTAATAACTACAAGGCAGGTACTGTCGTTGTCCTTGGCCTATGGATGAGGAAACTGAGGCCCAGTGAAGTGAAGTGACTTGCCCAGTCTCACAGCTAGGATGTGGCCAGGCCCTGATTTAAACCAGGTCCATCTGTGGGGCTCTGAAGTTCACATTCTTCATTACAATTTCATACATGTGACTATAAAGGGGCTACCGTACTGTCCTGGCCATGGGACCAAAGAGGATAAAAATGTCTGCTCCACAATTTTAAAACAAGAAAGAAAGAAAAAGAGAGAGAGAGAGAGATGAGAGATTTAAGAGTGCAGTCCGGGAGCCAGACAGGCCTGAGCGATCATCCCGGCTCTTTTAACTTAACTATGCAACCTCAGGCAAATTACTTAATCTCCCTAAGCCTCAATTTCCTCATCTGTAAATTGGGGATAATTACACCTTCTATCACTGCTGATGAGTGGCAGAAGTCAGATTCAACCCCATAATCTTTCCATAACACGATGGTGCCACATCCTCCAGAAGATTATAATCTTGCAAAATAGTGGGAAATCCCAGCGCTTCCCTGCTGCCCGCTGGCTTGGAGGCAACTGTACCTCCAACCAGAACCTCCTGCCCCATTACATCGAAAAAGTCTGGGGTTCTGAGTGCCCTCACACAAGACACACTGGATAACAAAGAAGATCACCCGCTTCCTCACCAACAGCTCCACTGGCACACGGGGTGTTCTCAGAGCCACCCCCATCCCATCCCTGCATCAAAGGCGAGAGCATCGAAGATGAGAACGCCGGCACCAGGAGCCAGTGCCTGCTCTGCTCAGAACACACTCCCTCTTACGCAGAGCCAAACACCACATTCTTAAGTGGGATGTGCATCCCCGAAACCTCCTGGAGTGGCCTCATCCTAAGAGGAGAGCGCCTTCCGATCCTCCCACCCCAGAGCTGCAGGGTGCTGGGAGCCTCAGGCCTCATTCCTGGAAACAGGGCAAAGGCTCCGATCGGAGCATATGAAGATGAGTCATGGAGCAGAAAGTACCTCATACGATCGTCACCCAGCACGCGGCCCCGGTGGAATGCTGCAGTCACGCGGCAATACCACGTACCGTTGTTTATAAAATGAAGGTAAAACATTTGAAGTGAAAAAACTCTCTAGAATCTAAGGAATGTACCAAACCAGCAGTGTCTGTGTGAGGGATCTGGCATCACCTCATTCTTTGAGACTTTTCAAATGTCCTGTAATATGAGTACAGAACACACACCCTGCTCATCGCCGCCTGGGTTGTTGGCTGAAGGCTAGCAGATCATCCAATTTTGCCTCATCTGTTGCTACAGCGCTGTCAGCCCAGACCCTGACCACCAGAGCACATAACCCTCCAGCAAGGCACCTGCACAGGTGCCCACCTTTTCTCATGCCTGAAGAGATGGCAGCCAATTATGGCCAAAATAATAATGGCTCACACTTATTGAATGCTGATCGTATCCTAGACTGTGTTCTAAGAGCTTTCTAGGAGGTAATTCATTTAATAATCTAACCACTATGGCACTATAGATTTTTTTAAAAGTAACACAGGCAACATATAGTCTGGATTATCATAAGGACCTTCATTCCTGATCTATTTCACGATCCTCTGGGTTACGTCCCCTATAAAAATAAATGCGACCGACGCCCAGAATGTTCTGTTGTTGTGGGAGGATGTGGTCATCCCTCTGCAGGGGCCTTGAAGTTCGGGTCCAACTCTACTCCTAATAGACGTCCTCATGGAGCCACCACCAGCACGTCAGGTCGTGGATATGTCCTGCCTCGCCAGCTCCTCAGTAGTCTATTTCTTCTCAGAACAGTGTCTCCTCTTAAACTTACTTTGACCAAAGAGTGCCCTTGCATCCCAATATTTCAAGACTTCGTAAACAAGCCCATATGCCACACCCACTATTTCCCTTCCTAATTTTCACTTTTCTCTGATAAAGAGGATAGTTTTAAGTTCTCCCTTCCGGCAGCAGCTCCTCTCCCTCCATCATGTAAAGTTGTCCCTCTCTGCATTTTCTCCTGCTCTTTATTGAAACTCGGTAACTAAAGCAAGTACAACATAAATTTATGCTCCCGACACTCTGATGTTTTCAAAATATATTTTTATTGATTTCGAGAGGAAGGGAGAAGGAGAGAGAAACATCAATGATGAGAGAGAATCATTGATCCGCAGCCTCCTACACGCCCCACACTGGGGATCGAGCCCACAATCCGGGCATGTGCCCTGACTGGGAATCGAACCGTGACCTCCCGCTTCAGAGGTCAACACTTAACCACTGAGCCATACTGGCTGGGCTGATTTTTTTAAAAATCAACGTTAAAATGGAATGTGGACTTGTTTCCTAAATCTTTTGCCTCGTTGCACCCAAGCAAGGAAGATGGGCCACCAGCAGCTCCCCTGGAGACGGGGGAGGAAATTCGGCCAGGGTTCTTGTGCTTGCCGCATCTGCTCAATCGGCTTTGTCTGGTCTGGAACTATGACCTCAATATGTGCGGCCAAGTGTTTCCATCCGTACACAAAGGACACAGGCGTCATTACGTTGTTGTAAGTGAGCTTCCATGAATGGGTCATTCAAGACATCTACCTTATCGCAGAAACAATGCTAGCTCTTTGTACATAAAACAAAATAAAACATTTTCAATTCAGGGGGGAAAATGTTAAGGTGATGTTTTAGTTAAAAAGATTTATCTCGCCCAATAATTGTATGCAATCTAAATAGTGAACCTCTGTGTATTTGCTAGGAAACGGTATTTCCTCTCCGTGGAAAAGCCTCCTATTATTCTATCATTTCCTCTTTCCCGGTCGGAAACCTTTCTGTCCTGAAGCGAAACACAGCAGCTGGCCCCACGCATGCCTGTGTGCAGGAGGCACATCAGAAAGAGACATGTGCTGGGCGTCACCCCGCTGGTCACAGCGGCCAAGGCTGGTGGAAGCTTCACTGGGCCCGTCACTACCGCCCCGTGAGTGATGGGGAGACGGCAGGACCATCTGCTGCGGCACGAGCAGCGCTGCCCGCTCCCCCACTCAGGAGGCTGCCTGCGCAGCCAGCCGCCCTGCGCCCGCAGCCTCTCCCGACAGAGCATGCCTCTGCCTCCAGCTCTCCGCCCCGGGGACAAGCGGAAAGGTCGAAACCTGGGCATTCCCTGCCTGCAGTGCCAGGCACATCTGAAACAACAAAGGGAGAATGGGAACCGCCAGTGTTACACAGACCAGACCGGGAAGAACTGGTGGACGGTAGATCCTGTTAGCCGAGGTTTCACTTCCTACAGTTTCAGGTTCCCATAGTCAGCTGCAGTCTGAACATGTTAAGTGAGAAACTCCAGAAACGGACAAGTCCTAACTTTTCAATGGCAAGCCTTTCTGAGTCGCATGAGCAGTGCTCGCTCCGTCCCGGGACATCATCATCCCTTTGTCCACCAAGTCCACACTGTGTATGCTCCCCACCCACTGGTGACTCGGTAGCCGCCTAGGTGATCAGATCCTCTGTTGTGGTATCACAGTGCTGGTGTCCAAGTCCTGCATATGTTACTCAGCGGTAGCCCCAAAGTGCAGGCGGGGTGATACTGGCAATTCAGGGATGCCCAAGAGAAGCAGTCAAGTGCCTCCTTCAAGCGAAAAGGCAGGTATGTACAGGAAAAAGCAAAGCACATGGAGGGTTCAGTACATCCACTGCGGGTCTTACCTCCCGCGGATAAGCGGGAACTACTGTACAATGCTCTCTGCCCACGGATCTGTTCTGTTTCTTATCCATCATGATCGCTCTGCCTCTACAATGCCACAAATCCCCCAAACAGTCGGGAAACCACTTCCCTGGCACAACATCGACATGTTTAAAGATAACCACAGCCCTAATGAGGGTATCTTTCCACCATCCGGGACTTAGGATCAGGTCTGCGCTCAATGGTAGTTTTCTATCTCTTACCCTGGCTTAAGGCTAAAATAGTATGAAAAGCCAATGTTTTCTTTGGATGATTATTTTGCTTTTAAACCTCTCTCCCACCCCCTCAAAAAATCCAAAAGCAAAAGGTGTTGACAAGCACTTGCTACAACTAAATACACCCAGAGCAAATCATAAATCTACAACAACCAATGACCTCACATCCCATTTGCCTCTCTGCCTGGGATGGGGTCCCGATAATGGGCTTCCTTCCAAACAGCACAGTATTCATGCTCTCGTGAGTTGGGAACGGACAATCGTAGAGGCTGCAAAGAAGGCCTTATTAACACGCCAGGCAGGCACAGTTCCTACAGCTCCAACCTTGGACAAGGAAGGAAGGACGGCAAAAAGAATGATCACCATTTGGGCATGGGGATGGGGGACAAGGGGGAAGTCTACACTATATAAGGAGATAAATGCATCACCTGAAGCAACCTGTGGGGAAATGTAATACTACATTTCTGTTGTGCAAAAAGTTTCAACTCATCAGGAAGGAATCTTAGGAATGACAGCTGAAGCTGAGAAGAGCTAAGGAGATAATCCAGCCCCCCCCCCCCCCACCACCACCACCACCACCAGGGCTACAGTTCTCTCTCCTTGGGGTTTGGTATGACCCTGAAATTGCTTTCAGATCTGGCTTTGATGAGACTCTGGCAATTTCAAAACAATAGACAAATGTCACTTTCTACACAAAACCAAAATGACACTCTCATCATAGCAAAGACTTCCAATTACCAGCAAAGGGACTCCCGGCTGGAGAGAGCATGCCCACACCCAGGCCTTCTCCCATCGCCTCCGAGGTGCCCCGGCAATGGCTCAGGATAGGCCCTTGGGAATAAAGCAGGTTTGCCCTCATTACCTCTCCGTACTGAGATATCCTTCCCAAACGATCCTCAGATTTGTGCTGAAAACATTTGTCAAAGCTGTAAATCTAGGAGAAGAATGAAATCATTACTGGTTTCATCGGATGGCTGGGTAAAGAAATGGCCTTACCCCGCTCCAAACTACCCTCATTGATACATTTGGCATTTCTGAATATAAATACAAACTTGTTTGTAAAAGTATTCACTACCGAACTGTGTTATTTACCATGGTTCTTTCAGGCTGTGAACGTCGTGTTTAAAATCGTTTCAAGTTAGTTAGCTGGCCTCCTAAGATAAGACCTAGGAGCCAGAACTCAGAAGGAAGGATCAAGAAAAGGCAGCTGTCTCAAAGTCACTCTGGCTGTGAGTGGACTTTTGATGGAATAAATGCTCTCATTCACAGCCTGTGTTGAAATCTCCCTGCACGGTGATGACTCACCACACCTCTTCCCGACATCCAGCCTGGGATGCCATGGGCCTCACCACCGCCATCACTGACGCAACCATGGAGCAGAGCCACAGTCCACCAAGCACAGGCTTTGGTTCTGCCATCAGAACCAAGGTGGACTGGCAGCATCAGACAGCATGGTCCTCTCTCCTGTTCACCTCCCAAAGGACATCAACTTCCCCCATACTTCACACACTATGCAAGGGTGGGGGTTAGTTACATTTGGGATAATGAATAACTAAAAATGTATTATCCTCTTGATAAAAGAGTATATCCTCAGCATTATGCTGAGTGAAATAAGCCAGTCAATGAAAGAAAAATACCACATGATCTCACTCATTTATGGATAATAAAGACCATTATAAACTGATGAATAAAAATAGATACAGAGGCAGAGCAGCATCGAACAGATTGTCAAACTACAGGAGGAAGGCCGGGGAGGGTTGGGGGCGGGGGAGGAGTAAGAGATCAACCGAAGGACTTGTATGCATGCATATAAGCATAACCAATGGACACAAGACACTGGGTGGTAGGGGGGCAAGGGAAGGTCAAGGGGGACAAAAAGAGACATATGTAATACTCTTTGTAATACTTTAAGCAATAAAACAAATTTTTTTAAAAAGAGAGAGGTTTAGTAAAGCATGGGATGTGAGATGTGATAAAAAACAAATGTGAACTAAGCATATATGTACTATATCTTATATTAAATGGAAATATATATGTTCAACTAACCAACTGAAGAATGTATTAGGTATTATATTTCTCATAAACATATCAAGATTCCTAAAATGTTACATTGAAACCTCATATATTACATATTAAAAAAAAAAGAGTATATCCTCTACTCACTTAAAATGATTTCAACTGCCAAGAGGTAACCTCTTGGTCTCATCTCCCTGGATGCAGTCAAGGGCCCCCATTCCTCTCACCAGCATCGGTCATGTCCCAGATTTAGCTTCATCTTTCATCTTTCCGTCACACTGTCCTCATTTTGTACATTTTCTTCATGACAACCTTCACTTGGCAGTTCAGGTTTAGGTCATTTTCATCCTTTTGAAATCATTCCCAATTGCCTGTCGAGATTAAGTCCAAGTAACTTTCAAGACCCTTTCCTTTCAGTGTGTGAAATGTTAAGTAAAAGGAGGGTGTTGTACGCTCTGCTAACGCTCACGGAGCCTCGATTCACGTGCTGGAGAAAAAGGAACAGATATTCTACCAGTGTTCTTCCCGTAGCGCCAAAGCCCCCATCCTGGCCTCCTACAGTCAGACACAAAGTGCCAGTGACGTAGGGAAATGAAAAGCATCCAGTCCGCTGCCCTCACTTCACAGCTGCGTGAACGGAGGCCCAGAGGAACCCAGTAGCTGGCCCCAGACCCGATGAAGAAAACCCCATCTCTTACTTCTTTCTATTCTACTTCACGTCGTCTATTAACATCTTCTCCTCAAAAGACATAATTTCTATTTTTTTTCTTAAAAGACATAATTTCTACTCTGCCTGAGCACTTAAAGTGTGAAGTGACTTAAGTATTACTCCATATAAAAATGAAAGAGATGGGTCCGTACCATGGCACCCCCTTTGAACAAAGCACAACTGGCGTATGGACAGGTCAAGATCATAAACCAAACATGACCACACAATGGCAGTGAGGAAACGGTATTTGCAATTCAAAGCCCAACGTCTCTCCCTCAAATGAGGGGCACTTTCAAAAACGCCAAGAAGGTCATTTGCTGCTCTGTGAGGGAGAATGTGAAAATCATAGGCCATAAATCACTATAAATTACACCACAGAGACTGGAGTGTAAGATTATACCATCCATACATTTTCATTATAAAAGTAGTAAATATTGGTAAGAATTCAAAAATTTGATAAAGCATATGAAAAAAGTATTAAATGCCATGAATGATCTTGGAATTTTCTTGAACTTTAATATTTTAAAAGGAAACATAATTGAAGTACAGGTTATAACTCCTCTGAAATGATGATAGTAAAGTTGAACAAAACTGTAAAAATTCAGATATTAAGAGAAGCTGGAAATGAATTAAGAAAGTGAAAACCAGCAGCACATATTGTGGCCTTTAACTCCCCCCGGGGGGGCGGGGGGTGGAGAAAAATTGGCTCCAAAAAGAAAAACATAGTAAGAATCTACATTATGAAAAATAGTTTTGATAAGTATGTTTTCTACTTTTCTTTCAAAAATGCAAAATGGAAAGGTAAAATCGCACATCCTCTCACCATTTCTTCTTAAATTATGTAAAGTAATCATGACTGTCCCTTCCTCCATTCCTGTAATCCCACCTCATCCTGGCAGCCACTCAGGGACACAGTGTAGGAACAGATGCTCCTCAGCTTGTTTCTCCACTAACAACATCCCAGCCCTCTCTCTCTCTCTTTCTCTTTCTCTCTCTCTCTCTCTCTCTCTCTCTCTCTCTCTCTCTCATACACACACACATGCATACACACACTCACACACACACACATACACACACATATACTCACACATGCTTACACACACATACACACATTCACTCACACATACATTTATACACACATACACACAATACATACATACTAGTACACACACACCATACACACATATACATTCACACATCCATAAATGCATACACACATACACTTATACACACATACACATTTACATATACACAACATACACACACATACACATTCACACATACATTTACATACAAACACGCATACGCTCCCATACACAGAGATACATATGCATACACACATATTCATACATTCATACACAAATACACTCACACATACATTTACATACACACACCATATACACACTTACACCAATACACTCTCACACACACACACCATGTACACACACCATACACACATATATATACACACACCACATACATACACACATACACGCATATACTCACACATATACATACATATACACACAACATTTTACAAAAATAGACAAACTTTCCACTTCTGAGTCAGCTGGCTTTCTTTGAATATATTTCAGAATTTAAAAACTAAACAAGAAACAAGTTGAATTTTTTAGTCATAAAAAAATTAAGTCACTGATCAATTACTTTGTGAGTAAACTTAAGCCTAAAGATTTTCAGTTATATACTTCTAAACTGCTCATCTATTTTAAATAAGAAAATGGTATAAATCACATAGGATTAGGAAAACATACTTGAGAGACCTTTTGAAATTCTCTGAAAAATAATTTATGAATTTTCAGCAATCTTGGTTCGGAGTCCTCCCCAAAACACATTTTTTAAAATGTGCTCTAGATAACTACTGACTGAAACACATTCTGCACAAAGCGGAAGACAGAGCCAGCACTGTGTCAGAGCGCTCCCTGCATGTACACGGCGTCAGTCACACTGATAACATCCTGGAAATCACAAGGTTTCTTAGCAGGCTTCTGAGAGTCCAGACACATGGATCCGATTCAAAAGTATTTCAATAATTTGCTACATGGCTTTGAGAAAATAATTTAAGTATGTGAAATTTACCTCCATTTCCCCAACAGTAGTTTGAATCAATTTGCCACTGTAAGCTCTAGTCCAATCCAGTAGCTATGCAACCACAGAGAGGAGAGAAAAAAAGAACAAAAAAAACCTGTTTCTGGAAGCAAACAATTTTCTCTTTGATTTTATGTGTCCTCGCTTAATTAATTTCAGTATGAGATGAAAGGCACCATCATACCATATGGTCACTCTTCTGTTTATCAAACCATGTAAAAACTGTAAGCCTTTTCTCTCAAAACCCATTTCTAGTGTAAAATAACCCAAGGCTTAGGGCTGATAACAGAGCTTCTTACTGCAGCACGAAGGTTTCCACGCTGCCCAAATCCGCCTGCTGCCTTCCTCGCCCACGCCCCTCACCTGCATGCTCCCCACGGTCCTGCCCAGGAATTACTGGCTACTCCTCCAAATATTCTCCCCGTACCCCTTTGATTTTGTTACACCCCCTCCCCCGGAACCCTTTATGTCCCCATGTCTACAACCTCCCACCTGACAAAATTCATCATTCTGGGCTCATCACAGTGTGCCCCACGCGTGCACGTCCACCTGCCCCAGATCACATGTCATCTCTCCCTGACCTCCCCAGTCCCTTCGGTGCCCACTGCAGTACCTCTTAAGTAGCAGAATCGCAATCAACATTTACCTAATCGAATAATCTGTTGTCTAATTGCGTCCAAAAATTCAATCTGTAGTCCCTGAATAGAAATTGTACCATCTGAACAGCAGAAGGTTACTGTCGCCAAGTTATATCCTGAATATTTCACTTTAGTTTATCAGCTTTTTAAATTATTAATACCAAAATGTCATTAAATATTTACGTGCATACATAGATAATGCCTTCTAAGACGCTCGAATCCTTGCCCCTGTATTATTCTACGCCATCCCTTGGAGGGTCAGAAACATTTATCTCATATATGGGAAACCAAGGGCCAACCATCAAGTCCATGACATCAGCTTGGAGACCAGAAGTGTTTATGTGCTGCTGAAGACGGGAAAAGGGGAAAAGAGAAACCTTATTCTCAAGCAGCTTGTCATTGACTTGCAGAGAAAAGATAACACGTGAGGCAAGTGGAGCATCTGTGCTTCAAGTATTTCTATGGTTTCTGTCTTAAAATAGATTCCACTTGGCTCCCAGCAAAGGTAGCTTTCGCCCCTTTGGGTAATGTCCATTGCAAACGTGGCTCCCCTGAGGCCCGCTGTGAGAGCCGGGAACTAGCAATGCCAGGCGGGGCCTCCTGGAGCCCGGTGTGCGGGGCACACTCTACCTGTGCCGTGGGCACCCCAAGGACAATGTGGCCAGAGGAGTCACAGAGGCCACAGAAACAAAGCATGACTCAAGCTGGCAGTGGAAGAAAACACAAAACGGGAAATAGTGGGAAAATAGGAAGGAGGATGCAGGAGCAAGACACGCAGGCGGCCACGAGCATGGGGCGCACAGGAGAAATGGCACAAAGCCCAGCGGACAGCCCCAAGCAGGGCAGAACCCAGGTCCCAGATCGGCTCGACACGTTCTCTACACACAACGGGAATCTTTGGTTCTGCCCCCTCCAATCGTCCCTTCAGCCATTTCCCCAGGTAAACTAGTCAGGGCTATTAGAGGAATTCATATGTAACAATATCTTTTTAAAGATTTCCCCCCTCTCATTATAGAGGCAATCTGTGTTTACTATTTAAAAAATTCTTAAAATTCAGAAAAGGAAAAAGAAAAAAAATTTAACAACCACCTATATTATAATCCAACCACATTTCCTTCAACATTTATTCAACAATGGCAGTATTAATTAGGATCTACCATGTTCCAGACCAGACACTTTTCTAGGCTTTTTGGATACATCGGTGAGAAAAATAGACCAAAAAAAAACAAAACAAAAAAACAACAACAACAACAAACCTGGCCTCCTGCAACTTATATTCTATCAGGAAAGAAAAACAATAAGCAATAACATGAACAAGTAAATTGTATAGTATGCTAGAAAGTGGTAAGTATGGAGCGGTAAGTGGCGGAGCAGGGTGAGGCCATTGGAGGGCCTGTGGGTGGGGGGTAGGAATGGCTACAATTTCAGGAGGGCAGCCCCGCTGGTCTGGATGGAGAACGTAGCATTACCAAATTGAAATCATACTGCTTTATAGGGTTCCCCACACACACACATTAGATGGCATTTCCCATTAAATATTATTATGCCATATGATTTTTTAACATATTTTTATTGATTTCAGAGAGGAAGAGAGAAAGAGAAATATCGATGATGAGAATCATTGATTGGCTGCCTCCTGCACACCCACCACTAGGGACCGCAGGCATGTGCCCTGACCAGGAATTGAACCATGACCTCCTGGTTCATAGGTCAACGCTCCCCCACTGAGCCATGCCAGTCGGGCTGCAATATGATCTTCAATGACTGCAGAGAACCCTATCTCAAGAAGGTACCATGGTTAATGTCATCATTCTGATCTGTGGGGCAATTAGACGTTCTCCCTTTTTAAACTATTATAAATATCGCTTCTATTTCCTCAAAAGAAATGCAAAGAATTGAATATAAACAGTGTTAAGGTTCATGGTGTGCACTTTAACTGCACAGGACAGCAGTATCTTAAAGCTGCATACTCACACTCTTCTCCCTCTCTTCCTGTCAAGGTTCCTGCCACCCACACCTGACCATCTTTTCATCAGACTCACAGAGGTGCTCTGGCTTCCCTATCTCCCCACCAGCAGCAACTCTGTATGTCAGAGAGGAGCTCTTCCCCAGATGCCCACCTAGCCCAGTGACCTGTATAGAGCAGGACATGCAATAAACACTGGATTAAGAAATGAACCAGAAAGTGAACGTGAGCACTCAGAAGACACTCTGGCTTTCCTACAGCTGCAGCGATGCTTAAAAATCACCCCTCCCCGAGGCTTCCTTCCACCAAGAGAATCAAATCCTTCCTCCTGCTGAGTCATATCTCAGACACAGTCGGCATCGTCCCAGCACAGCTGCAAGTGTTCCCCTTATGCCTTTAGGATGCTGGAAAGGGCCCTGTGACCTGGACAGCCAAAGACTCCCAGGAACTACCTAAATACAATGCCAGCTAGCGCACAGAGACCACGCAGAAAATACTTCTACTAGTTTCCCTCTTTCTAGTTACTTAAAGGTGACAATTACATGATTGCTTACGCCCAAAACATAAAAGTATATCTCTTAATAGTTCATAATCCACTATTCATCCTAAATTCCAACCACGCAGTATTAAATTGCTACTCTCGTAAAAATAAAATAAAAACGCACTGTCACATAAAGAAGAAGGAAAAAGCCTTAACACGTATAAAGCTTGACAAGAAACGACTGCACTCAGAAAAGCAAAAGGAGAACAGGCTTCATCAGTTATTTACCACTTAAGCTGGTTCATTATGGGACGATGCCACTGAGCAGTAACAGTTTCCCTGCTGGGGCGGTGGGAGACTGGGTTGTCAGCACTGTATTTAACTGTTAGAATAACATCCTCAAAAATCAGAAGTGAGAAGTAAATCCCGAGGCCATCTCAAGAGATTTCCTAATTTACAATGTAGCCTTAGAAAGAACAAGCAGCAAACATTCTTCTTCCTGCTGAGTCATATCTCAGATACAGTCGGCATCTTCCCCACAGGCTGCAAGTGTTCCCCTTATGCCTTTAGGGTGCTGGAAACAGCCCAAAGACCTGGACAGCTAGAGACTCCTAGGAACTACCTAAATACAATGCCAGTAGCGCA
This sequence comes from Myotis daubentonii, assembly GCF_963259705.1. NCBI lineage: Eukaryota > Metazoa > Chordata > Mammalia > Chiroptera > Vespertilionidae > Myotis > Myotis daubentonii. The sequence goes on from NC_081841.1 coordinate 195,073,180, forward strand.
CAGAGACCATGCAGAAAACACGTCTACTAGCAGTGAGGACACACACCCTGCGACGACAACTGCCCTTTCTGTGAATAACACACATGGCCACTCATTCACAGCACTACAGACAGACGTGGACGCAAGGAACAAGGGTGAAATGGAATTCAGAGTCTTCACTGGGTTTCTGAGTTTAAGTATTTGAGCCACATAATTCCTGTATCTTCACAACCAACCTGGCTATGCTTCAGAGATGCTGGAAATAGAGAAGGTGAGGATGCTAGCTGCAGCCAATAACTGTTGAAAAGAAGTTGAGTTCAGGCAAGAGGTGCAGGCAAGAGATATGAATCTGGGTGCTGCCAATAAGGCATTTCAAATCATAGAACTATCTTACTGGTGAATGCCTGTGACAATCATCCTCCCTCTGACTACAACTAGAAACTCTGGAAAAACTACAAAAAGCTGAGAACTTTGCAAAGGAAACAAAAGCAGGCAGATGGTGCCTACAGTGGTTAAAACAGCATGAAACCTGTGAAAGGACAGATATATAAACCAACGGAATAAAATCAAGGGCCCGGAAATAAACCCTCACAGGTACGGTCTAATGATTTTTGACAAGGATGCCAAAAGCATTCAATGGGGGGAAAGGCCGTGTTTTCAATGAATGGTGCAGGGAAAACTGGAGAGTCACATACAGAAGAATGAAGTTGTACCCTTACCTAACACCATATACAAAAATTAACTCAAAAAATGGATCAAAGACCTAAAACTATAAAACTCTTAGAAAACACAGGACAAAAGCTTCATGACATTAGATATGGCAATGATTTTTTTGGATAGGACACCAAAGGCAAAGTCAATGAAAGAAAATATAGACAAATTGGACTTCATAAAAAACTAAAATTTTGTGCACCAAAAACAATATCAACAGAAGTAAAGAGCACCTACTGAACGGGAGAAAGTACTTGCAAATCATATATCTGATAAGGAATTAATAATTAGAATATATAGAAAACTCTGAAAATGCAACCACAACAAAATCTGATCCAAAAATAGGCAAAGGGCTCGAACAAATGTTTCTCTAAAGAAGATGTACAAATGGCCAATAAGCTCATGAAAAGATGCTCAATACTACTGATCATTAGCGAAATATAAATCAAAACTATAATGAGATACCACCTCACGTCCATTAGGATGGCTCCTATCAAAAAAAATATAAAGAAACAGAAAATAGTAAGTGTTGGTGAGGATGTGGAGAAATTGGAACCCTTATGTACTGTTAGAGGAACATAAAATGGCGCAGCTGGAAAAGAGTATGTTGGCCTAGCCGGTGTGGCTCAGCTGGTTGGAGCATCGTCCCGTACACTGGAAGGTTGCTGGTTCCATTCCTGGTCAGGGCACATACCCAGGTTTCAGGTTCATTACCCAATTGGGGTGTGTATAAGAGGCAACCAATTAATGTTTATGTGTGTGTGTGTCTCTCTCTCTGTCTCTCTCTCTCTCTCTCTACCTCTGCCTTCCTCTCTCTTTAAAAATCAATATCTTTGGGTGAGGATTTAAAAAAAAAGAAGAGTATGTTGGTTCTTCAGAAAGTTAAAAATACAAAATTAGCATTACCATATGATCCAGCATTTATTAATGTATACATAAAAATTGAAATCAGGGTCTCAAAGAGGTATTTGTCCATCCATATTCATAGAAGCATTATTCATAGTACCCAAAATGTAGAAGCAACACAAGTGTCCATCGATAGATGAATAGTTATACAAAATGTGGCCTATATATATAATAAAATATTACTTAGCCTTTAAAGGAAGGATATTCTGACATGTGGATGAACCTTGAAAACATTATCCTAAGTGAAATAAGCCAGCCACTATAAAAAGACAATTACCGTATGATTCCACTTATATGAGATACTTAGAATAGTTAAAATCATAGAAGCAGAAAGTAGAATGGTGGTTTCCAGGGCCTGGGGGAAGAAGAGGAAATGCAGAGTCATTGTCTAATGGTATAGGGTTCTAGTTTTATAAGATAAAAAGAACCTAGTTTTGCAAGATGAAGAGAGCTATGGAGATGGATGGTGGTGATGGCGGCACAACATTATTAATGTGTTTAATACTACTGAATTATATTCTTAAAATGGTTAAGATGGTAAATTTTATGTTATGTGTATTTTACAGCAATAAAAAAACATTGGGAGGAAAAAGCAGAGTGTAGAAAGGGGGCAAAGTTGGGAAAGTAACCTGCAAATGGTTAATTCCTTTCTCCCTCTCCTCTCCCTCTCTTCTCCTTCTCCCTTGGCTCTGCCCCAAGGGTGAGCCCCATTCACAGAGGTCCACAGTCAGATAGATCTCAGACAGAAAACCCATCTGTCTCTCTCCTACGAGCCAAAAAGTGTGAGTGAACCAGAGGGAAGAGAGCTAGGGAAGGGGATTCTCCACTTCTGTACTTGGACCCACCCAAGTCTCAAGTTCACCCTTGAGGGGCACATGTCAGAACAGACCTAGAACAGAAAGCAGAGCCTTTGGAAAACTCAAAGAGGGTGAGACAGAGAATGGCCTACATCAAAATAAAAAACAAACAAAACAAAAAACACCAACATTCTCGAGGAGTACAAAAAGACCCAGAGTTTATACAACATAATATTCACAACATTCAGGACAATGTAAAATGACTCGATGCAGAAAGAACCAGGGAAATGTGACCAGTTCCCAAGGGAAAGAATAATCAATAGATGCCAACTCAATATGACCAAGATGATAGAATTTTCAAGCAAAGGCTTTAAAGCAGCTATTATAGTTATGTTCCATGAGGTAAATGCTCTCAAAATCAATGGACAACTAGGTGTTCCCAGCAGAGAAACAGAAACTATAAATAAGAACCAAATGAAAATTATAGAACTGAAAACCAGAATATCTATCATCAAAAACTCATAGGATCATTTCAAAAGCAGAATGGAGATTAAAGAGGAAAAGTTGAAGATCAATAGAAATTACCCAATCTGAAGAACAGAGAGAACATTATAAAAAATAATAAAAATTACATCCTCAAGAAACTGTGGAACAATAGGAAAAATCTAATAGGTAGCGTTGTTGTATAAAAAGGAGCAGGTAATGAAATTAAGACCAAAAGTATATATTTGAAGACACAGAAGGATGAAACTAGGTAAGAACATTTGTAAAGTAAGTGAAAAGAGAAAAAAAGGACTCAACAACTGAGCCAGGGATGTCCAGTGTTGAGACATTGGCAAGAGGAAGAGAAACCATCAACCGAGACAGGATGAGAACTGAGAGGCTGGGTACTGAAATCAGGGAAGAAAAACAAGAAGAAAGGAGAAAAGGATAGTGCCAAATGCTGAGGATGAACCAAGTATGATAAGGACTTAGAACTGACCATTAGATCTGACAACGTAAGAGTTATTAGTGACCTGGATAAGACCTGTTTGGTAAAGTGGTGGGGACAGAAGCTGGAACAAGGAAGGAAGGAAGGAAGGAAGGAAGGAAGGAAGGAAGGAAGGAAGGAAGGAAGGAAGGAAGGAAGGAAGGAAGGAAGGAAGGAAGGGAGGGAGGGAGGAAGGGAGGAAGGGAGGAAGGGAGGAAGGGAGGAAGGGAGGAAGGGAGGAAGGGAGGAAGGGAGGAAGGGAGGAAGGGAGGAAGGGAGGAAGGGAGGAAGGGAGGAAGGAAGGAGGGAAGGAGGGAAGGAAGGAAGGAGGGAGGGAGGGAGGGAAGGAGGGAGGGAGGGAGGGAGGGAGGGAGGGAGGGAATTATTCTTTTGAAAGATCTACAATAAAGGGGAGGAGAAAAGAGTGGTAGCTACAGACAGAAGTGAGTTCAAGAGCACATTTTTTAAGAGAGAAGGTATTTCTATCAGCCCGTGCTGATGGGGCTGACCCAGGAAAGAGGAAGAATTAATGATGCAGGGAGGAAAAGATCCACTTTAGAGGAATACCCTTAAGTAAGTGAGAAGAGATGGAATCCAGAGCAAGAAGGGCAGGCCTTGGACAGGGGTGAGTCTGTTGGTTTAGGAGGAAATAAATCTGAAATCTAGAAGGACGGATGGTGGGATGGGTTTGTAGTGTTAGCACCGAAAGGGCAGAGTCGCTATCTTCAAAGTGTTCTTACTTCATCAGTGAAATGAGAAACAAGGTCACCAGGTGATATTAAGGAAGGATGAGGAGATGCTGGAGGACTGAGGAGAAAAGAACAGGTGTGAAAAGTCGCTTTGAAGAGAGAGTATGTGGATAGGGGAAATGGGGTACAGAAGTCAGCAGGGAGGTAGGGAGAATTCCTCTGTGGGAAATGTTCAGTCACAGAGGACTGACATTTTCAAATTGTCTGAAAAACATTATACCCCACTGCTCAGCTACATCATACACACACTTCCTAAGTCATTTCCTCAGGGACTAATCCCAAATACTAGACAATCGCTTTAATCTTCACACCAGCACTCGGGGGCATGGACAGGAAGCAGACAGAGGTCTCTGTATTCGCTTAGTGGCCTAAAGGAGATCGGACGGTGAGAATGAGTGTGAAACACTGAAACCTAGCCAACAGACAAAGGTCAGGAGAGGGAGAGGGAGACTCCAGACCGGTCATTCTTCAGATAACCAGCGATAGAACACAGACTGTTCCCAGAGAAGCCCGGGGAACAGGGCAGCTCAACCTGACAAGGTCTTGTCTTATGTTGTCCTCATAGCTGAGCAATTACTAATGATACCTAACATAAATGCAAATCAGGCTCCCAACAGGGAAGGGAAATAAGCTTAAGGGATACCCCTATGTCGCCAGCTTATTAAGAAAGGAAACCCAAGACTAATGGTGTACAGGAAAAGGCGCGGGGGGGTGGGGGGGCGGGGGGAATGAAGGTGGGGAAGCCATAACTGAAAGGACTCCAAGGTACAGAGAGGAATGAAAAGTGATTCCTGGAATGTACCAAACCAAAACTCTTAAAAACATTTACAAAAAGAAGGAATTCTGCACCTCTTGACCCATGAGAGAGCTCTTCAGAACAGGAAACAGATTCCTCTGGAGTGACAGAAAACACCCCAAATCAAGGAGAGGCACCAGGAAGCACGGGAAACCAGATAGGAAGAGACTGCCGTCTGACAGAGAATCCCTGTCTACAGCGACAACAACGACAGCAAGAACGGAAACCACACAGTTAGTACAATCGGTTCAGGCAGGCCCCGGCCGAGTGCTTCCATTTCCATCACCCTGATGTGCTGCGATGCCTGTATCACAGACGGCAAACAGCCTCGTGGATGCTATGCAGTCGGTACCATAGAATATAAATGCCGTCAGGTTCTAAAACGCAGTAGTTACTATTCTATGCACTAGAACTCTTAAAGGTAAGGAAATTCAAGAATGCTACAAAGCCATAAAAAAATCCAATAATTTATTCCACATACAGATCCATCTCATTTTAATGCAGAGGAGGACACTGTTTGAGAATGTTGAGCAAATAACCTCTGTGGCCACTTTTATACTCTAAAAAGCTATGATTCTTGCTCCTTCTCTTCAAATACGGTCTCATGTTAACATGGTCACGAGTATGAAATCTAACATGTGCAAGTGGTACTGAGGTTCCTGAGCACACAGGTGGATGCCGACAGCATCCACCGGGGTTCAAGGCCACCATGCTCCCCTGCATGTCCTCCTGAGCCACCTACCCCCAAACGGATGCTGGGGCTTGGTCCTCCGATGACCAGAATGGCACCCCTGCGTCCTGATAGTAACAGAAGATGGAAGCAAGGGGCATCCCAGGCCTGGCCCCACTCACAGCTTTGTGTTTCGTTTTGCATAAATCAATTCACAGTCTCTGAGAGCAGTTTCCTGGCTTATTAAAATGAGGGAGGTGGACAAAAATCGAAGAAACTTTGGAACTGGAAGGAACTTAATTCAATTCATTTACTGATGTACACAGAGCCCCTTTCAGATCCAAACTTCTAAAAATAACAGCCACAATGACAAGCACGTTTTGTTCTGGAAGTTCATTTGCACATCAGTTCTTTGAAACTGGGAAGGTGCTTCTCCCCAGAAATAATGTTATTAGAGATGGTTGGGTTTCCATGTCAACCCACAAAAGCCTGTTTAACTTGTAACATGCCTGAATATATGTAGTTCTACAACAGTGATATCACAGCTTACTGGGTTGCAAGGGGCATGTCTCCCACCTCCTGTGCAGCCCCCACTGTCCCTGCCAAGCCCCCCCCCCACCCCCCCACCGACCGACCATCAGGAACAAAGAAATTCTCAGGCAAAAAAAAGAAACAGAAAATGAGGAAAGAAATGAAATGGAAAGACAGGTATTGGGTGGGTGTGGAGAGTTGGGGCAAAGAATGAGGACCAGCCCAGCAGATCTGAGAGCAGAGTGAGGGGCGGGCACCAGAGAGAGAGAAGCCATTTGCCCTCTATTCGCCTCCAACCCCACTATTGGCTCCTTTCATCACATCAGACCCATTTCCACCAACGCCAAAGCCATATCATGAGGAAGACCCGGGCGTTGGAAAGGAGAGGGGTCTGCGACAGGGGCAGGACACGTGCACTAGGTCTACGTCAGATGAGGGGTAATTCTGAACATGAATTACCCACAATCCAGAAGGGGAAAGGGCATTTCTAATAATACAATCTGGCTCTTCCCAGGGCCCTTGTGCCTGGGGTGCCTGATCTCACCCCTTGCAGCACCTCACCTGCTCAGGATGGGGTTCGAAGCTCCCATGTGCTCCATCCACTCCTCCCATGTTCATCCCCAACCCTATCTATCTTAGGCTGGGCAAGAGGTTGAACCTATGCCCTGGACACCATGCTTAGAGGGTCCTGCTCACACTTCCTCCAGCCATGCCACGTCCATGGAGCCAGGAGCTCACAGAGCCCCAGGGATGTGCCTACCCAGGCCCCGCCCCATCTTCTAGACCAGTGGTCGGCAAACTGTGGCCCCTTGAGTGTGGCTCTTCCACAAAATACCACGTGCGGGCGCGCACGTACAGTGCGATTGAAACTTCGTGGCCACACTCAAGGGGCCAAAGAGCCACATGTGGCTCGCAAGGTGCAGTTTGCCGACCACTGTCCTAGACCATACCACAGGTCCCTGGGACCTGCTTCAGTACCTGTCTGGTCCAAGCTCTCAAAGGTGGTACCCTTCCTTCATTTTGTACAAGGGAGGCTGTTAGCAGAGGGTGCAGACAGACTTGGGAGCTGTGGCCAGGGATGTCAACATGTACCGCAGGGAGATTCTGGACAAGGAACTTGAGTCTGAGAATTCTAATTCTAAATCTGAATCTGGCTTCCCAGGATGCTATGAAGGTATATTTATCAAGAGAGGAGGATAGAACTGGATTTATGCAAAGGGTGACTTATGACTTTGAGATATTTATTTCATTTTGTTGAAATTAGCCAGACAGAGAAAGACAATACCATATGATTTCATTTATACGTGGAATCTAAAGAAAACTATAAACTAACAAACAAAATAATAACAGACTCATAGATACAGAGAACAGACTGATAGTTGACAGAGGGGAGAAGGATGGGGGTTTGGGTGAAAGGGTAAAGGGATTAAGAAGTACAAGTTGGTAGTTTCCGAACAGTCATGAGGTTGTAAAGTCCAGCATAGAGAGCATAGTCAATAATCCTATCTAATAACAGACAAACATGGTAATTAACCATAACTTCGCTACCCTTCCCATTGGCTAATCAGGGTGATATGCAAATTAACTGCCAACCAAGATGGCGGCCGGCAGCCAGGCAACTGAAGCGAACAGGAGGCTTGCTTGCTCCAGTGATGGAGGAAGCCAACGTTCCCCGCCTGCCGCTGCCTGCCTCTGAGCTCCAGTCTAAGTAACAATGTTGCAATTATAGAAGCTAAACAAGCTCCAGAAACCTGCTTTCAGCCAGCTTTGGCCTTAGAGCTTAGAGCAGCAGTGATGGCAACAGTGTTTCAATTACAGAAGGTAAACAAACCCAGATAGCTCCTTTCAGCCAGTCGCAGCCTCAGAACTGGAGCCGGGCCTCAGAGCTGGAGCCGGCTCTCAGCTCCAGTGACAGCTATAGAAGGTAAATAAATCCCAGAATAATAATTTAAAAAAAATAAAAAATAAACAGAAAAAAAAAGGAGAGGCTGGGAGCTTCAGTTGCCCGACAGCCTGAAAACGGCCCTCAGCCCCTCACCCAGGCTGGCTAGGCACCCCAGTGGGGACCCCCACCCTGAAGGGGGTGTGGCCAGCTGCAAACAGCCATCAGCCCGTCATCCAGGTTGGCCAGACACCCAAGCGGGACCCCACCCTCATCCGGATCACCCTTCAGGGCAAACCAGCCGGCCCCCACCCATGCACCAGGCTTCTATCCTATATAGTAAAAGGGTAATATGCAAACTGACCCTAACAGCAGAAGGACTGGGAATGACTGGTCACTATGACACACACTGACCACCAGGGGGCAGACGCTCAATGCAGGAGCTGCCCTCTGGTGGTCAGGGCGCTCTCACATGGGAGGAGCTCTGCTCAGCCACAAGCCAGGCTGACGGCTGCCAGTACAGGGGTGGTGGTGGGAGCCTCTCCTGCCTCCTCAGCAGTGCTAAGGATGTCTGACTGCAGCTTAGGCCTGCTCCCCGCTGGCAAGTGGACATCCCCTGAGAGCTCCCGGGCTGCCAGAGGGATGTCTGATTGCCATCTTAGGCCTAATCCCCTGGGGAGCAGGCCTAAGCCAGCAGGTGGTCACCCCCGAGGGGTCCCAGACTGCAAGAGGGCACAGGCCGGGCTGAGGAACCCCCCCTCCCCCCCGAGTGCACAAATTTTTGTGCACTGGTCCTCTAGTATTGTAATAACTAAGTGTGGGGCCAGGTGGGTACTCATAATATCAGGGGGACTACTCTGTGAAGTATGTGACTGTCTAACCATAATGCTGTACATCTGGAACTAATACGGGATAATACTGAAAGTTAACTGCAATTGAAACAAAATTTTAATGAAATATTTATTTAGAAACATGGAATGGAAGCCTCCATTGGTCTCCTTGCCCCGGGCCCAGCAGCTGCTAGAGGCGGCTGTCTCTCCTCTCCCTTCTTTGGGCCTGGAACAGATCAGAAAGTTTGCTAATGAGCTGGCAAGCTAACTTACTTCCCTTCCTAGGGGCTCTTTTTCATTAGAAATACAATGGCTCCCAGCACCCCCCCCCCCACCCCCCGCCGCCCGAATAGAAGGTTCCCCAAATTTCCCTCCCACTGGGGACACTTCCCTCTGCCACACACCTGCACCTGTAAGATCACTGCCATGCCCCTTGCGGTCTTCCCCCTTCTAGTTCCTGGGAAGGGGAGCACTCACTAGTGCTCACAGGGGTGTAAAGCCCACAAAGTGTGTTGCTTCGGTGTGAAAAAATGTTCAAGAAAAATGGGTCTAAACCACACGTAAGTCACAGATGCAGGTCTCAGGTTACTCACCTCTGCGCGAGCCAGGACCATGCCACTGCACAGCCTGAACAAACTGCCGCTCTGGGCCAGGCCTGCCTGCCCACGCTGGAGAGCTGGGTCTACGCAGCCTTTCTGGCGGGCACAGACCAGGACAACTCAGACCTGCTGTGCATCTGAAGGCAGGGTGCTGCAGCACACGCAAACATTCGGGAAATCCCTAAAAGCTGTGCTGATCTCTGGTGAGTTCAGTCCTTTATTCAGGGAAGTGCAGGCAGAACAAGTTCACCCTGGGCACAACATCCCTTTAAACAACCCTGGGTAAGCAATTTGCCATGTCAGGCAGGGCGGGCGGGGTAACAGACAGCCGGGTACCAGGGCAGGGCTGTGGCCAAGTTAAATGTCAGGTCAGGATATGTGATCTGATCTGTGGTGTGATTCACACTGGGTCAGACTTCCTATGATTTGCGATAAATTCCCCAAGTTCTTGGTATCCTGACCTTTACCCTACTTTGTTCAATCATAATTATTATGATCAGCAATCCTGCCTGGTCAGGTCACAATGATCAGGTCACCATGCCCTGGCCACTTCCCACAGCCTATGGGCCAGTCATCCTAGCATTTTATTAATCAGACGCCACTCCAAAAATAGGTTTCAAAAAGTAGAAACAAGATAAAAAAAGGCCTGACAATGGGAAAACTATCAGAATTACTAAGAATTTGCTAATGGGTCAAATTCTTTTTTTTTAAATCTTTCTACATACCAACAACAGCCCGTTAGAAAAATTAGGGGTGAGGATATAAGATCTCTTTCATAACAAAAATAAAAATAACTGCCTAGAACCGAACATTTACAATTTTGCCAATAAATGGTATTGAAGCAACTGGTTAAGATTTGGGGGGAAATAATAATAAATTAGGTTCCTACTCCAAAACATCCACCAAATTAAACTCTAGATCTAACAAAGACAAAACATGAAACCATGAAACTATAGGAGAAGAAGATGCCAGCCAATATTTACAGCATCTTGAAATGGGAAAAGAATTCTGTGCCACTCTTGCGGGAATGCCGCTCCCGCCCCCACAGCTCTCGGCTCCGAAGCGGTGCCTCCTCCCCTCGCCACCCCCCTGGGACCCAGAGTCTCCCCTGCACACTGCCCCCCACTCAGCCTGGGAACACAGAGAAGCTTAAGCAGCAGGCCCCTGCCTGACACCAGCCCTGGGGGTGGAGCTCTCTGGGCAGGAGGAAAAGCCAGGTTCCCATCAGGAAGCCTTACTGTCAACGTAAGAAACACTCAAACCTGTGAAGAATTTCTGTGAGTTTATTTGAGCCAAAGTGTCTACAATTGCTGGGAAACAGAATCTCAACAGATTGAGATAATGCTCTGGAGAATGGCAGTTTTGCATCTTGTTCTAGACGTTACCATCAAAAGAGGAGACGTAAGTGGGTTACATGAAATCCACGGGTGATAGATTAGGAAGGTGGGAGAAAGCAAAGCAGGGAAACCTCTGGGATTGGATAAAGCGTAAAAGGATAGACACGTCTCTTACTTAGGTGGGTGCAGGATAGTTAACAGTCACGAATTAACTCAATAACAACGAGGGGATTTGTGGTCTCTGCAGAGCGGTGCCTGTGCTTTGAGGCTTCCAGGGAAAGGAAAATTGCTTTGACATTCCTACGATAAGTTATCATCGATGCAAAAAGGCAATAAGCTCAGTCAAGGTAAAGATTGACCTTTGTCAAGGAAGATGCCAGCCTGGGACATGGCTACCCACCATAAACAGCTCTTTAGTTTAAAACGTCTTAACTTCAAACCACCCTTTGTGATTACCTTAGGTCTCTGGGTTTGCAAGGCCGCCACGCAGGTTACATGTGGCCCTTTTCGTCCACACTTACTGTGGAAGCTTTTCTGGTCAACTGCCTAAGGAGAGCGCAGAAGGAAAAAGGGAACTTGAAACTCCATAGCTTCAGGGATTTCTTGTGATTCCTTTTCTCGTTATAAGTAAACTAGAGGCCCAGTGCATGAAATTTATGCATGGGGGAGGGGGCCCTCAGCCTGGCCTGCACGCTCTTGCAATCTAGGACCTTTTGGGGGATATCTGACTGCCGGTTTAGGCCCGATCCCATGGGATCGGGCCTAAACCAGCAGTCGGACATCCCTCTTGCAATCTGGGACCACTGGCTCCTAACTGCTCGCCTGTCTGCCTCATCGCCCCTAACCACTCGCCTGCCTGCCTCATCGCCCTGGTCTCTGGTTGTTCTGGTCATTCCACCATTTCGGTCACTGGGCTTTTATTATATAGGATATTCACTTTGTATCTAATTCTGTATTCAAAATTTTATATTTTTCTCTTAAAATGAAAGCCAAAATTGCATAAGCATCAGGCCCAGCAAAACCTGGACCCATCCCTGCTCACATACTTTCTGCTGCAGCCAACCACTCACACATTTTACACAACCTACCTTGCTGCAACATGAACGGACTTTGGGGGAGGTGCTCAATAAGTATCCATTTAATACGTATACATTTATAACATGTATATTTATAATTATGGTTAAGAGTACAACCTTTGAAATTAGACAGACCCCTTTAAGCCACAGTTCCCTTTTCTATAAGATGTGGATAATAACATCTTGCAAGTTGGGAAGACTTGGTGAGATAAGGTATGTAAAAATGCTTATAGTAGTACCTAATACAGGGGAATAAAAATTTAACAGCAAGAAGGTCTGGAAAACTGTATGTTTAAAGTGGCTATTTCTGGGTGGCAAGATGAGAGTTTTTCCTGATTTCCTTTTGTTCATTTGTATTTCCTAATTTTTCTTTACTTCTTTTTGCTTATTTGTATGTCCTAATCTATCGGCAATAAGCACATACTATTTGAGAGGAAAAAATGTTATTTGGGGATGATCCTAATCAGTATTAACCAGTTCTTAGTGTTAAATAGCTCGGTAAAAAAGAGCAGTTTCAAAGTAAACTACCCAGACTTGGGAGCTGGCCTGCCATGCTGTCCTGTGGGGCTGAACAAGCTGCTGACGGGTTGGGACTAGAGGGAAGGACCTAGGTGTAGGTGGTGTTTGACCATCACCATTGCAGAGCCAAATATTGTCTCAAATAAAGAAGGGAGACAGAGGGTGATCAGTCTACCGGCCCCTGATCTTCCCAGGTAATGGGACCTAACATGAGCCACGCGGCCCCAGGGAACTCAGAACAAGACTGCTTGTGGTGACCACACCAGCTGGGAACTGTTCCTACTCAAATGCTCCTCATCCTCAATTCTTAGTCGCTGAGACTTCTGAATCTGGTAGGAGTGGTCTTTCAATGAAGGACGTTTCATTACAAGGCTAACTTTGATGTATCAGAATGAGCAAGAAAGGGCGGTTTGGGAGTCAGGAGGCCTGGGTTCACGTCCTATTTCTGCCAGTTAACAGCCCTATGACCTTGGGAGAGTCACCTTCACTGAAGCTGCTTGCTCACCTGCACAACTCAGACAGTAGTGTCTCTACTCAGACATCCAAAGGATCAGGTACATACGTGCTCTCGTGAACGGTGAGGTGTCCCACGGTGGTACAAACAACATGATGACACCCGTTAGCCATACACAAGGCAAGAGGACACTGGTTCTTTCCCTCAAGTAAACCGACCTTGGCTAACGGAGGGTGGAAACGTCAGCATTCTGTTCCATGCTCCACCTGCGGCAGGAGACCCACAAGAATGCCCCCAAAATGGAAGGCCGAAAAGAGAGTGTGGAACCAATGGCAACTTGGGGCCGCCCGTGGGAGGGGGTCTCTATGTCAGTCTGGACTCTGGATAGCAGGGCTGAAACTGACACTTGCCAGTTTGGGGAAAGCATCAGAAGGCGAGCGAGAGCTCACTCTGGCTTCTCCTCAGAAGGTGCTCACAGGAGTGCTGCCACCACGGCCACAGACCGAGCCAACCATCCTTCCTCTGAAGGTGCAGAAATGCTTGGCTCAGGACTGCCACACTCTCTTTTGGCCTTCCATTTTGGGGGCATTCTTGTGGCTCTTCTCCTCACTCAAGATTCAAAGTTCAGGGAGGAGCGTCCAGTTGGCTGTGTTAGGAGGTGTGCTTGTGAGCTCCCAGGGCGATGCCTGCCTCCCACCAAGACTACACCCAGAAGGGACGTCCCAGAAATGGAAAAGACAGCAAAAGCCCAAACAGATGTGCACTCTGGTCTGAATGCCACCTTCGGTTCACGTGGAAACATGGGCCACATAGAACTCCTCCAAAGCCTGGGCTTGTTCACCACCCCTCCTCACCCCGTTAGTACAGAAGAGGACAAGCTGGCCAGGGCAAGAACCTTCGGGAAGGCAGCAATGCCCAAGAGGGACAGTATCAACCCGGGAGTCATGGTTGCGGGACGAGACATGGGGTCCGTGGTCAGTCACATCCCTCCCTTCTCTGACTCCACTCCCAACTCAGTCACATGTCTCTACCTCTCACGCTTGGCACAGAAATTTCTGTCAGGGACAAAACCCTGTGGAACACAGAAGCACTCATACTAGAAAATGCAAACACCAAAGATAGGTTTTTCAAATGCCCTCTCTGCTATTTAAGTGTTTACTAAGCGGTTTAGATATATCCGTGGACTCAGGGCCTCTGTTTGCATTAAGAACTGCAAAAATGTGCACAGCATGAGTGTATTTGTGACTGTCACTCTATCAGAATGAAGTAGAAATGTGCACAGTGTGGCTGTATTTGTAACTGCCACTCTACCAGAATGAAGTAAAGAAATATGACTGTATTTGTGACTGTCACTCTAGCAGAATGAAGTAGAGGCAATGTGCACAGTGTGACTTTTTGTGACTGTCACCCTACCAGAATGAAGGAGGCATCACGCAGGCCTCAAACCACCAATATGCTTTCCGCTAGTTGGCATCAGAAACAACAAAGTCCTGAGCCAAACGTTTCAGCATCAATCTCTGTGTATGACCGTTTACCCACATGCTTCCTGTGCTGAGCAGGAAAACTTAGGATATAAATGCACAACTCGTGTCTCATCCTCTGTCCCCATTAGAAGTTTTGGTTTAGAGTGTAGTTGACCTGAAAGAGATGCTGTGCTGAAAATATTATACATTTGCACATCACAATCCAAGTGTACAGTGCTGTCCAGATGTGCAAATTATTGAAAAATGAAATTAATAAAGCTGAAATTCTTTTCATCTAGCAGTTAATTAGCACAAATTACAAACTGGATTTTATTACTCCCTACACAGTGTGTGCCTCGGACCATTACCAATAGGGATAATTTCTGAAATGTCTTCAACCATTTCTCATGTGTCAGAGAAAATTTGGCTTCCAAAGACATGCGGTGCCACAGATGAAGCTCCACTCTCCCATTACTTACTCCAGTCAGTGGTTTTTACTCCTTAGAAAAAAAGAAAGAGACTACACATAGAGAATACTGTTATTGCTGTGTCTATTACAACTGTAGATCATGTAGCAAAAAACCACTGCAATTTCTCAATTGCTGACATTTCCAGGCCAATTTCCTTTATAAGTCAAAAAAGAGAAAAGTGACTGAAGCAGGTACTATATATGACCCTCAGAGAAGAAGTCAGGTTTCTAATAAAATGCGAACACCCACCCTGGCCTACGGGAATACAAATAATCAGTTCCTTACAGGTGAATAGACTCTGCCGTTCACAGTTCTTAGTTTAAAAAGCGCTTATACAATTGTGAGCCACATTCTCACCTCCCTCACAACACCCCTCTGAAGCAGGTGTTCGTACTCCATTTCACAGATGACCAGTTGACGCTCAGAGAGAAAATGATTCTCTGACTAGATCAGTATTTGGTCCCTGGAGCTTCTTTTGTTTTAATATCTTTTTATTGATTTCAGAGAGAAAGGGAGGGAGAGAAAGAGACAGAAACTTCAATGATGACGATCACTGATTGGCTGCCTCCTGCACGCCCCACACTAGGGAGTGAGCCCACAACCCGAGCATGAGCCCTGACTCAGGATCGAACTCTGACCTCCTGGTTCATAGGTCTACGCTCAACTGCTGAGCCACGCCAGCCCTGGGTCTTCCTATGGGTTGTTGTACTTCAATGAGTGACTTGGAAAAACAGAGTCTGTTGGTGAGGGTTTGAGGTCAGGGAAGAGAAGAACGCACTGGAATGCCAGGGAAGGTCACTGGGAATTGGCCGCAGCGTCCCTCAGTGGGGGAGATGGATTTTTATTTAAAATCTTCATGGTGGTTTATTGTGAAGCAAAATGAGAGGCAAAGGCCACACCCTGACGGGGAAGGAAACAGGCTACCACAGGAGGTGAGCAATCCCATACAATCTTTTTCTACAGGTGGAATTCCTTTGTTCTGCTGCAAATGTTTATCATGCCCACTGTGTACAGAACTGGGCCATGAACCATGCACTTAAGAACTTCGAGAAGAAACATTAAGTCACATCAGTGAATGGAGAAAATACCACCTTACATTTTATATTGGCTCCTTTTCTTCACCCTACAAATTCTCCCACGTTTGAAAAAAAAATAGAAAAAAAATAAGAGGAAAATGAACGCTATCTGGCTGGGTATCACCACCCTCTTGTTATTGCCCTTTCTCTCTTCAGACCTCAGCTAAGCATTTTGAAAGCGCTGTCCATACCTACTGTCTCCACCTCATCAACATCATCAAATTTTTCCTGGTAGCCCTGCAGTCGGATTCCATCCCTAGCCCTCCAACAAGACTGCCCTCGCCCAGCTCACCTGGGCCCAGTGCAGACCTGAAGGACACTGTTCAATTCAGTGTGTACCTAATGAATGGGCCAAGACAGATTCCAATGGGCCATGTAATTTAGGGATAGCAGTGCAGCCTCACCTGATCAAACAAGTGATTGAGTCTTTCATTTAGAAGAAGCCACAGTTCAATGTTCATCAGAGGCTCCTAATAGGGTTCAGCAGTTCTAAAACATGCGGTCAAATTCCTTGATACTTCTCTCATCGACAGGTAGCGTCTTCAGTCGCCAGCCCTTCAACACTGGCCCGCCAACGAAGCACAGCAAAAATAATGCCATGAGACTCCAAGACGGTCGTGAAGACCACATCACAGCTTGCAACCTGGCTCTCTTGGGATGAGCACTCTAGAGACTAGCTACCGTGGTATAAGAAAGCCCAGACACCTCATGGAGTGTCCTCCATGAAGAGCAACCAAGGCCCCAGTTGAGCTCCCAGCCAACTCAGCAGCCATGTGAGTGGCCTTCTGGGAAGAGGATTCTCTAGCTACTCCTCCCCCTGCCCTCCCAGCCCCTGGCCCTCCCATCCTTCTGTTGAACCACCCCAGCTGATGTGCACAATGTGCAACTCTCCCATGCCAACCTCTGCCCAAATTTCCCATTTGTGAATTCAATAAATGACTGTTGTTTTGTGCCATTATGTTTGGGGAAGGTTTGCTATGCAGCAATAAACAACTGATAAACAAGACTACAGAAGACTCTGGCTTCTATGTAAAAATTCTAGAAGATATATGGTGAGAATTTTCTTTGTATTAAACCCGTTATATAAAACACAAAACTACATTTTAGAGTTAACTGCGAAAACTACAGGTACAAATTTACCAGAATCCAAAAACTGTGTTTCAAAAATAAAAGTTACAAGCAGTTATTTTCTAACAGATTGCCTAATATCGGTTGGGTAATTAATACGTGAATACTCTTTGGAATCCATTTCTAAGGTACCAGAAAATTTAATTTTGCATTTTTTTTCTTTCCATATGGCAGCATTGACTGCATTTATAGCCAAGTAAAGCTGTGTTTAAATCTTAATTATCCAGATTACCTATATCATTATCAATTCATCAATTTTTCTAATCTAACCCAGGTTCCAGGACATCGATTTCTCTACTTTGGGTCCTCGCTATTTCTGCAAAGGAACGTAATGGAAGCTACTGCAAGTGTGATCTATAGAACGATTCAATGGCAAGTAGCTCACATTTCTCCTCAGATTTTGGCTGCAGTTTACCAAACTGAAAAAATAGAAACCATCGATACAACAGCTTTTTCCTTTATAAGCAAAGCCCACATGTCATCAACTACATGAGATATTCAAATTTGCTTGATCATAATGGAGCTGTTTAAAAATACATGGCCGGAGTTCACATTTGCAGCTTGCAGATGGAAAAATAAAGATACTCTGAATTAATAATTAATATGTGATTGAAACCCAGTAGGGAAGGAGTGATGTGTTATGCATACTATCTCGCCCTTTTTATCCCGCAAGCCCTGAGTCTTCCCATGGGCTGCTGTGTGCAATAAGTGATTGGGGAAATCAGGCGGAGTTTGTTGGTGAGGGGTCTGAGCGTAGGGCCGGGGAATTCATAGCCCTGTAAAGGTCACTGGGGAAGACTGCAGTGTGTATCATCTTGGGAGACTGGTTTTATTTAAAATATCCTTGGTTAATTGTGAAACAAAATGTCAGGCAACAGGCCACACACGCGGGGGTAGAAGAAGAGAGGTCTGAGCATGGTGGCAAACGCCCCTCCCTGCAGGTGCTGGGCCCTGGTGTCCCACTAAAACCCCAGCACAGAGGCCAGCTGCTCCTGCAGAGGGTCCCTCCCTCAGCGCAGAGTGGGGCTGCCAGGTCTCACTGCCTCAGACAAGCCACCACCAGCCTTCGCCACCAGGGGCATTTGTACCAAAAAGTGAGAGTCCATTAACCAGTCCAAACAGGACCCAATTTTTTTTTAATGTAACCCACCGATTTACTTTCGGCACCGAATAAAACGTAAGAAAGAAATTCACTAGGGCTGTAAGAGCAAACGACAAAGTCCACAGGCGGCCAATCGCTTGGCCCACGGAGACGGCAGCCACTGGTCCTGCCAGAGCAAAGCCCTGGAGGGTGGGGACACCAACCTCTGACCCAGGGACCTCCCATCACCACTTCTCAGCCGTGTGCCTGTCACTAGTTCTGTGAGCTCTCTGAGCCTCCGTTCCTCTGCGAGCGTGGAGACAACACCTGCCTTTGGGAAGAGCCAAGGCACTGATGCAGAGGTTCCCAGAGGGTGTCCCGGGACCAGCAGCACCAGCACAAGTGGAAACTAGTGAGAAATGCCAATGATCGGCCCCCGCCTCAGACCTGCTGAATCAGAAACAGAGTGGGAGGCCACACGTGGGAGAAGCTATCTGCATTTTAGAAGCCCCATAGGTGGCTCTGAGTCACACCAAGGTTTGAGAACCACTGCATGGCTATTCTTAGAGCGCGGAGTCTGGTATATGTTAGTGGTTCCAGGAATGATCGTTATCTTGGATGTAAATAGCTGAACTCAGCTTACCTCCCCCCTTCTCCGCAACGCAGATCATTATTCAGTGTCTGTGATGATGACAATGGAGATGGTCATGAGGATGATAGGGATGATTACAATGGCAATTGTTCTACAGAGAGTGACTGTATGGAAGGGGACAGAGACCAGAAGATGCTCTAATTCATGGCTGAGAATTTATATGGCTATGTCAGAAAAGTGTTGCTTCTGTAGCCACTCAGGACATAAAGGCATGAAAGGACCCTTTCTATACAGAACTTTCCTTTGTTTTAGTGCTCACCGTCATGGAATTCATCATCATTCACCCAGAGTTGCACCCACTGCACGGGTGGGGAACCTTTTTTCTGCCAAAGACCATTTGGATATTTATAATATCGTTCTCGGGCCATTCAAACTTATTTAAAAATTAGCCTGCTGCATTTGGTCAAACAGTTGATTAACTCACTCCTAATGTGTTGGCACGGCCAGGCCAAACGATTTTGTGCGCCTTATATGGCCCGAGGGCCGGACATTCCCCACCCCTGACCTACAGGGAGGCTTCTGGGAGTCCTGGTCAAAGGCCAGCTGCTGAGCCTTCACAGGGGTAGGAATCTAACAAAGAATCTAAACTGCCCCCCAAATGTGGCCGAGTTTCCAGCGGGCCAGGGAACAATCACCTGACACAAGAAGGGCTCCGGGCACAAGCTTTGGAAAATCAGCCTAGTCCGACATTCCAGGCTCTGTAACACTCCGCGCAAGTCTTGCTCTGCTGCTCCAGTAGGATCCATTAGGCTCTGGCTTCCTGTCAGAAAGCCGGCCCCTTAGTCTCCCTCCAACCCCTGCCCCAGGCCCCTGCCTGTGCGTGGGTGGTTTGCCTACTTGTAATTTGATCCATTCCCTGGCCCCACCCTCCCCCTGCAAACTACCTTTCCAGACTCTCTTGCCAGCTGGCTCCAGCTAGGTTTAGGCGGAAGACTGAAGGAGAGAAGGGAGAAAGAAGCCAGAGTACCTCTTCCCTTTGCTCTCTCTGCGTTGGAAGGTATCTCCAGTAGTGGCTCTGTCTCCAACATGGCTCCATTCCCCCAGACAGGCCTTCCCTCCATGGTCCCAGCTGCTTCTGGGAGCTTCCATGTAGGTCCAGTTCTCGGCCTCTAGTAGCAACACCCCCCTCCCTTCTCTTTTTTCCACCAGCCTCAGAGGTGTTAGTGGTTTCCTGCTATTGCTAATCTCTGGGTGACCTCATCATCCCATTTGGCTTTCAGATCTTCCAAAGACTTTTGTAACTACGTCTTCGCATGAAAGGGTTTCTATTGACTGTGTGGGCCATGACTAAGGCAGCCCACTCTCACATCTTCAGCCTTGATCATGCCTTACCTGATGCTTGCCCAACTGACTCAGTTCTGTACCCAGCACTTTCCTTGGGGCTATCTTCTTCTATCTTCTAGGTCTTCAGTGCTTACCTGTCTGTGATCACCAGTTTTGATATGAGCCCATGCAACTGTGCCCTGAGGCCAGCCCAGCCCTGATCACCCAGACTTGGTACCCATATAACTCCAGCTCTATTGAGGACTGGCCAGTCTCTATTGGCAGTTGCCACCTGTCCCTCCTTGAAATCAGCAACTAAGTTAACAAGCACATTGAGGTTCTCAATAAATATTTTACACTGTAAACTTTTTCCAGGAGCAACCACACACCATTATGAGTAAGTGAATCAGGCAAAAGTAAATTTGTGATTTGTAGTTTTTTGTTGTTGTTTGTTCATCCTCAACCTAGGATATGTTTCCAGTGATTTTTAGACAGTGGAAAGGAGGGAGAGAGACAGAGAGAGAGAAACATCGATGTGAGAGAGAGACACATCAACTGGTTGCCTCTCTCATGGGCCCCTACCCGAGCCAGAGATCAAGCCTGCAGCTGAGGTATGTGCCCTTGACTGGGATTAAACCCGAGACCCTTCAGTCTATAAGCTAAATTTCTATCCACTGAGCCAAACCGGCAGGGCTAATTGTGTGATTTGATATAACTATATAACTGGCCCCAAATTCACCTGACACTCTCACAACATTCCACTTCCTTTTGGCTAGAAAGATACAACAAATGAACAAACTAGAGTCAGAACACAGTGTTCCAGAAAAATGATGATGCTCTTGGCAACTACCCACAGAAGTGCAGTAAATACAGTATTAATGACTATCCTTGTTTGATGCTTCTTGTTTTGCAAAGAGAGCTGCCCCATTTCAAGTCTTGCATTCCAAAAGAAATCACTGAATTATCTTTAATGACCAACCATAGAAAGTTGAACCCCCTTAATTTTTCAAAAGGTTAAAAAACCAAAATAGAGATAACTGCCTGAAACAAAGATGTGGCGCTGATGACTTGGGATGGGAGCCAGGACTGGCAAACACAGTGACTTTCCTGGGCAGACAAGCACTATATTTATACACTAGAGGCCTGGTGCATGAAATTTGTGCATGGGGGGGGGGGATGTCCCTCAACCCAGCCTGCACCCTCTCCAATCTGGGACCCCTCGGGGGCAGCCGAATATCCCTCTCACAATCTGGGACCACTGGTTCCTAACCACTTCTGCCTGCTAGCCTGATCACCCCCTAACCGCTCCCCTGCTGGTCTGATGGCCCCCAACTGCCCTCCCCTGCCGGCCTAATTGCCCACAACTGCCCTCCCTTGCCATGACCCGCCTCCTCCGCGTGAGGTGGCGGAGATGCTGGGACCGGCCTCCTCTGTGCCTCGCAGAGCCGTGGGACCCCCAGGCCTCACCATGCAGAGCGGCCACCGGGCCCTGCCTCCGCTGTGCGCACGGCCATCTTGTGATGATGTTGCGCGAGGGCGTGATGCCACCTAGGCTTTTATTACATAGGGTGTTGCATACTGAACCACAGCTTTTGGAAACAGTGTCCATGAGACTTATTAAAATGCACAAAGGGCCCAGCCAGCAAGGCTCAGTGGTTGAGCATCAACCTGTGAAGCTGGAGGTCACGGTTCAATTCTCCGTCAGGGAACATGTCTGAGTCCTGGGCTCCATCTCTAGTAGGGGGTGTGCAGAAGGCAGCCAATCCATGATTCTCTCTCATCATGGATGTTTCTATCTCTCTATCTTACTCTCCCTTCCTCTCTGAAAAAAAAAGAATTAAAAAATAATAACAAAATAAAATGCAAAAGAGGATGAGTTTCCTTAAATGTTAAATAAACTGCTAGAAGTGATCACTACCTTAATTCACACTTCTGAGCCCTTCTGCAGTTACTCAGCTATTCCCAGTTTGCTCTAAAGCAAATGTAGGCAACAGTCTTTTTAAAAGCACATTAATAAAAAAGAATAAAGAAAAACAGGCACAGATTTTCAGGTTAGATTCTAAAATGATCCATTGCATAAACCCACCACGTCCCCAAGAGTCTGTGCCATGATGTCTGTGCAGCAAAGATGGCACGCAGAGGCACAGGTCTGCAAACAGCCAAAGCCCCTCCCTTTTGACAAGCCCCAGAGACCACACACCAAGTCCTAGAGTCTAGTATTTTAACATCACCTAACCCCGTGGACAATGGCATAAGGTCTCAAGAAAATCTCTTTATAGAAACATTGATTCATTGCATTTTCAAAGTACACTGTTACTTTTTTCCTAAAACCACCGACTTCATTTCAAGTTTCTACAGAGTTATAAACAATTTAAATCATAATAACTTAATTTCAAAAATAAGAATTTGGACTTCTATTATTTTTTTCCATTGAAGTTTCTGGATGATTTCATACCTGAAAATTTGCAAAAGGGAAAAAATTTCAACTAGAAAATGTTAGTATAGGGGTTTCACCTGGTTCTCATCTTTACTCTGCCACTATCTTGTTGCATGACCATGAGTGTATTTCATAATCTCTCTCCTGGACTCACTTTCTTTCTTGTAAACTGGTGGTTGGCCCATTTCAGACCTAAAATGTTCCAATTAAAATGATTGTTCTATTACTTCGAAAAGATATACATGCCTATGTTCATTGCAGCATTATTTACAATAGCTAAGATATGGAAACAAAGTGTCTGTCAATGGATGAATGGGTAAAGAAGATGTGAAATATATATACATATATATACAAACTAATAAAAGGGTAATATGCTAATTAGACTGGGTCAACCGGACATCTTCCAGTCGTCCTGCCTTCCTTCTAGGCAAAGCCACAGTGGCGGGGCTGAGGCAGAGGTGCTTAGGGGCGATCAAGTTGGCAGGGGAGGGCAGTTAGGGGTGATCAGGCAGGCAGGCAGGTGAGCGGTTAGGAGCCAGTGGTTCCAGATTGCGAAAGGGATGTCCGACTGCCAGTTTAAGCCTGATCCCTGGTCTTCTCGCCCCCAACTTCCCCCTCTTGCCATCCTGATAGCCCCCAACTGCCCCCCCCACCAGCCTGATCACCCCTAACTGCCCTCCCCTCCTGGCCTGATCGTCCCTAACCGCCTCTGCCTCGACCCCACAACCATGGCTTTGTCCAGAAGGACGTCCGGAAGGTCTCCAGGAAGGTCTCCCGGTCTAATTAGCATATTACCCTTTTATTAGTATAGATATATGTATATATGTATATATGTACACATACACACACACACACACACACACAGGAATACTACTGAATAAAAAAGTGAAATCCTTCCACCTATAACAATATAGATGAACCTTGAGGGTATTGTGCTAAGTAAAATAAGTCAGGACAAGAAAGAATATCATAATACAAATTCACTCATATGTAGAATATAAAAAAACAAAAAAGAACTCACAGAGGCAGACAACGGATCAATGGCTACCAGAGGAGAAAGGTAAAAGGTGTCAGTTGTGTGATGACAAATGGAAACTAGATCTTTGGTGGTGCACACGCTGAAGTATACACAGATGTCAAATTCTAATGTTCCACACGTGAAACATAATACTAGAGGCCCGGTGCACAAAAATTTGTGCACTCGGGGGGGAAGGGGGTCCTTCAGCCCGGCCTGTGCCCTCTCGCAGTCTGGGACCCCTCGGGAGATAACGACCTGCTGGCTTAGGCCTGCTCCCGGGTGGCAGAGGGCAGGCCCAATTCCTAGGTGCAGCCCCTGGTCGGGCTCAGAGCAGGGCCGATTAGGGAGTTGGGGCGCCGCCCCTTGTCATGCACAGAGCAGGGCAGATTGGGAGGTTGTGATGCCACCCTCAGTCACACTCAGGGTAGGGCCGATTGGGGGGTTGGGGCACCGTCCCCTGTCACACTCAAGGCAGGGTCGATGGGGAGGTTGCGGCGCCACCCCCCATCACACACAGAGCAGGGCCCTTGGGGGGGGCGGGGTTGGGGCGCCGCCCTCTATCACCCACAGAGCAGGGCTGATCAGGGGGTTGGGGTGCTGCCACTCTCACACTCAGGGCAGGGCCGATGGGGAGGTTATGGCTCTACCCCGTCACACACAGAGCAGGGCCCGTAGGGGAGGGGGGGAGTTGGGGAGCTCCCCCCTATCAGGCACAGAGCAGGGCTGCTCAGGGGGTTGGGGCCCCACCCCCTGTCACACACAGAGCCGCAGGGCGATCAGGGGGTTTGGGCGCTGCCCCCCGTCACGCTGATCCCGGTGCTGGGAGGCATATTACCCTTTTACTATATAGGGTAGAGGCCTGGTGCATGGGTGGGGCTGGCTGGTTTGCCCTGAAGGGTGTCCTGGATCAGGGTGGGGGTCCCCACTGGGGTGCCTGGCCAGTCTGGGTGAGGGGCTGAGGGCTGTTTTCAGGCTGGGGGTGACTGAACTCCCAAACGCTCCTTTTTTCTTTTTTTCTTTTTTATTCTGGGCCAGCTTTAGCTTGAGGCTTGGCTCCAGCTCTTAGGCCTCCGCGGCTGAAAGTACGTTTCTGGCCTTTGCTTACAATGTTGCCAATCTGCTGGCTGAAGTCCAGCGGTATTTGTTACAATGTTTCTTAAACTGCCCGCTCAGAGGCAGCGGCAGGCGGGGAACGTTGGTTTCCTCCGTCACTGAGGCAACCAAGCCTCATGTTAGTTTCAAGCTGCCTGGCTGCGGGCCGCCATCTTGGCTGACAGTTAATTTGCATATCTCGCTGATTAGCCAATGAAAAGGGTAGCAGTCGTACGCCAATTACCATGTTTCTCTTTTATTAGTGTAGATTATAAACCAATGCTACCTCAATAAAAACACCAAAAATAAATTAAATGACTGTACAACTGGCTCCAGAATAATAACCTAAAACATGAGATTTTAATTCAAGGTAAATATGAAGCCGGATAAAATTACTTTGGAAGCTACATTCCAGCTTGGGCAGAGATTGTGAATATAAGAGAAACAACAATGTAAAGACAAAGATTTAGAATAGCTTCCAAACGATACTAGGGTTCAGATAATAAAATGCATGTGCTTTTTTAAAAAAAACTTGGAGTCAAAACGTTTTTCCTTCAGTACAGAAGATTTTGTAATATTTCTACATGATCTAGCTCAACGGCATTTGAAGAAGAAAAAAATCAAACATTACACTACATGAGCTTTCATCCCGTCACAAAGCCATTACAGCTAATGAAAAATGATGGCACTGTTCAGTTTTATTTATAGTTTCTTCTTAATAAAATAAAAAATGATCAGAAAAACACTCCTACTATAAATTTTTTAAGACCCAAGACCAGTAGCAAAAAAATTTATCTATGAATACATAAGCCTATAAATACTCTTCTTTCAAATGTGTACAAAGTATTGCTTCTGGCTCCTGCTGAGTTTTGCCTTTTTCCAAGGCGTCGTGAGTAATCAGACATCCTACAGCCCAGGTCACTGTCATCAGGAATCATAACAATGTGGAAAAGATCCTGTCTCTGACTTCAATTTTATACAATCTGTCCTAAACACTACTAACCCCCAGTATAACCAGTGAAGCAAGGTGTTGTGTGCCGTATTTTTTGTCACCTACCCTCAAGACAACCAATTATGCATTACCCTAAATTAGGTCTAGGAACAGGAAAGAGAAAAAAAATAACACCTGTGTAGTTCTTGCTGCCCAGTGCTTCACAAACTTTATCCTATTTAATCAAACTAATATGCCCTAAACATTTTACAGTTTCCAATATCCCCCCATTATAATACATGATAACAATAACAGTTGTTTTAGCATTAAATTATTTTTAATGTTTTATTGAATACTTTAGACATAAAAATAATATAACAATCAAAACTAAAGTAACACTATTATTTAAATAACACTTTGAGTGGGGGGGGGGGAGGTGGGGGAGCAGCAAACCTTTCTAATAAGAGGCCAAAGAGTAAATATTTTATGGTTTTCAGGACAAGAGAAAAAATTGTGGATATTATGAAAGTATGTCTTTAACCAGAGAACACACAAATTTCCTCAAATTTGTTATGGACAAAAATCAAAAGTTAGTGACAACAACTGAATATAACACAGGTCAACTAATGAGGAAGAAGCGAATTCTCTGGGGAGCGGTAACAATTCACTTCATCGGGGTTTAGTGTCAGTGTTCCCTATCATCAGACGGGCTGCAAACACCCATCTGTAGAAACCGTTCTTACCTCGCGGGCAGTGCGAAAACAGGCAGCCGGGCACATCGGCCTATAGCTGGCTGACCTCTGCTTGACACCTTACAAAATGTTTCCACTAATCATTTCTCCAACTAATAATATTGATAATATACTTTCAGTTATTTTTTCAAAAAAGTATTTGATGAGTATGAACCGTGTGCCAGGCACTTCACTAGACTGTGGGGATACAGAAAGGGCGAAGCCAGGTCCCTGCACAAGGGATACAGTATGACTTACAGACAGCCCTGCCCCCAAGGGGCTGTGTACTTGGAAGCACGTCCACCAAATGTGAGAGAGATGGATATGACTCAGGTGAGGGCGGGCAGCACAAGGAGGAAGTGGCCGCCTGTGTCTGACACAGCCCATGTGCCACTTGCCAGCTGTGTGACTACTGAGCAAGACATTTCACCTCTCTGTGCCTCCGATTCCCAAGTGTAAAATGAGAGTGACAGTAATGGTGCCTACCCTACAGGTACCACAAGAGGGTTGTGAGCACTCGGCAAATGAATTCGTGTGCAGCACTGAACAGTGACTGGCACACAGGAAGCATGTGCAGGTGTCAGCCGCTCTCACTGTGACAGAGAGCGCTCTGACCAAAGTGACTCTTCAATGGTGAGTGGGGATTTCCAAGGAAGACAGGTGGAAAGGGAGCCTTCCAGGCAGAAACCAGCACATGCAAATGATTACAGGCATGAAAAGCAACCCTGATTGGTCTGGTGCAGCTCGAAAGTGAAGGGGAGGAGATAAAGATAACAGATCGCAGAGGGCTCATGTGTGCCATTCAGGAATTGCTCCTTGATACCATGAACAAGGCGACACGCAAGTGTTAAGCAGCTGAGAGCATCAGCATCATATGATCTAGCAACACAGGGAAGGATGGCAAGGAGGAGGCAAAGATGAGGACAAAAAAGACCAGATAAGGGCTCTAAGAAGAGATGACCACAGCCTCTTAAAAAAAAAGGTGAAGATGCAGAGGAGATGAGGACTTGGAAGCCAGGCAGAAGCAGTTTCGCAGTCATAGAGACCCTTAGCTGTGGGTCATAGGGAAAAGAAATGAGGAGGAGTCGGGAATGACACCCAGATCTCTGGCCTTGGTAAAAGATGAATGGTGGACTGATCTCCACGATGGGAATCCAGAGGAACAGTAATGAACACGGAGCGGGTCCAGACAGAACAGTGAGCCGAATTAGCACTGGGAACGTCTGGCCATATCCCCTGCAAGATAATAAGACACAAAATCGCAGGGCCGGGCAGAAGTGTCTGATCTATTAGGTAGTGCTCATGGGTTTGCTTTCAACTTTGACTTGTAAGTTGGGGCTAAACAAGTCTTCATAACTTGTTGCCATGGTTCTTCCTTACGTATAAACCTTGCCTGAAAATCGTTCTTATCTACAGAATCAGGCTAATTTCCTTCCGTCTCTACCGTTCATGATGATGTCAATAGTGGTTTTTATATTACTGCCAACCTGTCCGTGCCCGGAAATGTAATAGACAGGATTTGGACCATACAACAAGGCTTTCCTTGCCATTAATCAGGGAGCACCTATTATGTGACGCACATAGTGTACCTTTAACCATGAACTAAGGACCCCTCCTATACCTATACTAACAATTAGGTAAGCTTAAAACATCCTATGTTCCCATCTCTTCCTGCAATTGTCTTTTCTTTGTTTGTTTTTAATATATTTTTATTGATTTCAGAGAGGAAGGGAACAATAGAAATATCAATGATGAGAGGCAATCATTGATCAGTTGCCTCCTGCACACACCCCACTCTGGGGATCGAGCCAAAACCCATGCATGTGCCCTGACCTCCTGGTTCATAGGTTGATGCTCAACCACTGAGTCACACCAGCCAGGCAATTGTCTTTTCTTTCTTGAACAAACTTCTTAAAGGCAAAAACTTAATATATGACAAAAAGCATCAATGATTGGACTATTAGAAGCTGTCAGTCTGGAGAAGGCAATCAATTGCTAACTTGGAAACAGACAAAAATTCCTTGAAGCCCTTGAGGGGGCTTTCTTGAAGTGAGGTCCCACTGTGGCAGAGACTGCGAGCTGCCCATATAAAACCCATCTTTCCCTTGTTCCTAAATAACAGGTTATCTGTATTTTTATTGAATTTATTGGGGTGACACCCTGTATAATAAAAGGCTAATATGCAAATCGACTGAACGGCAGAACAACCAGTTGCTATGGCATGCACTGACCACTAGGGGGCAGACGCTCATCACAGGAACTGCTCCCTGGTGGTCAGTGCACTCCCACAGCGGGGACACCACTCAGCCAGAAGCCCTGAACCCTGCTCATGGCTGGCGCACGCAGTGGCGGTGGCAGGAGCCTCTCCCACCTCTGCGGCAGCGCTAAGGATGTCCAACTGCTGGCTTAGGCCCGCTCCCCATGGAGAGCGGGCCTAAGCCAGCAGTCAAACATCCCCAAGGGCTCCCGGACTGCGAGAGGGTGCAGGCCAGGCTGAGGAACGCCCCCCCCCGCCCCCCCCCACACACACACACACAAGTGCAAGAATTTCATGCACTGGGCCTCTAGTTGGTTAATAAAACCATACAGGTTTCAAGCGTACAACTCAATAAAACATCATCTGCACACTGCATCATACACTCACCACCTGAAGTCAAGTCTCTTTCCATCCCCATTTAAGCCCTCTTTACCATTTCCACCTCCCCCACCCCCTTTCCCTCTGGCTACCACTATACTGTTGTCTGTGTCTATGTATCAATATACATATTTTTTGCTTAATCCCTTCACCTCTTTCACCCATCCCCCCAAACCTTCTCCCTCTGAAAGCTATCAGCCTGTTCTATGTATCTATGCTTCTGCTTTTTTTTTGTTTGTTAAATTATTTTGTTGATTAGATTCCACATATAAGGGAGATCATATGGTATTTGTCTTTCTTCTGACTAGCTTGTTTCACTTAGCATAATCATTTCCAGGTCCATTCACAAGAATAAATTCAAAATGGATAAAAGACTTACAAGTAAGTCGTGAAATCATAAAAAATCCTAGAAGAAAACATAGATAAGTAAAATCTTAGACATCTCCGCTAGCAATATTTTTGCCGATATATTTCCTTGGGCAAGGAAAACAAAGAAAAAAATAAACAAATGGGACTTCATCCAACTAAAAAGCTTTTTGCACAGCGAAACAAACCATCAACAAAATGAAAAGGCAAATCGCTGCATGGGAGAATATATTCGCCCGTGAGACATCTGCTAAGGGGTTACTTTCCAAACTATATAAAGAACTTAGACAACTCAACACCAAGAAGACAAACAACCCAATTAAAGGATCATCTGTATTTTTGAGGCGGGAAAAATGCCCGGAGAAAATTACCTTTCCCAATGTCCCTGGAAGACAGAGATGGTCAATAGATACCAGAAGTCCTTAGGTAGAGCTTCTAGGAGGGAATTTTAAAGGGAGTTTATCCATCAACTCACAGGTACCCTTCTGACCTCCCAATCCCTTCATGCTTCTTGCTTCAGTGAGCCAGGCATGATGGCTGGATCTGCAGCAGCCATCTTGAGCCCATGAAGGAAAGAGATCAAGTAAAAGAATCTCAGTTACCCTCACATCCTTAAGACACCAAAGCTATGCCAGCAAGTATCCACCTCCAGTCTCCTTGTTCTGTTAAGGAAATAAACCCTTAGGAGTTTAAGGCCATGCATTGGGATGGGGGCAGCATCTGTTACTGTCAGCCAAATGCATTTCCCAAGTGGGGATACTTAGAATACTGAAAAGATCCGGTATCTCTGCGAAGTAAGACACTTAATTTGCTATAATGAAGTGTTACTGGATGATGATGATGATGACGACGACGTTGATACGTCCTAGGCGCAGGCACTGAGGCACAGAAAGATTAAGTAATTTACCGAAGGTCTCATGGCCAATGAGCGGTGAGGCTGGGCTTTGAATCCAGGCCGTCTGGCTCCAGACTCCATGCTTTTAACTATAAGGCAATAACATCAAACACCACAAACTAATATATACTGCACAAGCTAATCTCCGCAGATACGCTAATCTTAAAAAAAGTTCCATTGATTCAGTAAAGGGAATTCTTGTTACATGGTATCCCTAAAATTGCTCTTCTGTTTGAGAAACGATTTAGTGTAGGTCTGGCAACGCATTTGACTGGTTTCATAATTGCTCTGCATGTTACATTAAATACTGCTTGGACCATTACCGCCGTCTCTTAATAGAAGTTCTTCCTTCCCACTATCCGCCAATGCAAGATTAATCTCCTGAAAATGGAGCTTTGACCACATATTAGTCCTTCACGGAAGTCTTCAGTGGATCCCTGTTGCCTGGATAAAGTCTGAACTCTTTAGCCTGCATCTTCTCCAACCTCTTTCCCACCTTCCTACCACTCCCCTTCACCTCCAAACCCTCCAGCCAAACGAAGCCACTGATGTGCCATATATTCACCTGGGATTTTCCATCTCGGACCTTGGTTCATAGTGCCCAGTCTATCAGGATGCACACCCTCTCCCATCCCTTCCCCAGCTCCATGTGTCAGCACCAGACCCCCATCCTCAAAACCCAAATCAAACGCCTCATGTGCCACACCAGCGGCTCCTCCTAGTCAGGGCTGAGCTGCCCTGGATCTGCTTTAGGAGGAAAAGCCCCGAGTTTCAGGATCTCCCTTACAGAGGGTAAGTGTTACCCAGCCATGCAGCATTTCCCACTTAGACCAGGGCCAACGACTAGATCCCTCTCCTCCACTGCTCACCTTCCTCAGCCTGCCTCCTGGTGGTGTGCTTTCACCTCCTCCATATTTTACCTGACCAAAATCAACACCATGGACAGTCTTCAAGCTAAAAATACTTCACAAGAGAGAAACTTGTAGCCCTAAGGATGTGTGAGAAAGTAGAAAGAGGGAGGCCATGGAAAGCTCTCCCCAGTACTGAGGGGTCCAGCCAACATGAGACCTTTCTAATCTATAACCAAAATCATGAAAGGCAGGGAAATCCACGAAGTAGCTCACTCAAGGTTGTTAGGTCATAAGAAGGGGCTTGCTTCTCCTAAGACCCTCAGGTAACTGAGAACTGACTACTTTGGACCACACAACCTTGTGCACAGGGGGGAAAAGTTTAACTAAATAATACAGAGTCCTCTTGTGGTTTTGTGAGTCTCACTGATTCCTACAAAGTTATCAGATTCATTTACTGAAAACAACATGTTCTAAACCACGTCATGCACAATGTCCACACGTGGAACTCTTAGGTATGACTAATTCCCGTTCTCCTCAAGGTGAATTACAGTGAACTGTGTTCACTAGGAAAATGCCCATTCACAGGATGAGACTTGCTTTTCTTACCTCACCTCACAGTCAGAAGCCTCAGATACAGTGTGTGGATATCTGGCCATTCCAACTTCCCAGCTATCAGTTGATGATTATTTTGATTTGCTTTGATTTGCTCTTTTTTTATTTGATTACTAGAGGCCCCATGCACGAAATTCATGCAAGAGTAGGCCTTCCTTCCCCCGGCTGCCAGCACCAGCTTCCCTCCAGCCACCAGCAGGCACCCAGGACCCGAGCTTCCCTTGCAGCCCCGGCTTTGTCCCAAGATCGTCTGGAAGGATGTCTGGTCTAATTCGCATATTATACTTTTATTATTATAGATTCTGATATGTTCTTCTAGCCGCCAGTAAGACTAACACATGATGCTGCACATGACAGAGTTATTTAAAATTTTGGATGAATGGAAGCACAAGGATACTCCAACTTTATTGGTTAATTGGGCAAGTCAGTTGGTCATTCTCCCTCTGTTCTCTCCCTCTTTCTTCTCCTCTCACCTCCTCCAACCCCTGAAAAAACAAAGCACAAATGAATGTGCTTCCAAAGAGGAGAAAAGAAAAGTACCACACACCCTTCTGGACCCCTGTTTAACTGGGGGTTAAGTGAATTTTTCCAAAGCACCACTAAGACTGTTTTGGTTTTTTTTAATTTAATAATAGATTTCTCAAACACAGGGAAGCAGCCAAAATGCAGAGACACAGAAACATGTCACAAATGAAAGAACAGAAGAAATCTCCAGAAAAAGAACTAAATGAAATGGAACCAAGTAAACTACTAGCTATAGAGTTCAAAACAATGGTTATAAGGTTGCTCAGGGATCTTAATGAGAGCTTCAAGGTTCTTAATGAGACTTTCAAGGATCTCAGTGAGAATTTCAATAACCTTAGTAAGCAAATCAAAGACCTGAAAAAAGATAAGTCAGAAATTAAGCATACACTAACTAAAATAAAGAATCATTTACAGGGATTCAACAGTAAAGTAGAGGATTCTGAAAATCAAATCAACTATTTGGAATATGAGGTAGCAAAAAACACCCAATCAGAAAAGAAAAAAGAAAAATGAAGCCAAAAATATGAAGAAAGTATAAGGAGCCTCTGGGACAATTTTAAGTGTACCAACATTCACATTATGGGGGTGCCAGAAGGAGAAGAGAGAGCAAGATATTGAAAACCTATTTGAAGAAATAATGACAGGAAACTTCCCCTACCTGGTGAAAGAAATAGACTTATACATCCAGGAAGCGCAGAAAACCCCAAACAACAGGAACCCAAAAAGGCCCATACCAAAACACATCATAATTAACATGCCAAGGGTTAAAGACAAAGAAAGATTCTTAAAAGCAGCAAGAGAAAGTCAGTTAGGAGGAGGAGGAGGAAGAAGAGGAGAAAAAAAATAAAAAATATGAACAATAAAATGGCGATAAATACATATATATCAACAATTGAATCTAAAAATCAAAATAAATGACCAAGGAATCTAATGAACAAAATAAACTGATGAATAAAATAGAACCAGAGGCATGGAAACATGGAACAGACTGACAAATCTCAGAGGGAAGCGGGGAGGGGGAACGGGAAGAGATTAACCAAAGCACCTATATGCCTAGATGCATTACCTATGGACACAGACTCAAAATAGTAAAGTCCTGGGGCAGGGTGGGAACCGGTTGGAGGGAGGCAATGGGGGAGAAAGGGGGACAACTGTAATACTCTCAATAATAAAGATTTTAGAGGAGAACCAAGATGGCGGCATAGGTTAACGCCGGAGTTTGCTGCTTTGAACAACTACTTCAAAAGTGAAACCAAAAAACGGAAGGGACATCACCCAGAACCACAGGGGCGCTGGCTGAGTGGAAGTCCTACAACTAGGAGGAAAGAGAAATGCACACAGACACTCAGAGGAGGCGCAGTGCTGAAGTCAAATTCTGAGGTGCGGAGTGCGCGGAGCTGGCTGGCGGCGGAGGGCGCGGTTGTTGTTTTCAATCGGGAGGGAGTCGCAGACTCTGAGCTCCAGATCCGGGCGAGTCTTTAGGGACCCAGACTCAGGCGGAAGAAGCGGGACTGTCTGGCTTCGGTCAGAGCGAGTGCAGCTTTCTCTCCGAGCTTTCCAGCGGGTGCTGGGACTCAGAGAGGCAGAGCCCCTTGGGACAGGACTGAGAGCCGCCATAACTGCTCTCTCCGGCCCACCCTGTTGATCCTGTGCGACCCGCCCTGCCCAAGCCCTGCACAGAGGCATTTGCCGGATAGCCTCAGGCAAAGGCTAGATTAGCACCTCCCTAGAGGACAGAAGTTCTCTCACCGCTGACACAGCTGAATCTCATAGCCACTTGGCCTGGAGGTCAAACCCTCCCTGGAATTAGCTACAGCAATCAAGATTTATCTATAAGACTGCAAACAAAGACCACTAGGGGGTGCACCAAGGAAGCATAACAAAATGTGGAGACAAAGAAACAGGACAAAATTGTCAATGGAAGAAATAGAGTTCAGAACCACACTTTTAAGGTCTCTCAAGAACTGTTTAGAAGCTGCCGATAAACTTAATGAGCTCTACACGAAAACTAATAAGACCCTCGATCTTATATTGGGGAACCAACTAGAAATTAAGCACACACGGACTGAAATAACGAATATTATACAGACGCCCGACAGCAGACCAGAGGAGCGCAAGAATCAAGTCAATGATTTGAAATGCGAGGAAGCAAAAAACATCCAACCGGAAAGGCAAAATGAAAAAAGAATCCAAAAATGCGAGGATAGTGTAAGGAGCCTCTGGGACAGCTTCAAGCGTACCAACATCAGAATTATAGGGGTGCCAGAAGATGAGAGAGAGCAAGATATTGAAAACCTATTTGAAGAAATAATGACAGAAAACTTCCCCCACCTGGTGAAAGAAATGGACTTACAGGTCCAAGAAGCGCGGAGAACCCCAAACAAAAGGAATCCAAAGAGGACCACACCAAGACACATCATAATTAAAATGCCAAGAGCAAAAGATAAAGAGAGAATCTTAAAAACAGCAAGAGAAAGAAACTCAGTTACCTACAAGGGAATACCCATACGACTGTCAGCTGATTTCTCAACAGAAACTTTGCAGGCCAGAAGGGAGTGGCAAGAAATATTCAAAGTGATGAATACCAAGAACCTACAACCAAGATTACTTTATCCAGCAAAGCTATCATTCAGAATTGAAGGTCAGATAAAGAGCTTCACAGATAAGGAAAAGCTAAAGGAGTTCATCACCACCAAACCAGGATTATATGAAATGCTGAAAGGTATCCTTTAAGAAGAGGAAGAGGAAGAAAAAGGTAAAGATACAAATTATGAACAACAAATATGCATCTATCAACAAGTGAATCTAAGAATCAAGTGAATAAATAATCTGATGAACAGAATGAACTGTTGATTATAATAGAATCAGGGACATAGAAAGGGAATGGACTGACTATTCTTGGGGGGGAAAGGGGTGTGGGAGATGTGGGAAGAGACTGGACAAAAATCGTGCACCTATGGATGAGGACAGTGGGTGGGGAGTGAGGGCGGAGGGTAGGGCGGGAACTGGGAGGAGGGGAGTTATGGGGGGGAAAAAAAAGGAACAAATGTAATAATATGAACAATAAAGATTTAATTAAAAAAAAATAATAAAGATTTTTAAAATAAATAAATAAAATAAAAATAGATTTCTAATTTCTTCCCCCCCCCCCCCCCATCATACACAGCCCTTATAAAGTAAACCACAGCATGGAGGAGACCTATGTACACCCCTCTTTTTTTGTCTGTCAGTGAGCCCATCCACCCCCAATTTAATATTTAATTCATTTAAGTTGGGATAATTCTTTCCCCAGCTCTAAAGGTTCACAGGAGGGCAGAAGGTCATTGTCCCTGTGGTGTGTGAACCAAAGCCCAGCTCAATCCGCATCTGTGTTGTCGGGAACAGAATTTCCTCCACATCCTCTAAGGAAATGTTACTTCCTAAAAGGAAAACTGCCAGGGAGGGTGATCCTCACCTCTGTGAGCCAACCAGCCGCTGTGACACAGGCCACCAAGAACGTGAAAAATGCAAGACCTAAAATCAGATGCTGGAATGCACTGAGTCAGGTTCAGAGGAGTGCCTATTCCTAGCCTCATGTCCACAAAACACCCAGATCTTAGCCTCCTACCACAAGGGAAGAAGAGGAATACTTTTAATGGGTGAAGAATAAAAAGCGATAATAAATGTCTGCAGAAGCTGCAACCCAGGGCATCTAGAGGTCAGGGTCCGGGGCCCCCCTCCTCCCCGCCTCTCTGCCTCCGAGTGTGATGCCAAGCACAGGCCTTGTGTGGTGGGCCTTCTCTTCCCTCCACATCTTATCTGAGTGAAATCAACAACACGAACAGTCCTCAAGTTAAAATACTTCACAACAAAGAAACGTAAGGATGTGTGAGAATGAAGAAAAGGGAGACCTATGGAAGCTCTTACCAGCACGAAGGGTCCAGCCAAGGGGAAGCCAATGTCTCTCTGATCTACTGACCAAAATCACCCAAGGCAGAAAAATCCAGACAGGAGCTCAAGAGGAAAGCACCATGAGGTAAAACAGGATCTGAGAACAGCAACAGCGTGGACGGAAATACTGGTACGGAAGCCAGGAAATTCTAGGTTTGTTGACAGATCGAGGATTTCTGTGTCCAAAAGCACTGTAAAATTAAGCCTGGCCCATTACAAGGTTTAAATCCCAATTAACAGCTCTGTGAACTAAGGGACCGAATAACACAACAGTCACCAATTTATGGATTATTTCCTTTAAAGCTGCTTAATGTAAGATAATGGCATCGTGTGGGATTGGTCAGCGGTCCCAAGAATGATACCCCTACAAGCCTGCATATAAGTAATACAGTATCAAAGATGGGGACCATCTTTATTTAAAGTGTCATTGATCACAAATGGGAAATTTATCCACTCCCTGCGAGTATTTAAACTAAGAGAACACAGAGGGTAGGGGGGCAAAGATCATGCTGGAATAGTAGGTGACCTCTGTAGTTTATCATTCAAACCATAACACTCCTAATAGCAAAGGTGTCCCTATTAGTAATTGCACTGGGACAACAGACACAAGCAGGGACCTTCAGAGGCACCAGTGTGTAAAGTCACCCTACTCAGGGGCCACATGCAAATCAATCAATAACGGAGAGCACGTAAATAAATCAATAATGTTTAACAGGATTTTAAAATCCACTCCAACATACCCTTAAAACGATTTTAAATATAAACAACAAAAATACACTGGAAAGCCATGCTGAGAAAAGATATATTGCTAAACAGAGGCAGGAACAGAGGTAAGTACCGAGGAAGGGGAGGGAGGTGGAACCAGAGGGAAGCAGTTATTTTCATCCTGAGGTCAACGTAACCAATCACATGATCCTGTTTTAGTTCTTATGCTTTAACTAGAGGCTTGGTGCACAAATTCGTGCACAGGTGGGGTCCCTCAGCCTGGCCAGCGAGATCAGGGCCCATTGGGGCTGGCCGGGGGGAGGGACCACGGGAGGTTGGCTGGCTACAAGAGGTTGGCTGTGGGAGCGCACTGACCACCAGTGGGCAGCTCCTGTGTTGAGCGTCTGCCCCCTGGTGGTCAGTGTGCATCATAGCAACTGGTTGTTCGGTTGCTTAGGCTTTTACATATATAGATGGTTGAGCGATGCACTAGTTCCTACATGCAAAAGAATGCATTAGTGCACACATCTAAGTTATGAAGCATACTAGTAAATTCAGCATCCATAAGCCCACCACGCATCTAAGAAAACAGCAGCACCCATCCCATCCCGTCACATGGAAAGCCTGTATTTTAATCTCTAATAGTCAGGCACTTTGAAACCGACCCACTGGTTAACAACTCCAGATTTTAGGATATTCTCCTGAAACTCCCGGTCTACCGTGATTACGGCACGCCCAGCAGTGCACTGAGGCGGGGCGGCTGCCCGCACAAGCCAACCCGGTGGAAGGAAGCCACGTGGTTCCAGCTCCTCTTCTAAAAAGTCCTGCTGCCCAGCGCTCACAGCGAGTTAGGATGGTCACATCCGCAAGGTGTGCATGAACCATTCCTTCAAAGCAGCAATTTTCAACTAGTGTTTTTTAAAACATGCAATGCCTGACTATTTGGTCAGGAGCACCGACCTCTCTTCCCTTAGATTGTCAAATTAAAAAATGACAGCAGCCAACACAACAACAGCGGTCCGGTGTGAATGAATCAGTATTATGCTTATGTTTTTGTCAGATTGGCAAAAAATACATTTTTTGGTGTGCCACAGGATTTTAGTCATTTGTTTGTGTGCCATGAGATGAAAAAGGTTGAAAATCGCTGCATTAAAGGAACTCAGCCGAGATTCAGCGCTGCGTCCAAAGGGAGGTGCCACATGAAAGGGGAGAGGAGACAGCGACTTCCCCTCCTCCCCTCTCCACCCTTTCTCCATTTCCACTCACCCTCCTGTCCACTCCCTGCGAGTATTTAAACTAAGTGAACACAGAAGGTCAGGGGTCAAGAGAGTAGAGGTCAGCACTGAATGGAGAAGCCTGACGCCCTCTCTCCTCCATCTCCTGGGATCCAGGTCAATGCTCACCACACAGTGGTCTTGGACACATTGTTTAACTGCTCACAGCCTGCTCCATCATCCGTGCATGATCATACGTACCCCACGGAAAGGAACAAAGCAGAGAAAGTATGTGAATGTTCCTTAAATCTGATATTATTGTGTACATGTGTGTGTCTGTATTTGTGTTTTCAATATTATGATTTATTAGGAGATGCTGAGGGCCATGTCAGGAGACAGGGCCAGGGATGGGCTCAAGGAAATGTTGCCCTACATTCTGATGAAATACTTACAAAGAGGCAGAGATCTCTCTTCAGGAGAGAAGTGAACCCTTCTTCAGAGTAGAAAAAAAGACTTAGACATATGCTAAGTGGCCTTTCAATGCATTTTAATGTTAGAATTCATTCTCTCTTGACAATTATTTTATATGTATGTATTATGCCAGGCACTGTGCTGGACACCAGTGATAAACAAGAAAGCAAGGTGCTGCCTTCAAGGGGCTGATATTCTAGTGGGAAGAGGGGAGACACCAGGCAGGTGACAAACTACAAGATAATTTCAGATGACTCTGGCGCTAGGAAGGAAATAAACAGTGTGCAAGACTTTAGTCTGGCTGGTGAGGGGTAGGGGGACTGTTTTCGATAGCCTGGTCAAGGAAAGCCAGCCTGAAGAGGTACAATTTGAACTAAGAGAAGAGTTCTGATAGAGGGACCAGCAAGTGCTCCTGGGACTAGGAAACTCATGGCAAGTTCAAGAGCCTAGAAGAAGGCCCGGTTGGCCAAATGCTTCTCAGCAGGGAAGTGATGGAATCCCCAAGAGAGCCTTGGAGGCCACTGACAAGGGAATCCGCCCCCCTCCCCAGTTCCCATGTAATTATCTGGGTGAGCCTGGGCACAGGGCATCCACCAGGTTCCCCAGGTGTCTCTGAAGCACTGCCCAAGTTGAGGACCACAACAGGTGAGCAGGCTCAGGACAGAGCCCTGGGCCCTCGGAAACTGAGGCCTTCCTTTTTTAAGAACTTGGGCTCAGAACTTTCCCTCTGGTTAGCACCTACACCAAGCCTGGAGTGAGGCCAGATCAGAGGGCATGTCCACAGTAGGTATAAATGAAGACTTACTATTTCCACCTCACAGCCTGGAAGGAGGCAAGACTGTGTGTATGAGATATTTACTCCCGGGAGGCCAGATCTGTCCTCCTCAAGGAATACTTCTAAGAAAGCTTTGCAACTAAATCAGCTTAATCCACATTCCTGGAAATGACCTGCGACTTCTGACTTAA
Organism: Myotis daubentonii; assembly: GCF_963259705.1. Lineage (NCBI taxonomy): Eukaryota > Metazoa > Chordata > Mammalia > Chiroptera > Vespertilionidae > Myotis > Myotis daubentonii. Next base: position 195,112,498 of record NC_081841.1, read on the forward strand.
AGTGTTAAAAAAGACCCACCAAAAAAAGGCATAAGTTAATTGTAATTGTCTCTGTCATTCCATATAATGCAAAATAAAAAATTAATACAGCCTGGCTATATATGAGGAGTGAGTCTGGTGTATAATGACATAATGACCCGCTGAGAGTCCATTGGCGGGGTGCTGTGGTCTCCTCCTTTATTTTAGGGCACATACCAGGAAGCGGGAAAATCATCTGCAACAAGGATGGTTCCTGCAAAAGAAGTCGATTGCCTTAACAATTACATGCCTGGTGACCGGAATCACACCAAGTTTGCCATCATGAGAAAGGAGAACAGAGTGCATTTATCAGGAATATTTTCTTTCTCTCATTTTTAAAAAGTCAGAAGCAAACATGGCACAATGTTAATATTTATTAATTCTAGGGCGTGACCCATGGGTGCTGGTTATTTCCTCTCTGCACTTTTCTGTGTGGGGGAAAAAAAGGCGAGTGTGTTTGAAGAGTAAAAATTCTTCATTTAACACGTCGTGCATAATGTGTTAAATTGGGCTGAAACCCTGTAATTATTTCTCACCATTACTGTTTGCCAGCTTCAGAGGCAATGCTCCTGAACTCATCATTAGCATGTGTGCTTCTGCTATATTTATACATGAGGGCTAAGGAGAGTGCTATCAAATACTTTGTAGATTGTCTATTTCGCATTCTCCTCTTTTATTCAACTGAATGAATCACTGCCTTAAGCATCTCTCTGACACTTTCCCTAAAAATACTGCAGAAAGAAGGATTAATAAGACAGTCTCCACATTCACCAAGGAGGATGACTCTGTGATTCACTGCTCTGACCAAACCCTACCACTGTCTTACAGCCTGGAATCTTCTCTTTTCTTACAATCTCCCAACACACCATTCCACCTCTTTCAGGAAAGCTCACCTGATTGGTTTCCATCCACTCTGTAGCTCCTTTATCCTGAATTCCTAAAGTCTCCTTTATCACTAAACTAGAGGCCCAGTGCATGGATTCATGCACTGGTGAGGTCCCTAGGCCTGGCCTGTAGGGAGCTGGCCAAAACCGGATCTCCGACATCCCCCACGGGGTCCCAGATTGCGAGAGGGCAGTTCTCTGGTGACGAACCCCAGAATCAGGCTCCCTCCTCTCTGGTTCCAGGTGCATCACCCAAGAACTGCAGCTGCCAAGTCACCGCAGCTCGGCAGCTCCTGCGTTATGCGTTTGGCCCCTGGTGGTCAGTGTGCATCATAGCTACCAGTCAGACAGTCACTTAGGCTTTTATATATATAGGTTCCCCAAAAATGATTTGTGCTGGCTTGTGCGATCCTAAGCTATTTCACGAAGAAGTGACCCTGGACTGTATGTCAGTACAGAGAGCAGTTGGGTGATTTCTGCTCTCAGGAAGGTGAGTCACACTGAACAGAAATGGATAATGAGCCACATAGGAGATATAATTTATCTGGGGAGCACGAAAAGGAGAGCAGCAGGGAAGGAAGTTCATGAAAGGCTCCAAGTAAGAGGTAACATTTCAGTGAGCCCTAGATACTGAGTTAAATTTCCCCAGAAGAACATTTTGTAAAGAAGGACAAAGACTTAGTATGGCTATGAGTTGAACTCAAGAAAAGACACATTGAAGCCCTAACCCACAGTACCTCAGAAGGTAGTCGTATTTGGGGAAAGCATCTTTGCAGAAGAAATTAGTTAAAATGAGGTCATCCTAGAGTAGGGTGGGCCCTCGGTTCAATATGAATGGTGCCCTTATAAGACGACAACCATGTGAAGACACACACACACTGGGAGAATGCCGTCTGACAACAGCCAGAGATTGAACGGCTATCACTATAAACTGAGGGACACCAAGGGGTGCTGGCAAACCACCAGAGACTGGGAAGAGGTAAGGAAGGGTTCTCCCCCACAGGACTCAGAGGGAGCACGGTGCTGTCCACGCCTTGATTTTGAACTTCTAGTCTCCAGAACTGAGAAAATACATTTGTTTTTGTTGAGCCACCCAGTGCGTGGTACTTTGTAATGGCAGCCATAAAAAACTAATACAGTGGGGGATTAGAAGAAAGAGGGGAAATAAGATGTGCTGAAAGGAAACCACAGAACGTGTTCAGAAATGCCTTCTTCTAACTTGCAGACCTGTGCCCTCCTGGACTCACTTTACTTAGAATGAGCTTACTCAGCATCCTCCTCTCTGCCTCCAAAGGCTCGCTCACGCACCCCCCTTCCTTTAAGCTGGCCCGGGGAGAGATGGCCTATTCAGCGATCCCGTCCTTTCGTGAACCCCTAGTCCTGAATCAGCTTGCAACCGTGCCCCTCTCCCAGGGGTTGAGATTGTCTCTCCTGTTTTCTCTCCCAGCTACAGTGAGCTTTCCCCAGCACCCTAAAGAGGACAGCGTTGGTTACCCCGCTCCCAAAGTGAAGCTTCAGTTCTGTAGGGGAGACACGGGAGAAGAGTTCAGGCAAATTCTCTTGCCCTTTCCACAGCAGCTTCTGGTTTCTCCCCCACTTCTACCCATCAAGGTAGCCCTTACCAACCTTTTCTTTGAGTGACGACTGATGGGATTCATGGAGAAAAAAGCTTGCAAGCAGGTGAAGATCTCCTTCCCATTTTTTGCATCCCCCAGGGGCTCACTCACTTTCACAAGTACACTCTCCACCAGCCCCCCTCCCCCCTGCTGAACTCTTCTTACCAGTGTCCAGCAGCTTCTCCCCCAGGTAAGCTCATGCTTGTGCCTCTCTCTGCAGAGGCCTGTCTCTGCTTACGTTCTGGCCTTGTGCCCTCAGCACTCCCATGGTTCGAGAACAGTTGTTAACTAGCTGTTAGTCCAGCTTTTACTCCTTGTAAGGTTGAGAGTGAAGCGATCCCAGGTCTTTCTATCTTCCTGTATTTCCAACCAGAAACTGAAATGCCTCTTTGCATTTTCATCCTATTCCCTCCACCAAGAATGACTTTCCTGCTTAACTCCAAATACCAAAGTCCATCTCAGATATTACAAATGCAGCAAAGGCACTCCTCACTTCTCTCCATAAGTCAGCTCCCCTCCCTCCCTGCTCCAGAGCCCTGCATGTTCACCTTTCTTTCTGCACTTAGCACATGCTCTCTGATAGGCAGTGTGTTTTACCGCATGTTATCCTGAAATGCTACATTTCAAATAGTTTGAAATAAGTATATATACTTATTTGGTTTTTTATTTATTTATTTTCTAATTATATGAGGGGAAAAAAGCATAAAAACCAACAAGGCAGCAAAAGGAATAGAATAAAACCCTGATCGGTGTTCCCAGTGGTTAGAGCAGTGGCCCTCGGGCCAAAGGGTTGCAGGTTCTATTTCCAGCCAAGGATACGTACCTGGGTTGCAGGTTCGATCCCCAGCCAATTGGCATGTCTCTCTCACACTGATGTTTCTCTCTCTCTCTCCCTCCCTCCCTTAAAAAAATCAATGGAAACAATGTCCTCTGGTAAGGATTAACATTAAACAAAAGGAATCAGGCCTTGAGGTTACTTCACAAAACTCCCACCACCTCCTGCACACCATTTCTCTGTCCCAGGGCTCATGGGTGGTTACCGGAAAGTGTGCAGATAGAAGCATGTGACCACCAGACACAACCTGGTCAGACACCCTGCAGGACTCCTCAGAGCCCTGGAGATTGACCTCAGTCCTGAGTGGTGGTGGACCACTGGTCTTGCACATCCCGAAACTTGATTTAACCAGCAAATGCAGAGTCATCACTCTAACGGACTCAGATTAACCAAGCGCACAGTGCTGGCCGTGACTGGAGCACCAACTCCTCTGTGATGGGAAATAACATCACAGGGACCAGCATTTCTCCAGGAGTAGCAAGATCCGGGACAGGGGAAACCCAGTAGTCATCAGAATGCAGCTGGGGAACCCAGCACAAGGGTGGGTGCACCATTTCACAAGTCTTTTCAGAGTAACTATTTGGGTTTCATTGGCCATCACTACCTGCCACCAATCTCTGTTCTGGGGACAAAATGCAGAGGCAATTCCAATGTCTGTTGCAAGATTTCCCATGTTCAATGTCTCTGCCTCAGAATAAGCCCCTTCTGTTTACAAATGCTAATTCACTCAGGTGCAGTCAGGCTGGAGTCCTGGGAACTCTGCCTTCACTTCTTTAGAGACAAGACCTGCTGACCTACAGACCCAACAAATTAATATCAAAATTTAAGGCCAATTCCTATTTCCCTTACTTTCAAGGTCTCATATTTGGGAGGACTTACACATGTGTGAGTTTAATATTTTAACATGCTAATAAAAGACAAGTGTGCCAATAACAACAAAATCTGACCATGAGGACTACATATTAGCATTGTATGCTAGCACTATATATATATAGGCATTATACTAGTAACAGTGAAAATATCACATTGTTTTCATGCTATCCAAATACTAGGCACTATTCTGAAAAAAAAGAATAAATGTTTATATCAAACCTCAAGGGTTGATGACTTTGTTAGTTCTCAGGTTACCAAGAGTAAAAAAAAAAAAAAAGGAAATGGAATTTCTAAAACTAACCACTAACAAGTAGATGTTGCTGGGATAAAAAGAGAAGATCACAGCAGGGAGAGGAAGGTAAGTCAACAAGTTTATTTTCTAGTTCAAGGGCACAGAGACCATGGTTAGCTCCTCCCACACTGTGTGACTTTCTTTTTGGAAAAAGTGCCTCCTTTGAGAAGCTCGTAATTAAGCTTAATGATATACCTCCACCACTTACTGGTACTGTACTTGAGAAAATTCTATAAACACTTTGGAAAATTCAAGTGGCTACATTATGGTCTATAAACAGTCCTAGTCCCAAATCCAAATGAAAATAAAAACAGCTGGCTTGAAATAGAGCTCTCACCTATCCTTCTCCTTTTAACCTAAGAGTCTATCTTTAAAGGGTCGGAGGCTTTTTCTATCAGTGGGAGCAGTAATATATTACCATTTATTTTTAGGAAGGGGGCTTCAACTATCCCATTTCTTGGGTATATTTGTGCCCATAAATTCTCCTCATAAAGTGGGGTTTCTGCATAAAACCTCCCTACTGGCTTCCCCGTTTCCAATCACCTGAGCAAGGCTTAGCCGGGGAAGCAAGACCCATCCAGCAGCATGCTTGCATTCATTCCTGCGGCTGCCGTGACAAATGCCCACCACACGTTTGCTAGCATTCTCTTACAGTTCTGGAGGTCTGAAGTCCAAAGCGGTTCTCGCCGGACTAAATCCAGGTGTGAGCAGGAAGGCGTTCCTTCAGGAGAGCAGGGAGGATCTTCAGCGGGATCCACTTCTTCACCTTTCCAGGTCCCAGAGGTCGCCTTCTTCCTTTGGTGGTGACGCCTTCCTCCATCTTCAGGGCCAGCAGTGGCTGGCTGAAGTGTGCTCACATCATCAGTCTGGTCCTCCGTTTCCTTCATCACATCTCCTTCTAGACTCCTTTAAGATTTGCGATTACACTGACCCACCAAGATAATCCAGACAAATCTCCCCATCTGTCATTAATGCTAACCACATCTGCAAAGCCCTCTTTCCACGTCAGGTAACAAACTCACAGATTGCAGCCATTCGGATGTGGCCATCTTTGGGAGGCCACTGTTTGGTCTACCACACACTCTCGACTAATAAATAAGGATAGACAAAAAGCAGTGAAGTTGCAGAGAGTTCAAAACAAGGCACAAGCCCACCCAGCGCGGCTCAGTGGCTGAGCATCGACCTATGAACCAGGAGGTCACAGTTCAATTCTCGGTCATGCCCAGGTTGCAGGCTCCATCCCCAGTGTGGGGCGTGCAGGAGGCAGCCGATCAATGATTCTCTCTCATCATTGATGTTTCTATCTCTCTCTCCCTCTCCCTTCCTCTCTGAATCAATAAAAATATATATTATTTTTAAAAGGCACAAATGTAAGTATTCTGCTCGGATATACAAGGTTCCAGGGCCTTAAGGGCTACACGTGTAGACATGGTACGTGCTCTGTATGTCATGCCCTTGTGTCATGACCTCTCAGGGAGGTGAGAGGGCTGGCATGGGAGGGGGTCAGGTGGGAGGGAGAGGGCACCACGTGCACTTGGTGCCCCCACATTCCCTTCTTCAGCTGGCGATGTAAAGCTCTCCAGGCCCACTGAGTGAGCGGAGCTGTCCTGACCCCTGCTGCCTCTGATGGGCTCCACAGTGGTGGTCTGGCAGGCTCCAACTTTGTTTCTGCCCAGGCCTCCATCTACCCATGACAGCTGCTGTTTACCTTGGCCCTGGTTTCATCTTTACCCAGTAAGCTACATCAGATCAGAAATAAGCAGAATCTTCCTCTGCAAGTGTAATTGGCCACTTCCAGATGGGTGGAGAATTCTAATCTTCAGCAAGCATCTTGCGAGTGTGGCCTACCCTCCATACTAGCTAAAGAGCTGGGAGAGTTCTGGAACGCGCGGCTATCAGAATCGTTACCTGCTGGCTGCCCAAACACTGGGGAGCATCCAGCGTGGCTCTGGAAGGCAGCTCAATAAATAAGCTACAGCCCAAGATAATGCAATGAGAACCCTGAACTTCTGCAAAAACTCTGTGGCCACATTACCTAGAGAAAGTCGTGGGGCCTCGAATTTCCTAACAAAATACAGGTAATTCAGAAACCACATAAGCTCCACATCTTTATATTTTAAAGGTATTGTAAAAAGTTACAAACTTTAAGGTAAGTGAAAACTAAATTTTAATACAACAATATTTAGGGCCTTTAATAAATGAAATACTTTTGTGAAACAGAAAAAAGCACTTATTTTTAGAATGGGTATAAAATTGTGAGAATATAATACCAACTATGTGAAAATATATTAAGAGACAATAGAAGGAAAATACATCAAGTGTTGGCAAAAATTTCCTCTGGATAGCAAGTGCATCCGTTGGTGATATTTAGTTGCAAAGAACAGGGACCAATTCTGAGTAACTTGAACAAAAGAGGTTTTATTACAATACTGGGAGCTCAGGGCATTGAAAGTTGGGAAGCCAAGCTTGTAAGTAAGTGAGTCTAAGGCTCAAGGCTTCCAGGTACAGCTTCAGGAATGTGCCCAAAACCTGTATTTCCTTAAGCCACTAAAACTATTGTTGAAACTATTGCAACCATCTGGCCTTACCCTAATTAATACAACAGAAGCAAGATGACATTACAAGGGTGACAGTAGTTTTGACCTATGTATGCACTGAGCAGCTGTGTCAAGTGGTGGTTAGAAATCCACACTCAGAAGCAGATGCCAGGGCTTAAACCTGGGCCTTGCCACTTACTAGAGACATAGCCTGGGCAAGGTATGTAGCCATTCCGTGCCTCAGTTTCCTCATCTGTAAAATGGAGCTAATGACAGTACCCGTCTCATAGGGTTGTTGTGAAGAGTAAGGGAATCAGTCTATGTAAAACGTAAGAGTGACTTGCACAAAGGAATCACTACTATAATTTCTACGTTACTTTAAAGAAGGTCTTCACAATTCTACAGTCATCTTTCAGCTATTTGACCTGGAAAAAAATTAACATCTAGACGTCAGCCCTAAAAGAAAAGAGTGAGCAGGGGTGAAGGCTAACTGTCATGTTGAGCATTCTTCGCTTCTGCAGCAGGAATCAGTAATGCTGTACTAAGAATGAACGGTTTGAGAAACCTTAAACTCATGGGTGTGAGCTGAAGATAGACTTTTATTCTAAATTCCTCTGTTTCAGACTTCTGTGAGTTTAGGTCAGGCTTTTAATCTTGTTTGCACACACACACACACACACACACACACACACACACACACACACTGACTTAGAGGCCACATGCTCCCTCATTTCAGCCCCCGGATTTATGCCGTTGTGGAATAAAGTGCTATTCATTCAATGAAGAGGCATGCTGCTGCCTCATAAAAAGGTAGCTTGTTAATTCATTTCTCCAGTTTTAATACTTTCTTACAATTTCTCCCCCAAATTCTGGGATGGTTTTAGGTGTGTGTTACTGCACTGTGGAAAAAAAGTTAACCCTTTCCAGGAGTTTTAACTAACATGAAGCCTGAAACTTTCGAGAAGATGAAATAAAGAATTAAAGTAAAATCGTTCTTCAGGCAAGCAGCCAGCTTCCTAAGGAGCTGTGTATGGGCTACAAATGTGGTGTCACTAAACGAGTTTACTGAGGGAAGACTTTTAACTCTTTCAAGCTGAATATATTTTCCCAAGACCATTTTAACACAAATCTCCTCTTATTTCTTCCCCTGAAATATCCCGTGGATATTTCCATAACAGTATGAACCAGAGACTTGCCAGATTCGACTACGTGTGCGTTGAAATGCATCACTGTGGCAAGGAAGGAAAGTAACATCCTTTGAAAATTAATGCACGCATCATTTTTCATCTCCTAACACCTTCAGCTCTGGAGGGAGCTCAGCGAGCTCTTAGGAGGAGAAATCAGGCCACAGGGCTGCTGTCACCTACCATCCACTGTGTGCAGAGGGGGAAACCTCAAACTGGGGGTGCCAGGGGAGCCCCCAGACTGGAGATCTCCAAGGTAAATCCCTCCAAATCTTTCTGAAGGATGATGGGATTGAGAAGTACTTATGGGCCCTAACCGGTTTGGCTCAGTGGATAGAGCGTCGGCCTGCGGACTGAAAGGTCCTGGGTTCGATTCCGGTCAAGGGCATGTACCTTGGTTGCAGGCACATCCTCAGTTGGGAGTGTGCAGGAGGCAGCTGATCAATGTTTCTAATTCTCTATCCCTCTCCCTTCCTCTCTGTAAAAAATCAATAAAATATATATATTTTTAAAAAGAAATACTGGAGAACCAAGATGGCGGCATAGGTTAACGCCGGAGTTTGCTGCTTTGAACAACTACTTCAAAAGTGAAACCAAAAAACGGAAGGGACATCACCCAGAACCACAGGAACGCTGGCTGAGTGGAAGTCCTACAACTAGGAGGAAAGAGAAACGCATACGGACACTCAGAGGAGGCGCAGTGCTGAAGTCAAATTCTGAGGTGCGGAGTGCGCGGAGCGGGCTGGCGGCGGAGGGCGCGGTTGGCGTTTTCAATCGGGAGGGAGTCGCAGACTCTGAGCACCAGATCCGGGCGAATCTTTAGGGACCCAGACTCAAACGGGAGAAGCGGGACTGTCTGGCTTCGGTCAGAGCGAGTGCAGCTTTCTCTCCCAGCTTTGCAGCGGGTGCTGGGACTCAGAGAGGCAGAGCCCCTGGGGACAGGACTGAGAGCCGCCATAACTGCTCTCTCGGGCCCACCCTGTTGATCCTGTGCGACCCGCCCCGCCCAAACCCTGCACAGAGGCATTTGCCGGATAGCCTCAGGCAAAGGCTAGATTAGCACCTCCCTAGAGGACAGAAGTTCTCTCACTGCTGACACAGCTGATTCTCATAGCCACTTGGCCTGGAGGTCAAACCCTCCCTGGAATTAGCTACAACAATCAAGATTTATCTATAAGACTGCGAACAAAGACCACTAGGGGGTGCACCAAGGAAGCATAACAAAATGTGGAGACAAAGAAACAGGACAAAATTGTCAATGGAAGAAATAGAGTTCAGAACCACACTTTTAAGGTCTCTCAAGAACTGTTTAGAAGCTGCCGATAAACTTAATGAGATCTACACGAAAACTAATAAGACCCTCGATCTTATATTGGGGAACCAACTAGAAATTAAGCACACACAGACTGAAATAACGAATATTATACAGACGCCCGACAGCAGACCAGAGGAGCGCAAGAATCAAGTCAATGATTTGAAATGCGAGGAAGCAAAAAACATCCAACCGGAAAGGCAAAATGAAAAAAGAATCCAAAAATGCGAGGATAGTGTAAGGAGCCTCTGGGACAGCTTCAAGCGTACCAACATCAGAATTATAGGGGTGCCAGAAGATGAGAGAGAGCAAGATATTGAAAACCTATTTGAAGAAATAATGACAGAAAACTTCCCCCACCTGGTGAAAGAAATGGACTTACAGGTCCAAGAAGCGCGGAGAACCCCAAACAAAAGGAATCCAAAGAGGACCACACCAAGACACATCATAATTAAAATGCCAAGAGCAAAAGATAAAGAGAGAATCTTAAAAACAGCAAGAGAAAGAAACTCAGTTACCTACAAGGGAATACCCATACAATTGTCAGCTGATTCCTCAACAGAAACTTTGCAGGCCAGAAGGGAGTGGCAAGAAATATTCAAAGTGATGAATACCAAGAACCTACAACCAAGATTACTTTATCCAGCAAAGCTATCATTCAGAATTGAAGGTCAGATAAAGAGCTTCACAGATAAGGAAAAGCTAAAGGAGTTCATCACCACCAAACCAGGATTATATGAAATGCTGAAAGGTATCCTTTAAGAAGAGGAAGAGGAAGAAAAAGGTAAAGATACAAATTATGAACAACAAATATGCATCTATCAACAAGTAAATCTAAGAATCAAGTGAATAAATAATCTGATGAACAGAATAAACTGTTGATTATAATAGAATCAGGGACATAGAAAGGGAATGGACTGACTATTCTTGGGGGGGAAAGGGGTGTGGGAGATGTGGGAAGAGACTGGACAAAAATCGTGCACCTATGGATGAGGACAGTGGGTGGGGAGTGAGGGCGGAGGGTGGGGCGGGAACTGGGAGGAGGGGAGTTATGGGGGGGAAAAAAGAGGAACAAATGTAATAATCTGAACAATAAAGATTTAATTAAAAAAAAATGAGGAAAAAAAGAAAAAGAAATACTAATGGGTAGTTACAAAATAGTCATGGGGTGTAAGATAAAACATAGGGAAGATAGTCAACAATCCTATCTAATAAAAGAGAAACATGGTAATTGGCGTACGACTGCTACCCTTCCCATTGGCTAATCAGGGTGATATGCAAATTAACTGCCAGCCAAGATGGCAGCCGGCAGCCAGGCAGCTTGAAACTAACATGAGGCTTGCTTGCTTCAGTGACGGAGGACTCCAACGTTCCCCGCCTGCCACTGCAGGCCTCTGAGCTGCAACTCTAAGCAACTATGTAACAAATATAGAAGCTAAACAAAACCCCAGAAACCTGCTTTAGTCCGCCCGGCTTCAGCCAGCAGGATCGCAACATTGTAAGCAAAGGCCAGAAACCTACTTTCAGCAGCAGAGGCCTAAGAGTTGGAACCAAGCCTCAAAGCTAAAGCTGGCCCAGAATAAAAAAAAAGAAAAAAGAAAAAAAGGAGCGGTTGGGAGCTTCAGTCACCCCCAGCCTGAAAACAGCCCTCAGCCCCTCACCCAGGCTGGCCAGGCACTCCAGTGGGGACCCCCACCCTGAAGGGTGTGTGACCAGCTGCAAACAGCCATCATCCCCTCACCCAGGCTGGCCAGGCACCCCAGTGGGGACCCCCACCCTGATCCAGGACACCCTTCAGGGCAAACCAGCCAGCCCCACCCATGCACCAGGCCTCTATCCTATATAGTAAAAGGGTAATATGCCTCTCAGCACCGGGATCAGCGGAGTCCCGAGGCCTCCCAGCACCGAGATCAGTGTGACAGGGGGCAGCACCCAAACCCCCTGATCGCCCTGCGGCTTTGTGTGTGACAGGGGGCGGGGCCACAACCTCCCTATCCACCCTGCTCTGTTCGTGACAGGGGAAGGCGCCCCAACCCCCTGATCAGCCCTGCTCTGTGCCTAATAGGGGGGAGCTCCCCAACCCCCTGATCGCCCTGTGGCTCTGTGCATGACAGGGGGCAGCGCCCCAACTCCCCAATCGGCCCTGCTCTGAGCCCAACCAGGGGCTGCACCTAGGGATTGGGCCTGCCCTCTGCCACCCGGGAGCAGGCCTAAGCCAGCAGATCGTTATCTCCCGAGGGGTCCCAGACTGCGAGAGGGCATAGGCCGGGCTGAGGGACCCCCCTCCCCCCTGAGTGCACAAATTTTTGTGCACCAGGCCTCTAGTATTGTAATAATCATCAATGATGCCAGGTAGGTACTTGAATTATTGGAGGGAACACTTAGTAATCTATATGAGTGTCTATCCACTGTGCTGGACACCTGAAACTAATACGAAATAGTGTTGACTGCAAAGTGTAATAGAAAAATAAAATAATTTTTAAAAATCGTTCTGATGGTGCTCATGGAATATTTAGTGACCCCCAATCTACCATCACAACTCTCTTCTGCTTGGGGCATAAAAAAGGAGAAAGCTCATTCCTTGAGAAGTGCAAAGCCAAAATCGCATTAAAAGTCATCACACTCCCTTCTTGAGACTCTCAATAGCACCACTCCCATGTCCCAGTGCTCCCACCAAAGGCTTATGAAGGCAGAGATGGAACAAGCACTGGGAAATGTGGCACGTGGGCTCCGGGCACAGCTCCCAGCTGGAATGGCTGTGGGGAGGTTTAAAATGCAGTCACTAAGAGAATTTGCATAGTGGAGGACTTCCAATGAAACAGAGAAACTGATTATGCTAGCTGACTAAAAATGCTCTGCCTAGTTAAACCCGTGCTACGGGCATGCTGAAGTCGGAATGACAATGCTTGAGTAGACTGCTATTCTGGGTGGACTTCATCCAAATAGAGAGAGGGGAGAGAGAGAGCAAAAAGTAAAATCCATACAGTGAACCCACAGGAGGGAATAAGTAGGTCACTGCTCTGAGCTGATTACTGTCTGTCCTTGTGTGCAGAGCTGAGGACCTGGGTCCACCTGGCAGCTGTCCCTCCCAGCTCCATGGAGTGACTAGTGGAGCTGGGGCTCCAGAGTAGGAACAACAGCCCAGAGGTCACAGACCGTTCAAATGATCCCTGCTCATCCCCCTGACTGTATTCCCAGAGTAGTGTCCTTTAGGTCACTGGTGCTTGTCACTAACACTGAAATGATTCTTGTGTCCCATCATTCTAACAATCTTGCAAACTAGACTCCAACCGCCACTGGCCAGAACTTCCTCACTAACCCAGAAGCGTGGTTCCCAGGCCGCCTGAAACCAGATCTCATGCACCGAGCTCAGGACAACTGCATTCTTTATGCCACCAAGGTCTTTGAACAGATGTCCCTAGGAAAAGGGTGGGGGAACTCATCAAAGCATCACGGAGTACTAACCTTGACAGGGGTCCCCATTGGGAGTGTGGGAAAGTAGGACTCCCTTAATAAAGGAAATGAGGAGCCCTCTCAAGATGGGTGGTTTGTGACACATGATCTTACAACCTACAGACTGAGAAATTTGAATCAGATGACAACCAAGTTGTCAGGCCATACCGCAATTCCATCTTTGGTTTTGATGTCCATATGCATTGGTAGCATACAGAAAACAAGACCGTTTCTTTAAGAAGTGTCATTTGCCAAAGCCTTTCTTACCACCAATTCTAAATCTGTCATGTTAATAGAATTAGGTAATACTGCAATCTGGATCAATCTGGCTTTAATCACATCTCCCCTTTTTCTAGAAATTAGAGTGCAAAAAATGGCATGTTTTCAAGTAAATTAACAAAATTGGATTCCTCCTACTGTTTTTGATGGATATTAACTAACAAGAGAAATCTGCACTCAAAAATACTATTTTTAATTTCCTGAAATGCAAAAGTTAAAGAGTTTTTAACTGTATTTCTACCACAAGATACACCAATTTCAGATCAATAAATATCGATTGTGGTTAACTCTATTTATCAGCTGCCATAAAACATGTACCAGAATTAGTTGCTGTGCTCAAGGACAAGCTCTTGAAAACCAGAACATGAAAACAAATTCTGACTCACAGCACTCGACCTTTCACTTAGATATTAAATTTCCTCAATCATGAAATTAGAGTAAGAAGCAGCTGTATCTTCGTGGGACTTCTCCCGGGCACCAGCACAATGGCCAGGCACATGGCAGGGAGCAGGGGGTCAGTGAACATATGCGAGAAGAATAAACAAGGAAAATATCACGGTTCAAGGGTTTACAACATATATCGAAAGTAAGAAGTAGTCAGATACAGACCTTACTTTGAGCAATAGATCAAGTTGCAAAGAGTTACATATGTGGATCTTTATAAATTATGCCATTTCCAAATACACCACCTTGCTATATGAATTGCTATCTACATTACCTTGCATTACTGCACCCTGCCAAGGTAAGTTTGGTGGGTGTTATTTTAGAACTAGAGGCCCAGTCCATGAAATTTGTGCACTGGTAGGGTCCCTAACGGTTGCCGGCCAGGTACTCCCTCCCTTCCCCCTGCTGGCCCCGCCCCCTGGTCAAACTCCCAGACGACCGACCCCTTGAGGGGACAATTTGCATACTACGCTTTTATTATATAGGATTCCCAATTATAAGCTGGGCCCCTTGCTATCTGGCAACAAGGTTCCATTTCCTAGCCTCTCTTAGAGCTGGGCGTGACTCTATGACCGAACTCTAGTTAATGAGATATAATTAAAACTATTGGGTGCAGTATCCAGAAAGTATCCTTTAAAAGGAGGGAGCAGACCCTTCCTCTGCCCTCCCTGTCCTCCTGCTGCCTGGAGCACCATGTTCTGGCTAGAGTTTCAGCAGCTCTCTCTAACCATGAGCATGGAGACCACATTCATGGGCCATGGGGGTGACCTTGGAGGCTTGTGCCTGATAACTGTGTAGAGCCACCATCTCACCCCTGTATTGCCCACTTCCTGAGTTATTCTATGTAAGAAAGAAATGAACTTCTATTTTGTGTTCCATTGTTTTCATTCATGTGCAGGCAAACTCACCCCTCCCCAGTACAGATAATTTCACATTCTCTGGACCAGCTGATACTTAAACCCAACTCTCCGTCTCTCATGGGTACTTCTGTGGGTTCTCCTGATATGGGGGATGCATTCAAGTCCTCTGTTTGTCACTCCCACCACCACCCAGCCCCTCAAATTCCCCCCATGAGCTCTCCTGCTATGCCTCTTGGGCAGAGGTCACCCAGTCCCAGGCTGGCTCTCCATCCCTGCACAGGCACATCCGGTCCCGGGGAGCACGCACAATCGCTCCAGCAAACTTACAGCTGCTCCCACTCGGCCAGGCCACCAAAACATCTCACCAGAGTCCCGGCCAGCCCACCATGAGGGGACACAGAGCATGTGCTCCAGGCAGCCTCTCTCTGGGCTTGGGGTGAGGGGGCCGCACCCCCACCTCACATTTCCTCCAGGAAGAGGGTCTGATGCAGGCTCCCAGCAGAGGCTTCTCCAGATAAATCCCCTTACAAATCCTGTATCCATGCTTCTTACACCCTCAGAGTGAGGAGGATGTCAAGAGCTGTGAACCTGGTGTTCAGCGATTTCCTTTGAAAATCCCCATTCCGGTCTTTCTCACAACTTATTTTAGTGGCTGCTATCAAGTGTATCTTGAGGTGTTAGTCAAATTTTCCAATTCAACAGCCTGCCACAAAAATAACAAATTATGTGGGAATGCACATTCGTGGTAAAACTATAAAGCAAAGCAAGGAAACCATTAACATAATATTTGGAAAAGCAGCTACCCTGGGGTGGGGGTGGGGGATGGGAGGAAGGAAGGAAAGATGACCAGTAAGCACGAGAGGGGCTTCAAAGGGAATGTTCTAGATGCTTATCTGGATAGTTATTCACTTTATTATTTATTATTATAATGGTAAAATGTACACACGTTACATAAACGTATATTTATTCATAACTTATGAATTTAAATGTAAACAAAAGAAGAGTCGGAAGATAACATCTAAACTCCAGAGCAAAACAATTTGGAAATAAGACTGCAATCTGAGAATCAGCCTATGAACTCAATGCAAAATGGAGGGACTGGTTGCCAAAACCGGTTTGGCTTGGTGGATAGAGTGTCGGCCTGTGGACTCAAGGGTTGCAGGTTCGATTCCGGTCAAGGGCATATACCTTGGTTGTGGGCACATCCCCAGTGGGAGGTGTGCAGGAGGCAGCTGGTCGATGTTTCTAACTCTCTATCCCTCTCCCTTCCTCTCTGTAAAAAATCAATAAAAATATTTTTTTTTAAAAAAAAATGGAGGGACTGGTCAAGAAAAATGACTTTTTTACAAGTGGCTGAAGGGTTTCCTCAAAAGATGGGTGCTGCTCTTAGGGACGTGTGTGTGGTGGTCAGTTCTGTGGCAGAGACAAGGCCCTCAGCACATCTAATCTGCTTCATCGTCTGGATGACAGATTTGGGGAAAACACTGCAGAGAAGACCACTGGCACCTCAGAACCGTCTGCGGTAGAAAAAGTCTGCAACTGCTCAGCGCTGAAAAGGACTCTTGGCCCAAACCTCCAAGGAGCTGACCCTGCTGGCCAACTCCACCGTGGCTCTCCAAGGCCGTCTGAGCAGTAGGGACATTATTTATAAAGTTGTCCGAATTCTCTCGGCGTTACTTCTGCAACTGCCAAGCCAACTTTCTGATTATGCTCTGGGTCCTTGGAGCTTGTCGGCGGGAAAGAAGCTGCTGATCGTGTAGGTTGTATTGTTGTTACGGAGGCAATGTTAGCTTTATTATCATGAACAATGACCGCTCATATTTCCTGTGTGCTTCTCCCACTTGATCCTCACAACATTCTTAATCCTACAGAAAGCCTGCATGGGAAAGTGATAAAGAGCCACAGACTGCCGGGATTCTGACCCTGGCTCGAACCCTCAATAGCTGTATAGCCTTGAGCAATGCATTAAGCACTCTTTGGGCCTCAGTTTCCCCAGCAGGAAGGTGGAAGAATGGTAATACCTACCGCATAGGGTTGTGGTGAAGATTAAATGAGTTACTATTCCTAAAGCACTGAGGCAGCCGCTGTCACATGGTGAGTACAAGATAAATGTTTGCTATTATTCCCATTTTATTCAGAGCATTAAAGTAACCTGACTAAATTCCATAGCGAGTACATGAAAGCTAGTCTAACCCAAATATGTTAGGCTTCAGACCCCATGTGCTGCACCACCGTGCTATTATTAATCACCTTGACAGTTATTTGTCAGGGTAAGTTAACACCTGTGCCCTGTGGGTCCTCCTTGGCCTTAGGGCAGTGATGGCGAACCTATGACGCGCGTGTCACAGGTGACACGCGAACTCATTTTTTTTGGTTGATTTTTCTTTGTTAAATGGCATTTAAATATATAAAATAAATATCAAAAATATAAATCTTTGTTTTACTATGGTTGCAAATATCAAAAAAATTTCTATATGTGACACGGCACCAGAGTTAAGTTAGGGTTTTTCAAAATGCTGACACGCCGAGCTCAAAAGGTTCACCATCACTGCCTGAGGGCATGTCGATCCAATGGCTTATTCAAGGCCTGATGGTGGCCATTGCAGGCCAGACTCTGGGCCTTCAAAACAGAGACCCGACTCTCCCCAGCTGAGTCCTGCTCTGGCCCAGCGACAACCAACCTTACCTTGAATAATCCCAGGACAGAGGTCTGCTATCCTGCCCGAACTCGGAGAGTCTCAAGACAGGCCCCTGCCTCTGAGTTCTCATTTTCTAGCAATAGGCCAATTAGCAAATATAAAACATGAATTCTTCTGTAACCCAGATAGATTCGGATTACATCCACTGTCTTCAGCTAAATGCCACTCCACCTGTGAAGGGCCCGGGAAAGTTGATCCAAACATCACCCTCTACGAAGGGCCCCGCCATCCTGAAGAAAAAGTGCAGGAGGGGCGGAGCCTCGGCGCCATTTCTCCTGCTAACACCCTGTGGACTGGCTGAGCCACTGGGCTCTCTGAGCTTCAGCTTTCCCACTTGAGGAGCTGAAAAATTAGACGGGATGATCTATAAGTTCTCTCCCATTCTTTGATTTCTATATCCATGTCTTAATTCAAAGCCAAATCTCATTTTGATTTGCCCATATTCAAAAACGACTCAGAGTAAATGCTCACGCCAAGGAGATACACTGCTGTCTGCAATGCACACATGGAAAGCAATGCTGTTGCTATTTGCAGTTGTGAAGGGACAAAGGCTCTTTCAAAAACCCCAACGTGAGCTGCTGGGACCACCAAGAGGAAAAATCCTATTGGCCTGATAATCACATGTTACATGAAGCTTATGACTTAAACGCTTTTCTCCCTGAGAATAACACGCAATAAACTGGGCCTATTCCTAATCTGACTCATGCCAATCAATATGTGAGCAAGCGCATGCCTGTGGGTCTGTGTATGCTCATGGCAGACTACAGATTTTTTTAGAAATGTAAATAATAAATGAGAAAGTACTGTGAACACTCCAAAAAAAAAGGACAACATTCATTACAGTGGTTGTCTCACAATGATGCTAGATAACTTCTCAAAGATACTAGAGTGATTCATGATCTCATTTTTTGGCCCTGTGCAAACAAAATTATGCTGTTAAGTCATTGATGCAGATATATTTTTGAATTAGACTGCACAGACGAAGTGGAAAAGGTGAGAATGAACCACCACATGGACTTTTCGGTGATAAAGGTTTGATATCTAAAATCATTCTTTCTACCAGGAGCAGGTATAAAATGCCACTACTTACTGACTGGTTTGCTCTTCTTCCCAAGCATCAGTGCAACTTGCAGTTTTATCCTTTAAAGCCATTTTGAGATTCTTTAATTTAGTAAGAGTAACTTCAGCAGCTATATCTAGTCAGAAACCTGATTCATGAAAAAAATGCAAACTATAAATAACAAATGTTTACCCTCATTTTTAAAAGGTTTCATCATCTTTGAGACCTGACCCTTCTTAATGGCCCAACAGTGCTGAACCCTTCATCAAACTTTCATGCACTGTATTTGGTACCATGGACCCTTATGGGGGGGCGGGGGGGAGACAAATGATCCAGGAGGCTGAGGTATGTCATAGGTAATGACCAGGCTATTACTCTGAATGATCATGCCAGGCTTGCATGGCACACTTTGCCTAATTAGACTTCACACAAGGGGGAGAAATGCTTTAATATTTAATAAGTATAATGGTATAATAAATGTACACAAATCAGGCCTGATAAGGAATACTGCTTATTAAAGAGAGAGACAGATGGCTACAGGAAAGGTATAGTCATTAAATGTGAAATCTCACAGGCTCCAACTGTGAACACCAGCCACGTACTTTCAAATTGCCTCTCCAACCAGACACTCCATGCATGATTTAGTCCCGTCCTCCCGCTCAGCAGGCTATAGATACACCCACACCACAGACTTAACAAAATAACTGGGTTCCCATAGATCAGCTTTGCTGTTTCTCAAAGCTATCTTTTCCTAACCACTTTGACTGCTGTCAAAATCCCAGAGAGTCAAGATGTCCAACATCTCTTATAATCATTTCAGTTAGATAATTAGTCCCCCTTTTTATTGCCCTTCAAGAGCACTTAACGTGTTGGAAGCCTTCCTGAGTCTATTAAATCCAACGGCCTGCCACAAGATTATGAATACATAATTTGTTTACAGGTAGCTCTTAAGAAAACACAAAGTAAGAAGACAGTATTCATGAATATAGTTACAAACAGGCATGCTTATGACCTAAAATTTACAGCACAAGAGATTTCTAAGGGTGGGTTATCTCTTCAGTTCTCCAAAGTCAGAATGACACTCAAATGCAAGGGTCCTGGGAGGCAATCTGCATATTCATGAACAGCTTCTTACCGACCCTGTTGATTATTAAGTTGCTGCATTCATTCACTCCACACATAGCTTTGGAGAACCTACTGTGCCTACGCACTGCGCTCTACTCCGTGGAATGCATCAAAAAAATTTGTAGCCCTGGCTGGTTTGGCTCAGTGGATAGAGCATCAGCCTGTGGACTGAAAGGTCCCAGGTTCGATTCCGGCCAAGGGCATGTACCTCAGTTACAGGCACATCCCCAGTAGGAGGCGTGTAGAAGGCAGCTGATTGATGTTTCTCTCTCATCGATGTTTCTAACTCTCTATCCCTCTCTCTTCCTCTGGAAAAAAATCAATAAAATATATATATAAAAAAAGAAATTTGTAAACTAAGGTCCCTATGCTCCAAGAGTCCACAGTCTTGTCCAAGTATGACATAAAAGCAACTACAATGTCCATCGCCATGTAAGGCTTGGTTACATCTGCTGCCCATGGAGGTACCAGGCAGTCTTGGGAGTAGAAGCTTTAATGGCAAACAGACCTATTTTGAAATGCTGGCTCTGCCTGCCATAGTTAAGGCACTCTGTCTATCTGAATGTCACTTCTTCACGTATTTGTGTATGGGTTTTTAAAAAATATTCCACAAGTAAAGTGCTTCAATTAGTGCATAGCACATGGCAGATTTCTTCCTAACTTTCTGCCATTTCTGTATTCCCAGGAGAAAAATGAGCCTCCTTTTCATTGAAAAACTACCTATTCAACCCCTGACATAGCTGCAATGATAACCATATCCAGATAATGATACCCAGATAAGATGTAGATCTTACCTCTCCTTCGGCACAAACAATCCCATCTTTGACTTGTGTCCCTAACCAAACTCCTACAGAACTATTCTTACCAAGTGTTCCCAGAAAGATCGTGGATCTGAAGTGCAGAGAACAAAGGATTTCACGTTTTAATTTACTAGCTGGATGTTTACAGATGAAGCTGAGATCGTTCAGAGTCGATTTGATTCATGAAGCTTATCGCCATCGTTTCCACTCTGATGTTATAAAATCAACAGGAAATAAAAACCAATCCCCCCGTGGCTTTGAAGTAGGTACCAAAAGCTTGCCATCCCCAGGGAAGAAGTTCCACGTGTCATTAAGACATAACTTGACAATATATTCCCTACTTTGTACTTCATTCTTCTGTGAGCTCCTTGAGGTCAGAAACTCCATCTTCCCATGTATGTACCTCTAGCCCTGAGCAAAATGCTAGGCACATGGTGGGAGCTTCGTAAGCACATTCTCAACGGATTCTGAGAGCAGACAGCTGCATAGGTGGCATCATTGCAGGGGAACCTGAAATAGCCTTCCAGGGGCTATGGTACCTAAGGATGTTGCGTGGCCCATCAAGAGCAGCATGAAACAAAAGGGACTGGGGTTCTGTTCCTAACAATGGCATTGCACTAAGTAGCTGGGTCATCTTTCTTAAGTCACTTCACCTCTCTGGGGTTCTTTCTGTTCATTTGCAAAACATGAAGATAACTGAAGTGATCTCAAACATGCTCTTATTTCTGCAAAAGGCTAATGCTAGAACAAATGATCTCAAAGATATTATCTTTGTTGATGTAATCTTGCTGATCAATGGTCCTCCCATTACTTCAACAAGTCACCGTCAAGACTATTAAATGAGGCCTACAAATCCTACAGAACCGAAGTGTCCCTGTCAAATGCACAATTTTGCCATTTCAAAGATTTCTAATTTATGTAGGTAAAATAAGCGAACCTGGCCAGCTTTATTCAAAGCTTCTCCATTCATTCTCTGACCCTCATTCCTCAGTGATTAACAGCAGCAGTAATGCTTGTCTATTTCACACCTGCATGACATTTGCCCCTTCCCCCCAAATCATCAAACAGTCACTTGTGGAGACCTGGAAAGGGGGTTAAAGGAGCCGGTGCCCCCCTGGCGCCTTCACCTCAGGCCGGACCATCACAGGCAGAATAAGCACCTCCCCCAGGCTTTCAGGCAAAGGACCGACTCCCACCTCCCACCTGCCCCTCCCTGGTGAAAAGTTCCAACACCTTCTGGTCATGTGGTGGTCACCAATAAAGTTCACCATTTTGTGAGGATGGGAAAGAAATTGCAGTCCGGTCATCATTGAGCAGATCATTTCTACAGTTGGTTTGTGAGGCCACTGTCTTGAATGGAAGCAAAACCAAAGAGGCTATAATTCCTGCATCTCCTCCTATCTCATTTCCATCAGAACATGAACATGAAGTCACCCTTCTGCATAAAGGGTCTCAGGAGGTGTTCTCATGGTCTCTGTTATCCACACTAATAACAGTCCCGATGCATTCTGGTCCAGGCTCATTCTCCGAGGAAGACAAAAAGGTAATTCCAGTAAAGCTGGATAGATTCTCCTGAGTACCCAAGAGTATTCATGGAAAAAAGGCCTCGGGATTTTTAATTACTTACGTGAATAAAACACTCTCTATAAAGAAAAACCATTTTTGAGACAACCCAAGATGTTGAGTCAGATCCAACGAAGTAACGAGTTTTATGCTCAGATTCTCGCTTCAGCCACCATTTGGATTGATGAATCTATTCGCAGTCCATAAATTTCATTTCTTTGCATTCAAATGGCCCTTGAGTCTACATGATTAAATTCCTACTTCGAGGATGAAGAGCTTGCTTAAGGCCACAGAGTGAGTCAGCTTTGGAATCCCCTCTCTACCCACCTGGCCTCCTTCTGTAGCGATTTGTCTATACCTCCATCTGGAGGAGAGATTAAAATCTTCAAATCCTCGAAGAACCAAGATGGCGGCATAGGTTAACGCCGGAGTTTGCTGCTTTGAACAACTACTTCAAAAGTGAAACTAAAAGACGGAACGGACATCACCCAGAACCACAGGAACGCCGGCTGAGTGGAAGTCCTACAACTAGGAGGAAAGAGAAACGCACACGGACACTCAGAGGAGGCGCAGTGCTGAAGTCAAATTCTGAGGTGTGGAGTGCGCGGAGCGGGCTGGCGGCGGAGGGCGTGGTTGGCGTTTTCAATCGGGAGGGAGTCGCAGACTCTGAGCTCCAGATACAGGCGAGTCTTTAGGGACCCAGACTCAAACGGGAGAAGCGGGACTGTCTGGCTTCGGTCAGAGCGAGTGCAGCTTTCTCTCCGAGCTTTGCAGCGGGTGCTGGGACTCAGAGAGGCAGAGCCCCTGGGGACAGGACTGAGAGCTGCCATAACTGCTCTCTCCGGCCCACCCTGTTGATCCTGTGCGACCCGCCCTGCCCAAGCCCTGCACAGAGGCATTTGCCGGATAGCCTCAGGCAAAGGCTAGATTAGCACCTCCCTAGAGGACAGAAGTTCTCTCACTGCTGACACAGTTGATTCTCATAGCCACTTGGCCTGGAGGTCAAACCCTCCCTGGTATTAGCTACAACAATCAAGGTTTAACTATAAGACTGCAAACAAAGACCACTAGGGGGTGCACCAAGGAAGCATAACAAAATGCGGAGACAAAGAAACAGGACAAAATTGTCAATGGAAGATATAGAGTTCAGAACCACACTTTTAAGGTCTCTCAAGAACTGTTTAGAAGCCGCCGATAAACTTAATGAGATCTACAAGAAAACTAATGAGACCCTCGATGTTATATTGGGGAACCAACTAGAAATTAAGCATACACGGACTGAAGTAACGAATATTATACAGACTCACGACAGCAGACCAGAGGAGCGCAAGAATCAAGTCAATGATTTGAAATGCGAGGAAGCAAAAAACATCCAACGGGAAAAGCAAAATGAAAAAAGAATCCAAAAATGCGAGGATAGTGTAAGGAGCCTCTGGGACAGCTTCAAGCATACCAACATCAGAATTATAGGGGTGCCAGAAGATGAGAGAGAGCAAGATATTGAAAACCTATTTGAAGAAATAATGACAGAAAACTTCCCCCACCTGGTGAAAGAAATGGACTTACAGGTCCAAGAAGCACGGAGAACCCCAAACAAAAGGAATCCAAAGAGGACCACACCAAGACACATCATAATTAAAATGCCAAGAGCAAAAGATAAAGAGAGAATCTTAAAAACAGCAAGAGAAAGAAACTCAGTTACCTAAAAGGGAGTACCCATACGACTGTCTGCTGATTTCTCAACAGAAACTTTGCAGGCCAGAAGGGAGTGGCAAGAAGTATTCAAAGTGATGAATACCAAGAACCTACAACCAAGATTACTTTATCCAGCAAAGCTATCATTCAGAATTGAAGGTCAGATAAAGAGCTTCACAGATAAGGAAAAGCTAAAGGAGTTCATCACCACCAAACCAGCATTATATGAAATGCTGAAAGGTATCCTTTAAGAAGAGGAAGAGGAAGAAAAAGGTAAAGATACAAATTATGAACAACAAATATGCATCTATCAACAAGTGAATCTAAGAATCAAGTGAATAAATAATCTGATGAACAGAATGAACTGGTGATTATAATAGAATCAGGGACATAGAAAGGGAATGGACTGACTATTCTTGGGGGGAAAGGGGTGTGGGAGATGCGGGAAGAGACTGGACAAAAATCGTGCACCTATGGATGAGGACAGTGGGTGGGGAGTGAGGGCGGAGGGTGGGGCGGGAACTGGGAGGAGGGGAGTTATGGGGGGGAAAAAGAGGAACAAATGTAATAATCTGA
Organism: Myotis daubentonii; assembly: GCF_963259705.1. Classification (NCBI taxonomy): domain Eukaryota; kingdom Metazoa; phylum Chordata; class Mammalia; order Chiroptera; family Vespertilionidae; genus Myotis; species Myotis daubentonii. The sequence goes on from NC_081841.1 coordinate 195,136,603, forward strand.
ACAATAAAGATTTAATTTAAAAAAATAAATAAATAAATAAATAATAAAAAAATAAAATAAAATAAATAAATAAATAAATAAAATAAAATCTTAAAATCCTCACACTCAGCTCTCTCCTGTTATTCGGGCCCAGAAATCTATGGGACCCAGAAATCTAAGGGCCATGAGTTTAGAGAACATCATTTCGATAGCAGCCAGAGCTTGCAAGTCATAGGTACATCCAAAGCAACATCCGCCTAAAACACAGGTCTCCTCCCTTGGTCCCCATTATGTAGCCACAAACATACTTAAGTAAATCCTACTTCTACACAAATAAGATAGCCAAGAGAATCTTGGGTATTTTGAGTTACTTATGCCTATGAAAGCCCAAGAAGAAGTACTTATTTCCTCTCCATCTGTATACAGAGTGGATGAGAAATAAAAAAAATTAAAAAAAAGCACTACTATCCATGGGAGAGCTAATTAGAGCAGCCAGGCACATCAGGAATTCATTTTTTAATATCAAATCCACTCACTATCTCACTCCCCTCAGGCCAAGACTGTCAGCTACAGAAGGTACCAAGAGTGGTTTTCTGGGATTCGTTTCTATACTGAAGGACCTTATCAGAGTGGCATGTACACAGTGGGTGTTAAGACACATTTGATTATAATCATCTGGAATTTAAGACATTAGAAAGCTATCCAAGGGTAGAATGAGAAGACTCAAGGTCCAGAGCAAACACGGACTGCTCCTCCTACTTTTCCCAATGCGCTGGGTCCTCTTCCAGGCTTCCTTCCTGGGCGCCTCGTCACAATACCAGCTGGCATGTATCGAGTACTGACCATGTGCTAAGCAGTTTATGTACATTATCTAAATCCATCTGCAAACCGCCCAACACGATAGGTCCTATTACCCTCATTTTACAGATGAGAAAACTGGGATCTCAACAACGAGGTAACTTGCCCGAGATCACAGTTAAAGAGTGAAGTTGTGAAGCTGGTGAACCGACGCGAACTCCCACGCCCACTCACCAGGCACTGCTTCCCCACCCGATTCCTCGTTTCTGTTTTCTCACTCAGCGGGCTCAGCATACATTCATTCTGCTCATCTCCATATCAACTAACTTGAACTTCATTTCAAGGGCTAGTCCTCTTCCTACAAAGCTATCCTTGTGTTGTTTGCTTGCTCGTTTCATTTTAATACACTCTATTAAGCCTATAAAATGAGCTGTTGAAAATTACAGTAACTTGCTTTAAACTGTTCCTGATTCGAGGCTGTTTTTAAATTTTTTACATTTTTTTTTTAAAAAACCCTGAATCAAGCTTCTCTTGCACCTGGGCAGGTTCTGTTTGCTTACTCACAGAAGGGCTGGTTTGTGCCTATGTGCTGAGGCATAATAAACAATGAGTCAAGGTCTCCTGCTCCCCGGCTGAGGGAGACAGTCCTGAACTGTAATGGTTCTGTAAAACCCGCATTCCCTCCCTACCACCCACAGCATCTACCCTGGACACCAAACAAGGTGGCTCATTATCATAAAACCACTAGGAACATCTCTCTAAAAACATTCTCTGACCTCACAACCCAGCCCACTCTACAGAAATGCCAGCAGGGCCCCCTGCAGGGGGCCCCTTGAACCTGGCTCTCTGCCTCACTGTGAAACAGATCTGGGTGTATTTAACCAAATCTCCAACTGAAAAGAAGTTAAAAAGGCCTATTTTCCTGATACGGGCTAAGCCTTGAAGACCCAGAGTCAGAACTGGCAACAACCAATGATCATTGTGACTTGGCTCCTTGCTGAGAGAGGATGCACTGCTTTGGGGAGCACCCGCCACAGGGGACCAGGAGCTAGAAGCACAAAGCAGGCACCAAAAGGGGATGCAAGGGGGCAGGGGGGGGGCTGCAGACCTCTTCCTAACTTTCAGCAAAGCCCACTCTGCCTCAGGCTGCACATCTGAGCCACCTGACCTCACCCCATGCCCTTCAAGAACAAGCTGCTGATAGTCTCACCTTGCTCTCCACCTAGATCCCAAACCCTTTCCATTTCACCCACCTTAACCTTTGTCCCTGGCTCGTTCCAATTTCCATGAGACCTGAGTTCTTGGCTACTCCCCCCAAAAAGCCTCACCTTCACCCTTTAGACCCAAACCTTATTCTTCACCGCAGGCACCTGTCCTGGGCTGCCTGGGTGCCCAGGAATTCCTCTGCTCCTGGCCAGCCTGGGTGCCAGCCCAGTGTGATGGGGACCCATCACACTGGTGCAAGCTCACATGTCACCCAACACCAGGCCTGTCACAGCCCCAAGAGGGAGAATTAGGAAGTAATGTTTTCAATGAATTCATCACAGTCTACCTTGGATTTTATATATCTTTAGCTCTATCACCCCCATAAGTGTGAGAGGGGTGGGGAGGGGAGAGGTTGGGGAACAGGTGAGAAAAGACAGATAAGGCAGAACAGGGCCGGAACCCAACCGCTCACCTCTCAATATGGCACTGAATGCTGCCCACTCAGTCTGGCCTCCTGCTTCCCCTGGGTTCGCTACACACGTGACCCCAGCCCCCTCCGGAGTCCCCTCTTCTGGCCAGCTCTGACCCATGCATATGCCAACACTGGGGGGGAGGGGGGACGTCCTGATCTGCTGAAGCGCACAACGGGGTGTTGCAGAAAAGGCCCAGACATCACCTCAGGCCTCAGAGGCCGCCCCCAGTACCTGTAGTCTAGGGGTCCTGTCCCAGCTCACAGGCCATGCGGGTCAAGTTCGATGCGTGGGGCCCAGGCGTGCCCAGTGGCCATTCTGGAGGCTGGGAGACGTGGAGGGCAGCCGGGCAAAGTCTGTGGTTTGGAGTCATAGCAGGAGATTTTAACACCCCATTGCCGTCAGTGGGTAGAACTTCCAGACATAAACTCAACAAGGAACGAGCAGCCTTAAATAACGCACTAGATCAGATGGACTTAATTGATATCTACAGAGCATTCCACCCCAAAGCAGGAGAATATACATTCTTTTCAAGTGCGCATGGAACATTTTCTAGGATAGACCACATGTTAGGACACAAAACGAGTCTCGATAAATTTTAAAAGTTTGAGGAGGGAAAAAAGGTCTGCCGTTGGGTGGGGTGTAGGGGTCAGGCAGCCCAGCGGAGGGCAGCAGAGGAAGGTGCTGGGCCCCCTCTTGGCAGCGGAAACTAAAGTGCCCCCAATCAGCAGCTCTCTGGCGCGCAGGGGCATGAAGCCTGCGTCAGCTGTGAATGGAGGACAAGCCGTCTTCTCTGCACACCTGAGGCTCACCTGGCACTCAGGGTCCAGCTGTTGCCAGTTAGAGGGAAGGGGGTTCCAGAGCTGCTGGCCAGCCCGTGTCATCAGCAAATACGTAGCTTCACCTTTGGACAAAAGCCTCTTCTGAAGCAGATCCCGGGGAGGTGGGGGAAGTCCTGGGGCTTTACATCACTGATACTTTATTTCCACCCTAGCAAGTGGAGGGGGTGGGGCAGAGGCCTTGGTTGCCACTGTGGAAGAACCTGCCTCTCCAATCCAGCTTCTGGCCTTGCATTTGCTGCCCCCCTCACTCTCTCCCTCAGGCCTCAGTCCCCTCCAAAGACCCCCTCACCTCCACCTCTGCCCCACCTCTGCACTCATTCTCTCCCCCTCCAGCCAAGAACTTCTTTGCAGATCAGAAAAGGAAACAAACTTCTCTCAGTTGTGGCCACTAAGAACTGTCTTGTATCCCATGCCCTGCACCTGGGGCTGCTCAGAACAGGACAGTCACGTGTATGACTCCCCCTGAAGGGGAACAAGTGGCAGATTCTGGGTGAAGTGCAGCGAGAGGCCCTCCAAAGAGCATGGGGTGAACCAGAGCCAGGGAAAGATTTCAGGTGGGAAGTACTCTCCTTTTCCTGGTTGCCCCAGCCCCTTCCATGAGCATGCTTCCTGCAGGAGGAGGTGACCTCAGAGAAATGAGTGGGTAGGGATTAAGCTGAGTTCCCTATACACCTCATTCTGTTCTTACAACAACCTTAAAGTATTACTATCCCCACTGTGTGCACAAGGAAACTAAGCCTCAAGATGTTCAATGATGGGGCCAGGACTCCCAGTCAGTAAGTGGCAGAGTTGGGATTCAATCCCCAGAATTGCCCAGCTCCAAAGGCTCAAATGTTGGCCCATCTACTGCAGTCTTGCCCATGTCTGCAATGTCTGGAGAGCCTAGCAGAGTGCCTTAAAATATGGAGTGAAAAATAAATACAGGGTGGGGCAAAAGCATGTTTCCAGTTGTGAGTACCCCAAATACAGAGCATGTTCTTATATTATTATTATTGTACTAGAGGCCCAGTGCACGAAATTCAGGCACTGGTAGGGTCCCTAGCAGCTGCCAGCTGCTGGCCAGGGCCTCCCTCCATTCCCCCAGCCACCTGCCAACAGGGCTTCCCTCCTTTCCTTCGCTGGCCCCGACCCCTGGTCGAACTCCCGGAAGAACTCCCAGTTGAGGGGACAATTTGCTTTTATTATATAGGATTATTTTCCATACAAACAACTGTAAACCTTCTTTTGCCCCATTCTGTATTTGTTAAATGCATGCATGAGTGGTTGATTCCAGCCTTCATACCTTAATATTCTGAAACCCACACACCTGATTTTACTCATATATTCTGCTTATAACATGCCTGCAACGTGCCTTGATAAGAAGTTAAATGTTGTACGGAAATAAGTTGTACTACGTTGTATGGTATTTTAAGCTACTAGAAAAAGCTACATATAAAAATCTATAAATAAAAAGTGCTGAAGCAGACCCACTCATAAAAATCCATTTGTCACCTTGCACCATCATGTCCAGAAATGGATACAAATATACTATTCTAAGGAAAATCGATGTTTTCACATTTTTGTTAACCCTCAGCAGACTCTAGGCCAGGGGTCCTCTAACTACGGCCCGCGGGCCATATGCAAATACAAATATTGCATTTGTTCCCATTTTGTTTTTTTACTTCAAAATAAGATATGTGCAGTGTGCATAGGAATTTGTTCATAGTTTTTTTTTAAACTATAGTCCGGCCCTCCAACGGTCTGAGGGACAGTGAACTGGCCCCCTGTTTAAAAAGTTTGAGGACCCCTGCTCTAGGCTGCCAATTCAATGAGTATTTGTGCTGAAAAACAGCACAGAGGTTCCGAGCACAGGTCCTGGATCCGGGCAGACAGGTCCACCACGCAGGAGCTGACCTTGGGCAAGTAACTTACCGCTCTAACCCTTGGTTCCCTCCTCTGTGACGTGCAGATAACAGCAGTGCCGCTTCTCAAACTGACTGCGGATTAAATGACTAGCTCCCGGCCCACGCGCGGCAGAGCTGCTGCCAGGTGGTTAAGTGCTCCGTAGGTGTTAGCCATTTTCATCACGTGAAGAGAACCGGGATGCAAGTGCAAGGAGAAACCCGAAATGAATCGCTTGCTTTTGCAAACGTTACTATAAGCACTAAGTTCACCTGGATCCTCTGTTCTAGATTCCTGTGATGACTAGAAAGATCTACCCTGAAAGCAACGCGACCAATAACAATGACAATAACCAGCAGTAACATATTTCTCATTGACTCTGTGCCAAGCACTTTCCTAACCACTTTCACAGGCAAGTTGTGCAGATGTCCGGTGCCACACAGGAGTGCCCAGCGGGAGGGGAGCGGGGCTTAAGTCCAGGCCACTCTGCTCACTACACCATGCGTCCTGACCCAGACAGTCCACCACCAGGGGCACTGTGTGGGCTAGCAGCAGCCCTGACTGCGTGTTAACTGCTGCATTAACTTTAGCAAGTTTCTAACAAATGGGAGACAGAGGTAGAAAGTCACTTTTGAGAGAACCCAGGACCTAAGGGGAAGAACATCGTTTTAGTAGAGTCACGCGCCCCTTAACAACGGGGAGACGGTCTGAGAAGTTTTCATTGGGAGATGTTCGTCCTGCAAACATCACACAAACCTAGGTGGATAGCCTACTGCTACCACCGGGAGCGGGCCTAAGCCATAGTCTGGCTGCAGCGGCTCAGAGCACACCCCCCCTGGGCGGGTCCATGGGTCCGCTGGGGGCCTTGCTCCCGGGACAGGTGGCGCAGCGTGCCTGCCCGCGAACCCCCGGAGGGAGTGGCCTCGGAGGTGGGCAGCACTGGGGCTGGGGGCGGGCTCCGAGCTGCACCGTGGCCACTTGGAGCCCACCGCCAGCCCTGGTGTGTGGTGTGTGTCCGCTGAGGCTGGGGGTTGCTCTGAGCTGGTCGTGATGTCCCGGCCTAATTTGCATATTTCTCTCTTATTATATAGGATGAGACCACCATCATATATTTGGTCTGTTGTTGACCAAAACATTGCTATGTGTCACATGACTGTAATTTCATTAAGAGAGCGGATGAGTATACCCCAAAATCACCAGTGAACACCACCTATTACTAAGCTACTACAGTGTATACCTAAGTGCCTTGGGACCCTCAAAATAGGCAGGGAACCCAGTGTTCAGTATAAATAGACAATTCCCGTCTACCCTGCTTCCTGCTTCCCTTTTCCTCCATCAACTCAAAGGTCCCCGTGTGCAAAAATGAAACAAAGTACCAGACATGACCCCGGATAACCAGAGGTTATGTTTCGCATTGTCTAAAAACAACAACAAAAATTACCTGTGAGGCAACGTCGAATTTCACTAAGTGAGAAGTTCAACATTTCATTGCAAATCCTAGTGAACACCCGTCCAAGAGGCACCTCCCAAGTACAGGTTCCTAAAAATGACTCCCGTGTATAAAGACTCGTTCATTTCCAACCACCTAGCACATCCATAATCTTGGTCAGCTCAAGGGCTCCTGTCCAAACTGAAACGCCTTGTTCTGCATACAGCTTTATACATTTTGGCTTAGACTCAGCTTCATTCTGGGAAGAAGAGAGAAGCAGGGAGGCGCCATCGCCTTCACTAGCCAGAGGTTTGAGGGTGAAAGCAATATTCTTCCTGTTCTACAGAAGCATTACTTTGTGCAAACGGGATCTGTGTCACTTTTAATATGCTCAGAATCCTGAAAATAATCCAAAAACGTTAGCTTAATCAGAGGGAAGTGATAATAAAAATGATCTGGGACCTTCACACACAAGTTCTTTCTCTTACCCGGTTCCCTAAAGCATACTGGTCTAGACCGGGATGGAAAAACAGCAAAAATCAGATCGCCTTGTTTTACAAGAACCTATCATGTGAAAATCAGAACTGGAGGTCTGATAACTCTCTGAACTTAGAGGCGTTCTGCTAAGAGAAGAAACCCCTCGATAAGAGTCTGGGCCTGCCACGCGCTGAACTCTTCTCGGACTGTTAATTTTACGTTAGAGATGAATGGTGCTCCGTTTGTCGCTGTAACTAAATTTCACTGAAAATAGAGTATTCCCTTACTCATTGGCAAACGATATGGCAGTATTTTCGGTAGTAATGTTCGCTTGCCTACATTGTTAGTACTTTTCCTACCAAATAGCCAGTTGTAGCTGATAAATAAAAGCACCAACACACCTTAAAGTTGTTCCATGATCTCAAGCTTAACATCATTCAACTCAGACTTTAGAAATAAGAGGTTTTGTTTCAAAAACTCACAGAAGAAACATGCTTCTCAATGACGCATCTTGGAATATAATAAAACATCTTTTTTAAAGGTAGAGTTTAATGTGGTCCCCTCATAAAAAACAAAATGCCCCAGGAACTTCCACTGACCAGATAAGATTCCTTTTTACCTACAATGAAGCTCTATTATGTTGTTGCTAGGAAATAAAGCCATTTTAAAAGATTAAAATAAGCTCCACCAAAGACATCCCCCCCCCCCAAAAAAAAAAAAGAAAAACCTTGAAAATATTATATCAAAATCCTATATTTGATTTTCAGAAAGTTTTTTTAAATCATATATTTGAATATAAGGGTGTGCAAAGTAAAAAGCCCAATTCTCCAATCTCCTTTAAGCCTTTACATCTAAAGTTATTCCAAAGGGCACCGAATCTGTCATTTAAGACTGCTTTCATTTCGTTTTAGGCCTTTGGTAATGCTTGTCACACAAGGTTGCTCTTTTCTAATAAAGTATTCCGTGTCAAGAAGCCAAGAAGTTCAAGTCCTTTGCTACCTCACAGAACAGAATAATGGCCATAACTGCCAGCCTGGGGTGATACACGAGGCAGAGGAGGCCCCTAGTGGTGAAGCCACCGCTGCAGCCTGGCCTTATGCGTTTTATAAGACTGCTTCATCACAGGGCAAAATCAATAGGTAATAAAGTCTACCTGAGCTTTGCTTCTCTAATAACCTCTATTAGCCCTAAAATATAGTAGGGCTATCATTTAGAATCCCAAGGTCCTTTCATCCGGAATAAAAATAAAAATAAAAAAAAATAAAAAGCCGTGACCTGCAGAATAACTCCATTACATTCTATATTTCAAGTCAACAAATATTTATTAAGCCCTGCCGCCCTGCCAGGCACTGAGCTGGGCAAGGAGATGGGGTAAACAGGAGAGAGGAGCACCCTCACAGAGCGTCCCGTTATTTCTGTTTCGGTGTAATAACGTCACATTAGGGACAGAGCGAGGACAATGTGAAGCCTGGGAAGTACGATTCATCATCCTATGACCGTAGGACGGAGTCTCACCAGCAGGAAAACCTGAAGGATCCCCCACACCAACCTCAGAGTATCCGCTCCTCATTGTCAAACACCTATAGAGGGCAGCATCTGAGGTTTTCCAACAAATGGAAATTGAATGGATGAATGAAAAGTAAGATTGCAAAGAAAAAGGAATTTTTAAATTAAAAAAAAAAATGTTGAAATAGGCCAGAATTGGGGCTTCCGAAAAGTAGAGGAAGACAAAAGGCAAGAGGCGGCATTGACGAAGCTCTTACTGTGCTCTGCACACTGGGCTAAGTTCCTAATGTTATTTCATTCTGCACAGCATCCCCGTACGGGGAGGAAAAGTGCTGGCATTTCACCACGGAGGAAACAAGGCTGGGAGAGGGTAAGTGACTCGCCCTTGGTCATGCAGCTAATAGATGGCAGCGGCCACTTGCACTCAGGGATCTGGGATGGCAAGGCAAACGCTCGCTTCAGTGCATCCAAATGTCTGGCACTTTGCTTTGAACCCCAGCAATCCAGTTTGCAAGCAGACGTGTGAGATTTGGACGCAGCGATGAACAATACTGCGTAATTTGGGGCACATATCGCATGGTAGTTCAATACAGAGAAAGTATGACATGGGCCCTGGGTTCCTACAACCAGGATGGCCCTTCCCTTGCTTTCCAGGGACTGCCGTTCTGAGGGTGCACAACCCACAATCCCATTGCCTATTCTGCACTGATTCGCTTTCGGGGTCCCTTGTTGTGAGGAAGGCTTTCATGCTTGCTTTATGTTCTAATTCCAATTGGGAGACGTTTCTCCTTCCAATTAGCAACATGACAACACTGCACAGGACTTACTAAGGTTCGTTGCTACAAGTAACAGGATTGATAATGATGACTTTCTTGTACGAACACTGTTAGCAAAATCCAAGAAGTCTGGTAGAATGACATTTAAATGTCTAGTAAAAAAGAGGTTATTTTTATCATCTAGACCCATCCAATGACATTTACGTAAAAATACTCTGAGGCTTTGAAATCAGAACAAACGTGGAGTTTGCGAAATAACCGTTCTCTCGCTTATTAGTGTTCACTGCTCGAGCATGCACAGTCCTGTTAAGATCTTTTCCTCTCCCATCACTCTTCCTTTGCTCATCGATGAAAAGATAACTTCGAAATCACTGACGGTGGTGCAGGTGCAGGAAGTGTCGCGGAAACAACAACTTTGCCTTCTGTTTGCACAGCTTCCCTCCTCCTTCCCGCCCTGCAAACCCCGGTACCCCCAACCCACGCCCAGCAACAGCTTCTAGCGGCTGACCTCACAGCAACACTTCCTCGGGGCACCCTCGGTCGCGGAGACCGGGTCCGGGTCCTGGGCCAGCGCGCGCTGCCGACCCGCCACCCCCGCACGCCCCCTCCACCCTCTCCATCGCAGCAGAAACAGCACCCCATGCCCGCCGAGCAGCCCCGCGGGCACGTGCCAAGGCTACTTTTTCGTGGGTGTAGGAGAAAGGCCACCAGCAAGGCTGGTGACGCCAAGTGACCCTCGGCGGGCCACAGCCCGGACCCGCCCCGGGAGCCTCCCTCGCGCATCCCCGCCGGCCCCGAAGGCGTAGCGCCCTCCCCGGCGAGCCGCCCGAGCCCAGGGCGCCGAGTCCCCTCCGCCGGCCTGAGCCCGCAGCCCGGCGGGCAGGACGGCGGGAGGCCGGGCGCCGCGCCACCCTCCGGGCTGCACAGCCTCCCCGAGGTCCCGGGCGGAGAGCGCCAGGCCGCCGCCCCGCCGCCCCCACGCGTGCCACACCCGGCCGGCCGGGGAGCGGACCCCACTCACCGAGGCTCCCCGCGCTGCCCCGCCGCGCCTGCTGCTCCCGCGCCGCCAACTTTCCCTCCTGCGCGGCCGCCGCGGGCTCGGCTCCACCTCCCGCTCCGGCGGCCGCGGAGCCTCCGGGGACCCGGGGGGCGGGGAGCGGCGGCGGCGGGCTGAACCGCGGCCGAGCCCCAGCGCTCGCGCCGGGAGAGGCCGCGGGGCCGCGCGGGGCTGCGCCCACCCGCTCCCCCAGCCCCCGCTGCAGTGCGTGCCTCTGCCGGGTCGGAGCCGGGCGCCCCGGCGGAGTCTGTCCGCCCTCTGACGGCGGCGCGGAGCCCGGGGTCCCCTGCAGGTGGGCGGCTTTGCACGTGACTGCTTACTGAGATCCCGCAAAGTTGGGGACGCGGCTAAGACACCGGTGCGCGGCCAGCGGCCCGGGAGAGGGGACCCGGGGTCTATTCCACTAGTAGGTGGTCCTTCCTCTTTCGGGACCGAGTTCCCCCGGCTCCCCGCCCCCCTCCCCGCTCCAGCCCGTTTCCTTAACCCGCACTGGGCTGCCCTGCCCTCGCCTCCATGGACCCACTTACTCACGGAAACTTTGCACATTGTACCTTGGAGAACGGATTCTGTAGTCAGTCACAACGCCTTCCCTGCAGAGCTTTTATTTACAGCGAAGGTCAGAACCCCTGTCGCCCTAAGACCCATCGCCGTGGGGAAGTGATTTCTGCAGGGATCCTGGACGGCCACTGGGAGGCCCAGGAAAGGAAGCGGGGAAGGATGGAAAACTAGCAAGTGGGGTGTTGAGTAATAAAAGCCACCCACAGGCACAGGCTCAGGCTCAGGCTCAGGCACAGGCACAGGCACAGGCTCAGGCTCAGGCACAGGCACAGGCACAGGCTCAGGCACAGGCACAGGCTCAGGCACAGGCTCAGGCTCAGGCACAGGCACAGGCACAGGCACAGGCTCAGGCTCAGGCTCAGGCTCAGGCACAGGCACAGGCACAGGCTCAGGCTCAGGCACAGGCACAGGCTCAGGCACAGGCACAGGGACAGGCACGGGCTCAGGCACAGGCACAGGCTCAGGCACAGGCACAGGCACAGGCTCAGGCTCAGGCACAGGCACAGGCACAGGCTCAGGCTCAGGCACAGGCACAGGCTCAGGCACAGGCACAGGGACAGGCTCAGGCACAGGCTCAGGCTCAGGCACAGGCTCAGGCACAGGCTCAGGCTCAGGCACAGGCTCAGGCACAGGCTCAGGCACAGGCACAGGCTCAGGCACAGGCACGGGGACAGGCTCAGGCACAGGCTCAGGCACAGGCACGGGGACAGGCTCAGGCACAGGCTCAGGCACAGGCTCAGGCTCAGGCTCAGGCACAGGCTCAGGCTCAGGCTCAGTCAGGCTCAGGCTCAGGCACAGGCTCAGGCACAGGCACAGGCTCAGGCACAGGCTCAGGCACAGGCTCAGGCTCAGTCAGGCTCAGGCTCAGTCAGGCACAGGCACAGGCTCAGGCACAGGCACAGGCTCAGGCTCAGGCTCAGGCACAGGCTCAGGCACAGGCACAGGCTCAGGCACAGGCTCAGGCACAGGCTCAGGCTCAGGCACAGGCACAGGCACAGGCACAGGCTCGGGCTCAGGCACAGGCACAGGCACAGGCACAGGCTCAGGCTCAGGCACAGGCACAGGCTCAGGCTCAGGCACAGACCTGCGGGGCCTCCGGGGCCTTTATCTGTAAGTGCTCCAGCACCCCTCTGAGGGAGAAGGAGTTTGGAAGTGTCACCATCCCGGGTTCTCAGTATCATGAAGGGGACTCTGGAAGAATCAGTGTCAGGTGGAAGAGGTCAGCTCTCCGCCTCTGCAGAAACAACTGGCAGAGGCTCCTGGGCGGAGCCATAGCAGAACCAGAGATGGAAACAAGTCCTGTAACACCTGGTGCAGGGCTCCTTCTACTGCCTGGCCACTGAAGTGCTCCAAGTCCCCGTCTGGCACCAGACTTGAGGCGGGCACGTGGTAGGAGTCCTGAGGCAATAGGCCAGTGGTTCTCAACCTTCCTAAAGCCGCGACCCTTTAATACAGTTCCTCATGTTGTGGTGACCCCCAACCATAAAATTATTTTCGTTGCTACTCCATAACTGTCATTTTGCTACTGTTATGAATCGTAATGTAAATATCTGATATGCAGGATGTATTTTCATTGTTACAAATTGAACATAATTAAAGCATAGTGATTAATCACAAAACAATATGTAATTATATATGTGTGTTTTCCAATGGTCTTAGGCAACCCCTGTGAAAGGGTAATTTGACCCCAAAGGGGTCGCGACCCACAGGTTGAGAACCGCTACAATAGGCAGTCCTGAAGCAGCCAGTAAGCCATTACTTACCTACGGGAAAATCCTTGCTTCCTACCAACTCCCCAGCCCACCTGGGCTCATCCCCCTTCCAAACCAGGCTGCCCCGGGACCTCCGGTGGCCCTGTCCCCACCCCCCACACCTGGATGAGTTAGTTAACCAGTCTTGTGCCATGAAATCCTCCACAGCAACTCAATTGGAATTTCGGGGAAGAGGGAAGAAGCTGGTGTTTACCAAGTGAATGAAAAATAGGTCTGTTCTGTTACTACCCCCAAAATGTTTCATGGTAGTGGGGGTCATAAATAAATAATTAATCCAGCATCCACATGTATGTAGGAACAAGTCATTGGCCACTCTTCCTCCATACATTATCTGACAGCAGCCGGGTGGGGCAAATCATGTAACAATCCCTATTGTGCAGATGGAAGAGCCACATGATGAGCTGTGTAAAGGTTCAAGCCTACACAATCGAGCACTCTCTGGGTACACTAGTAACCCCTTCAACTATTTCCACCTGTCACCAAAACATTCCCACTCCCCCATGTATGGATAGGTGGATTGGTAAAGCATTGGTTTTCTTTCCTCTCCTGAGGTATCTCCCATCACTGTTCAGTGATGTCTCCATAATTTCTACATAATAGGGTTTTAGCAGGGAATCTGGTATGAAAGGCAGGCCAGGGACTTGAGCAGGGGCACATAGGTAAACTCAGATTCTAGGTTCATGTAGGAAGGTGAAGGAGGTTGCAGCGTCTCCATTGCTGTCATCTAGAAGAAAAAGGAAGGGAGATCATCTCAAGGTAAATTAATATTTCCTTTAGGGGCTTGTAACAAACTTTTCAGTTAGGATACTAATATATCAGCACAGCAATATCAATATGTGGCATATCAGTATACAACAATATATATCGAGTCCTAAAGCCAGTGCTAGCTAAAGGGCTTGGTGCCTCTAGGTCAGTGGTTCTCAACCTGTGGGTCGCGACCCCTTTGGCGGTCGAATGACCCTTTCACAGGGGTCGCCAAGACCATCCTGCATGTCAGATATTTACATTATGATTCATAACAGTAGCAACATTACAGTTATGAAGTAGCAATGAAAATAATTTTATGGTTGGGTCACAACATGAGGAACTGTATTTAAAGGGCCAGAAGGTTGAGAACCACAGCTCTAGGTACATCTTGACAATAAATAGCTCAAGAAAAAATAAGGCAGTTGAAAAGATGATAAAACTATGAACACAGTAGATATTATTTGGATTATCTTCTGGGGCCCTCATTATGAAGCAGTGTCAGCCACCCTTAGGCTCCATCATTAACAGAAACAGCAACGTGTGAGGGGACAAGACCAACCAGCTTAACTCTGCAGGTCCCCTTCCAAAACAATGCCTAGCAGAATAGTGACAGTGAAACCTGTAAAAGATAGGGTTCCTTTACACTTCAAAGACCAAAGGACTAGAGAAACTGGGTTGAATACCAAATCCAGACATTAAAAAAAAAAAACAATTTTCAAGGCTTACAATAAAAAAAAGTTTTCCACATGGATTTTAGTTTTAGATAGTGTCATTATGTAGTTATACATTTTTCATAACCATCACGATTTAGGAATCAGAATATGTTATTTGAATTTTCAAGCACATTATATAGGGCTGGTAATGTGGTAACAGTAAAGAGTAAATAGAGCCTTAGACACTAGTTTGGCTCAGCAGATAGAGCATCAGCCTGTGGACTGAAAGGTCCCGGGTTCAATTCTGGTCAAGGGCACATGTCGGGCGCCTGCAGGAGGCAACCAATCAATGTGTCTCTCTGTCTCTCTCACATCGATGTTTCTTTCTGTCTCTCCCCCTCCCACTCTCTCTAAAAATCAATGGGAAAATATCCTTGGGTGAGGATTGAAAAAAAAGAAGAAGAAGAAATAGAAAGTTCTGGAAATAGGTAAGATCCTAATGCCAATGATTTTATCCCCTTGAGGCAGGAAAGTTAGCCCATATAAAAATATACTGTAAAACAGTACATACGGTATCAAACTTTTACACTCATAAAATGCAAAATATGTACATTGTAAGATGTAATTTGTTTAATAACTTCTTTTAAATTATACTGCATAGGCGTTAAACTTTAAGTACAGAAATATTTTACAGCGTTCCAAGTCAGACTTCTCAGCCTCACCAGGATCCTGGAGAACCTTGAGCCAGTGATCCAGGAGCTGAAAGAGCAGCTGGGAAGCTCAGTCATTAAAACACAACTACTCTACTTTCTAAGAGAGGTACTCAGCATGAGTTGTGTTGACTCTTTAAATAGCTTTGATAATCGGTGTTATCTGGGTTTTTGGATCACAGCAAATGTGCTGTGTAGTCAGAGGTAGCTCATTAGATGGGAGAGGTCTGTTGTACTAACGCATGGAGACTTGCCAGGCGGCACTACTGTGAGTGATGAGCGGTGAGTCATTGAGATAGGATCTAATTATGTTCCATATAATCTCCTTCAGAAATCTTGAAAATGTGCAATGTAGTCCCAAATAGGTTTTCATTTAAAATGAGTAAAATAAATAATGTTAGACCCAAAAAGGCAACTTTGTTTTTCTTGCGGGAAAAAAAAAATCAAACGGGTTGAAGACCTCATTCCATAAGCACTGTAACTCAAACATAGTCAGGCTTAATTAATATGTGTTGACCAAATAAGGGATGCTTTTAACTTGAATGTTGTACATTGACATCTTTAAGGATGCACATTAAATCAATGCGTTGGTTCATAATGTTTTCGATCTGACGCTCTGCATTATTCATGCTGCTCCTCTCCAGGTCAGTCCAGGAGGAGGGCATGCGAGGAGACTGGAGCAGCTCTATGCTGTCAACAGTGAAACTGAGGTTTCACGTCAAAGCCACCAGGTACACCAGGTGCTTCACAGCTCGACTTTCCATTCTACTTCTGTGCACTGAACTCTGCCACCCCCTTGTTAGAGAAGAAAACAAAAGGGTTTCAGTGGGAACTACAGAAAAATAAGGGCCGGGAAGCACAAGAGACTAATCCACATGTGGCCTGGATCTGCCCGAGATAAATTCCGGAGAGCTCCATACAGATCAGCTTAAAACGCTGTCTTTTACTTCTATAGTCGTTGCACTCATTCCCCCATCTGTGCCCTAGCTCTCACGGCCTTTCATTCTGCAAACCAGGAATACTGGTTCTCAAACCTTTCCCGTGGATACTCAAGTCTCTTTGGTTTACAGAGAAAAGGTCCTCTAACTTTCACGTCAGCTTTAATTATTTTTAACTCTGATGGATAGACTATTTTAAATGATTATCATTGTTTCTTTCCAAGCATTCCTAGCATCTTTATTTTAAAAAATAGCTGATTTATCATTTAAGACGATATCTGCAAAGTCCTCTCCACATTCAGGCCCCACTCAGTGTCCTTCCACTGCTATAAATATACACTATGATAAGATCTCCATTAATAAGAGAACATGTTTCAACAGCACACATTATTGTAAGAATCTTCATTGCCAGCAGTAGAAATGGGATGGTTGAAGGTGTACTCAAGGGTGTTAGAACAGGAGTGCTACTGTATAACATATTAACACTGAACAGGGAAAATGGCCTGGGGATAGGAAGGGAAAGTATAGTTAAAAATCAATAGATCCAAACATAAGAAATCCCTAAAGGAGATGCAACAAGTGAGATACCCACTGAAAAAAATAGACATAGAAAGGCAAAGATGATGCTGATAAGGAAAACAAACTTTACCGATTTCAAGGAAGGGTATTTCCTTTCCTTTTTCCCTAAGTACCTAAAGCCTGTGCAGGCAAGGGGTCATTGTGTATAACCACACACATGTGCATCTGAGGGGGACTCTGTCTTCCAAGCAGATGATGCCAGTATTGCTTCCCTTGCTGAGACAGATGTGGCTTTTTGTAAATAACCAGGAGATGTTTGAGTCAAGTTATTATTCATCCAACAACAGTAAGCTAGGCAGTTAGTGTGTGCCAGGCACGGTGGGAACTATAAAAATAACTGCACAGTCTTTAACTCAAGGAACCTAACATCTAGTAGGAAAAGCCAAACACAATATTACACAAATTCAAAGGGAAAAATAAAAAGAGAGATCCCTGGGTGTGCATGGATGGCTTCATGTTAGAAGTGGCTTTTCAGAGAGATCTTGAAAAATGAGTGGGATTTTGATGGGCAGAGAAAATAGGAGGGTGGTACCCAAGAACAAAGGCCTGACCAGTGAAACTGAGATGGGTAAGTGCTGGGCATGTCCTGAAAATGGTGACCCACAGTGGCCAGAACATAGGGGACGTTTAGGGAGAAAAGTAAGCATCTAAAAAGTAGCCTGAGCCTAGATTATGAGGGACTTTGAATGCCAGATAAGGAACTTGTTCTATGAATTTTAGCAGGTGGGAATGTGTGTATGTGAGCTGTCCAGTCAACAGCTTATCTTGCTTGCTGAAGAACCCGTCTCTGAGAGGTCCTCCATAAGGCCCTGAAAGGGCAGTAAACTAGCCCCCACTCTGGGTGGGATGTGGGGATGAATCATGGTTGATGTAGGCCAGGGGTGGAGAATGTCCAGCCCGAGGCCATATAGGGCCGGCAAAATCATTTGGTCTGGCCCTGCCAAGGTATTAGAGGTGAGTTAATTAAATGTTTGACCAAATATAGCAGGCTAATTTTTAAGTTGATAACTTTGTATGGCCTGAGAATCTATATATATAAAAGCCTAAGCGACGGCTACGACCAGACAACCTGACAACTGGATGGTAGCTTTGATGCGCCCTGACCACCAGGGGGCAGGCGCTCAATGCAGGAGCTGCCCCTGGTGGTCAGTGCGCTCCCACAGCCAACCTCCTGCGGTCCCTCCCCCCAGCCAGCTCTGATCTGTCCTGAGATGGCTGGCCAGGCTGAGGGACCCCACCCATGCACGAATTCATGCACCAGGCCTCTAGTGATGTCATAAAAAACCAAATGGCCCTTGACAGAAAAAAGGTTCCCAACCCCTGGTTTAAGCCAACATGAAAATCAATGTGAAAAATGGCTGAGCTATCATATCTATGGGCTACTTTAGAGGAGAGGTCTGGTATCAATTAGAAATAGAGATCTAGATAGGTCACAGCCAGAGATATAGAGAGAATGGGGAGTCCCCCAAATGAAAAAAATGTAATCACTGAAATAATGAAAAGATCAACTAGTGAAAATATCTCATGTGAAAGAAGGTGGCTGAGAGCACAATTTAGGGAACATTAAAATTAACGAGACAGAAAAGTGAATTCTACAAAGGAAATTGGGAAGAAATGGTAAGAAAGACAGGAGAACCAGAGCTGTGTCTTAGGAGCCAGAGAGCTTCAAGAGGTGGGTCATGGTTACAAATATAAAATCCTGTAGCAACCATGGATTTTGTCAAGAAGTTACTTTAGCTATAGCTAAGCCATTATCAACATTTCAGAAACCAAACAGAAAAGGCATATTTATTCACAACGACACTGCATCTACTAACTAAATATAGAAAGTTTCGCTGGTTTTTACTGGAATCATATAAAATTGGTTACACTGACATTTCACAATGGGTCCATGCTGATTTGCTGTTGACGACATCATAGGACTTTCTGGGATGTGAATGGTGACTCTGTCACTATGCATAGAATATTCAGCACGTCATCGATCTTGGCCTGGAAGACAACAGCCCGAATGAAGCAGCCAGGAGCCGTGAACAGGGCCCAGGGTCAGTATGTTCACTAATCCTGACTGTTTCTTAGCATCACAACCATGTCAGAAATTCAAGCAATAAGGTAAATGCATTATATCCCTTTGATAATGGCGAGTCGAATCAGAGATGAATTAGAAAAATAATGTAACTACAAATGGAAAAAGTCGTTTTTGTTTTTTATCTGTATTGTTGAAAGTATTATAGATGTTCACTTTTTCCCCCCAGAAACTATCCCCTCTTTCTTCACTCCTTCCCCCTCCCACCCCCAGTCATCTTCGTTATAGGACCTCAAGACCTTTAAACTGCAGACCCAGCTGTGTTTGAGCCCTGAGTTTGTCCTAAACAAATATGGTCATCTGATAGGATCCACAGTCCAGGGGGTGCCATGGGTCCTGCTGCCCTCAATCTGTATCCACTAAAGAGCATCTGCCTGCCAGCAGCTACACCTTCTCCCCTTAGCATCTGCTTTTTCGGGCAGTTTTAAGGATGAGGCTTGGTTTTCTGGAGAAACGAGCCTTCCTCTGAGAACGAACGGCCTCTGCTTTGAAGCCTGTGTTTCTGACCTGAGCCCTGATCTCCTCTTGTTTTGTTTCCCAGTTTCAGATCCTCCACCTGCCATACTTCTCTCTCACTGAATCCTGCTCCGACCTTGACAACACAAGCAAAGTTAGCTTAGATCTCTGCACCTGAAAAATAGTACTGTCTTCGCACCCAAATTCCTGTTGCCCACTCCCACACTCCCTTAAAGGTACAGCAACATCTCCGACCAAAGTTGGTTGTATCCCTTTGGGAAGTGTGGGGGGGAGGGGCTGCCAGTCAGCTCTCAGAAGGGCCAACTCTTCCATCTGGTTAGTTCAAATAATGATAATGCTATTATTATTATTCATTATTATTATTATTAAGATTTTGGCTTCTGCTATGTTCTAGGCCCTGCTAAATGGGGCTTAGAGAGGTTAGTTATATAACTTTCCCAAGGTCTTATAGCTAGTAGGCCATGGGGCCAGGATTAACACCGAGACCAGCTTTCTTTCCCTTTAGACCAGCGGTTCTCAACCTGTGGGTCGCGACCCCTTTGGGGGTCGAACGACCCTTTCACAGGGGTCGCCTAAGACCATCGGAAAACAAATATATAATTACATATTGTTTTGTGATTAATCACTATGCTTTAATTATGTTCAATTTGTAACAATGAAATTGGGGTCACCACATGAGGAACTGTATTAAAGGGTTGAAGCATTAGGAAGGTTGAGAACCACTGCTTTAGACACACCCCTAGGGTTCCTATGTCTTTGCCTGAGATAAAGGAGTTCAGATAACTAATGAAATCTTTCAAAAAATGATGTCCACAGGGCAAAAATAATAAAAATCCAGAATTCTGCTCTAGCTCACCTGACTCGCAAACCAGTGCTCCTCTCCTGTGTCATGTGTTCTTCTAACCTTCTAAATACAATTGTTTTCAAGGAGTGCAGCGAAGTATTACAATGGAACGTTAAACTAGATGTTAATGCATCTGCATCATCATCTCCTTTTTTCTTTAGTCACATGACATGTTCTGTACTCTAACTGAGGTGATAATCAACATCAGTTATGCATTCTCCATTTATTAAGCCAACAACTAGAATCATACTGAGTTTACCTAACCAAATAGCAAAGCTTTTTTTGTTTCTTTTTCTTCACACAGAACAGATACTTCTTGTTCCTAATTTTTTTTTAACCAGCATCTTGGAAGACTACCAGTCCCCGGACCTATAAACAGAACTTCCCTCCAGATAGAGCTTTTATATTGTTGGGCAGGGAAAGGTAGATGGCTCCCTCGCTGATAAAGAGCCTTTTGAAGACTTATTACATAATGTCTGTTATGCGTTAGAGAGTAATGCCCAGAAAACAGGGTGGGGGGAGAAGGGAATAGTGTACAGTTCTTTTTTTGTTTTTTTAGAGTATTATGCTGATTAGAGATAAATAACTTCACAATACCGCATTGCAGTTGAATTTCACCAAAAGGGATTTGGGCATTCATCCTTAAACTTCTGGGTAATTTGCACATGTTGCCCCTTTCCCCAGGGAAGGAAGAGGCTGCTGGGGCCCACGCTTCCTAGGAAGTCTCCAGAAAATTCAACCAGTATCAGCATTGGCTAAGCTCATCCCCCTTCCAATCTTGCCACCAAGCAACCCACTCTGAGAAAAACGGGGAAATAACATCACATTTGGAAGTGATTAAGAAGCTGTCACACTGGCACAGGAAGACGTGTCCTAGCCAGGGCGCCTCTGCTCATCTTCTTGCAGAAGCCCTGGTGCAGCTCTGAATTTTTAGTTACAATTAACTGGAGATTAACTATGGCTCTACCCTTTTAGTTTGGGGCTGAGGGTTGCAAAGTCTATTTATATGATAATAAAAGCCTACCTAATCTTTGTTTTTAGATATCTTCCTTCAGAAGGACCACTCAGAGCCAGAGAAATTGAAAGGCCAGGCAGGCAGCTTCTTAGAGTAACAGTCTATAAGAAGAGACTAACATTTCACTAAAATAAATCAGAATCATAGCCCCAGTTAGCCTGAGTGAAATGTAACTGGCCTCACTACTCTTGAAATAGATGACATTCTGGAGTGGGAAAACCAACACCACACACACACACACACACACACACACACACACACACACACACACACCTATTTCTGTTGAGTATTTCGTTAGTGTGTAAGTGCCAAATAGTAATTAGTTGCCTTTAGCAGAAATTCTGAAATAATGTGTGGCATAATGTTTACTGACGCGAATGACATTTTAAACCTTCTCGCATACCTCCTAAAATGTTGTCCGTTTCAGAAAATTAAAAAAGGAAATGGAAATGCAAAAAAGAATTGCAGGAAAATGGAAAGTAAATTTAAACAAATTTATTATCAGAAAATGAAGTTAAATAAGTGGTTCTAACTCCATCCCATGCTCATTACTATAAATTAGTTTCTTCCCACTCCCACTAAATAAACGCTATGTGATTATTTGAAGAATGTAATTTGAGTGGTGTTGAATTACTAGCTTGCTTGGACTGCACATATGAACATCTTAAGCCAATGTCAGAACCACTCATACTTTTTCACTACCAAAAAAGAAAGACAGAAAAAAAAATGGCCTCTGCCACTTTGGAAAACAGTTTGGCCGTTTCTTTTAAAGTTACACACATAACAACCACGTGATCCAGCCATTTTGCTCCTAGATGCTTACCCCAAGGAGAAGGAAATATATGCCAAGCAAATATCTGTACACGAATGTTCACAGCAGTGTGACCAGTAATGGGGAAAAGCTGGAAACAACCCATATGTCCATCAACAGTTTAATGAATAAAGGACTTGTGGTCTATCCATACATTGAAATACTACTCAGAACAAGAAAGATTGAACTATTCAGACACTTAACAACATGGAAGAAGAGCAGAGCAATCATGCTGAGTGAAAGAAGCCAAACCAAAACACTACATATTGTATGCTTTCGCTTACCTAAAACTCTAGAAAATGCAAACTAATCCATAGGGACAGAAAGATCAGTGATTGCTTGGGTATGGGGTGGGTAGAAGGGGTAGAAAGGAAGACTCACAAAAGGGCATGAGAGCCCAGCTGCCATGGCTCAGTGGTTGAGCGTTGACCTATGAACCAGGAGGTCAAAGCTCAATTCCTGGTCAAGGCACATGCCCGGATTGTGAGCTGGACCCCCAGTGTGGGGTATGCAGGAGGCAGCTAATCAATGATTCTCTCTCATCATTGATGTTTCTATCTCTCTACCCCTCTCCCTTCCTCTCTGAAATCAATAATATATATATATATTCATACATACTAGAGGCCTGTTGCATGAAGAGATTCGTGCAATAGGCCTTCCTTTCCCCTGGCTGCTGGCACCGGTTTTCCTCCAGCACCTGGCACCCAGGCCTTTGCTCTGGCCGGGCTCCAGCTGGAGCTGGCCCCGGGGCCGTGAGGCTTTTGTTGCTCCGCCAGCCCCCGGGCTGTCAGGCTTCGCTCCACCACTTGGAGCCTACGTATGCAAATTAACCACCTTCTTTGTTAGGTTAATTTGCATACTCTCCTGATTGGCTAGTTAGTGTAGCAAAGGTACGGTCAATTTACATGTTTGTCTATTATTAGGTAAGCTACACACATTTACATACTAGAGGCCCGGTGCATGAATTTGTGCACAGGTGGGGTCCTCAGCATGGCTGGCAATCAAGGCCAATCAGGGCTGTGGGAGGCTGGCCAGAGGGAGGGCCCATGGGAGGTTGGCCAGGGGGAGGGGTTGTAGGAGGTTGGCCAGCCAGGGGAAGGGGCTGCGGGAGGTTGGCCAGCAGGGGGGGAGGGACTGCAGGAAGTTGGCTGTGGGAGCACACTGATCACCAGGGGCAGCTCCTGCATTGACCGTCTTCCCTCTGGTGGTCAGTGTGCGTCATAGCAACCAGTCGACCAGTCATTCGGTTGTTCAGTCTCTTAGGCTTTTATATAGAGAGATTTTTTTAAAAGGACATAAGAACACTTTTTAGGGTGCTGGATATGTGTTCACATTCTTGATTGTCATGATGGGCTTGTCAAAACATAGTTTTGTCAAAACTTAGCCAATTATACATTCCAAATATGTGCTATTTATTGTATATTAATTATACCTTTCTAAAACTATTTTTAAATTAAATTTAAAATTAAAAAATAGGCTTCTGCACTTGAAAGAACACATTCTGTTCCTTGTTTTCAGTAAGAATCAGGAAGAACCTTTAGAGACTAACTAAATGATCCTGATCTTTTTGTTCATTGGCTAAAACAGTGGTTCTCCAAATTTAGTGGGCACAGAATACCTGAGAGCAGGGGTCCTCAAACTACGGCCTGTGGGCCACATGCAAATACAAATAGCGTATTTGTTCCCGTTCTGTTTTTTTTTACTTCAAAATAAGATATGTGCAGTGTGCATAGGAATTTGTTCATAGTTTTTTTTAAACTCTAGTCCGGCCCTCCAACAGTCTGAGGGACAGTGAACTGGCCCCCTGTTTAAAAAGTTTGAGGACCCCTGCCTGAGAGGCTCATTTGAATCTAGATTCCTGTGTTTCACCCAGGGGTGAAAAAAAGGACCAAAAAATGCCTTATTCCATATATACATAAATATAATATTTTTTGCAGAGAAATTTACAACATTCAATGTGTTTTTTATTTGTTTTGTAAATTTCATAAAGTTAATTCACTCTTAGAGAATGCTTTGGTATTTTTGCCAAACTCTATCTATAGCCAACCTATGATTGCAGGTGATGAAGTATAGTTTCAACATGACTGTTGGTTGGATTTTTTCTTTTTTTTTGGATTTTTTCATTGACATTAATGAGTAAAACAAAAGTGAACCCTCATTTATTAATGACGTGAGAGATTTCTTTGCTACATTGTATAATAGCTTTTGAATATTGGAAGAACCTTTCCTCATTTTGTACTACTCACTATGTGTGAAGATGTGACACTGTACATCTGCATTATTAACATTTTTTCTATCACTTTCTTAAGGCTGGACAATAAATAAAAAATAAGTCAAACCTGGTTTGTATTTGCCAATTTCCATGGTGTAAATGCTTTTTATACCACATACCCAATTTCAAGCTACCACTGAAGGTGCAGTTGGGACAAGATGCACAGTAGCACACTATTATGTGGGATTTCTACCACACAAATACAATGAACATGACCTTAAGAACATAGATAATAATAAAGTGTAGTAAAGCCCAAAGGAAGTAATGAGTTTGGAGTATTTTTACCTTTGTTTTGAATATAATTTATTTAATGGTAAGCTTTATAATTTAATTTTTAATGACTTTTAGTAATTGGCTCATAAAATTTCTTAAAATTTAATAGTTGGCTCTCAAGAGCCAGTAAAAGATGGCTCCAGAAAACCACTGGCGCCACCTCAGCACTAAGAAATTAGATCCTCTGAGATGGGGACCCAGGAATTTGCATATTTAATATCTCCCAAGATGGTCTGATGTAAGATGCCAGCAAAAAAATCTAATTATTTTTTTTCTATTTAGCTAATAAGTAGGTAATCTTCAGAGGCAACATGTTACAGGGAAAGAGTACAGGATTAGGCATTAGAGCACTCGGGTTCTCACTCCAGTTATGCCACTAATTATATGGCCTTGGGCAAATCACTAACCCTCTTAGTTTCCTAATCTAATAAGGAGGGAATGGGACTAAGACAGGATTATTAGATGTAATTTTTAAAAGATTTACTTACATACTGAAGGATTTATGAGTTTAATGATCTGCTATCTATGATTTGCTTTAAAATGCTTCAGGAAATAGAGAAAGAAAAAAACTGTAAGAGATAGATAAAATAAGATTGGCAAACTGTCTTTGTGATGAGAACATGAGGATTTATTACACTATTCTCTCTACTCTTGAGTATGTTTAAAATTTTCTATAATAAAAATGTCTTCAATAAAAAAAGAAAGAAAACAAGACCCATATATATGCTGTCTACAACTGACCTGCCTAGAATAAAAAACACACACAGAATGAAAGTAAAAAGATGAAAAACTTCCAACGCAAAATAGCAAATACTATACAATTCTGTCATCTATATAAAGTTCTAAAACAGGCAAAACTAACGTATTAGGACAGAGTCCATATAATATTCACTTCCAGGGGGGCTAGTAACATTTGGTGTCTTTACCTGAGTGTTGGTTATATGTGTCCAGTTTATACAAAAAAAATGAGCTATACATTTGATAGGTTCACTTTTTAAATACGTGTAATGTTTGAATAAAATATTTAATTTTTAAAAGGCATTTTGGAAAGTGATTCAAAGCTGCCACTAACTCTTGTACGAGTGAGGCCCTGACTCTCTTAAACGTCATCCAAGGAAAGATGCAAGGACGACTTATTAAAACAAAAAGAGAGAGAGAGAGAGAGAGAGAGAGAGAGAGAGAGAGAGAGATCCCTGTAGAAAAAAAAAATGTCTTGGAAAGCCACTAATAATTTTCTATCTTTAAAAATATGTTTCACATCAATTAAATAATATGTATGCAAATTGGGAATACTGAGACAGTTTTGTTAACTTTCTATTTTATTTTCTAGAGTATCCAAATTGCAAAGGCCCAATATTTGAAGGATGTAGAAAGATTTAAAAATACATGACTCTGGTAGTAAATGTGTGAAAATTGCATTTGTTGATCTAGTAGTAAACTAAGAAAGCAAAAAAAAAATTTAATGTTTCACATCATCCTTGGGTTTCTAAATTGTTTAATGTGACAGGGGTTGGGGTCAGAAATTAGCATCTATTAGGGATTTAATGCTTAGGAATCTAATCTGCTTGGAAGTCACAGAGCAAATCAATGGCTGAGCCACCAGAGTCCAAAACCCATGCAGCCATTGGAGCTAAATAATTCTACGCAACATTTAGAACTTTTACATTGTGGATTAATTTAGTAATTTTTGATTCATTCTAATTATTAAAAAATTATTATATTAATAAGGCTACTGAAAATTTACAGTTTAGGAATTTTAGGTCCCTCTTGTATAAATCCCATACAATAAAATTAACTCTAGAAGCATCTATTAAAAGACAAATTATTAGATTAGAATAATAAAAAAGGAAGCAAGACCCAATTATATGCTAATTATAAAAAACAACTTGAAAATGTACTATGCAAACTCTAACGGAAAGATAGTAGGAGTGGCTGTATTAATATCAAAGTAGACTTCAGAACAAGGAGTATTGCCCAGGATACAGAGGGGCATTACATAATGATAAAGGGGTCAGTTGCCAAGAAGACAAAACAATCCTACATGTATGCACTGTACAACAGAGGTTTAAAATACATGAAGTAAAAAAAACTGATAGAACTGAAAGGTGAAATAGAAAATTCCACAATCCTTAAGCTCACACGGTCTGGCAGCTAAATCTCGGCGTCTCACATGAAGCTGGGTCTTCAGAAGGGAGCTAAAGTCGTCTCCCTGTAGTAGCACCTTCTGATACACAACAGAAGATGAAAATTCTTTCTTAAGAAAGCATCCTTTATTTAGGACCTCAGAATTCCAAGTGATTAAAATCAACAAAATCTACCCTAGCCAGTTTGGCTCAGTGGATAGAGTGCCATCCAGTAGACTGAAGGGTCCCGGGCTGAATTCCAGCCAAGACCACCTACCTCGGGTGCAGAGACTCAAGCCCTGGCCCTGTTCCGGGCGCATGCAGGAAGCAACTAATCGATGTGTCTCTTTCACATTGATGTTTCTCTTTGTGTGTCTCTCCCACTTCCTTCCATTCTCTATAAATAAATAAGTAAATAAATAAAATAAAATAAAATAAATCTGAGCTCACAGTGCAAGATCACCAAACACATAGGGAAATTAGGCACCGTGAACAAAAGCTCAAAAACAATAAACTTAGAACTCCAAGAACTTTAGTACTGGAATTATCAGACACAGAATACTAAATTAATTTGTATGAAGAGGGAAAACTGAAGTACAAAATGAGCAATGAGAGCACAACAAAGCATAGAAATGAGCCAATAATCTTTTTAAAATAATCAAATAGATCTTTAACATATAATCATTAACTGTAACGCTTCAATGGATGGGTAAAATGGCAGAACAGATGTAGCTGCAAAGAGAATTGGCAAACTTACGGATAGGTTAGAACAGACAGCACAGGTTGCTGCAGAGAGACAAGGAAATAAAGAATGTGCCATGATGGTAATCATGACCCAAGAGGTGTAGACAAATGACTTGAATGAAGTGGTCAATACATTGATTCCAGGTCGCATTGGAAGAGACATGGAAAAGGCTTCCCAATCTAGTATCTGCTCTTTTTGTCTTTGTTAGAAAAGTCAAAATGCTGAAGAAGCCCAAGTTTGAATTGGGAGAACTCATGGAGTTTCATGGTGAAGGATGGTCACAATTCTGGAAAAGCTACTGGAAGACAGGGTTAAAGTTGAACCAGTGGATAGATATGAGCCCCCAATCCAAGAATCTGTTCAAAATTCAGACTTCCAGTGGTGACAAATAAAAAACCCTATTTGTGATATTAAAAAAAAGATGATGTCTCCAAATCTGGTCACATTCCAAGGTGCTGGCGGTTAGGACTTCAACTACGAATCTGGGAGAATACAATTCAACCATATCAAACCCAAATGTATAGCAATCTCAGAATACAGTTTGGAATGCTTACCTGGCAGAGACACCATGATCACGAAGGTGGTTTTCCCAGGACGAGGCTTATCCATTGTACTTAGGATGTGCTGACCCCTGCGATTTCCCCAAATGTGGGAAACTCAACTGCATAATCTGTGGTAGTGGGGGACTGCGTTCGCGCTCTCCCCTACAAAAAAAGAAAAGAAAAGAAAAATGAAGTTTGGAATAATTACTCAAAGAAATATTACACAGCAGTAACACGAATGATAACAACTACATGTGATAAGATGGATAATGTTGATTGGAAAAGGCAAGTCATAAAAGACTAATTTCATTATACCATTCTTACATAAGAAAATAACAAAATTAACGGGATATAATTTAGGAATGTGTACACATGATATCACTATTTTTAAAAGACAAAGGAGCCCTAACTGGTTTGGCTCAATGGATATAGCGTTGGCCTGTGGACTGAAAGGTCCCAGGTTCGGGTCCGGTCGGGGGCGTGTGCCTTGGTTGTGGGCACATCCCCAGTGGGGGGTGTGCAGGAGGCAGCTGATCGATGTTTCTCTCTCATCAATGTTTCTGACTCTCTGCCCCTCTCCCTTCCTCTCTGTAAAAAATCAATAAAATATATATTTTTTTAAAAAGACAAAGGAATGATAAATAGTATAAAATTCAATATAGTTAATTTTTGAATTCTTCTTGGAGAGAAGCAGAGGAATGGAACTCAGGAATAGTCCACAGTATTGATCATGTTCTAATTCATAAATTGGGTGGTGAGCATTTAATAAATCATTACTTATATATACTTCTATCATCATATTCATAATATTCATATATATAAAATATGAATGTATATAATTATTTTTATATATTTTTAGTATTTATCAAATATTGCCTAATAACATTAGGTATTAAAAACCCCTCTTATGATAACATATTTCATGCAAATCTATTTGGAAATGGATGCTAATTCATTTTTATTATTTCGCAGTAGTCCTAGTTTTTTGTTATATTCTTAAGGTAATTTAGTGGAGGATGTAGAATTATAAGAACTCTTTGTAGATAATAGAATGTGTCTCTGCTACAAGATTATCCACATATCAGACTCTTCTCTTTTTGTGCAGTTCAAATTTAATACATTTGTGACTTTACCCCATGCATAGTGATAGCATAGTCAGAATCTATTTCTTTTCATCTCCTCATCCTTGTAAGTTAATGATTGTGATAGAATAATTATGTATACTGATTACTTTTTTTAGAGCTGATTTCTCAGCCTCAGCACTATTGACAATTGGGCCCATAATTCTTTGCAATGGGAAACTGTCCTGTGCCAGTGTAGGATGTTTAGCAGCATTGCTGGCCTCTACCACTAGATGTCAGTAGCACACCCCTACCCCAACCCCCAGGCATGACAATGAAAAAATGTCTCCAGGCATTGTCAAATGTCCCTTGGGACAAAAACCACCCTATTTTAGAACCACTGTTCTAGAGCATTCCTGATGCGAATAACACTTAGATACCCCACACTGGAATTAATTTTTTCATATCTACTTCACTTTCATTTCTTGCAAAATAAATCCGTTTTGCTCCTTAATATAGAATCTTAGTAAGCTACCAAAACAATGCTGACCACAGTATCACATTCAAACACTTGTAATAACTGAATTTGATTTTTTTAATGTTTTACTTCACAAAGGGGTGTGGATGTAGAGTGAAGAAAATCACCTGAGTTTCTCTGTGTTGTCCTGGTAACAAAGCTTAAACTTTAATTTTCTACAGTTATAGACAAATCCATGCTTTTACTAGTACTTAAATTTTTCCAATTATGACATGAGACTGTAAAATACATGCAGAATCTTTTCTTTCTACTCTTTTACATAAAGCTCCTTGTATATTTACAATAAATCCATTTCTTAAAATGGATTTACCAGAAATGAAATTATTGGCTCAAGCTTATGAATAGTTTTAGAGCTCTTGAATGTACTGCCTTTACCAAAGGGTTGTACCAGTTCATACCAGCACCATCTCTGGTTTGAAATAATACCACTTAGTAGATAACGCTACTAAAACAATAAGACTTTTTCCAACCACCTTGAAGATATTGGCTTTCTCAATTCTTTGGAATGCTTTCCAATTTCCAGAAGAAAATTTCTTCAACACGATAAAGGCAATATACATAAAACTGACAGATAACATCACACTCAATAATGAAAGGTTGAAAGTTTACCCCCAAATCAGGAGCAAGACAAGCATGCCCACTCTTGCCACTTCTATTCAACATAGTACTGGAAATTCTCCCAGAGCAATTAGGCAGGGGAAAAGCATCCAAATTGGAAAAGAAGAAATAAAATTACCTTTTTGAAGATGACATAATCTTCTATGTAGAACACTTGAAAGAATCCATCCACACAAAAACCTGTTAGAACAAAGTTTCAGAATATAAAATCAACACACAAAAAATCAGTTCAATTTTTATACATGATCAATGGACAATCTAAAAAGGAAATTAAGAAAATAATTCCATTTACAATAGCATCAAACAGAATAAACACTTTGAAATAAATTTAACCAAGGAGGCAAAAGGCTTGTGCACCAAATTATAAATCAGTTTTGAAAGAAATTAAAGAAAACATAATAAATAAACAGAAAGACATCTTGTATTACTGGAATGAAAATTTTAATATTGTTTAGGTTAAGATGACAATACTATCCAAAATGATCTCTGATTCAATGTAATCCCTATCAAAATCTCAATGATGTTTTTTGCAGGAATAGAAAAATCCAACTTAAAATTCATATGGAATCTCAAGGGACCCCAAATAACCAAATTACTCTTTAGGAAAAGAACAAAGTTGGAAGTTCTCACATTTCATTTAAAAACTTACTACATCCCAGCCAGTGTTGCTCAGTGATTGAGTGTCAACCCAGGAACCAAGAGGTCACCGGTTCAATTCCTGGTCAGGGCACATGCCCAGGTTGCAGGCTCAGTCACTAGTAGGAGGTGTGTAACAGGCCGCCGATTGATGATGTTTCTCTCCCATCGATGTTTCCATCATCTCTCTATCCCTCTACCTTACTCTCTATCTAAAAATCAACAAACCATATTTTAAAAATTTATTACAATATTTCAGCAAGCAAAAGAGTGGGGTACTGGCAAAGTACAAACACTTTACAATATATACCAAAATAAAAACCATACTGAAAACCAGCAGGAAAAAAAGAACTTAGCGTTTATTGAGCCTTTTAAATAAAGTAGCCTTTTAAAAATGAACATAATTTGTTTAAGCATAAAGGAAAAGATCAGCAAGTGTGACTGCAACAGCAACAAAAGCACAGTTAAAAGCTAACAAACAGTACAAAAGACAAAGGTGAGTATCTTTGTTTCGTAAAGAACTCCTATCAAACTCATTTCCACACACACACAAAAAGAAAGCTTAACTCCTAAATTTTATAGGACGGTCTGGAGATGTACATACTAAACCAGTCCTTGGGGAATGATATTAAGGAGCTATAGTAAAAGAGAGGAGATTCTATTTTTATGTGAATTGAACACTGTTTTAATTTTATAATAAGCATATGTTATCCTTAATTTTAAAAACATACATTTTTAAGATAAAATGCATCACAACAGATAAACAATTTATTTAAAAAGGAAATAATGCTAAACAGAAGTAAATTATTAAACCCTGTCATTATTAAAGAGAAACAAGTTAAATATACACTATCACTCTGCTTCTATCAAATTATAAGACAGTAGGAAACATAATTCCCAGTTTAATTATATAATGATTTATAGCAATAGGAATTGGCACAACTCTTTAGTAAAGCAATTTGAAAATATATTCCAGAGCTCTAAAATTATTCATTATCCTGAGCCAATAATTTCATTTCTGATAGATCCATTCTAAGAAATAATCCAACTAAAAAATAATACATAAAAACCTTTATAGGAAAAAGTAGAAGTGATAAAAGTGCAACAATATGGATATGGTTAAATGAATTATATACATGCATGCATTCAATGAAATATTAGACAACCAGTAGGAGGAGACTTTTTAAAGACATTAAGTAATATATAGCATCACAGAAAAATTTTTGCCCAGCAGGCGTGGCTCAGTGGTTGAGTGGCAACCTATGAACCAGGAGGTCACGGTTTGATTCCCTGTCAGGGCACATGTCAGGGTCATGAGCTTGATCCCCAGTAGAGGGCATGGAAAAGACAACCGATCAATCATTCTCTCTCATCATTGATGTTTCTATCCCTTTCTCCATCTCCCTTCCTCTTTGAAATCAATAAAAACAATTTTTTTAAAATTCTGAATTCCTAAATAATTATATACTACAATTATAACTACATATTTTTTCTAAATGTCTATACACAGGAGGAAAGAAAGCATCAGAAATGAATATTCCAAATGTTACCCAAAAAATGGTGGTGTGTTCAAGCATGTAAGCTCTTACCATAGGGCTGGCACAAAAGGAGTGTTAAATAAAGGCTAGCCATTATTATTGCTCTTAAAATTAAACTAAGTATTAGTGGTGGTGGAATTGTGGGTAATTTATGTATTCATTTTTGCTTGTTTGTTTTGTACTGCATTTCATACAAGAAACACATATTGCTCATATAAATTTTAAGGGGTTTAAGTTTTTAAAAGTTTTTAACGCATATTTTTAACGTGTGAGTTTTACTATCTAAATACATTACTGTCCTTAAATTCACTCTGAGCCAATTTCCTGAATCATATTCACTACAATATGTTGATATTGGTCAAGATAAGTGTTCTGGAAAGAGAAACACTTCTTACACTATATACTTCTGTAACATTTTACGTTCTTATACTGAAAATGTATAAATATATTATTACCTGTGTACTTTTTAAAATAAAGGAAAACTTGAAGAAAAAACAAACATCTCTTTGTTCTCAGATTATAATCAGAGCACATAATACTCTTGCTAAAAAATTCAGTAACTACTCAACTAGTGATCTCAAACAGATGATAGATTTTAGGATAGCGATTACTGTATTTGGAAGGTAGGCAGAGAAAGAGAGAAAAGCCAAGTAGCCAGTTATTTCTTCACTTTGTTGTCCTGGTAACTAAGGCAGCTGGCTGAACTATTTTCTATTATTTTCCAATCCTGTCACAGAAGAAATTTTCAAATGGGAAAGCAGATGTGCCACGGGTATAATTAATCTCCCGGAAAATGGCCCATTAAAATAATGTCAGTGGACATAAGGATAAAAATGAAACCAAACAAAAGAACTAGAAAAAATATGAGCCGAAAGCCGAAGAGGGTTACACATTTGGTTCCCTTTATACAGTAATAAGAAAAATTTTGCGACCGGCCAACAGTCTCCACAGCTGGACTCCAAGGAGGCCCCGGCAGGCTTACTCAGAGACCAGCCGGAGTGGGAAAAGCTTCCTGGGACCAAAATCACTAATACAACGAAATAAAACTTCCCCTGGTAAAGGCTTCAAAGAGGGAAAAGTATGACTTCATGGGATAAATCCGTATAAATGGAGTCTGTTTTCAACAGCCATGTGCAAAATGAGAGAGTAATGCTACCAGAAGTAACTGGATCAAGAAAAACCTCTGTATGCAACTAACATGTCAGAGCTGCATTGGTACAAGGACACATCACAAAGCCCTTACACGTGTGTAGATTCCTACAACAGGTCTTACCATCAACCACACAGATCCCGCCAACGTCCAAGTGCAAATGTAAACAGAGATAGATTGCTCTTAGCTGGGTTCAATTTGGGGCTAGTTTCAAGTCAGTGGAACCTGAAGCAGCTGAAAATGTTAGCAACTCTTCACTCAACTGAGAGTGTAAAATAAGATCAGGAAATTTGTTCCTTACTTTTCTTTCCCTCTCCACATTGCCCAGCACAGAGGAATGATTTCTCTCTTAGTGAATCAATACACCAGCTGGGAAAATGTCAGAGGTCAGTTATCCTCAGATTCAGGCAATTAACAGATGAAATGAGCAGCATTATTATCTGCATATGCTACTAGTGTTCAACAAAAATCTCCCAGGCCAAATGTTTTTTTTCTGAAAGAAAGGGTGTATTGAGCCATATGCTGGCCAGAAAAAGGACCAGGTCGTGGGGCGTGCAGTCTCGCCCAGCAGCAGCAGCAGGGCTAGACGCGGAAGGCAAACATGGCCACTGGCTGAGGATTGACAGGCTCTCTTATACCATGAGTTTGGAGAAGAAAGATGTAAGTTGATTTGAATGAATTTACATTGGCTCTAGATAAAGGGGCAGGAGGAGGTGAAGCAGAGAAAGTTCTGGGATAGGTGCTTAGTCCTTCAGGAAGGAGTGTTTACTGCTTCTGCATTGGTTGTGGGCAAACAGGCCCAAAAGTTCAGTGTAAGAAGGATGCTGTTGCACCTGGTGATGGCTATTCTTCTAGATAAGGGCTGAACTAGCTCTCTGGACATTAATTCAGGGTGTCAACATACATTTAAGAATGAGAGCAGAAAACAGATTGTCAGGCTGCAGCTGGAAGGCCAGGGAGGGTTAGGGGGCAGGAGGGAGGGGGATAAGAGATCAACCAAAGGACTTGTATGCGTGCATATAAGCATAACCAATGGACATAAGACACTGGGGGATAGGGGAGGCTAGGGGACTGTCAAGGGCAGGGGGGGAAAAGGGACACATATGTAATACCCTTTGTAATACTTTAAGCAATAAAAAAAAAAACATTCTCATTAATGTTTTTTATTTTATTTTTTTAATCTTTAATTTCTTTATTGGTTAAAGTATTACAAATGTGTCCTCATCCCCCCATTAACCCCCAACCTCCGCCACCCCCCACTCATGTTCTCATCACCCTGTTGTCCATGTCCATTGGTTTGGCTTGTATGCGTGCATGTGGGTCCTTTGATCTCTTCCCCTTACCCCCACCCTCCCCTACTTTCCCTCTGGGGATTGATAGTCTGATTGTGTTTCTCTGTCTTTGGATCTGTCCCTGTTCATCAGTCTATGTTCCACAAATGAGTGAGATCATGTGGTATTTATCTTTCTCTGACTGGCTAATTTAACTTAGCATAATGCTCTCCAGTTCCATCCATGCTGTTGCAAATGGCAAGAGTTCCTTCTTTTTTACTGCAGCGTAGTATTCCATTGTGTAGATGTACCACAGTTTTTTTTTTTTACTGCATTTCTGTGAACTGTTCTCCCCCCCACCCCCCATAGCCATATCCCTGGAGGTATCTCCCTACAGAAAGCAGATTAGTGACTGCCTGGGGCTAGGGTGGGAGGACAGGGAGGGGCACCGGGAAAGGGAGGCAACTGTTAATGGGTATGGGTTTAAAGTCCTACAATTGGCTCCTCTCTGAGGGGGCGTGGCTAGGCCCTGGGGGGCGTGGCTGGACTCCAGCTTAAAATTCTGCTGAGTGGCAGCGGCCTGCTCTGTAGTGGCTGTTAAGCGCGGAGCATGGAGGAGTGCGCTTGCCTCTGCGGCCTGGGCTCTTCACGGGGACGTCGGTGTTGTCAGGAGTCCCAGGGCCCAGCTGAGATGGCAGCAGCCGACGGCAAGCAGTGTCTTCAGGAGTGCCATGAGACCGCAGGGGCTGAGGGCAAGCTGGCCCCGGCAGAAAAGCACCTCGAGGCGGACACGGCAGCAGGGTGCTGTGCAGGGAGTGGAGGAATCTCGAGCCCCATGCCGCCCCCGCACTGCTCGCTGCAGGACCTGCCGGTGGAGATGCTGGTGGAGATCTTCGCCTCGCTCCCCGGCACCAACCTGGCCAGCCTGGCCCAGGCCTGCACCAAATTCCACCACATCCTGCACACCGACAGCATCTGGAGACGGCGCTGCCGGGAGGAGTTTGGCATTCGTGAAAACTTGCAGAACCTGGGGATGATCGGTATGTCTTATCGAGAAGTCTATGCGAAGATGTTCTCATACAGAAACCTTTTGGGATTGTGGCAGCTAGATGATAGCTATGGAAGACTGCTGAATGTAGTGGTGGACGGCTTAGGCATTACTGGTTGGACGTGCAGGCCTTCCAAGAACACCCATGTGTATGGCCCGCTGCAATCCGAGCCCTCGTTTAGAATTCGCCTGACGGAGAGGAAATCAGCCGCGGTGGAGTACATGGACAACATCTACAGCTTTTACTACAGCCGCCACCTGCAGATTCAGAAGGACAGGTTCAGCATCCAGTGGGTCAAGAGAGACCACCAAAAGGATTCACCAACGCGGCTTCGGGGAGAACGGGGGCTGGTGCTGTTGGAGAAGGACAGACGGCTGTATGACTGCCTGACCTCATACCGCCGCGTGATGCTGTCGCAGGATGTGGACAGCCAGCCACATCGCTGCCTGGCCTACCGCCGCCTCTACCTCCCGCCGAGCCACCCGGAGGACCTCATCAGGCCAGGCCTCTTCCACGGCAAATACGATGGCTTCGGCCCTATGATCGCCATGCTCAGCTTCCATGGGAAGTATGCCAGGGTCACCAAGATCACGGGAGAATCCATCGGGAGGTTAGAGATCCACCTCAAGCGCCGCATCCAGCTGCCAGATGGCGAGATCTTCCGCGACTTCAACGAGCTCTCCCGCGTGGTCCAGGAGATTGACGAGCAGGTGATCTGGGAGCAGCAGCAGCAAGGAAAAGGGACTGAGGACAGCGAGGGCCATGGCTGGCAGAGCCCTGCCCAGTCCAGCGTCGGGAAGTCCGGGGCTGAAACTTCGGAGGAGCAGCCTGTCCCGTTTGTTCTGCCTGTGGGCGTGCGCTCAAGACTCCACAACTACCCCCGAACCTGCAGGATGTGTTTCTATGGCGTTTACGTTGGTACCTTAGATCCCTTCGCCTACCCCAGGCGCTTCCCTGGAGTCTTCATCCTGTTCGATGAGAACCACTTGGGGTTCATGGATCTGGAGATGAAAAACTTAATCCTGTTTGGCAGAGTCCAGAACACCTTCCAGAATGTGGAGGCACCCTCTCCACAGGACTTCCTGGAGATGCTCTCGAAAATCAAATAAATATCAAAATATAAGTCTTTATTTTACTATGATTGCAAATATCAAAAAATTTCTATATATGACACGGCACCAGGGTTAAGTTAGGGTTTTTCAAAATGCTGGCACGCCGAGCTCAAAAGATTCGCCATCACTGGTGTAGGGGGACCCAAAAAAGCTCAGATATATTTCTTCTCCCAGCAGGAACCTCTCCTCCCAGGTGTGTGGACCTGATATTGAGAGTTCCGTCCCAATTCCCCGCTTCCCAACCCGCCCTACTCTGTATTGAGGAGGAGGAGGAGGAAGGAAGGAAGAAGTAAAGCAATAAAAAGGGTCCAGGAGAAGAGCCCTTCAGTGTACATAGATGCCAAAGACTTCTGCTGGGAAGTACTCTGTCCTGCCACCTAGGAATGAACAAAGCTCAGTTGGAGTCTGAGTCAGAGGTGTCCCCCGAGGAAGATGAGCTGGAGCTGCTGGCATCTTCATCGCTACTGCTGGAGTCTGAGGAGCTGCTGCTTTCTGCCTTTCCCCCATGTTCTTTCTTTTCTTCAGATCCCCGTGAGGAATGAGAACAGTCCCCATTTGTCTCTGAAGACGCCTTCCCAGGAGCCTGTGGCCCCTGCTGTTTAAAATAGCCCACAGCCTTAGCGCCAAAGCACTAGCTATGCTTTATGGAGATAATGTATCCGTTAGATAAGCTTCCTTAAGGAATGAGCTCTATTGCTATTGGCGATGAATTCAATGTTAATAAACAATATATATTAAAAAAGAAAAGAATGAGAGCAATCTTTTTGTTGGTTTTCTGTGTTAACTGATTAACCGCCCCGTCTCTCTCCCATTCTCTGGATCACTGTAATTTAATTTAGGATATCTCAAATTTTTTCTCTTATTACTAGCTTGGAAGAAATTGTTTTAAGTAAAAAAAAAAAAAAAAAAAAAAAAAAGATCAGGTCATCCTAAAAACCAGACCTTTTGTTATATATGGTCTTTTTGTTTGGGTTTTTTTTTAGGTTTTTTAATTGATTTCAGAGAGAGGAAAGGAGAGGGCGAGAGGGAGAGAAATATCAATGAGAGAGGATCATTGATTGACTGCCTCCTGCATCCCCTAACTGGGGATCAAGCCCAAACCCGAGCATGTGCCCTGACCTCCTGGTTCATGGGTTGACACTCAACCACTGAGCCACACCGGCCGGGCAGAATATACTTTTTTAGTTACCCTCTACCCGGAAGAAAAAACTTTGAGCTTACTTATAGGCCTTTTTTATATTTAAAAATAAAGTTTCCAGTAATTTTTCTTACCAAAGTAAATTATGCTCATTGGCCTCCCCTCCTAAAGAGGAGGAAGAAGACATGGAGGAAGAGGAAGAGGCAAAAAAAACCCAAAATTGAGACAAGCAAGAAAAGGAACAAAAGGTCCAATCTCCCAGCAACAGCCACTGTGGACCATCTTGGCATTGCATGTCCACATGCTTTTCTGCACACATACAAATTCCCCTGAAACATATTATTTATAAAGTTTTTACACTTAAAATGTATAAAATGTCTCCTTGCATTTCTCTCCTTCTCTTCCCCTAGTGAACAATTTGGTCTATGGATCATTAGATCACGGAATTGGGCTGAGCAAGGCAGGTCTGAGTGTGGGCGACTATGAGGGGTGGGGTTGGAGTAGGTCCACCCAGCATATAGGATATCAGTCTGACAGGGTGGGGAGGAGATGGGGGCATGGGGAGCGACATTGGCAGTCCCATGTGAAATGTCAGAAGCCAAGTGGGTGAGGAGGGCGGCAGCATGAATGACAGCCTGATGATGCACTGAGGCCCCTCCCAGGGAGTTGGAGTCTGGGCAGGGTGAGAAGGGCAACTGCAAGGGGGTGAGGAAGCAGAGGTGATGGGAGATGGATCACATTGGAAAAGGTTAACAAAATAACAATACCTAACACTGAGGATGGAGAACATCAGCATTCTCCTACAATGCTGATGAGAATATAGTTTGTCATCATGTTTTTGGACAACAATTTGGCAACATTTGACCTTTAAAAAAAAAATCTTTAAAATGTATACACTTTATTTAAATAGCTTCACTTCTATGATTTTGCCAGAAGAAACTATCATGAACATTTGAAAAGCTATATTTACAAAGATGTTTAGCAAACCATTACTTATATTTAAAAAATCTAGAAGCAACTCTCCAATAAAATGAATATGTTAAATACTCAATTCAAGGAACTATAATGAGGCCATAAGAGGTAGAACACAATGAAAACGTTTCCAAGATGTAGCTTTGCAAAAAGCAACTTTAAAAGCGCTGTCTAGTCCAATACTTTTGTTTCCTTTTTAACGTTTTTTCTAAATATATTTTATTGATTTTTCACAGAGAGGAAGGGAGAGGGATAGAGAGTTAGAAACATTGAGAGAGAAACATCGATCAGCTGCCTCCTGCACACTCCCTACTGGGGATGTGCCCACAACCAAGGTACATGCCCTTGACCAGATCGAACCTGGGACCCTTGAGTCCGCAGGCCGACGCTCCATCCACTGAGCCAAACTGGTCATGCTAACGTTTTTTGTTGTTTAATATAACGTACATAAATAGTAGTATACAAAACAAACAGGTATCGCTGATTCACCACAAAGTGAATATCTGGTAACCCCCACCCAGGTCCAGAGATAGAACCATTCCCTGAAGTGTCCTCCTGCAACCTCCCAAGCTTTGCTTCCTTTCTTTTCCCCAAATAAGCCACACTCCAGACGATTATAGTCATTTCCTCACTTTTCTCTCTGGTTTCGCCACTTTGTGTTTATATCAGTAAATACTGTAGCTTGGTTTTGTCTATTTTTAAACTTTATGTAAATGGGATTATATGGTATGTGCACTTTGGTTCTGGCCTCTTCCACCCCCTGATGTTTCACATAGTAGTCATTTCTCATTTTTGTACATTGGAATAGGGAATGCCTTTCTAAATAGCTGTATGACTATATCCTGAGGCCTGGCCTGCAATCAGGACCGATCAGGTTCCCTGCCTCCCCATCTCCCCCCACTCGCGGGCCGCCACTGTGCAATTCCCTCAGTGCCCTGCCACCTCTGGTCACCCACCATGTTCTGCGCCAACCCCTGGTGGTCAGCACACGTCATAGCAAGCAGTCGAACTCCTGGTCTCCTGGTCGAACTCCCAAGGGGACACTTTGCATGTTAGCCTTTTATATATATAGATTCTGCTCTGAGAGGACATTTGGGGCTATTATGAATAAGGTTACTCTGAACATTCTTCTATATGTCCTTTTTTTTCTTTTGCATAGAAACACACATTTTGTAGAGTAAACATTTAGGAGTGAGATTGCTTAGTGAAATGACATGTGGATCTTCAGTCTAGTAGATAATGTGGGTTTTCTAAATTGGCTGTAACCAGTTGACATTTTCATCATCAGTGTGAAAGTTTCCATGGTTATGCTTCCTTAACAATACTGGTTGTCAGTCTTCCTACATTTTAATAACCATATGAGCATTATCTTGTAATTTTAATTTGCATTTTCCTTATTTCTAATGGTTTTATTGGCCTCTTAGACATAGTCTTTAATTAAATGGCTGTTCTAATCTCTTGCCTGTTTTTTTCCTATTGAATTATCTCTTTCTAGAAGTAGAAAAGAAATTTTTAAAAAATGACTGCATAGATATTCCATCATGGTAATAATAGTTATTTCTGAGTGATGGAATTATGTGTGATTTATATTTTCTTCCTTATGCTTTTCTGCACTTTTCTAATTTCTTATAATGACTATGTATTATTTTCAGGACATTAAGGACTGCACAATTTTAATGAATAAAAACAACGAGGTTTCTTTTGCAAAAGATACTATCTAGGGAATAAAGTTTGAATGCTTAACTGTTAAATTTATGAGATGTTTAGATGATTTATGGTAATCATTCTCAAACTATTCAAAGGTGTTTTATAGCTAAAATTGAATAATAATACCCTTTTACACTTTGCAATGGTTTCATTTATTTTGTTTAATGTCTTACAACCAGATTTAATACATCAAGTTATCAAACTATATACACAACAATGAATTATTAATATTCCAAATAGGATCCAGCAGAATAAAAGTTATGGAAGAAGTTTGGGCCATAATTAGGACAACATATTCCTATCTTAAGAAGAATTTCTTCTTTCACTCCCATCAGAACTCCTATTAATATAGCACAGTGATGGCGAACCTTTTGAGCTCGGCGTGTCAGCATTTTGAAAAACCCTAACTTAACTCTGGTGCCGTGTCACATATAGAAATTTTTTGATATTTGCAACTATAGTAAAACAAAGACTTATATTTTTGATATTTATTTTATATATTTAAATGCCATTTAACAAAGAAAAATCAACCAAAAAAATGAGTTCGCGTGTCACCTCTGACACGTGTGTCATAGGTTCGCCATCACTGATATAGCAGCTTGTAAAGTAAAAGTATTTGCATCCTGTCAAGTCATAAGTTAAAAGGTCTTAAATTTCTCATACTCTGAAATTTTAATTATCAAATATTAATTGAATAACAACTGTGTAGGATAAAAAAGAATTACAACATGATGCTTGACCTCAAATGCCATATAATTGGAGAAATGAAGTGAGCGCTTAAGGAAAATGCATAATAATGTATAAATTATGTAGGGAGTCAAGGAAAACAGGTTTTATAACGTAGGATGAAGCCTTAAGAGACTGCCTAATACTAGAGGAACATAAACCTTGGGTAACTATTCTTTTCTCATTATTGGGACTGAGAACTGTGTCCCACAGGAGATGCTATCATACAACAATATAAAACTTTTTATCTAAATGGATGCTACCTTCTTATTGTTACCATAGTGGCAGATCAAATAGTTTTAAGATGGTCTCTAAGCTGTGACTCCCCAGGATCCCAATCCTT
This sequence comes from Myotis daubentonii, assembly GCF_963259705.1. NCBI lineage: Eukaryota > Metazoa > Chordata > Mammalia > Chiroptera > Vespertilionidae > Myotis > Myotis daubentonii. Next base: position 195,178,025 of record NC_081841.1, read on the forward strand.
TCTTTACTGTTTTGCTATACTCTACATCTTACGCAGACACAAAAATGTGCTTTCTTTTGGCCAAAGTACCAGGGATGACCTTGCATAATCTGAAACATCTTAGAGAAGGCCTTGAAATATTACTAAAACTTTAATTTCCAGCTATCACTCTCAATAATTCTAAGTCCCACTCAGCACTCTTTAGTCAGTTTTTATAACAGTTAAATTAGAATTTTGACACTGAGAATTTAAAATGAACTACTCCAGGGTGTAAAACTAAATAAGCCTGTATGTCAGTAAAGATGGCAATGTAGGAAGGGCCAGGAGTTTGTCTCTTCGTCTGGACAACATATTAGCAAAATTTGTCCTAATGTAATTATTTTAGAATTCTATAGCCTATGTATGCAAAGGCTTGTAGCTTCCAGGGGAAGAAGTGTCTGGTAAATTGTGGTTAATTTTTATCAACTTCAGCCTCCTGCAGTAGTGGCTACTCATCCTCCCCACTCCCACCCCCATGGAAGGCAGCTGTACCAGTGTTCCTAGAGTGTTTGCAGGAGCCAGAATGGCAAGCAGTAAGGACTTTGTCCTCCAAATACCAGGGATCTTGCTCTGATCACAAATCGCTGCTTCTAATCATGGAGGTGCAGACACAGAGCAGCCAATCACTGTTGCAACTTTCCCCACCATCATTTCATGCTCCTCCAAGGAAGCAACTTTCATGGGATTTAAAGAAATGATGGCTATTTTATTCCCCTAATGAAGTTGGGAGTGTATACAAGCATTCTACCATTTAACGAAAATGAAATAGATAAGAGAGAGCTTGAGCAGGTCTGAAAAGCATGAGGAGTTTTCAAGAGCATGGCTTAGAGTCCGAAGGAGCTACACCTACTGCCTCACCACCCCTCCCTGAACTCACACCTGTGGCCTCATGGGAATACAGAGAGTATACAGAAGGGTGTGCATGGTATGTTGGCAAGGGGAATTGGGTGACCACCAAATGAGAGCTGTACTCGGGAGTAGCCCTAAAACACAATGAGGAAAATCTCTCCAGTAGGTAGAGCTTAGGGCAGTTCATCGGATGGCCCACTCTGGAAAGACAGCCTAAGGCGTGAATCTCTACCAATAGACTGTCTGACAGGTCAGGGACCTGGAAAGAACAAAACTGGAAGCTAGGTGACAAAGAGGTCTAAGAGAGAAGTAGATGGACTCTCAGAATGGGTCCAAAGTGTCAAGGCAGTTGTGTTCTATGTAAATGCTCCCCAGAGGACATCCACAGCGAAGAAGACTCTCACTAACCTGCCGGAAATAAGAGGACTCATGCTGCGGATGTCAGTCAGTCTCTTTCCCCAACCATCTGGTGTTTGCTCAATGTATCCATGGCACTAGGGATGTTTTGTGAGGATTCAACAGGAACTTGTCCTCACCAAGGATGTGACTAGAGCTACCACTGAGTGCCCAAAGGGCTAATGGCAGAAGCCAAAACAAGTCCCCGAATGTGCACCACGCCCCAGGGGAACCAGTCAGCTACCTGGTGGAAAGTAGATTACATGGGACCTTTTCCTATCGCGGAGAAGGGACTGATTTGTCCCCATGGGAATTCACACTATTATAGAGTCAGATCTTCCTGATACACTTACAAAACATTTTATTCCTTACCATTGTATCCCACGCAATATCACTTCAGACCCAAGAACTCCTTTTATGGCAGTGAACAGGCCCAAGGTATTCACTGGTTCTACCCTGTTCTCATCACCCAGAAGTAAGTGGCCTGACAGAACGGTGGAATATAATCTACTGGAGGTTTGGGGTTCAGCTAAACCACATCCTGTGAGATTGAGATGGGTATTATCCTATAGACACATTATATGCTTTAAACCAACCAAGGGTGGGAGGAGGGAGTCGCCCCTCAAATTATGCCGAATAATCCACTAATGGAATTCTTCATAACTGTCCCCTCAATCTTTTGCTCTGAGAATTTGAAAGTGCCTGTTCCCAAGGGAAATGGGCTTCCACCAGGGACCATAGTCATGTTCCCATTGAACTGAAAGCAAGACTGGGACTCCTTATACCACTGACACAATAGGCAAAAAAGAAAGGGGGTTACTTTATGAGCCAATGACTGATCCTAATTACCGAGGGAAAATAGTCACTGCTACGCAAATGGTACAGAGAGACTACGAAATCCAGAGAACTCAGGAGGCACCTCTTATTACTCCCATTCCAGTAGTAATTATTGTCTTGGGTTGAGTTACCCAGTAGTGCCTGAGGCACATGCTTTACTGAGGGAGGAGCCTTCAAGAAAACCCCATGAGGGAAGGAAACAGGATAAGGAAGGAGCAGGGCTGAGCGCGGATGTGGTCTCAGCCAAATCTGCTTTAGCACATAAACTATGCCATAGATTTGCCCCCTTGAGACAAGGGCACTAACTTTTTGTACCTAATCACCCTTTTGGGAGTTGTTAACTTCTAAATGAAGCTGAAGGCATTTCTCTAGAGGAGGCGGCAGCTGTGAGGGGTTAGCCACCAGTACTCACAGCAGTAGGGGACAGGCATGATGCCTGGTAGAGGGAATTTGCACAGGGCACACAGCAGCTATTAGAATCTGTGGGCGACTATAGCAACCCAATAGGAACATGTCCTCTTCTGGAGGGAACCAGTAGAAATAGATTGAAACTGTAAATATGGGGAGAACTGATAAGACGAATTCTCTGAGGAAGCCAAGGTTATGGGATTCTCAGCACAGGTGAAGATTTTGGCCTTGAACAAATGGGACCCTTTATCCTCTGAAACTAGAGGGAATGAAATTTAAAATTAGAGGTTTTATGAAAATTTGTAAGCAAAGGGTGAAGATATTAAAAATTCACCTAAATTTTGATAGCCTATTATTAATACACTAGAGGCCCGGTGCACAAAAATTTGTGCACTTGGGGGGGCAGGGGGATCCCTCAGCCCAGCCTGTGCCCTCTCGCAGTCTGGGACCCCTCGGGAGATAACGCCCTGCTGGCTTAGGCCTGCTCCCAGGTGGCAGAGGGCAGGCCCAATCCCTAGGTGCAGCCCCTGGTTGGGCTCAGAGCAGGGCCGATTGGGGAGTTGGGGCGCTGCCCCCTGTCATGCACAGAGCAGGGCAGATCGGGAGGTTGCGATGCCACCCTCAGTCACGCTCAGGGTAGGGCCAATTGGGGGGTTGGGGCACCGCCCCCGTCACACTCAAGGCAGGGCCCATCAGGGGGTTGGGGAGCTCCCCCCGTCACGCACAGAGCAGGGCCCATCAGGGGGTTGGGGCACTGTCCCCTGTCACGCACAGAGCAGGGCCCATCAGGGGGTTTGGGCGCTGCCCCCTGTCACGCTGAATCCCGGTGCTGGGAGGCATATTACCCTTTTACTATATAGCATAGAGGCCTGGTGCAAGGGTGGGGGCCGGCTGGTTTGCCCTGAAGGGTGTCCTGGATCAGGGTGGGGGTCCCCACTGGGGTGCCTGGCCAGCCTGGGTGAGGGGATGATGGCTGTTTGCAGCTGGTCACACACCCTTCAGGGTGGGGGTCCCCACTGGGGTGCCTGGCCAGTCTGGATGAGGGGCTAAGGGCTGTTTTCAGGCCGACTGAAGCTCCGAACCGCTCTTTTTCTTTTTTTTCTTTTATTTTTTTTTAATATATTTTATTGAGTTTTTACAGAGAGGAAAGGAGAGAGAGAGAGAGTTAGAAACATCGATGAGAAACATCGACCAGCTGCCTCCTGCACACTCCCCACTGGGGATGTGGCTGCAACCAAGGTACATGCCCTTGACTGGAATCGAACCTGGGACCTTTCAGTCCGCAGGCCGACGCTCTATCCACTGAGCCAAACTGGTTTCGGCTTTTTTTTTTTTTTTTTTTTTTCTTTTTTATTCTGGGCCAGCTTTAGCTCTGGCTCCAGCTCTGAGGCCTCTGCTGCTGAAAGCAGGTATCTGGTTTGTTTGTGTTCTATAATCAAAACTCTGTATCAACTCCAGCTCTGAGATCCCGGCTCGCTGAAAGCAGGTTTCGGGGTTTTTTTTTAGCTTCTATATTTGTTACAATGTTTCAAACTGCCAGCTCAGAGGCCGGCAAGGCAGGCGGGGAACGTTGGAGTCCGCCATCACTGAAGAAAGCAAGCCTCATTCATGTTCGCTTTAAGCTGCCTGGCTGCTGGCCGCCATCTTGGTTGGCAGTTAATTTGCATATCTCGCTGATTAGCCAATGGGAAGGGTAGCGGTTGTACGCCAATTACCATGTTTCTCTTTTATTAGATAGGACTAGGGGCCCAGCACACAAATTCGTGCATCTTGAAAGGAACTGTGGACCGTGAGGCTGCAGTGGGCACAGGGGCGGGTCTTGGCCCATCCTTCCCGCACCCGCCCGGCCCCTCCCACTGCAGCTCCCAATCCCCAGTCTGCTGGCAGCCCCACTCCACTGCCATCACTCCCACGTGCTGCCAAATGCTGACAGCGCCGGCCCCACTCGCACCCACTGACAGCATGGAGCGACTGTGACTGGCACCAGCACTGGGTACGAGCAGCAGCTGCTGCCCCGATTGCCCCTCGGGAGCAGGGGGAGGTGGAGAAGCCCTCAGGGGCGATCAGGCCTGGCAGCCACCGCTCACACCTGCTGACGGTGCTGAGCAATCGGGACCAGTGCCAGGCAACGGGTGCAAGTGGGGCCGCAACCAGCAGTGGGTGCAAGCGGCAGCTCTGGTGCCAACGGCAGGTACGAGCAGGGCTGTTTCCAACAGCAGGTGCAAGACATAGCTGCCAGCCCCGATCACCCCTCAGGAGCTGGGGAGATGGAGAAGCCCTGAGGGGCGAGCGGGGCTGGCGCTGGTAGCAGGTGCAAGCGCCGGGCGGAACCGCGGCACACAGGAGCAAAGAATTTTCAGTAACCACCAGAGGTTCACCCCAATGACAGTGACCAGCGCCTCGCCTTGGTCTGGCGCCCCAGCTCACCTGCTCAACCATCCCACCGTGGCAGACGCCCACCATGTTCCGCACACGCGCCCACTGGTGGTCAGCACGTGCCATTGCGGCCAGTTGTTCAGTTTTTCCGCTGTTCAGTCTATTTGCATATTAGGGTTTTATATATATAGATGTCTAGCATATCTTAGTGGCTGGGAAAGTAATATTTTAAAAGACAGTATACAAGAGCTTAATGTCAGGTAATTCATCAGATATACAACAGTATAAGGACCATGGAACAGAGGAGGGGTGAAGCCAGGGAGTTTCCCTGAGGAAGTGTTATCTAACGAGCAAAGAATTACCCCCAGACATTGGCCATGGTGACTGTTCTAAGCAAAGCAAAAGTGACAGTATACGAGAATGTGTGGAGATGACAATGTACCACACGGAAGAACTGAAAGAAGTTCTGGGTCAGGGGTGGTTGCAAAGGCAGAGCAGTAGCTACACATCCGACATCAAGCACAATTGGAAACCATAAAAGGGTTTTAAGAATACTTACATGATCAGGTGTTTGATCTTGAAATGTAAATAGGGCCATGATGCCCCAAACTGAAGGAGTTTAAGGCTTGATGGCCGCAGTCTTCTCAGTAAAAGGTAAAGTCATCTGCTCACAGTACAGATAAGCACTTGAGAAAAATGACAAAGGCTTGAAATACAGTTGACTCTTGAACAGCATGAGTTTGAACTGCCTGGGTCCACTTGTAGGCGGATTTTTTTCCCCAATAAATACAGTCAGCTCTTTGCATCTGCAGATTCAACCAAGTACAAATTAAAAACAGGCCGAAACCGGTTTGGCTCAGTGGATTGAGTGTCGGCCTGCGGACTGAAAGGTCCCAGGTTCGATTCCGGTCAAGGGCATGTACCTGGGTTGCGGGTACATCCCCGGCGGGGGATGTGCAGGAGGCGGCTGGTCGATGTTTCTCTCTCATCGATGTTTCTGACTCTCTATCTCTCTCCCTTCCTCTCTGTAAAAAATCAATAAAATATATTTAAAAATAAATAAATAAAAACAGTATTGTCACATTCCCAACCACAGATTCCCAACCACAGATCAAAGGTACTGTTTTCCATCTGCAGTTGGTTGAATCTGTGGCTGCAATGGGCTAACTGTAGTTAAGTTTTGGAGGAGTCAAAAGTTATACGCTGATGCCTGGCCAGTGTGGCCCAGTCATTGGGCATTGACCAGTGCACCAAGAGGTCACTGGTTCAATTCCCGGTCAGGGCACATGCCTGGGTTGAGGGCTCGATCCCCAGTAGGGGGCGTGCAGGAGGCAGTCAATCTATGTTTCTCATCGATGTTTCTATCTCTCCCTCTCCCTCTCTAAAATCAATTTTTTAAAAAGTTATAGGCTAATTTTTCAACTGTTTAAGAGTTAACTGTAAGTTGGTGAAAGAATGGGAGGTGGAGTGGTCAAGAGCCCAGACTGATACTAAAACCTGGAATTAGCTGTAGCATCAATCTGCACAGCAGAACTCAGCCTCCTGGATATTCATTCATCGCACCTATTTCAAGCCAGTCACACATCCAGGAAGATGCACCATAGGATGGACACAGGGTTGGTCATTTGAAGAGCAGATACAGTGATGGGATAAAGCGGAAAAGACACTGAACATGCTGAGTGTCCCAGCCCAGGCTTTTCAGTGTGAGCAGGAAGCAGAGTAAGCCCAGGAGAAGGCAGATACATTAGGAGAAAAATGTAGATGTCAAGGGAATAGAGGTCTGCGAAGCTAAAGTCAGGGAGAAGAGAAATGAAGAAACCATGAAGAAGAACTAAACAGGGGGTTGAGGGCAGGAAAGAGGCTGTGTCAGTGCAAGTTCAGAGGTTGTACTTGTGGGTTTTAGTATTTTGCAGCTGAAGATACAAAGCAACATAGTGTTTAACACAAATCACTGAACTGAGTTCAAGGAACTTGAGGCTGGATACTGAGCATCTTACATGACTTAGAAGTTGTCGTGGAGAACATGAGCCAGACTGAGGAAAGGTCCCCAGCTAAACGTTTCTCCTCGAGAGTGTCTTGCAGGCATCTCAAGTACACAAGGAAGGTACTAGGCCAAGTGCATGTACATCTTTTGGCCTCCTTGCCGTGATTTTGAATCTTCACTGAGAATCTGAGCACCTGGCTCATGTTCTCCAGATGACAACTTCTAAGTCAGAGACAAGAGCCAACTTCTTCACAGTATCAAAGGCCTTGAGGAAGAAGTTGTACTGACAAATTCATGTTTATATGACCACTTCTAGAGGCAGGAGTGCTTTGGTGTATCTACAGCAGCCTTCTCTGCTGGAAAGAAATGGCAAATAAAAACTGATACAGCTGGTGTGGCTCAGTGGTTGAGCGTCCACCTATGAACCAGGAGATCACAGTTTGATTCTGGGCCAGGGCACATACCTGGGTTGAGGGCTCCATCCCCCATCCCTGGTGTGAGACACGCAGGAGGCAGCCAATCAATGATTCTCTCTCATCATTGTTTTTATTTGTATCTCCCTCTCCCTTCCTCTCTAAAATCAATCAAATATATTTATTAAAAATAAAACTGATGCTGACTTGAAAAAACAAAGTTGGATAGAAAATAGCCACAAATCTTATGTTGTATTCTGGCAAAAAGAGGCAATTTCAATCGATTGGCATCTAAAATACATCCAGAGTTCCCTTATTTATCCCCTATAATTAAAAGTTTAATTTTTAATTGTTATCTAATAGAACACTAGAGAACTAAAGATTCAGGAACAAGTGTACAGTTTTGTTTTTTGTTTTGGTAATTCCAAACTTAAAGATTAATGACCATTTTGCCATTTGAAAATCTCTACACAAACTTTGTACATTAAAATCAATAAAAATGCCCAGCCATTGTTGCTCAGTGGTTGAATGTCGACCTATGAACCAAGAGATCACGGTTCAATTCCTGGTCAGGGCACATGCCTGAGATGCAGCTGTGATCCCTAGTGGGGGGTGTGCAGGAGGCAACCGATCAATGATTCTCACTCATCATTGATGTTTCTCTCCCTCTCCCTTCTTCTCTGAAATCAATAAAAATATATTTTAATAAAATAGCCCTGACAGGGAATGGAACTGTGACCTCCTGGTTCATAGGTTGACACTCAACCACTGAACCATGCCAACCAGGCTAATAATGAAAAAATATTTAAGACAGCAATCTGTTTTTATGACCTACCCTTTATCAGGTAAAAGTTATTCTGATCTGTTCAGTTTTCTGCCTTCTTTCCTACAAAGCCAAAACATTTTTATCACAGCTTCCTCGCCTACAAAAGAATCGAAAAATTAGGCTGTTCCTGTGCATAATCAGAAGACATTAAATAGCACCTTTGCCAAAACCGGTTTGGCTCAGTGGCTAGAGCGTCGGCTTGCGGACTGAAAGGTCCCAGGTTCGACTCCAGTCAAGGGCATGTACCTTGGTTGCGGGCACATCCCCAGTAGATGTGCAGGAGGCAGCTGATCGATGTTTCTCTCTCATCGATGTTTCTAACTCTCTATCTCTCTCCCTTCCTCTCTGTAAAAAATCAATAAAATATTAAAAAATAAAACAAAATATTAATAATGTTAAATAAATAAATAGCACCTTTGGAACCATAATGCATCCTCGCTACATCACAGAATGACTGAGGTAAATGCAGTGAGTCCTACCAGGAGATACCATTGAGGGTACCAATTAAACAAAATCAAGTTTTAAAAAGTTTTGAGGAAAGGGGAAGATACTTAACATTGCCATTTTTGGAATGGGGTAATAAGCAAAATAAACTAATGAAAGAGCTCAGACATTAATGATGTGATAGCATTGGCACTTCACGTTGCGTTCCTTTGTGCCTGCCCTATTTGTCACTTATCTCTAAAACTAGCACACAAACATAAATAACCCACCACTAATTTTTTAAAAAATATATTTTATTGATTTTTTACAGAGAGGAAGGGAGAGGGGCAGAGAGTTAGAAACATCGATGAGGGAGAAGCATCGATCAGCTGCCTCCTGCACACCGCCTACTGGGGATGTGCCCGCAACCAAGGTACATGCCCTTGACAGGAATCGAACCTGGGACCCTTCAGTCCGCAGGCCGACGCTCTATCCAGTGAGCCAAAACAGCCAGGGCACCACCACTAATTTTTAAGATTGCTTATTTATAATGCATTATAATTAGTAAGTATATATTATACTTTACGTATAACCATAAATAGTAATGGTATTTATTTATATTTATTTAGAATATTTACTATTTTTATGTTTATATAAGTACACAGTAAATTCTTTAAAAAAACACACACAAGTCAATTTTGAATCCTTAATCCCTTGGTTTTAAATGGAAGTTATCAGTGGTAATAGAATTTGCTAAAAATTTTTTCTACACAACTTAGATTGAAAAATCGAATGATTAATCAGAACCCACATTTTGGTACATTCTTCCTATTGGGCAAATATTGCTTCCTCTGGCCTTAAGTGCGGCCTCCTTTCCAAGAGAACATAAATTATTTCGTTCTCCTTCCCTCCAATGCTAAACAAATCTTAAGTTTTTGTAAAAATGACATTAATTCTAGTTGGAGAAGATACTTAAAACAACATTTGTCTGTAGGTCACACCTCCATAACAATGTAAATCCCTTGCTGGAGCCCTAACGGGTTTGGCTCAGTGGATAGAGCATCGGCCTGTGAGCTGAAAGGTCCCAGGTTCGATTCGGGTCAAGGGCATGTACCTGGGTTGCGGGCACATCCCCAGTGGGAGATGTGCAGGAGGCAGCTGATCGATGTTTCTAACTCTCTGTCCCTCTCCCTTCCTCCCTTTCAAAAATCAATAAAATATATATATAAAAAAAGAAAATAGGACTTAGTTCCAACTAAGTCTTGACACTACAGTTAAAAAAAAAATCCCTGCTGGGACAGGGACAATCACCTTCGTAGCTCCCTCAGGACGTAGTGGAAAGCACTTTCTAAGGACAATTACTGCAACTGCTCAGTAAATAAATGTCTGTTGGGAAAACCAGCGAATAAAGGCGCAGCAATAAAATACAGTCCTAACCGGTTTGGCTCAGTGGATGGAGCGACGGCCTGCAGACTGAAGGGTCCCAGGTTCGATTCCCGTCAAGGGTATGTACCTGGGTTGTGGGCACATCCCCAGTAGGAGGTGTGCAGGAGGCAGCTGATCGATGTTTCTAACTCTCTATCCCTCTCCCTTCCTCCCTGTAAAAAGTCAACAAAATATATTTTCAAAAAATAAATAAATAAAATACAGACGCACTTAGAAAAGACAAAAGGCACCAGACCAAACGTGAGGCATCACACTCCCGCTGTACCGAGCCCCGTACCTGGGCCCCAGACTTTACTCCTCCATCTACTCCCGGGCAGTGCCCCAGAGGCCGGGCCCTCAACCCGGCCGGGACCACGGGGATCCCTCCCGCGCTCCGGGCCGCCCTCTGCTTCTTCCTCTCAAACAACCTCCCAGCCTGGTCCCGGGAACCGAGAGGCGCGGGCCACCCAGGGACCGCCCGCCACCTGCGGGCCCAGCTCCGCGCGCCCGCTCCCGCTCCCGCTCCCGAAACCTGCCCGCGCGAGGTAGCCAGCACTGGGAAACGCCCCCTAGCGCCCGCCGCTTCCCGCGCATGCTCTCTGGCTTGACCAGGGTCTCGGTGAAGCCCGCCGGAGTGAGAATCCACTTCTCCGGATTTTGGAGGTGACCCGGAGGACTCGTACAAAACACTAGCTCCGCGGAGGAGGAAGGGGCCTAGCGGTAACTGAGAGCCGACCGGAAGAGGCTGCCCACAAAACCCGGAAAACTCTTCCCGATCCACTGCCGGCGTCCCTGCGACCGGACATGCGCAGTAACCTTCCCGGCGGCAGCGGCGGCGGCCACGGCGTTGGCCGCGTCTCCGCAGCCGGAAGGTTCGGCTGCTTCAGGCCGGCGGCCCGACCCCTCCTGGGCCATGTCGGCCCAGGGCGACTGCGAGTTCCTGGTGCAGCGAGCCCGCGAGTTGGTGCAGCAGGACCTGTGGGCGGCCAAGGCGTGGCTGATCACGGCCCGCAGCCTCTACCCCGCCGACTTCAACATCCAGGTGAGGTCGGGCCCTGCGCGCTCCGCCTCGGGGAGGTGTGAGCCGCTTAGGCGTCCAGCTGCCCGGGAAGGGCCGCTCTTGCCCGCCCGCCTCCCCTCCCTTTCCCCCTTCTCTCCACCTCCTCCCGCCCTGTCCTCCCACGCCTTCCCAAGCCTTCTCCCCCGACGCCAGCGCCTGCAGACCCCGCGAACGCCCTGGAGCTCGGGTCTGGTGGGAGGTGTGGCGCGCGTTGACGGCTGTGTGGCCCCGACCGCACACCGACGCCTCTAGGAAAGGCTCCGATCGGTCCTGATCATGATGGCAGCCGTGTGTGCAGCGTCTTCTACTTTTAAGACATTATTGCACTGACCCCGGGAACCCAGCCCCGCGGCCCCGGCGGGGGCGGGGGCCTGACGGTCGGTCTGTGTTGCAGTACGAGATGTACACCATCGAGCGGAACGCGGAGCGCACCGCCACGGCGGGGAGGCTGCTGTACGACATGTGAGTGAGCGGCGCGGGCCTCCTGCGGTTTTGCTCCGTGGAGGGGGCATGGCAGGAAAATTCCCCTTCATCCACGTCCCACCTTCGCTATGACTCGAGTCCTTCCGTTCGTTGCTGGCATGCCCTCTGCAGAGAAGTCTTATGTTTCTTGTTAAAACTCTGCTGTCCGAGAATTTCTTTTATTTTGGAAATAATACATGATGCTCTAGATCAGTGGTTCTCAACCTTCCTAATGCCACGACCCTTCAGTATAGTTCCTCATGTTGTGGTGACCCCCCAACCATAACATTATTTTCGTTGCTACTTCATCACTGTCATTTTGCTACTGTTATGAATCGTAATGGAAATATCTGATATGCAGGATGCATTTTCATTGTTACAGATTGGACATAATTAAAGCATAGTGATTAATCACAAAAACAGTGTGTAATTATATATGTGTTTTCCGATGGTCTTAGGCGACCCCTGCGAAAGGGTTGTTCGACCCCCAAAGGGGTCGCGACCCACAGGTTGAGAACCGCTGCTCTATATAAAAGTTAAAACAATGCTGAAGCATGCAGAATAAAAAGTGAAAGCCTCCCCCCTCCCGCCTCCTAAATTCAGCCAGAGTTAAGGTGTGTGTGTGTGTGTGTGTGTGTGTGTGTGTGTGTGTGTGTGTGAGTGTGAGAGAGAGAGAGATACAGATACACATGCACACGATGCATATAACACGTTTGGGGGGTAGATTACAAAAGTGAGATCATACTGATTATTCTGCTGCTGGCCTTCTTCGCCCCCTTTTCCTGTAAGTAAAGGACCCCTTTTTCTGTTTGTAGGTAGAGATCTACTTCGTTCTTCTTCATGTCTGCATAGCATTTCATAACCACTCTTTTATTGGTAGTTTCCAAATTTGAAATTACAGTGTCCATAGGCAATATTGTACCCATATTTTGATGTTTCCTGTAGAATAGATTCCACATGGATTTCCCTAGTGAACGTTTGCACATTTTAAATGTTGATGCACTGTCAAAGTGCTCTCCCCAAAATACCATTCCAGTTTACATTTTCACTAACGGTGTATGCGTGTCCATTTTTCCATACCTTTGCCAACAGTGGATATTATCAGACTTTCAGATTTAAATGTTTGCCAATGTGATAGAAAATGGTATTTTGCTATTTTTAAATAGTTGTCTCCATTATATTCCTATTCTTTTCAAATGTTCTCTTTGGCTACTTGTGTTTTTTCTGTGATTTGCCTTTGCCCACTTTTTCTTTGGGTACCTTTTTTTTTCTTGTTGATATTTAGAAGTACTTTACACATATGAAATATTATCTTTGCACTTGCAAAAATCTCAGAACTCTTGTGAGTACCCTCATTTTTTAAAATACGGTTTTATTGATTTTTAGAGAGGAAGGGAGAGAAAGAGAGAAACATCAATTGGTTGCCTCCAGTATGCACCCCAGCCAGGGACCGAACCCACAACCTTTTTGGTGTATGGGAAGAAGTTCAACCATCTGAGCCACACTGGCCAGGGCTGATACCCTCATTTTTTTAAAATTAGTTTTTATTTTTATATCTTTATTTTGGTTTGTTTTGGTACATCTACATATTCACTTGGAATAATGAAAAATGTGTTTTTATTCAAATGTTAATGTTCTTTGTTGGATATTATATAGAATCTGACATTTTAATTTAATGCATTCATTTTAAAACTAGGTTTGTGAATTTCCCAGATCAGCCGGTGGTATGGAGAGAAATCAGCATTATCACATCAGCATTAAGGAACGATTCACAGGATAAACAAACCCAATTTTTAAGAAGTAAGAATGGAGTAATTACTTAACAGTGTATAAGTTACTGTTTCTGGAATACCAAGTTAAATGTAGTAATTTCGCCAAAAAATGACATCTGTAATATTGGTACCCATGTGTATGTTTTATTCTTGGCAGCGGAAGTCTGGACAAATGGTGTCACTTGGTCCCTGAAGCATTTGCTTAGACTCCTGTAAGCTTCCTTAAGGGATGTGGACTTATCAGTTAGTCCAGGGAACTGAATATATTTTTTAACAGGTTTTACAGCAGTCGGAAAGCATCTGTACATTAGGCAGATCTTCACAAAACAGGAGAGAAACTTTAATGATTTATGACCTTTCTTTAAACCTTTACTCCATGTTGGTTGCTATAGCCAATCAAATATTTCAAATTCTGGATAAAAAAGTAGACAGTGTAGGTCCTTCACCTTAAACAAGTGTGTGTTCTCTGTCTCAGCCAGCAACAAGCACTGTTGTGACCCTTCACATGTATCATTCTTGTCTCCTGGATCCCAAAAAGTTTTTATGGTCATTCAACAAACATCTTATGCCCAATACTGTCTGACCCAGAAGCCTTCTAGGTGTAGGTGAAACCCGAGAACAGTGATTGTTCACATAGTATTTCCTGTTCTGTATATAAAAAGGCCTTACTTCCACTTTTGCTTCAGTATTCTTTCTGAAAGGAACTTCTAAAAACATGATGTGCTGTGTACAGGTTTATTTGAAACTCTTCCTGGCCGGGTCCAGTGTGAAATGTTACTCAAGGTCACGGAACAATGCTTCAACACCTTGGAACGATCAGAAATGCTGCTTCTCCTTCTGAGACGCTTCCCGGAAACAGTGGTGCAGCATGGGGTGAGATTGGTCCTTTCCTTTTCCTTCAGAGAAAATAAAAGTCATCGACAAATTCATCAGGATGCCTAGGAGCTATCGTGGATATTGTAAAGCAGACGTTCTGAGGAACATGAGATAAGGTTGAACTTAAATCTTTGTCAGTAAAGCTAGAAGGATGTCACTGTTACCAAACTATTAATTTCCAGTAGAAATTGTTTTATCAGTGTAAGGAAACAGTCACTGAGCTTTGAGTAAAGTTTTTAAAAATAATCTTATTCCAGTGTTTTCAAAAATGTGTTTGAATTTTAATGAGAGCCGTAGTTTATTTTCTTAATAGACATGTTTTTCACATGCTTTTGCCCTATGAACATTGTTTTCTCTCTACTCATGCCCTTTTCTTATATCCGTAATAATTGAATGCTATTGGCAGGCATTGGGAAATGTTAGGAATTTCCTTCTATTCTCCACAGACCCCTTGAGGTGTACATAATATCCACTTTACAGATGAGGGGACTGAATCTTAAATGTTAGTAACTTTCCGTAAATGGGAGAGTCAGGATTCAGCTCCTTAATCTTCCTACCGTTTCCTAGCTTTTGGTGGTCACCAGCAGTCTGTCATTCCTCGGTTTGCAGCGACATCATTCCAGTTTCTGCCTCCATTGTCACATGGCCTGCTTCCTTGTGTGTCTGTGTCTTTACATGACCTTCTTATATAAGGTCACTGAGTTAGGTCCCACCCTAATCCAGTATGACCTCATCTTACCTAATTGTGTCTACAAAGAGCTCACATTTTGTAAGGTAAAATCTGTGTAAGGTCACATTCTGAGGTTCTGGGTGGACATGAATTTTGGAGGGGACACTATTCAACCCAGTATAGTCCCTGATCATTACTCTTACTTTAAACTTTCTGTGCTGTGTAATCGTTCCCATTGTCCCACCCCAACCTTGTGCATGCCAAATAGTTGCAAGGAAGATAATGCTGACATCTTGGTGGATTTGATAAGTCAACTTTCTGCTATACTAGGGCATCAGTAATGGAAAGGTGGCTTAAAACTCCTAGTCTGTCCAGCCGAGTGCAGGCTGTACGACTGGCTACTCCAGACAACTCTTGAAAGTGATGTTTCATCTACATGACACATCTTGAGGTAGATAGTAAAGTTTTTTCCACATTTCTTAGAAAATCTCTACATCTCTATTATCATTCTAACTCTAGTTCCAGGGCATTCTTTAAGTTTCTTACACATTTTGTTAGGGTTTTAATATTACCATTTCAGAGGAAAATAACCAAGACAAAGTGATCTGTGGTCAGGTGAATTAGGGATTCCCTTCTGAGCTGTGTTGCTGATGTTTTTTTGTTTTCTAGTCTTCAATATGAAAATATTTGTTTCTCGGGAAGCTTGAATATACAAACTATGTGGTAAATTAAAAAAATACCTTATTGCCCTAACCTATTTGGCCTAGTGGTTAGAGTGTTGGGTCTTGGACTGAAGGGTCTCGGGTTCGATTCCTGTCAGGGGTGCGTACCTCAGTTGCAGGCTCGGCCCCTGGCCACGGTCGGGGCACATGCAGGAGGCAACCAACTGATGTGCCTCACATTGATGTCTCTCTCTGGTTCTCCCCTTCCCTTCCACTCTCTAAAAATCATTGGGGGAAAAATATCCTCGAATGAGGATTAAAAACAAAAAATCACATGTTTCTTCGTATAATTCTGACATGTTAAACTGTAACACATTTAAACGATTAAATGTATTTTGAAACAGGTTGGCCTTGGGGAGGCACTGCTAGAGGCTGAAACCATTGAAGAACAAGAATCTCCTGTTAACTGCTTTAGAAAATTATTTGGTAAGAAAAATAGTATTTTATATTAAGTCCTTATGCTATGTAGAATATGCAGGGGTAAGTATCATTTCAGGGATCAGGCCATTGGTAGAAAGCAAAGGAACTTTTCATATTTCGGCACTTAAGTCATTGTTTATTTTTTCAGTCCAGAAAGCATTTTAAACAATTTCTAAGTTTTTGTAATGTCATATTTGGTATCTCCCAAAGAATATTATGTGTGACTGTATATTTAAGTATGCAGTGTAATAATAAACAAACATCTTACCCACAGTATAGAATCTGCCCGTGTTTTCTCGCTGACTTCACCCACTGGTGTGCCTCTGCACTGCAGTTTTCAAATAAATGTGCCATAAGGGTTTGCCCCTCCTGTACATTTTAGGTACTACATTAAGTGAACTCGAAAATAAATTTTGTTTTTGTCAGAACCCTGCGATAGACAACGGAACCATTTTTTTCTTATTTTTCCTCCTCAACAGTTTGTGATGTCCTTCCTCTAATTATTAACAACCATGATGTTCGGTTGCCTGCCAATTTGTTATACAAGTACTTGAACAAAGCAGCTGAATTTTATATCAATTATGTCACCAGGTCTACTCAGGTAGAGAATCAGCATCAAGGTAAGTAGGAATGCTCTCCAATCTTGTTTAGACAGACTTTAGTAAAATTGCAAAGTCAGAAATCCCTCAGCATTCTGATTATTCCCTCTGGATACATACCAGTTTGATAATGTTTCTAAAAGACGGTTTCTAGAAAAGAAATACTGCAGTTAAGAGATGAGACTTTTCTGGACCCAATTTTACCCCTAAATTGCAACAGTTAACTTGTTGAACTCTATTTATACACTGAGCTTTATACATGTGCCACAGCTCAAAGTCACTTCCTGCATTACCAATGGCCAGTGTAGGTCCTTGAACAAGACACAACATGTTGAGATTCTGTGCTCTCGCTTTTTGAATGGGGAGTGAGATTTTTTTTCCCCCTCTATCAAGTACCATATAAACCAGCGGTTCTCAACCTGTGGGTCGCAACCCCTTTGGCGGTCAAACGACCCTTTCACAGGGGTTGCCTAAGACCATCCTGCATATCAGATATTTACATTACGATTCATAACAGTAGCAACATTACAGTTATGAAGTAGCAACGAAAATAATTTTATGGTTGGGTCACAACATGAGGAACTGTATTTAAAGGGCCAGAAGGTTGAGAACCACTGATATAAATAGTTAAGTAGTAATGTTAATTGCAGGCTATTTTTTTCTTACATCTCAGGTGTGCAAGAAACATCTGATTTAATGTCACCTAGCAAACGTAGCTCTCAGAAGTACATAATAGAAGGATTGACTGAAAAATCATCCCAGATTGTGGACCCTTGGGAGAGGTTGTTTAAGATTTTGAATGTTGTTGGAATGAGATGTGAATGGCAGATGGATAAAGGAAGACGGTAAAAAATTGTTCGTTTCTAGAATTACCTAACAAATCTTTGATAGCATAATCTCAGGATCCTAGGAAACAAAAACACTTTTTAAAGCAACTAATATATTAATATTAGAGTCCTGATGCACTAAATTTGTGCAAGGGCTCAGGCCTCGCTGCCTCGGCCAGCCCTCACAGCCCCATCTTAGTCCGGAAGGATGGCCGGAAGGTCATTTGGCTGTTTGGTCTAATTAGCCTATTATTAAATAGGATATTGGTACATCTCTCTTTGGGTAAATTCTGTAACACAGAGTATTTATGCAAAAGAGGGTAGTTTTTCATTTTATTAAAAGATTCCCAACAGAAATAGGAACTCTTAAGATGATGTTGAGTTTGAAGTACTCCTTGGTGTTCAGAGGAAAGAGAAGCTACTTGGCATTTTTGCTGCATAAAATATTGGTCTAATCACTGCTCTAATTCAGGAGAATTTGCAGCCACATGTGGACAATAAAGACTAGTTTTACATGCCTAAAGTTACATTTGGTAAATGTAATGCCTCTCCTGGCACATTTCTCTCGACCTTTTGCTGACAAGCCCAGAGTAATTAAGCAAATTTTATCATTCTTCATCTTTCAGAAGCTATGGTGATATTTTGCATAGAATGAAGGATCTCTGCAGATACATGAACAACTTTGATAATGAAGCTCATGCAAAATACAAAAACCAAGTGGTTTATTCCACTATGTTGGTCTTCTTTAAGAATGCATTCCAGTATGTCAATAGCATACAGCCATCTCTCTTCCAAGGTTGGTTTAAGAATTTTAGAGTGTCCCAAAATACTGGCCTCGGCGGGGATGGTGAAGGTAAAAATGCTTACCTCAACATGGTTCTCGGATCCAGATAATTGTGGGGTGATACCAGCACTTTATTTAGTTATTGTTGGTTTATGTAAGTACATCTTCCTTAAAAGTTTCTATATCAAAAAATGTAGTGGCAATATGAAACTAAATGCAGACATTGAATGCCTGTATTTTGAAAAAGCAGCAGATATAGCAAAGTATTGAAGTAGATTTCACAAAGACTTTGCAATAGGCAAAGACTTTTTAAATTTTATATATATATATCACTTTGGCAGCACATAGACTAAAATTGGAATGGTACAGAGAAAAAAATATATATATTCATATAAATCCTGGAAAATAAGAAAAATACTAGTGTGAAATCTCCCATAATTCTTCCAGTATAACACAGCTCCCATTTTTGTGTATTGCCTTATAGTCTTTTCATGTATTAGATTTATTTGGAATTTGTAACCATCTTGTACGTGTAATTTTGTAGTCTTACTTTTTTGGTGATTTTATGATTCATGATTATGGTAAAAAATTTGTAAAAACGTAAGAACAAATACAAACAAGGAACTTTTTTTTGTAATCTGCTACTGATGGGAGAACCTCTGTTAACAATTGGTGTATATCTGTACAGTCTTTTTCAATACGTATACACTTGTTTGTTTTCCTAATTGGGGTCACACTGTACAAATTTTTAATGACTTATATTTTTTACATGAAAGTTGAGTAAACTTCCACCTGATATTAAGTGTTCTTTTCCTTGCTACATTTTTAATTGTTGGTGTTTTACCCCACCACAGGTCCTAATGCCCCAAGCCAAGTTCCACTGGTTCTCCTGGAGGATGTATCAAATGTGTATGGTGATATAGAAATTGATCGTAATAAACACATACACAAAAAGAGGAAACTGGCAGAAGGAAGAGAGAAACCCATGGTAATCCTTTTCAGTGATTATTAATAGATTATATGTTTATGATTTTTTTAGAAATTAGTCTTTGTAAAATATGGCTTTGGAACTAAATTGATAAAACTTAGGTTTTAGTTATAACATGTAATTACTGTATAAGTCAGTGGTTCTCAGCCAGAAGTAATTTTGACCCCTAGGGACACTTGACAATACCTGAGGACTTTGTTGTTGTTGTTAATCTTCACTCAAGGATATTTTTCCATTGCTTTGTAGAGGGAGTGGAAAGGAGGGAGAGAGACAGAAACATCGGTGTGTCTGACACATCAATTGGTTGCCTCCTGCATACGCCCCAACCAAGGCCAGAGATCAAGCCTGCAACCAAGGCGTGTACCCTTGACCAGAATCGAATCCGGGACCCTTCAGTCTGCGAGCTGACTCACTATCCACTGAGCTAAACTGGCCGGGGCAGAGGACATTTTTGATGGTCATATCATAGCTGGGTGGGGAAGGGTTGCTATTAGTATGTGGTGAGTAGAGGCAGGGATAACTGCCAGAAAGTCTACAACACACAGGAAACCCCACAACAAAGAGTGATCCGTGTTCTTCACATTCTCTAAGCAGAGTTCAGACGACGAGGACTGTTCAGCAAAAGGAAGGAATCGTCACATTGTCATCAATAAAGCAGAACTTGCTAACTCAATTGAAGTGTTAGAAAGCTTTAAGTTGGCCAGGGAGAGCTGGGAGTTGCTCTATTCCCTAGAATTCCTTGACAAGGGTAAGAATATGCTTGTCCTATTAGTGCTGTTTAATTTTTTTAGATAAAATTGTGTTAAAAAAATTACTTGATATGTCAAGTCACTTATGACTAAATTAAGTAAGATCTAGTCAGTTATTAATATTCAAATAACCATTCACCTCTTAGCTTCTGCTCTGAGTGTATATTATAATCAGGGTTGGGGTGAAGTAGAGGGAGAGTTTTGGATCTTTTAAAATTTCTATTGCTGGCCTTTTTTCCCTGGGTTTGTTTGTTTTGTGCTTTTAATTATCCTGTCCTGTTGCTCTGTATCTTCCTTAACCACATGTAACTAAGAATACAAAAAGTAATGCTGTTTTCCATCCGCATTAACTCCACTTCCCAAAACCCTCAAAATCCAAATGCTATAGAAAGCCTGTTTTCTTTGAAGTATAGACATAAAAATGGGGTGTTTCATCTGATTAGTATTAAACTATTAAGTATATCAGCATTCCTTACAAATGACCAGCACTTTGCTAACCAATGTATTTTTGCCATCCTTTGGAGTCAAGGCTCATTACTTCCTTTTAGCCAGTGGACATTCACGCCCTGTCCTGCTCTGTCACGTGCCCGTACAGAGCCCTTGGGCATGTTTTTAAGTAAATATAGCATCATTCTGTTTCTCCTGTTGCATCTAGACTTGTGAGCATGTATGTGACTTTTCCTTTAGCTACAAATTGTCTTAAAAAGGAATAAAACTCTTAGTGTTGCATAGTATTTTAATGGGGTAAAAATAAAACAAGATCTTTTGGGGGGGGCAAAGTAATTGAAAAGATAAATGAGGTAATATGTGAAAAGCATCACATGTGCTCAGTAAATGTTTGTGCCTAATAAGAATGTGCTTGTGTATTACTAAGTATTCTGTTCTAACTTTACTGTCTAATTGAAGTTCTAGACCAGGGGTGGGCAAACTTTTTGACTCGAGGGCCACAATGGGTTCTTAAACTGGACCGGAGGGCCGGAACAAAAGCATGGATGGAGTGTTTGTGTGAACTAATATAAATTCAAAGTAAACATCATTACGTAAAAGGGTACGGTCTCTTTTTGTTTTAGTTTTATTCATTTCGATCCGGCCGCATCCGGCCCGCTGGCCGTAGTTTGCCCACGGCTTTTCTAGACCATTGTTTTAGAAGTCAGAAATCAAACTCTACAATTACTGTCTATTTTTTGGTAATGTGTTTCTCTGGCTGTTGTTCTCTCTTACTGAGTTATTTAGTTCTGTTCAGTGTTACATAATTTTGGTAAATTTCCTTTGAATTCTCGCTCAGAATTTACAAGAATTTGTTTGGCATGGAAGACGGATACTTGGCTTTGGTTAAGAATCTTCCTCACTGATATGATCATCTATCAGGTAGAGTCATGTCTGTTTTAAGCACCTGTGTCTGTACAGGGTGACTGTTGCTAACCATCAGCATGCAAGATGTGTACGTCCCTCTGTGGACTATTAGTCCCTGCTCTGAAGACAGGTGTTCTGTCTCAGAGACGGAGGAATTGTGGTTCACTTTCATCTCACAGTAACTCCAAAACAGCACGGCTGCATCTTCTGTATTACTTCTGGTATGTCCAGTCCAGTCCTTTGTAAAAATGAGATTTTTACTTTTCACTAAAAGATGGGTACTTCTCACTCCTCCCCCTCTCTACTCTGGTGAAGAGTTTCTGCCTTGCTCTGCTGCTGCAGAGCTCCTTATGCCTGGAATGGAGAGAGCAGACCATTCCCTAATGGGATGGAGAGCTTTCAGCCTCTTTGGTTGAAATGGACAGGTTGCTGCTTTCACCCCTCATAAAAGAGAAGTGGTCTTAGTAGTAAAATGTTGATGGAGGAATGGTATATTCAAAATGTACTTTATCAAAGGGCTTGCGTCATTTTATTTAGTCTTAAAGACCAGAAAGGCCGTCGCTAAGCCTCCTTCTTCCTCCTTGGGTGATCAAGCAGAGGTACCTTATTTGTAGTTAGTTACTTGCTAGTTGCTTAGTTAACTCAGGAGGTTGGTTTATTTGTTTTTAATAGCAGTATTTTCCCCTTCTTGCTGTTTATCTTTCTAAGGGTCAATATAAAAAGGCAATAGCCAGCCTGCATCACTTAGCAGCTCTCCAGGGATCACTTCCTCAGCCGCAGCTCACGGGACAGGGAACCTTGGAGCATCAGAGGGCGCTCATCCAGCTGGCCACTTGCCACTTTGCTCTAGGGGAGTACAGAGTGAGTACTGACACCTTGCTCAGGCCCTCAGGGGCACTCAGCTACCCTGGTTTCCTCCTCCTGGAGTGGCTTTTAATTCTGTGCATGTTTACTTTGAAATTTAGTCTCTCTGCCTAGATTTGTTACCCAGTCTGCTGGGAAATCATGGCGATTTTTTGTACTTAATTTTCCCTCTACTATAGTTTCCCTGAAATTGGGCCTCAGTGCTTTATTATTGTTCCATTTTGTTGGAAGATTCCCTCCCTCCCTCCCTCCCTCCCTTCCTTTCTTCTTTCCTTTTCTTGCCTGAAATCCCTTCACAGTGGAATCAGTCCTGATGTACTGAACAGAGGGGCCTTTACTAAGTGGTGATGAGGACTTACAGTAGCTTATCCGAACCTCAGGGTATCGCTTTGGCTGTGAGCCCCGCCTTCACAGGGTGGGGACAGTGGTCTTTATCTTGGATCTCTCACTGCCTATCGCAATAGTTTGCACAGCTTCCATACTCAATAAATGTTTAATTCAGTTCATACTATATGTCTGTTTTGTTAATTTTTCTCTCTGGTGAGTTAGTAAATGTTGTAAAGACAGAGACATACTTCTTTTGGGTGCCACTATGCTATTTAATACATTGGCAGTTTGATTAAGTAGTAAGTTTTGTTTTGTTGGTTTTTTAACAACAGAGAACGAGTTACTGTTCCCTCAAAGGCCCAGTACAGGATTTCACCTTCCTGTTACTTTCCCTGTATGTTGACAAACAGCGATGGCCACTTATAGGGTCCGGAGACATTGCCACAGACTCTGTGTGCACGTGTTGCCCAGCTGTACGCAGATAGTCAGTGTGGGGTCGGGTTGCTTTCAGCTTCAGAAACTTCACATGAGCTCCTTCTCCTTGTCCTCCTCAGATGACGTGTGAAAAAGTCCTGGACTTGATGTGCTACATGGTGCTCCCCATGCAAGATGGAGGCAGATCACAGGAAGAACCTTCAAGAGTAAAGCCCAAATTTAGAAAAGGTACAGGGACAAGTTTTGTTTTTATTTTGTAAAAACAGCTTTAGGACCAAGGCTGGGAAATGTTTTTATAATTCCTGATAAGATAGCACTGTGTGATCTGCAGGGCTTGACAAAATGTATAAAAAGTTAGGCCGAAGCCGGTTTGGCTCAGTGGATAGAGCGTCGGCCTGCGGACTGAAGGGTCCCGGGTTCGATTCCGGTCAAGGGCATGTACCTGGGTTGCAGGCACATCCCCGGTGGGGGGTGTGCAGGAGGCAGCTGATCGATGTTTCTCTCTCATCGATGTTTCTAGCTCTCTATCTCTCTCCCTTTCTCTCTGTAAAAAAATCAATTAAAAATATATATTAAAAAAAAAAAAAAAGTTAATCCCTTACCAAGCTTTTTCTTGGCTCTGATTTCCTAAGTAGCTGGAAGTCTGCCTTTCTTCCAGAGTTCTCTTCATTTCTTAAGGTTGTCATCTCTTCAATTCTGAACTCCTTTTCCTTCCTTTACCAATTCTAGGGAAACATGTAGATCGTACGTATCCCTCTTGAGCCCTTTTGCGCTGCACTTCACGTTGCATGTTCCTTAAAAACTACATAAATTTAGCTGTCATGCTTATTATATAAGAAAGATTCACTATCACTCATCTAAATTTCTACCTTAAAAGTCAGAAAAAGTTGAACACATTAAACCCAAAGAAAGTTGAAGACAGGAAATTATAACGATATGAGCAGAAATCCATGAAATAGAGAAAATTAATAAAGCTAACAGTTGGTTTTCTGCAAAGAACTAATAAAATTGATAAACCCTAACAAGACTGATCCAGAAAAAAGTGAACACTGACTACCAGTATCAGGAATGAAAGGGAGAAAGTCACTACAGAGCCTCCTAAATCAAGGACATTAAGTAAGTTATGAACAACATTATGCCAATAAATTCAACAATTTAGATGAAATGGAAAAATTCCTTGAAAAACACAGCTTATCCAAATGGTCACAAAACGAATTAGAAAATCTGAATGTTCCTATATCTATCGAAGAAATTGTTTGTTATCAAAAATTTCCCACAGAGAAAACTCCAGTTTCAGATGGCTTCACTGGTGAATTCTACTAAGCATTTAGGAAGAAATAATAACAATCCTAACCTGCACTCTTTGAGGAATAGAGGAAGAGGGCATACTTTTCAGTTGAGTTTTTAAGACCAACATAACTCTGATAGCAAAACCAAACGGGCATCACAAGAAACATTAAAGGCCAGTGCTCATCCTGAACCTAGATGCCGGAATCCTTAACTAAATAGTAGCAAGACAAAAATAGCAAATATATAAGAAAGGTAATACAAATGACTGAGTATACAGGGAATGCAAAAGTCGTTAACATTAAAAAATCAATAACCAATCCACCACATTAGCAGATGAAACAAAGAAGATCATGATTGTCTTGATAGGTAGAATTCAATTATGTTTACATTTATTATTCCTGATTTTAAAAATCTTAGCATACTGAAAATAGAAGGAAACTTCCGTGACATCATACTTAACTATGAAATATTGAATGCTCCCCAGGATCAGCAGCAATAGAAGGATGTCTGCTCCCACCACTTCATTCAAAATAGTCTAGCCAATATAATAGGCAAGAAGAAGAGGTAAAGGCATAAAGGTTGAAAAACACTGCCTTTATATACAGCTACATATTTGGCTACATAGAAAAGCCTAAGAAATATCCAAATAGAATACATAGGGATAAATTTAATGAAAGATATGTCAAAATCTTATTCGTAGCCCTGGCTGATAATGGATCAGTTCATTGGAGTGTCATCCTATACACTGAAAGGTGATGGGTTTGGTTTCGGTCAGGGCACCTACCCAGGTTGCAGGTTCAATTCCCCTTTCGGGGTGCATCCAAGAGGCAACCAGTTGGTGTTTCTGTGTCTGTCTGTCTCTCTTTCTCCCTCTTCATCTCCCTCTCTCTTCCTCCCTTCTTTCCCCTCTCCAAGAGCCATTTTTTTAAAAATCATGTTTGTAGATAGAAGACTCAGTATGGTTAAGGTACCAGTCATCCCCAATGTATCTATAGATTCAGCAAGTTTAGGAAAAAAGATTGATAAATGAAATCCAGAGACCATTCAAAAACCAATTTCACCTCCACTACACATAATTGTGGTTTAACTAATTATGAAATCATGTGACTGTTGTTCATCCTTTTTTTTAGGAAAGCATCTTAAACATGCTTTTCAAAGCTGTTTTTGTTGTTGTTTTTTATATGATAACAAGCATATTGTGGACTTTTGTTAGGTTCGGACCTGAAGCTTCTGCCCTGTACCAGCAAGGCTATCATGCCATACTGCCTGCATTTAATGCTAGCTTGTTTTAAGGTAAGCTTAAAGCTGTGGGAAAGTTCATTTTGTGTGAAAGAAATTTAATTTGGACTATTGTTCGGATGATTCAGAATGACTTGACTTCAGAACTTTGAGAACAAATGTTAGTTTAGTCCTTTGCAAATGCAGGTGGTGTAGTGAGGACAGTGTGTGGGCTAGGAGTGAACAGACATTTATTAAAGACTGACTGCACTGAGCGAAGATGAGTAGGAAGTGATCCCCATCCTTGAGAAGTTTACAAATAATAGTGGGACAAATATGCAAATAACCTTGCTAATAGCAGGGTAATTCAGAATATATTAGTTACAGAAGAAGGGATTGTAAATGTTGGGTTCATAGAGGGATAGTGAGTGTAATATCATAAAGATACAGTGGGTGGAGCGTTTCAGGCATAAGGATGAACACCAGCAAAGGCCCCGCAGAGCTGGGAAGGTTAAGGACTTGACAGATGCCAGGCCCTCCGCTGCAGGCGCTGTGGAGCCTTAGCGTAGACAGGCTTTATGAGCAAGAGGGCGATAATACTGGGTCTCACTTTAGAGTAGTTATTCCAAACTTAACTCATCATCAGAATCACTTGAAAGTGTGATTTTAGGCCTAGCTGCTCACTTAGATCAAAAAGCCCTTTGCCAGTTTCTCCAGTTCACACTGCTGTTTACTTCCTTTTTGCTCACTACCTTTCTCTCTCCCCAAGTCCATGTTTTCAATCCCTTCTCTCCTAGAGGGTTTCTTGCCCACCCTCCTCTCCCAACTGCTCCTTAAAAGAAATCCCCCAATTCTTCTCTCTCTTATATAGACCACTCTGCTTTCTCTAGCCCTTACTCCCACATTCAAAGCTTCAGGCCCACTGTGCGTGCCCAGGTTCCATCAGATACCACGTAAACCCTGCCAGCCCCCTGCGCACAGTGCGGGGTGGGGGGCTGAGGCTCCTCTGTCAGGATTCCCTCCTCCGTAGGCAGTTGTGTGCTGCTGGCAAAGCACGTTTGTTTTCTACTGTGTCCCCTTCTTACTCCAATGACCTTGATAATGCATTTTCAAATAATAGCATTTTTTTAAGGAAGTGATATCTGATGTATTTTGGATTGCCCCATGATTTCCTTTTCCTTCTGTGTTTGCATCAACCCTTGTCTTGCAGCTTAGAGCTTTCACGGACAGCAGGGATGACATGGCTCTGGGGCATGTGATCGTATTGCTTCAGCAGGAGTGGCCTCGGGGAGAGAATCTTTTCTTGAAAGCTGTCAATAAGATTTGTCAACAAGGAAATTTCCAATATGAGAATTTTTTCAATTATGTTACAAGTATCCTTTTTCTTGTTTAAGCATAAGAAATTCTGATTTTTTTTTTTATAAATGCATGTTCCAAAAACAAATGGCCCATTCTGGGTAGAAATAATGGTTTTCACTATTTGGGGGGAAAAGAGAAGGAATGGGGATCCAAAGTGGGACATTTGCCATTGGTCTTGTGAAAGTCATAAAAAATAAAAGGTTTCAAGGAGGTTGTGTAAGGAATGAGGAACATCAACAGCCCTGTTCATTTTCTATTTCCGGGGACTTCTGGGGAGGTGCCCAGATGCCTAAAGCAGTAGCCCACAGGTTCCTAACACGCCCAGAGTTGCTGGTGTGGCCATAGGGTATGTAACAGCTCACTGGCCTCCATCTTTCACAAGAGAGCCTCCTGGGCGTCGGCCGTCCCCCGGGATCAGTTGGAGTTCTCACCCCTGCCGAGTGCTCACCACCTGTGCAGCCCAGCAGTCGCTTTCAGTGACAAGTGTTGTGTTCATGCTCTCTGTTAGGGAAAGACCACATTTGAATGGAAGGTTATGCATCAGTTTGGTGTTTCTACTTTATCGCTTATCTCAACACATTATTTTTGAGTTGCAAGAAATCTAATATCCTAGTCCAAGTGCCTAGAGCAATAGTTCTTACCGTTTTTTGGGATACAATGCCTCTCGTTTCTTATTAAGAAAACAAAAGATTTTGCTCTTATGATCATAGGGAATTTTATATTGCCATCCCTGTGAAAAACAGGTTTACCTTTGTGAGGTAGTTTGGTTGGTGTAAGAATCATTAGCTTTGGAATCAGAGGGACCTGGGTTCCAGTACTGACTCTGCAGCTGTCATGGGGTGTTAGTTCCTCAATTGCTACAAGGCGGTTTCCTCATCCGAGAGACCAGGGCACCTTGTTCTCACACGTGGTTAACCTGAATCTGACCTGCAGATATTGACATGCTGGAGGAATTTGCCTACCTAAGAACTCAGGAAGGTGGGAAAATCCATCTGGAATTACTGCCCAATCAAGGAATGCTGATCAAGTAAGCAGACTGTCTTTTGCTCTCCCCTGCTAAGTGCTCACCTTTTGTGTGCTTATAGGAAATGTTTGTAAATTTCTATACCTTTTACAAATTTAATAGAAAGGAATCCAAACCTAGTCTCTGTTTTGAGAACAGATTTGATTCTGGTGCCTTTTGAAAGGCTTGGCGTTTCCTTAACGACATTTTTGACCAAACATTATTTAAACTAGGATGTTTTTGTCACTTCTGAAACTATTTCACTAAACAAAAGTCTCATTCGTGGTATCTTTTCCTTTCTAAAATTTACAGACTAAGTCAATAAATGTCTGATTAAACATAGAGTGCTTTTAATGAGAAAAAGCCATGCTTAATTGAAATACCAGATTAGGATAAATCATTAGGGAAACTATAGACTTTGGTTATAAACTGTACTTGAATTTCACTGTTGAACTGAGGCCCACCTCAGCAATCCTCACTGCTTATATAGCACAAAGGAAAATAGCCCAGGCTAGGGCCTCCAACTTCACACCTGGCCCAAGAAATGATGGTGGTGCTTGGTCTCAGGCATGCCCTCCCACACCTAGAGGAAGTTAGTGACCATTTATGATTTTTAAATAGCTCATAAATCTTGCTTCTCTCCTCCAATCCTCATCATAGTTTGGATGATATATCCTGTGTGCTGTAAAGCCACGCCTAGTGTGATTTTCATACTTCCTCCTTTGCGTCCTGCATAGTCAGCATGTCTTAAGTCAGCGTTCGAGTCACTGCAGGAGACTGACCCAGAGGGAGAAGGCAGTGCTCCTAAGGCTGAAAACGTCTTCCTTTCTCCCTCCCTTGTGACCTGAGCGAGTATTCAGGTGTTGACGGAGCAATAGCCACAGCTTGTTCTGTCTCTCTAGTCTTAGAAATGTTAGGAGAAGGAGGTAAGAGCAGTTCATTCTGGATTTCTGTGACCGCAGTAATTTGTGCAAAGCAGACACATGCTGTCAATAGTAGGGTCTTATGGAATCCAGTTTAAAGAAAGGGAAGACTTAGTGGGGTTCTTGTCCTTCCTCTTAAAAATGTTATTAATACTCTAAACATTTAAAATAAAAGAACAAATGCTCTTTTAAAAGAAAATGAGACCTTTATAAATTCGGTTGCTTCAGCAAGATGGACTGGGCATGCTCATCTTCCCATCCCATTCACTTTCCATAAACTGGGGAAATAATTGCATGGGTCAAATATTCTTAACAGTGTTTGAGAATGAAGATTCCTTTTGACATGGGAGCCTACATAACCCCTTTATGTTGTGATTTTGTGATTTCTTTTCTAGGTTTGAGGCTGGGTATACAAACATAGCTTTTTCATTAATTCCCATTAACACTCATCGTACAAATTATCATAATATATAGACAGCCTTAGTAGAACCAACTCCATTTACTAAGGAGTAAACTTACAGAAGATTCTCACTTTGCTTCAGGGGTGGGGAACCTTTTTTCTGCCCAGGACCATTTGGATATTTATAACATCATTCGCAGGCCATACAAAATTATCAACTTAAAAATTAGCCTGCTGTGTTTGGTCACTCAGTTAACTCACCCCTAATGTCTTGACAGGGCCAGACCAGATGATTTCGCAGGCCTTATATGAGCCGGACATTCCCCACCCCTGATTTAGATACTGCTTAACTGTCTGTGGAAGTGGGAAAGAGTAGATTGCCAAAAAATCACCAGTTGAATCTCAAAGTTTATTACACTGAATCTTTTTTTTTTTAGCCAGTTTTTACTGGGCTAAACAGTGATGGGTACATGCAGACAACCCCTGAGTAAGGGGCTTGGACACCCACATAATAAGGCAAAGGGTTGTTTAGGATACACAGCATGCGTTTCTAGGCTTTTGGGAGGTAACTCCACGCCCCTGCTATGGTCAACATAACCCTTCATTTCTAGACCACTAAACTTCACAGGAAACCTGTTTGAAAGCAGGAATAAGATTGCTACTTAGTGAGCTGCCCTTGTAGGAATTTGCCCAGTCGTCACTAAGTGAGTCTCAAAGTCCATTTGAAGCCTGCATTTCCAATTACTTATGCCTAACCTACAGCGGGAGAAGCAAGCGGCATAAGCCAGAGCATTCTTGCCAATTGAGGTACGGTGAAATCTTGAGTAAAACTATATTCCTTTTCCCTTTGGGTTGCAAACAAATTCTCTGCAGACTTGTGGGTGGCCCCTGCAGCTGAGTGGCAGAGATGTTGTGAGCAGTGTACAGCCCCTCCCCTTGGGTAAGGTTGTGAGTCCGTCCTAGTTGTGGCATCTCGGATGTGAGCAGGTACAGTACGAACACTGGGCACCGGGGACCTGCCCCACAGGAGGGATACGCTCTCTATTTGTTACATAGACATTTTGCTTATGTATTTTAAAGCAGAGAAAATTTTCTGTGCTGATATTTGCAGTATCTTAGTTGCATTAGACCGGATGAAGTAGGAAGCGGTGTCCTATGTGTGCTTTGAATAAGATGGGTAATCATCTGTGAGGTGAACACCCAGCTAATGTACTAAATCTTTGTTGTTACAGAATTCTGCAAAGCCCTGGGTCCCAGGCTCTGTCCCCTCCCATCCCCCATTTTTCCTATTCTCAGTACTTTTTTGAAATTCAAACTAACCTTTCTTTATCAAAAACATTGCCAGCCCCTCTAGTCCTCTTGGAAGGGCCTCTTCAATTTGGGGCTTCAATCCCGTCAAGGATGGTTACAAAAAGTCACCAGGTTTGTTTCTAGGACTGGCGTGAGCATGAGAAGAGTGGAGAGTGAAGGAGGCTGGATTTGAAAACACGACTTCTCAAATGTTCACCCCTCTCCCCACTGCCATTCAATTGCATCTCATCGTCCTCTTCCTCAGTGGTTGCTTTTTATGCCAAATCTCAAGTGGGCTGAGCGCGGGGACCAGGAACCAAGATGCCTCTGGCCGCGCCCCAGCAGCGGGTGCAGTGAGAGCCGCGGCCAGGGGCCTGCGGTTAGAGGGTTTCTGTATAGTCTGCTTCCCGTCCTGTGCCTTCTCTCTGGAGTGTTTTTTGCAGTGCAGGGTGAGTCGGTGTGGGTGTTTGAATGCTGCCGTTTGCTGTTTTTTAAAGGCCTACTAGCCCTCCCATGGGGTTACTGCAGCAGGAATTCTTACCTGTGCTTCAGCCCAGCATACAGACTGCTGACAGGTACCAAGTGGAAAAACACCTGCTCATACAGTGTGCTGTTTTGTCAACATGTTTTACTGCCCATGGTCTTCAGCTCTTTGTTCCTCAGTGCTCTTTTCCATGCTTTCTTTATTTTTTAATTTGTTCTGCATTCCTTGGCAAACCATCTGGTTGTAATATTGTAACATTTCTTATTTTTTTGCCATAAGTTGCCAGTGTTTTTGTGTTCGGTTTAAAAATCATTATGGAACTGGAAAAACATGAAAGTTATATAAAACTGTGTCAGATTGAGTACACATTAGGCACTGAACTCTTCTTTTGAGAAAGTGTAAGGCATTCCGTTATAAACATTGGAGGATGCTAAAGCTTATTTTAAGTAAATGTTTACTCCTAAGTTTTTAT
Organism: Myotis daubentonii; assembly: GCF_963259705.1. Taxonomy (NCBI): domain Eukaryota; kingdom Metazoa; phylum Chordata; class Mammalia; order Chiroptera; family Vespertilionidae; genus Myotis; species Myotis daubentonii. The sequence continues at coordinate 195,209,327 of NC_081841.1, forward strand.
ACGAGTGACCAGTGTTAAGATTTCGGTCTCAACAGGCATTAGCACAGTATACTCGCCTGTCACCAACACTGGTTTTTCAGACCTTGTTTTTCTGAATTAAAAATATTGGGTAGCTAGATTGTCACAGTTATTAGCTGATTTATCCTGTTCTTAAACCACAAAAGCTAATTCTCTCCTTCATCTAAATTTACCAGAGGGATGGAGGCTCTGACACATGACTGACTGAGTTGTGCTGCTCTGTATATATGTGAAACAGTACCTTTGAACCATGATCAGCAGGATACAGTTCATTATATTTGTACTAGTATTAATTTACTAGTAGACAGTTTGCTTTGCACCATCAGCGCCCTTGACTGTCTGCAAATACCAGTAACTTTTGGTTGGTCAGAGAGTCGGCTCCAATTTGGGGTTGCAGACTGGCTCCCAGAAATGCAGTGTCTCAGAACAGCCTAAAGTCTGTGTCTGTCCCAGTGGGACTCGTGGCCTCGGCCTGACACTGTGTCCTAACTGCCAAGTGAACCAGCCAGACGTCACTAGAAAAGTCCGCAAGAACTGCGTGTGTCCTCCGCGGCACTGCTGTCTTGCTGCGTAGTTCCCAGCACTGCCGCGTGCCCAGTAACGTCACTACGAGCCTGACAAGGCTGGGGTCTTTCTTTGCAACTTCATGACTTTGTTGTACTTGTTTTATATGCAAGTTTTAAAAAACAAACATTTTAGAGTGGTTTCAATGGTGTTGTTCTGACCAACACATAAATACCTAATTTTAGTATATATGCTCCCTGTTACTGTGTCTGAGGGAAGTGAGGCAGTAGGGGAGGGGAATGGAGGTGGCTTCTGTTTGTCTAAACCCACCAAATTACTGAACTGGTATCAAAACTCCTTTCCTTTTCATTGAATCCATTGAGTTTTGCTAGATTTTTCTTTTCCTTCACGTTGGTGTCTTTTCTGGGATTTCCTGTGTGGTTTCCCTCTAAAGCAGCGGTCACCAACCTTTCGGACCTCACGGACCACGTGGTCGCGGACCACCGGTTGGCGACCGCTGCTCTGAAGCACACCCCGGAGATCTTTGCTTGTGCTCCCACGGGCCCTCCCACCAGCATGCAGGTCTGTGCACATGGACTGGATCCGGTCTTCAGGTGGCTTTTGCTGGCCTTTGACTATTGCTCAGTGACTGTGTTGCTCCCTCCCCGCGGGTGCCAGACTCTCTCGTCTTGGGAGCCAGCAGACCTGACCTGCTGGGCTCAGCACTTAGCGGAGCCGTCCTGTTCTGGCAGCAGGGGACAGAGATGTGCTTGTGGCCGGTGGCTGAGCACAGTCCCTGAGCCCTTCACGGAGCCCCAGCCCACGGGGCCAGGTGCCTAAGCTGTTTGGTGGCACTCATCTTGGTTTCCCTCCTCCCTGCTGCTGCCTCTGCAGTGTGGACTGACCCAGTCAGCCCACAGTGACTGAATTGTGCACAGGTCAGCGTAGGGATGCATAATGTCCAAGCTACAGGAGTTCAAAAGCGAAGCAGGTGGCATTTTACCGAACATTTAGATCTTTAAAAATCTTTTCTTGAGTGGGAAAGGTGTCTCTCTAGTTTCAAGTCTTTGAGAAGGAATGGGCAAAGGGGGCGGTTTGGTTAGGGCTTTTCTTTCTTTTTAAAATGTCTTACTTATACTTAGATTTGAGGTAGGCTTTACTCCTACCCCAGAGGCCCTGCCCTGTAGAACCAGCGCTAACCACCGTGTCCCTCTGTTTCCCTGTTGCTGCCCTCAGGCACCACACGGTCACTCGGGGCATCACCAAGGGCGTGAAGGAGGACTTCCGCCTGGCCATGGAGCGCCAGGTGTCCCGCTGTGGAGAGAACTTGATGGTGGTGCTGCACAGGTTCTGCATCAACGAGAAGATCTTGCTTCTGCAGACTCTGACCTGACGGGAGCCCTTTCCGCCAGAGACGATACAAAAATTGGGGGGAGATGTGAAGCCTTGATAAATGTCGCTTTACACCTCTTGAAACGAAGAAATCCACCTAGGTTCTAACTCCCTGGTTACTTAAAAATAGTTCCCGAAAGCCTGAGAAGCTACTTCTATTTTTTAAAAGTCATTTTTTTTTGTAATTTTTGTAAAACAAAAGAATCTGTTTTGTAAATAAAAAAATCATCCCAAATTTGGAGGTTTTAGAAATTTATTGTGGTGTACTTTACTTTAAAACATTATTCCTTTGCCCAGCCACAGTGGCTCAGTGGTTGAGTGCCAACCTATGAACCAGGAGTTCACAGTTCGATTCCTGGTCAGGGCACATGCCCGGATTGCAGGCTCTGTCCCCATGCCAGGCCGGGCCGGCGGCGGGGGGGGGGGGGGGGGGGGGGGCTGCAGGAAGCGGCTGACCAATGATTCTCTCATATCAATGTTTCTATCTCTCCCTCTCCCTTTCTCTCTGAAAAAACAAACATACATTATTCCTTCCATGATCTCAAGATTTTATTTGCCACATTTAGGCCGTGGTTAAAAATTCCTATCAACACATCTAGACTTTTTTTTGTTCTGGGAATTTTAATACCAAAAACCTGTATGCCAAAATGAACTTGTGAATTTCCGCTGAAGGAGTCATGGGGTTGGGGGCAGGGGTAGAGTTGGGGGTGGAGTGTCTGCCAAACTGCCCAGGAAAGGGAATGGAGGGAGGCGCCGCCTCCCCGCCCGGCCACAGGCTGGCCCGGCCTGCCCTGCCCGCGGTGTCTGCCCTGAAGCCCTGCACTTGCCGTCTACCAGGGACAAGTTCATTTCTCTGCCGCAAGCTTGTTGGAGAAGCTCAGGTAGTGACACTTCCCTCACAGGTGGTTGTAAGCACTAAGTGTGACTTCATGTGACATGCTTAGGAAAGGGCCTTACACATCGTAATTGTTCAGCCAGTGTTAGCTAGTGTTTTTATTTTGATCTGCCAGAAATATATCAGTAAACAGCAAACAAACATTTGTTTCTAGAGGCTCTTTAAGAATGAAATAGCTAAGAAATTATTCAGTTACTTTGCATAAAAATTTTTAGAAATATTTCCTGAGGCCCTTTTCATAGCTATATTAAAATCAGTAAGAGGGTTTTTATCTCAGAAATAGTTTCCTCTAGCTCATTTTAAAGTGTTTATCAACTTACTATGAGTTGATAAATAGATAAACCATCCTGTTGATTTTATCATGGAGTGTGTCCCCCAATAGCTTTGGCTCAGTGGATAGAGTGTTGGCCTGTGAACTGAAGGGTCCCGAGTTCAGTTCTGGTTAAGGGCACATGCCTGGGTTGTGGGCTTGATCCCCAGCAGGGGGTGTGCAGGAGGCAGCTGATCAATGATTCTCTCTCATCATTGATGTTTCTATCTCTCCTCCCTTCCTCTCTGAAATGAATAAAAATACTTTTAAAAAATAAATTACTTTAAAAAAAACTCTTACCTTTTGGTTTTATAACACCTTCCTCATATTGGTGTTTGGAGGTAGCATACAGCAAAAACAGACATTCCAATAACCAAATGGTTTGGCACCAGATAACAGTCATCCTCATTTATTTAGTGGTGCCACTCCTGTGTGCCAGACTGCAGGAGAGGTGGGAGGTGTGGCCACAGATAGGATAAGATGGAAGAACAAGCAACTAGCCATGCAAGGTGGGGAAATCAGGAAAAAAACTGGTTTCTGTAGAGCAAGTCCTAGTAGTCAGGAAAGAATGCCACCAGAACCCAGAATGGTAGCAGACACTGTGGGAGCCCTGTGCTTGTGCTGCACGGAGCAAGGCCAGCTCTCCTTACGGCCAGCGTTTGGATGGAATTCTGCACAGGAAAACCAGCGTGATGATGGCATCTTGTCTTATTGTTTTGACATGCACGATAAGAGGTTTATCAAGTTTGAGGCATTTTATGACATAACTAGAGGCCTGGTGTACAAAATTCATGAACGGGGGGAGGGTCCTGCACCCTCTCCAATTCTGCACCCTCTCCAATCCGGGACCCCTCAGGGGATGTCCGACTGCCTGTTTAGGTCCAATCCCAAGGACAGGCAGTCGGACATCCCTCTCACAATCCTGGACCGCTGGCTCCTAATCGCTCACCTGCCTGCCTGCCTGGTCGCCCTAACTGCGCCCCCCTCCCACCCCCTCCCGCCAGCCTGATCACCCCTAACTGCCCCCTGCTGCCAGCCAGGTCACTCCCAAATGCCCCCCTCCCTGCTGGCCTGGTTGCTCCTAACTGCCCCCCCCCCACCGGCCTGGTCACCACTTACTGCCCCCCACTGCCTGCCTGGTCGGCCCCAACTGCCCACCCTGCTGGCCTGGTCGCTCCTCATGCCCCTCCCCGCCGCCAGCCTGGTTGCCCCACACAGCCTGCTTGTTCAGTCATTTGGTCGTCCCTCACTAACCCCCCCCCATGACGGCCAGGTTGTAGGCAGCCATCTTGTGAGTGTGTGACAGTCAATTTGCATATTACCTCTTTATTATATAGGATACAACACCTAGCAGGTCTATCACCTTTGAATTTGGAAATGCATGTAGCCTGAAGAAAAACAGTATTTTGGAACTAATGATTACCAAGAGAAAAAGTTTGGCTGGCTATACTGGGTGAAGAGATTGTACATACATACAACTAAAAGCAAACACCGGCAATAGGTGTTTCTAATTTTACCACCCTTGCCCTCCCAAAGGAGGTAACTGCCGTCCTCCACAAAGCCACAGACGACGTGGTCCAAGCCAGTTCCGCCACTGCTGGTTTTCTAAGTCAATGAAGCACTTGCAGCCAATGAGACACGAGGGGAAGGCTGCCCAGAGGCTTTAGGGAGGGTTTTCTGGTGAATACACTTAAGGCACAGAGGGGAGGCCCTCTCCTTGCAGAGAGTGTCCCATTTCCTGAGTGTGTGTCCCGTTCCCCAGGATGTGGCCGTCACGCGGTCCTCCCACAGCCCTGCAGCGAGCCGGCTGAGCCAAGCGGATGTGCAGGGGCCTGCCCCTCCCGACTTCTCATGTGAGATAAACTTCCCTTCTAGCCCAGCTGAATCAGGATTTCCTGTTCTTAGGGTGCAGGACTTCCTAACGGACAGATTCCCCAATTGAAGAAAAGCTGGAGAATTCATCCGGAGAGGCCCAACCCAGCTTCACTTGCTGGGGCTTGGGATGACAGCTGTGCCCATCCATCATGAGTCACTGCAAGGGGGCAGCAGCAGGTGCCCTCAAAGGTGACTGTCCCCATACACATGAGCTCCACCAACGTTTTCATGGGACGTGCCAGACACTAATTTTATCAGCACTTAAATATTAAAAACAAAAACAGCCAGCACTGCTTTGCTTTAATAAATATTTATTTAGTGCCTGCTATGTACGAGGCGCTGTGTTTGTGCCAATGATATGCAGATGAACAAGGCATAATTCTTGCCTTTAATGAGCTCACAGTCTAGCATGGGAAACTAGACATATAACCAATAACTACCATAAAGTGACAGATGCCAGGAGATTGATCCCAATAAGATATTATGAGAACCCAGAGGAATAAAATATTACTTTTGGATGAGCATACAAGTTTGGAGAGGTGTCTTAGAAGTAGGAAGTCTAAAGTGACAGGTCATGGATGGACCTTGAGACTATTATGCTAAGTGAAACAAGTCAGGCAGAAAAAGCTAAGAACCATATGATTTCACTCATACAGGGCAAATAAAATGGACACTCATGAGCACAAACAGCAGTGTGGTGGTTACCAGAGGGAAGGGGGGAGTTTAAGGGAGTCCTAATATATGATGACAGAAGATGATTTGACTTTAGATCTTATAACATAGAAACCCACACCTGAAACCTATATGATCATATTAACTGATGTCACCTGTGAATAGCAGCTACAGCATTCACACAGGATCGAGCCTCGGACTGACTGGTGGCAAAGCCACATACAAGTCCCAGCTTGGAGGGCAGAGCCCTCCCGGCACAATTACAGCCAAAAGGCGATGGTTGTAAGCTTGACCTTACAGTCGGACCCTAGGTAGCTAAGGGATGTGGGCTATGGGGGTGCAGCAAGTGCTGCCAAAACAAGGCTTGAGAGAGTTCAGAGAATGGCAACAACAGGAAAGAAACGGATTTGAAATTCGCAAGAACACTGTAAACATCTTGCCCTTGTTTTGCTTTGTGTGACTTGACTATAAAATAAAGACTCGGCCTACAGGCTGTCACTGTTTCCTCATGCAGGCACAGTGATCCACCTGGTCCCAACTGTATTCTCTTGTCCGTCTTCTTTAATCCTTCACCGCCCCTCCTCAGGTTCACCCCTGGCCGTGCTGGATGCAGTTTAGTCACCTCGATAAATTTAATTTAAAAAAAGGTAGATAGGAGAAAATTAAGAGGAAAAAGTAATCCAGGAAGACTATGCTCAAAAACGGAAGCAGGAGGTCCTGGCTAAGTGAGGGAGGCAGGAGGGGTCTAGTGGGGTTGGAATAAGTAGGGTGGGCATAGGGGGGTGGGGACGGGAAGCTGGAAAGATGTGTTGGGCTCAACTGAGGACACTTATGTCTGCCCGGCAAAGCTGGATCAAGGTCAATGGAAGCTTTTATAAGGAGGTGATGTGCTCCGAGCCCAGCTTCAATCAGCTTAATCTAGTGACAATGGGCATGACTCTCTGTTAGGAGGGACTGAGGGAAGGAGGCCAGGATAAAAAGAAGCAGAGTCTGGACTAGAGCCGTAGGTAGTGACAATGAGCATGAAGAAGGCACAGGGGAAGATGGAGACAGAATTGGGAAGACTTGGCAGTGACTAAATATGGAAGAAGCAGGGATAACGGAGAGGGGTGGTGAAAGATGGCAGCAGTTTTATACCTAGAGATGAGAACGATCCATTCACAGAGCTAGGAAAATCCAAAGAGGAAAAGGTTTGAATTTGGGACAAGAAAGGAGGGAAGAGGTGAGCCCGGATGCTGGCAGACATGCAGGTGGAGGGGCTCATGAGCAGTCCCAAGGTTGGGGCAGGGGTCTGAGCTGGAACACAGACTAGGCAGTCGTCCATGCAGTGGCGACAGTGGAAGCAACGCTGAGCTGGCCCCGCCCTGCCACAGAGGGTGCTCTAGAGTACAAGCTATGGTCGCATTTCCCTTACACGTGGAATTCTCACAGAAAATCCCTAAGTATGATGATGCATCACAGGAACAGTGCTGTTTCTCTTTGTGTGCCCTCCCCGCCTCGCCCCCGAGAAACGACGTCTGCAGTTTTGATTCCAAGCAGGAAAGGTGCCTCCACTGTGGAGGGTGGTTCTGAAAAGACTGACTCCAACGAGAGTTTTCTAAACTTGTCATTGTCACTTATTCTGAAGAGTTTTCTGTAGTAAAATTATTTTTCTAAGGATTTCAGAAAAGCTATCGATATACCCCACCTCACTGAGGACCTGAGAGGTCATCGCTATCTCCCTCATTTCACAGATGAGGAAACCGAGACTCAGACAGGCCAAGGGACTTGCCCGGCATCTGACGTGGCAAAGATGGCAAAGCTGGAGCCACAAGTAAGACAGTGCGCTCCTCCCCCACAGCCTTGTCCCTGGGCACCAGCTTCCATCTAGTCACACAGAGACACGCACAGGTGGGCAGAGAGGTGATCGACAGACAGGAGATAGATACATAAGTAGATAATGAAGCGAGAGTGGCTGAGAATAACACACCTACATTTAACTTTTTTTCAAGTAGGAAAAAGAGAAAATGGCTTCTGACAGGAAGGCCTGTTTTTTGGACCCACCAACGCCTTGCAGACCTGAAAGGGAAATTACCCTTTCTTAAAGTTATTTCGCTACCCTCCACACACACACACAATTAAAACCACACATCACATTCCATCAGCCATAGGGTCAGCCGACAGAAATGGTGGCGCTGGTGGGCATGCGTGTACACGTAAAGGCAGTGTGCAGAACAAGACCAGGGAGCATCAGACCTTAGATGGTTTTACCCGTCACAGGAGCAAATGCCCAGGGTAATTCCCTTGTGAAAAGCTCTCCGAGAAATCCTTGGAATAGAGTTCCAAATCCATCCACGTACACAGAAGATGGAGAAAAAAGACAATTACGTTCCAAACATTTAAGTTGCAAATACGCAGGCAGAGCTCTGATGAGCCCCGTCATAGTCAACTAGCCCGAGAACATCAGCATCGTCCCCGATCATCTGGAAATACACACCCTATCGATTTTATCATTAATGGTTCCCTTTAATAGAGTCCGCCAGCAACACACATCAGGTGGAACCATCAGATTTTCCAAAAAACCTTCTTTCTATAGAGAATGTAGGCGATGAGCACCCAGAGAGCCGTGGCCACGATGTTCTGGATGAGGTGCTCTTTGTGCGACTGGTTGTCCTGCAGCCTCCACTGGAAGGGGAAGTAGTTCTTGAACACCTCGTGGCCCACGTACACCAGGATGGAATTCATTCCTGAAGGACAGAGACAGACGGTCGTGTGTTCCTGCCACTCATCTACTTAACTCTCATTTTTAAAAAATATGTATTTGTATTGATTTCAGAGAGGAAGGGAGAGCAATAGAAACATCAATGATGAGAGAGAATCATTGATAGGCTGCCTCCTGCACGCCCCCCATTGGGGGTCAGGCCCACAACCTAGGCATGTGTCCTGACAGGGAATCGAACCATGACCTCCTGATTCATAGGTCGAAGCTCCACCAATGAGCCACGCCAGCCAGGCACATCTAACTTAATTCGTGAAATCTGATTTTAGTTCAGTGAAAAAAACAAAAGCATGCACCAATATTACTGGCTACTGCCAAAAGTAAGTGATGCACATCTTAGATACTTAAGTGTAAATTATATAAAAAATTATTAGAAAGTCTTCATTTCATAACAGGGTGATTCTTGAATACTAAATCTGAAAGGAAAGCCAAAATTTTAACTTCTATTTTCTCACAGAAAACGGGAGGTCCAAAGAAAGCAACTATTACTAGAATCAGAGGGAAGAAATGAGTCACTGAAGTTATTGGGCCTATCGGTCTCCAGGCAGAACTGCATTTTAACCATTCTGTTTATCTCTTGGTATCGTCTCTTGATATTTCTCCTGTATCATCTGTAAGGCAGTGCGTTTACATTAAGAAAGAATGCCCCATTTCTGAAGCATTGGAAACTAGATGACATGCCCCAAATGGTTGCCTGAAGAAATGCCAAACAGATCTAAGTAGGTAAACTGGGTGGACTGCTTTGAGATAGGCCAGGGGTGTCCTGTGTGGCCTGGGCCTGCGTGGCCCCTGCTGCTTCCTCTCTCAGCCTGCAGCCTGGGGACATACCACCGGGCTGGGGCTCGAGGCCCCCCTGTGGGTACACGCAGCTGGTCTCTGGGCCAGTCCAGTTGGTCACTACAGCAACTGTTAGGGGTCAGGGGGGACTTACCTGGGTAATAGAATGGGGCTCCTGTCCACAGGCCCTTCACATCCACGATGGGGTACAGGATGAGCAGGATGAAGAAAGCAAAGGAGCTCAGCGTGGTAACGTACGAGATGGACCTGGGGGGAGGAGAGCGAGGGGTTTCGGGGCTCCTGAGAGCACACCGACATGGGCAGCGCCAGTCATCAACACTGACGCGACACTGTTTTCTGTACCTACCAGAGATTCTTGTTTACTGGAATAAAGCCTTCGTTTTCAGAAACTTTCGTCAGAACAACAGAGATAAGCCCCTATAATGAGGGAGAGAGATGATAAAGGTTTTTTCTATTACCTCACAAAACAATTATGTGTCAAAACTGAAGAATTTTACTTATGTAACTAATTAGGGAGGGCTGAATTTGTGTCGTATCTTATTCTTTTAGCTGGAAAAATATTTTTAAGATGCAGAACTAAAAATATTCTCTATATTTTAAAATTTTGTCCTATTGCTTAAAGTATTACAAAGAGTAGTACCTATGTCTCCTTTTTTTTAAAAAAAAAAAAATTCTCTAAAAATATGCTTTCATCATTCCTCTGAATTGAAGGTAAACTTAGTGATCAATCGGAGTGAATCCCGAGAGGAACCATGACTGCAAGGTCAGGGGTGACATGCACAGTCGACCTTACACTCCTCTGCCACCTGTCAGCCTGGAAGCTGGTATCTGGAAACCTGTCAGCATGTGCCTGGTCTTCCTGGTACGGCTCCCACCAAGACCCGTACCTTGGTTCTGTTTCCTCATGCATTCCTGGCTGGCTGCTGATGGCCAGTGCTGACTTCTTTATAAAGACAGTTTCCTTAAAAAAATAAACCTGAGAATTTAGGTGGAAAGATTTGTTCCTCTCAGTTATTCAACTGAAGAATGCTGCCCTGGCCAGGTGGCTCCGTTGGCTGGATCGTCAAACCACGTGCCAGAAGGTTGCGGGTTGGTCCCCAGTGGGGGCGGGAAAGGGAGGCAACCAATTAATGTTTCTCTCACATTGATGTCTCTCTCTCTCTCTCTCTCAAATCAATAAAAACATATCCTCGAGTGAGGATTTTAAAAAAAAGAAAGAATGCTACCTGTTGCGATGTGGTGACAGCTGATACACAAGTGTTGCTAAACATTTTTAATTTAAATGTGTATGCGTGAAGAAAAGGAGTTTTAGGGAGGAACGTCGTTACTCACTAGAAAACAACACCAGGCAGTGAATCTGATCAGGATGTCTTTGGTCTGATCCTTGTAATACAAGAGAATTTTTCCTGCCTGGAAAAGAAAACACAGTCTGACCCAGAGAATCACCGAAGGTATATTCTGATTTCACATCCATCCATCATCTTAACCACTCCACTGACCCCTCTGCCCGCACGCTGCTAGGCGCTGGGATTACAGAGGAAAGGCATGTTACCCCCGCCCTGGCCTAGTGGAGACTGAGCGGCACCTGGGACCACTTGTGGGAGGAAGACATTAGAGAGGAAGTGCCATAGAGATGAAGCTACGAGTGCAAAGCAGGAAGAGCATTCAGGCCGACTGGAACAGCACGCCCAGAAGCAGGTCAAAATGGGGAGAAGCCCACCAGCCCTCAGGTGCCGCAGGGCACGAAGGTGACAGGCAGGTGGACTGGTAGGTCTCACTGACAGGCACTGGCCTTCTCCCCTAGGGCTGCCAGATGGCACAGTCTGGCGTGGAGGAGGGACAGGGACAAGGTGGAACTGGAGGCAGACAACATTTTAAACACAGTAAATCTGAACCCTGCATAAAAATCCCCTCAAATTAGGAACTAATTTCGGAAAATATCACACTATAAGAAAGTGTTATTTATAATAATAGTTAAATTTTATGTTTTCAGAACTTTACATGAATTAAGTTATTCAATCCACTCAACACCTTTATGAAGTAGGTGCTAGTGAAGCACGGAGGGGTCAAATAACGTGTTGAGGCTACCCAGCTACCTCGGGCAGGCTGGGTGCAAACCCTGGCAGCGCTCACCAGGTCTGCACTCTTAAGTCCTACACTGCTCCTGCAGGTGCAGACTTAGCTAGAAAGCATGCACAGGGATTAAATGAAAGCACAAGGTAAACTACAAAGTGCTATGGAGATAAAGGCAGCATTTCTCAATATGAAATTATTTAACCACCAAATTGTATATGCTTTCGACCTGCACTGTCCAATACAGGAGCCCCGAGCCAGAGGTGACTACTTAAAATTTAATTTAATTAAAATTTAACCCTGGCCAGTGTGGGTCAGTCGGATGGGCATTGTTCTGTGCACCAAAAGGTTGCCGGTTCGATTCCCGGTCAGGGTAAATGCCCAGGTTTCAGCTTGATCCCCACTAGGGGGCATGCAGGAGGGAGCCGATCGATGTTTCACTCTCCCATCAATGTTTCTCTCTCTCCTTCTCACTTCCTCTCTCTAAAAAAAAAAAAAATCAGCCCTGACTGGTTTGGCTCAGTGGATGGAGTGTCGGCCTGAGGACTGGAGGGTCCCAGGTTCGATTCCGGTCAAGGGCATGTACCTCGGTTGCGGGCACATCCCCAGTGGGAGGTGTGCAAGAGGCAGCTGATCGATGTTTCTCTCTCATCGATGTTTCTGACTTTCTATCCCTCTCCCTTCCTCTCTGTAAAAAAATCAAAAAATATATTTAAAAAAATAAATAAATAAATAAAAATCCATAGAAATAGCTTTAAAAATTAAATAAAATTTAAAATTCAGCCCTTAGCCCTGGCCAGGTAGCTCAGTTGGTTATAGCATCGTTACAATACGCCAAAGTTGCAGGTTCTATCCCTGGTCACATACAATAATCAACCGAGGAATGCATAAATAAGTGGAACAACAAACCAATGTTTCTCTCTTTCTCTCTTTTCTTCCTCTCTCTCTCTAAAATCAATAAATAAAAAATTATTTAAAAGAATAAATAAGCAGCCCTAGCTGGTTTGGCTCAGGGGACAGAGCATCAGCCTGCGGACTGAAGCGTCCTGGGTTCAATTCCAGTCAAGGGCACATGCCCGGATTCCGGGCTCGATCCCCAGTAGGGGGTGTGCAGGAGGCAGCCGATCAATGATTCTCGCTCATCACTGATGTTTCTATCACTTTCCCTCTCCTTTCCTCTCTGAAATCAGTAAAAATAATAAACAAACAAATAAAACAAATAAAATAAAATTCAGCCCCTTAGTCACACTAGCCACAGTTCAGTACTCAGTAGCCACTCGGAGAGCTCACATAGAGAACATTTTCATCATCACACGGAGTTTCATTTGCGCTGCTCTGCACATTTTTCTTCTCCTAGCTAGCGCCCCTCAAGTAACAACTTCAAATACTAGTGCGGAGCACTTTAGGAAGAAAAGGCCGGACTGTTCAGAATTTTCACATGTGAGACAAACCAAGAATACCCTGTACTGACTCTGTCATAAAATACGCATAACCTGAAACCAGGTAACGTGGACACGAAGAAGTGTGAAAAGTGTCACAGTGACGTCCCCACATCGCCAGTACCAAGTTCTCTGCACAGTCCAGCGGAAATCTTCTATCAGAAACAGCTGTGCCGCCCTAACCGGTTTTGTTCAGTGGATGGAGCGTCGGCCTGCGGACTGAAAGGTCCCGGGTTCGATTCCTTTCAAGGGCATGTACCTTGGTTGCGGGCGCATCCCCAGTAGGGGGTGTGCAGGGGGCAGCTAGTCGATGTTTCTCTCTCATCGATGTTTCTAACTCTCTATCCCTCTCCCTTCCTCTCTGTAAAAAAATCAATAAAATATATTTTAAAAAAAAGAAAGAAAAAGCTGTGCCTCTGTTTCTAAGGTAAGCCGTGTGAATAATAAGAACCTCTTTTGACAACAGAGACATTATACCCAATTATTTGAATGTGCTGAATTTTAGCAGCTTCTAGTTTTGACAATTTGTCAAACACAAGCAAACATGTTTAGACCTGTAATACACATAAGAGGATGTGCTGCCAATGACTTTAATTAAACAGTTTTTTAATTAGTAATGAATCAGTAACCCCACACTGTCAGGAAAAAATGTTTCCTAATGAAATGGACGCATACCTGAACTCCTAAAAATGCCATCACAATGGAGTTGATGGTCCCTAGGACGCCTTCGGGGTCGTAGGCCACCGTGGTGTGATACAGCACCTGCACAAAACAGAACAGGAGGCAGCACTCGCTCCCTGGCCACGAAAATGCACACAACTCAGACTAAATATAAGCTCCAAACACGCCAACATTTAATGTGCTTCATTTTTATGCAGAAATGCATTGCCAACTTGCGGGGATTGTAAGAATAACACCTCTGGCCAAGACAGTGCGTGTGACTGACACTTCAGAAGGGCCTGAGAGACCAAGGACCAGCCATGGGCCAGCACCGCCACCTCAACTTCAGGTGGCTCAGCGACACGACACACCCCTAACCACTGTCAAACAATTTCCAAGATTATTCTTTTTGGTCAACCCTGTTGTAACATCAATAGCGTCCTATCTTCTTTTAAGACAAATAACATTTAACATATCTATCTGTTATTTTATTATACAGTAAGTTGTTGTAGGAATGACAGGAATTTGGAAATGCCCAGTGTAGCGGATGCTGCAGTGTGCCACCAGATTCCCCCTCCCCCACCTGGCAGGACTGAAGCGTTCCTGCCCAGCTGCTTCCAGTGTTAGTGGCCAACAGCTCTCAGCCAAGTGCCTCCCTGGATCTGTCCTAGACTGAAGAGAGCCGCCTCTCCAGGAATCAGACCCCCTTGCTGGGGGAAGTGCACATCCCACCGGGGGTATAGGGCCAGATCCCCCCCTCAATTCAGAACACCTCTGAGGGCCACCCCAGCCCACCCCGCCGCCAGGAGATCAGCTAAGGCCTTCATGTGACCAGGATGCATTTCAACTGCTCCCTCAGCCCTTCATTCCGCAGCAGGCGTGGGTCCCACGGGACTGCCTGCAAACTTCCTGCTCGTGAATCCGACCTGGGACCCGCAGAAAAGCACTAGGCTATGCATCTGACACGATGTAGACTCACTCTGAAATCTAAAGTCATGTTTCCCTACAGCCCCATCATGAACACTCAAGTGCCTAAAGTTAGTCATCTTTTCAAATAAAAATCAGTCCCCATCCTAGTTTATGAAATGGACACAACTGCAAGTTGGCCAGCCCTGTCTACCTTCCTTCCCTCCTGAGCGCCTACACGTCCAGTTCCAAGTGCAAGCCCGTGCCACTCACAGTCGAGGAAGGATGCTGATACATGTGATCGTCTCCCAGAAGCAAGCGGTCAATGTAGCCAGCAGCTCCTCCCGTGCAATTCGGGTACTTCCCCAGATCTCCGATGCCGCCAGGCCCAAGGTAGCCGCTGGGGAGTGAGAACACGTGCTTACCGACAAGACTCCAGAGGGATAAGAGTGCATACTGGCTGTGCACGCAGCCCAACAAAGAGCCGCACACGTGTACCAGCCAGGAACCCCTCTGGCGTCAGCCCTCTGACCAATGCTCTTTCGACTGGACTGCCTCCCACGTTAAGGCTCCGCAACTTCCATTCAAACTGACCCCGAAAAAACCTCCCAGGGACACTCCTCTGGACACACACCAAGCTCTTCTCCCAACATACAGTGGCCTCAACGGAGAAGAAAGAGCGAAAGGGATTCCTTGGACTTGGGGAATCTGAAGATAGAGCCCCAAAGGTCTGACGAGGCAGAAAATGACAAGCACAAAGGGATGACCTACACGGGGTCACTTACGTGGGGCATCCGGGAACAGGTAAGAAGAATGTCAAGGCCAGCCAAACGCTCTCCAGCATCAAGATGACGAGCCACTGGGGCCAGCTGGATGTGATGTCCTGAAGACAAGAGCACCTTCTCTCCTGAGTGAGGCCATAAAAACACAAGCTGAATGCAAGTAGCACGAACAGGAAGTAACATGCAAGCATGTGTACTTGGGAAATTCCCTCTGATTCTTCTCTTGGCCTTCATTGTAGTAATGCAAAAACACATGCACGTTTATCTCATATGTATTGCGTGACCTGGATGTTTCCTCTCTATGAAGTACCACAGTAAAACATTAGTTACAAAGAGATCAGTGGACAATTCCAATCCTGTAACCAAAGAGAACTGAAAACAGATGTTCACACAAAAACTTATCTACAAATGTACACAGCGTCGTTAAAATGCATAAAAGCCAAAAAGTGGGAACAAATCAAATATCCATCGAATGATGGATGATACAAAATGTGGTTCAACCACAAAATGGAGCACTAGTCACCAAGGAATCCAGGACTAATACATGGCACAGCATGGATGGACCCTGAAGACATTATGCTGAGTGAAAAAAGCCAGACACAAAAAGCCACCTACTGTATAATCCCACTGACATGAAACATCCCAAACTGGCAAATCGATAGAGACAGAAAGTAGATTAGGGGTTGCCTAAGGACTTGTGAGGCACTAGTAGTGAGTGCAGGGTTTTTTGGGGGACAGTGAAAATGTTCTAGAACGAGATAGTGGTGATGAGTGCGCAACTCTGAATACCACTAAATATCACTAAATTGTATACATCAAACACGTGAGAGCTTTACGGTTTGTGAAGTATGTCCTCCCTTAGGGAAAAAGAAATAGCTGTCACCTTGGTAAACTCAGCAATTTATAGCAAGACAGAAAGTAATCACAAAAGAAGCGACTTGAAATACTTCTTACAACGAAGAAACAGCCAAGGACGTACTGTCATTATCCCACACTCTAGCTTGGCATTTTCCCCTCCATGTTGAACCTTTGCAGCCTTTTGTATAGATACTGATATGTAATACAACTCAAAAAAATATAGCCCAGCCAGCGTGGCTCAGCGGTTGAGCATTGACCTAAGAACCAGGAGGTCACGGTTAAATTCCCAGTTGGGGCACAGGCCCGGGTTGCAGGCTCAATCCCCAGTGTGGGGCGTGCAAGAGGCAGCAGATCGATGATTCTCTCTCATCATTGATGTTTCTATCTCTCTTCCTCTCCCTTCCTCTCTGAAATCAATAAAATATTTTAAAATATATATATGTAATATACATATATGTCTATATATATAAATGCCTAAACTACCGGCTATATAAAAGCCTAAGCGACTGCTGGCCGGTAGTTATGATAAGCACTGACCACCGGGGCAGACACTCAATGCAGGAAAGGAAACCACAGACATGGAAACATGGAACAGACTGATGAATCCCAGAGTGAAGAGTGAAGAGAGGAAGGGGGGTCGGGGGGCGGGAAGAGATTAACCAAAGATCTTATATGCATACTAGAGGCACTGGTCTGCGCCCTCTCGCAATCCAGGATCCCCCGGGGGGTGTCAGAGAGCCGATTTCGGCCTGATCTCCGCAGGCCACGCTGAGGGACCCCACTCATGCATGAGTCCATGCACCGGGCCTATTGTATATTATATATATCTTATACCACAAGGAAATTAAAAGAGATTGAGCCAGCAATCTAGGTGATGGTGCTATTATTTTAACACCATCCAAATACCTTTGGTTACTGGACACTTAAAAATGTGTTAAGAAGGTAGATCTCATGTGTTTTTTAACACCAAAAAAAACCCTAAAAAAACCTGACTGATAGCTCTGGCTGGGTAGCTCAGTTGGTTAGAACGAGGTCCCATTACGCCAAGATTATGGATTCAATCTCCATTCAGAGTACATACAAGAAGCAACCAATGAATGCATAAATAAGCAGAACAACAAATCGATGTTTCTCTCTCTACCTTGCTCTCTCTCTTTAAAAATTAACTTTAAAATGGCTGATATAAAGACTAAATAAAAATAACTAATTGAAGTAAAAAAGAATATATTTGACTAACAGCATCAAAGAATCTACTGAAGTACTGCACTCAGAACTAAAGAAAGTTCTAAAAACCAGAGACATTTTCCCCCCTTTTAAAAAACAGGGTTTCTCACCGAGACACAGTTTTCAGGCACAGGCTTGGCAAAGAGGAGCTCTAGCACAGCCACCACGAAGTAGGTCACCCCCAGCCGCTGGAGCACGCCGGGGATCCGCACCTTATCCCACGACACTGCAGGAGGCCCAAGTTTGGGAGAGGTTAGTCAGCATCTCTCATCTCACCCCAAGGCATTACTTTCTCCCCGGGGGGAAGACACACCTACACTGCACCTGAGTGCGTCCTCTTTAAGCTCTCGGAGACGGAAATACTACATGTGGCCAGCAGACATGCTCACACGCACAGCAGGAGGCTGGCCCGCTGGGGGCTGGGATGAGAACAGAAGGGTCTGCCTCGGGGTGGGGATGCAGCAGGAATGACCCTTAGCCTTGAAGTGAATCTCCTGGGCCTTTCTCACGAGCCTATGGATTCAACTCACAATCCACCGACGGACTCTCCCTGCCCTACAGGCCCCCGGGCTGTCTCACCAGAAGAGTGGAACCCTATAATGAACCCATAATGCACCCTGCGAGCAGAGGCCCGCCTCTGGAGATCCATGAGTCAACTTTTCTGTGACACCTTCCCTTGTGACCTCTACCTCCTGCTAATGCCTAGTCTAAGTGGTCATTGCCTGGGGGGTTCCTCTGGCTAGTGTCCAGCTATTTGTGTCCACTTGTGCTACTGCCCCAGGAGGACAATGACCAGCACCTTCCTCGATTCTGATAGGACCTACATCCTTCCTTCATTTTTCCTATCTCGCTCACACCCCAAAGACAATGACGAAGGTGTCATGCCTTCCCAGCAACCCAGATGGCACACAGGTGGCAGGTGACAAAGGTGAATTTTTGAACCACCACACAACAGCCTTATTATGAAAGTTACTGAAAGCAAAGTGGCAGGAGGGCAGGGTCTGACAAACAGGGGCCTGGTCTGGGCCCCACTTGGCCCCGCTCTGCACTTCGATCATCTGAAGAAAGCGCTCCCATCTCTCGCACTTTCTTTGGGTTCGGGTGGCCCAGGTCTAGAATCCAATAGGGTAACAATAGTGCCCAAAGTTATACAAGCATCATGTATACTTTTCTAATAACTGTTCTTTTTGTAGGTACCTGTGATGGAGAGATTACACTTCTTTCGAATTATACTGTGTAGTTTCCATATTTCAACCTGCATATATACAAACAGGGGGGGGGAGGCTATACTTACATGGACCAAGGCAATAATTGGGGTTCACAATGACAATTCCTATGCAGATTAACAGGAAACTCCTCCACGCAACTTTCCCCAGCAGTCTGAATTTTGAACATCCCCGCTGCAGTATGGAAGTCATTGATAGAAAAATTGAAGATCCCATAATAAATACAAACCTAAAAAAAAAAAAAATACCCAGCTATTACTAGATGGCCATTTCTAATGTTTTGGTCTATATATACAAAAAAATTGTAACATATCATACTATTTTATAACCTGTTACATAAGAGAAGCTACACATGATTTTTTTTTAAAGTAGCCAATTACTGAAATGACATTGGGTTAATAGCAGAGGAAACAGAAGGCAGCCCTCTAGGCTGACAGGTTTGTGTGCCTTGGAGTCCTGTCCTCGGGGAGATTCTTCAGCACTAAGTGCAATTTCCAAGAACAACTGTCCCATGTAATCATCAGAGAGAAATAAGGATGGAGATGCTGTAATCCAATCAGCTCAGCATTCACTAGCATGCCTCCGGCCCTTGAGAAACAAACCACACACTTCAATCATTTCTAACTCACTCTTGCTCCTGGAAGAAAAATGAAAGCTTTATTTATTTTTTTTCTTTTCTGATTTTGTCTGAGCCACACATCTCTTTTCTTTCCTTTCTTTTACCATACTAAATTACCTCTTTAAAAAAATCAGAATAGCAATTTCTCTATTTGGAGAAGGGTTACAGAGATGAGTTTGCTCTGACTGCACACAGCAAGCCACTTTTCTGTAGGACCCTCACAGAGAATATACGTAAATAATTAGCAGGTCTGTGGGCTTGTAAAAGTTCCTCCTAATCTGGCTAAAAAAAAAAAAAAAAAAAAAAAAAACACAAAAAAACCCCAGCCCCTTTGCCCCAAAAAGCCCTGAGTTTATATTAGTGATGAAACACAAGGGACCAAAGACTTAAACCAACACGCAGGACCACTTCCTAATGATGGAGCTCAAGGTACTACAGCAAAGACATAAGTTCTTCCTTGTATAGGAGGTCAGGGTCCCCCAACAAGGTTAGCAGCCACAGAGGAGTAAAGACAGTGTTTAGTTCTCCATTGTTATTCCAAATTTTACTTTAGAATATCATTGCCCTGTTACAGACTTACCAGAGTTCCCTGATACCAATATACAGCGTTACTTTTAGGAATGATTTTTAGACTTATTTTCAGGATTAGTGGCATTTATCATTTCCTACAAGATTCCAGGACCTTGTACAGTACATTGTGTCCACACTCACACTCGTCTTTTATATGCACACGTCTTAGATGAGCACTACGCATGCGAAGTGTAAGAACTGTCCAGTACCACGACTTTTGGAAGGACCTCGTCACAGCAGAGGCCTGTGAGTGACACAGGCCTGTGGCCCAGAACTCAAGGCTGGTCTCAAGAAAGGCTCCCACATCAGCTGAAAAGGAAAACCCGGAGATGACCTGCGGGAGAGCTGGTGGCAGACGAACTCACCATGGGAACACAAGGTCAGCCACGGTCAGTCCTGCAGGGAAACACCAACACGGAGAGGTAAGGAAAGGGGATCTAGAGTGTGAATACGTCCTAAATTTAAAAGGAAAACACTATGAAGGAGCACACAGGCCCTCCCCGGGGACCCTGCAACCTGTCCCTGGGCCTACAGCCTTGCCTAGGAACATGCCTGGGCCCGGGAGAACCAGACTAGCAGCTGTGGACAAGTCTGTTATCCTTAAGCCGTGCTACTCTAAACCCATTCTTAAACCAACCGCAAGGCCAACGCACAGCCATCGCTCAGCACCACTCAGACCAACTGCAGGTCAATGGCACCCACGGAGGACCAGGCGTCTCCGAAGGTATGTGCATGGCTCTACTGAAAGGCATACCTAGAACATGACAGGGATCATTTACAACTGACTTACTTTTTCTTTTTTTTGTTAATCCTCACCTGAGGATATTTTTCTATTGATTTTTAGAGCAAATGGAAGGGAGAGGGAGAGAGAAACATCAATGTGAGAGAGACACACAGACTGGTTGCCTCTCACATGCACTCCGACCAGGGTGGGGATCGAAACTGCAACCGAGGTACGTGCCTTTGACTGGAATTGAAAGCGGGAGCTTTCAGTCCTCGGGCTGATGCTCTATCCACTGAGCCAAACCGGCCAGGGCTACAACTCAGTTCTTAACAACTGCAAAGCCTCTGAGTCCCACAGCTGAGACCATGGAGTCTCCGTGTTATCACAGTGAGGCATCACGGAGCCAGAGAACACGAAAGACAGAACGACAAAATAACCTAGAGGTCATTCTACGGGGACAGGAGCCTGCTGGGGCCACATCTCTGGCTCCTGGGGGACGCTGGGTGGCTCTCCTGCCCACCGTTCTTTGAAGGGGCCTCACTTAAGCGACACTACCTTTAGGAAATAACGTACCATTCCAACTCGCATGTTTGAAGTACCAGTATTTTCCTCCTCCGTAATTAACGAAGACCATGAGGATGAGTGCTAGCCTGTGAAGCAAGAAGGAGCACACAGTCAGGGCCGGCACATGTGACAAGGAACGGCCGATGGACAGAGACACACTTACAAACACAGGCGCAGTCATGACACCAGAGGGCGCATAGCAAGAGAGGAATGAGTGCTTCTAACCACCACAGTCAGGACCCTCCACCAAGGTCCCTCTGTTGCCAACATTTCTAACAAGATGAAGCCTTAAGAAAAATTCAGATTGACAGTCAACTGTGTAACCTGAAAGCAAAGCCAAACATTCCCAATCTCTCAATGCTGTGCCACTCATTCAGGCGTCTCAGGTTCACAGTCACTATTGCCAGACCTGAAGGTTCAAATCTTAGGTGCTTCTCTCTTCTGGGTCAAAAGACCTTGGGCAAGACTCTCACAGGCACCTCCATGTGCTTCTCTGTAAGAGGGAACCTATCCCACATAGGAAACGCTGGGACTCTTTAAGAAGAATGTTCCTGATAGCACCTAACCAGCGATGGGCAATTTTAGGCCCTTAGTAAATGTTAGTTCCTGTCTACCCATGAACATTTTATCTCCAAAAGTGGCGATGAGAATCAAAAAGAAAAATTAATACAATAACGTTGATTCTGGATATGCTATTGTTTGATGCGAATTCTGCAGAATGCAGGCAACAAAGACTTTTGTATGTCAATGTGATCACTTATGGGGACCCTGGAGCTCAACTGCTAAGGATCAAATCCTGGCTGTCTCAGTCCTTCTGAGTGACCTTGGGCAAGTTACTTAACCCTGTGGCTCAACTTCTTCATCTGTGAAACAGGCATATTAAACATGCATGCCTCATCGGGTTGTAAAGGGAATAAATTAAGACATGTTAGAACAGTCTCAGCCCTTGGTAAGAACGCAAAACTGTTAGCAATTGTTACTATTACCATCATTTTTGTTATTATTCCTGGCTTCACATATACACACCAGGAGCACTCAGAGCTCTGCTGACGCTGGGACAGGATTCTAAGGTTATCACTGGAGAGTGAGAGACCTTGGTGAGTAGAAATGGAAGACCTGATACCTAGATATTTGTTTTCAGGTCTACACTTTTATACTTCATTTTCAGAGTGTGGTCCTGGCGTTCATTCTTCTACCAGAACTATAAAACAACTAGAGGCCCAATGCATGAAATTCACGCAAGAGTAGGACGGCGCAGCCGCGGTGGCTGCCTGGATCCCGCCCTCGCAGCCGCGGCAGCTTCCTCCATCCCGTGGTCGCAGCCCCAGCTTTGGCTTCATCTGGAAGGTCGTCCAGAAGGACACCTGCTATAATTAGCATATTACACTTTTATTATTATAGGTAACAATTTACCATATGATGCTGTGGGTTTGTTATAACAAAGTCCTGATATTCTGGCTGTTTTGCTAGTGGTGGTGAAGGACAGCAGTGAAGGTGGCTAGAGGACAACTCCTTGGGGTGCTGGGGTTTCGTTTCTAAACTACCGTGTCTTCTCATCTGTCAAGTGACTGACCGGGCATGGGGGTGCATGTGGATGTGGGGGCCCCACGTACAGCTACTTGCCCAAATGCAAATGACCTTAACTCAGCAGAATCTACACACCAGTGGCAACTGGCTCTGGTCCTGCCCCACTACTCCTCGCCAGCTCACAGACACTGACGACCAAAGCTTCCCAGTAAGGAGAGGCTGCTGTTTTTCTCGCTTTTTTTTTTTTTTAAATATATTTTATTGATTTTTTTTCAGAGAGGAAGGGAGAGAGAGATAGAGAGTTAGAAACATCGATGGGAGAGAAACATCGATCAGCTGCCTCCTGCACATCTCCTACTGGGGATGTGCCCGCAACCCAGGTACATGCCCTTGACCGGAATCGAACCTGGGACCCTTAAGTCCGCAGGCCTACGCTCTATCCACTGAGCCAAACCGGTTTCGGCTTTTCTCACTTTTTTTTTTTTTTTTTTTTGGTTAATCTTCACCTGAGGACATTTTTCCATTGACTTTTGGAGAGAGTGGAAGAGAGAGGGAGAGACAGAGAAACATCGATGTGAGAGAGACACATCAACTAGTTGCCTCCTGCACACACCCCGACCAGGACCGGGGAATCTGCAACTAAGGTACGTGCCCTTGACTGGAATTGAACCCGGGACCCTTCAGTCCGCAGGTTGACACTCTATCCACTGAGCCAAACCAGCTATGGCTGCTGCTTTTCTTTTATAGCAAGAAATCCTTTCTAGCCTAGAAAGTAAAAGAAATATGAAATTATGCTAAGTGAAATAAGCCAGTCAATGAAAGAAAAACACCACATGATCTCACTCATTTATGGATAATAAAGACCATTATAAACTGATGAACAAAAGTAGATACAGAGGCAGAGCAGCCTCAAACAGACTGTCAAACTATAGCAGGAAGGCCAGGGAGGGTTGGAGGGTGGGAGGGGGGGTAAGAGATCAACCGAAGGACTTGTATGCATGCATATAAGCATAACCAATGGACACAAGACACTGGGGGGTAGGGGAGGCCGGGGGAATGACAAGGAGGGGGAAAAAAAGGAAACATATGTAATACCCTTTGTAATACTTTAAGCAATTAAAAAAAGAAAAAAAACCTAGAAAACAAAAAGAAATATGAAATACTTTTAACATAAAGGTGTGTTTATGTGTAAACATGTAACCTGAGACTACCTGTGCCCACAGTGTTACAAGGGAGCCACGTACCCCCGGAACGTGTCCACGCAGCGGAGACGGGGAGGCACCGCAGACAGACGCCATACTTCCGGGTGGGCATCGTCACCGAACAGGCCTGCCCTGCTTGGAGAGCCCAGCTCCTTCAGAAAAAAGGGGAGACGGACAAGTGATGCATAATGCTGGGGAGTAAATCTCATTTTCCCATTGTTTAGGGAGAAGTGAACCACGTGGGCAGCTAAAGATCGTTGTTCTGAACAGTCCTTCAATTTGCTTTTGTAAGGATCCCATCTGGAGGTTTAGTTTTTCCTTTATTTGGTTTTGTGCCTTTTGCTGAGCTTGCACTGACCATGCTGATACACGACCATGAAGAACTGGTCCATAAGTGCATCTGTGCAAACATACAAGCAAGAATGTCCGCAAGGGGGCATCCATATGTCCATAATGAATTTATCAGCACAGCAATATGCTTGCTCATCTCAGGAGGCCTTGGCATTTACAGAGTCAACACTGGTGTCTCTGGTGTTCAGTGACTCTCTACGTAACTGGACTGATTCAACAGCACGGCCTGCAGAGCGCAACATCGCGAGGCAGCCCAGAGCCCAACCTCAGGGAAGAGGCAGAGGGGACAGTGCCCTTCACAGAGCTGAGAGAAGCTGCTCTTTATTAAGAATACAGGACACATGACCTGGCCTTCCGCAACGTAAATAAGATGAACTAAACCAGATACTACAGATGATTAAAGAGGAAACTGTAAATTCCAAACGTACAAAACCACCCACACCACACATGATGCATTCTAATAACTCACGGAGTTGATGAGGCGATCGGTTTCCCGGGAATTTATTGCTTTAGAAATCCAGTTATTAAAGTCATCCAAACTGTAAACAAATAGAAGGCACAGTTCTTTTGTGTTCTTTGCCAGAATTTCAAAATGACTGGATAGCATATTAATTGATTGAAATGAAAATTACTTTAAGTTCAAATTCCATACAAGTCAAAGAATTACACATTTAAAATTTTTAAAGAAACAAAAGTGCAAATCTAAGTTTATAGCAACTGTATTTTAAATGCTTGACTCTTATAGCATAATTTTCTCATCAACAGAAATAGGAATAGAGTTGTTGTGAGGGTTTATTGAGGTTATTATTCTCTGTGGCTAGAATTCTTATTAATAATACATATCATTAAAATAAGAATAGCAAAAAATTTCAAACAAGCACACTCAATAGAGAAATGACCCTGTTACACAGTATATGACAGCTGTGTAACAGGGTGAGATATAGCTATTAAAAATAACAAGAATGTGGCCTCTGTCTATTCAAAGAAATACAAATCTAAACTATTAAAAACAAAAAGCAAAAACCCATTACACAGACTCAGCTACAACTGAACTAAAATGCATATTTGCACACTGAGAAAGCTTGAAAGTAACTTTGGAGTAATTCAAATAGTTAGTATATTGGGTTCTTATTTTCTAGAAGAGTACTTTTGTTCAAAAAGACATCCACATATGTTAAACTGATTTACATGATTAACAAAAGATAAATATATTAACTGGCTTTTCTTTAAAATGAGAAAAACTCATTTTACATAAACTTTGTACATTTGAATTGTCCAATACATAGGATTTTTTCCTTTTTCTTTCTTTCTCTCTCTCTTTTTTTTTTTTTATTGTGGAAAGTTTCAGGCATATGCAGAAGTAGAGGAACTAGTATAATAAGTCTCACAGACCAACCTCCTAACTGCAACTCGGTCTTACTTCCTCCACACTTCCACACAATACCCCTTTTATTTTAAAGAATCCCAAACATCATATCATTTCATCCATAAACACTTCAGTATATATCTCCAAACAATAAAAACTTTTCAATTTTTAAATATAACTGTAGTACCTTTATTGCATTTTAAAATATTATCAATAATTCCTTAATATTATCAAATGGCCATTTCAATTTCTCAATCTCATAAGTTTTTCCTTACAGTATAATTGTTTAAATCAGTATCCAAGCATGATCTATATAGTCAGTGAATATATTTACGTTGTTGTTGTTAATCCTCATCAGAGGATATTTTTCCATTGATTTTTAGAGAGAGTGGAAGAGAGAGGGAAAGACAGATAGAAACATTTATGTGAGAGAAACGCATCAATTGGTTGCCTCCTGCATGAGCCCTGACCAGGGCCCAGGCCTGGGAGGAGCCTGCAACCAAGGTATGCGCCCTTGACTGGAATCAAACCCGGGAACCTTTGGTCTGCAGGCCGATGCTCTATCCACTGAGCAAACTGGCTAGGGCTGAATATATTTTTAATCTCTTCTCTTGTTTTCTCCACAACTCAACTCCTATTTCTAGTTTACTCAGAACTGATAACATCACTGTTACATGAAAAATATTAAAATAGAGACATCTAAGGAAGGGTGAAAAGGAGAAGTTAAAATATTTTAAAATTGAACTTTTAAAAATTGTTGTACATGCTTGTTCTCCAAGTGAAAAGAGAGAAGCTGTATTCTTATTACTTTTTCTGGTTCAGACGAACCTGAACTTCCCCAGACTTCCATGGGCATGCTGGGGAGTGACAGGGCAAGGACAGGGATCTTGCTTTGCCAATCACTGCATTCTGCCTGCAGGCTGCAAAGGCAGACTCTCACGCAAAGCAGTTTCAATTCCCAGTGTAGTGAGGTGGTACCTCCTCCCTCTGCCAGAGCTTGATATCAGCTACCAATTACTTTAGAAAGTGATGCAATAGATACATTCACATGAAAAGCACCACATGAAGAAAATCCTAACAAACTGGAACAGTATTTGCATCATATCCAAAGATTGACAAGATGATACCTTAATTCAAAGAAATGAAACGCCTCTGCTAGGATCATACTCTGTCCCTAAAAAGCAGGTAGATTCCACACTTGCTTCTGAGCAGCAAGTCATCCTGTTACCCCTACATACAGTCAGGTTTCCCCTACAGGAGTTATTTCTGGGATGCATAAAGGCAGTGGGTCAAAGTGCATAAAAGCCCTAAAGTTGCAGGGCTCCCGGAGTGAGCAACCTTAAAGGCCAGGTTCTCTTCCTTCCAATTTGCACACAGCTCACCAATAAAACCCTGTGGTCCTTCCTGAGACCCTAACAGGCTGAGTGCATGAAAAATCGATCTTACTCCTTTTAAAACATACAGGAACTTTCCTTTGAAAGACGATTTGCCAGGCCTGGATCTACTTTACTTTCTTTTTCTTTTCCAGTCTATTAATTCACTCTCACCAGAATCGCTGTTACTCGACGAAGAATTTCCTCTCAAACTGCTAACCCGACAAAGGGAAGGAGTCCCTGCTGGGGTCCGGAGGTACCACACCTCGTCCTCCATCTCTGCTGCCAGATGCCCAGGCTGGCGGGAGTTGGGAAACTGGATTAGAGGGGTGGCCCCAGGGCTCAGAGCCAGAGGGAAGGAAGGAAAGTCCACTGTGGAAACCACCTCCTACACTCATCGCCACTTCTACTCATCATAAAGCAGGATGTGAGACTCTTTCAGGAAATTATTCCTCAAGCATTTGCTTCTACTTTTTCAGCCATTTGGGAGGACTGAAGGCCAAGACCCAATAGAACGAGGCTATCATTTCACTGAAGTCAGGGATCATCTCTTATGCTACACTGAATCCCTAGTCGGAGGGCTGGAAGGGGCATGGTGGACACAGTAAGCATTCCTTTCATCAAAGAATACTACTGCTTTCCCCAGTGGTGCTTACCTCAACAAGAACCTTAGAAAGCACACAGCAATGATGACCGCCAGACCAACAAGGAAGGCAATACACACAGCTATAAAAATAACAGAAAGCATGTTATCACCAAAAATGTCATCAGAAGAATCAAAGTGGTCATGTTATTACATTTAATCTGTAAATGAAAAAATGCAAAAAAAATAAAAATCACAACAAATGAAGGAAAAGCCGATATTGTTATGCTAGATTTCCTATAAATAACTGAGAACACTTCATAAGGGGAGTGCTAATTTTCATTATGAAAAATACCAAACTACACAAAAATACGGAGAATTGTACAATAAACCCACACACACCCATCACCTAAATTCTAGAATTGTCAAAATACTGTCACTCTTGCTTTATCTATTACCACTCTCCCCTCTCTCTTTTTGGCCTGAAGTGTTTTAAAGCAAATCCCAGACACCCACCACGCCCCTCCACCTCAGTTCTATCTCTAAAGCTACGGTCTCGTAAAAGATGCATCAGCATCATGCAGCTTCTGACATGATCCACTGAGAAGGGCACATGACTTCCACAATAATCTACCGAAAATACACAACCTCACCCTGAGAGAACAGCAAATAAACCCAATTAACAAACTGGCCAGTCCGCTTCAAAAGTGTCAAGGTCATGAAAGACAAAGAACTGTCCTAGATTACAGGAGGAGCCTCACATTCAAATGCACTGTGGGATCCTGGATTGGATCCTGGACCAGACAAAAAAAAAATTAGAAGGAACAACAGGAGAAAAAGGAAAAGTATGTGATGAGAAGGCAGCACTGTACCAACGTTAAGTTCCTGGCTTCAATAATCGTACATGGGATCTTTGTACTATGATGATATACTTTAGGGCAGTGGTTCTCAACCTGTGGGTCGCGACCCCTTTGGCGGTCGAACGACCCTTTCACAGGGGTCGCCTAAGACCATCCTGCATATCAGATATTTACATTACGATTCATAACAGTAGCAACATTACAGTTATGAAGTAGCAACGAAAATAATTTTATGGTTGGGTCACAACATGAGGAACTATATTTAAAGGGCCAGAAGGTTGAGAACCACTGCTTTAGGGGTTTAGGAAAAACTGGGTACAAGGTATATGGGAACTCTTTTTTGCACTGTTTCTAGAAGTCTAAAACTATTTCAGACTTAAAAGTTGCTTAAAAATGGACCTTTTGTGATATAACCACAGTGTCATGCAAAATTAGCGGTAATTCCCCTGTTTTTTGTAGCTAGTGGGTTCAAATCTGGATCTAAACAAGGTTCACATCTTGCATTGGCTTGTGTTGTCTCTTAAGTCTCATTTCATCATAAGCAGCCATTGACTTGGTTCAAACACCAGGTCAGCTGTCATCTGTGAGTATGTCTCATGTCCCAGGTCTTCTACCCTCCAAATGTTCTGTACATGGGAAAGCAGCTGTAAAGGCTTGACTAAAAAGGTCACCGTCTTGGGGAAGAATGCTTCACAGGTGGTATTTTTCCCACTGTACTCTGAACACCTGAGACTGACCCTGTGCCGACGCTGTGTTCAGCCTGTGGAAGCCTGAGCCCTCCCTGGTTAAGTTCCCGTTTCATTGGATGGTATCACCCACTCATGATTTTTTGCCTAAAGCAATTATTTCATTAGGGATTGCGAAATATTCTGCTATCCTGCCCTATAGTAACTGGAACTCTTCTCTAAAGAATTTAACCTCATGATCTAGGACTATGTAATTATCCTAAAATATAGCTGAAACAGGAAAAACAGGATACAGGCTTCAATCCTTCCTTTCAACTGACAATTTTAAGTCACATTAGTTACCTTCAGGTGCCCTGTAACCTGGTTTTGTTTTAGTTTGGGGAGAGGGGCCTTGCTCTTTTGAGTTTCACAATGAACTCATTGGGTTTTGTATATTCAATGTGTTTCCATTGATTACATTCATTATTCTTTTTAGTACTTAAATTGTCCCACATTGGCCCTTTCTTCTTTTTTTTAAAATATATTTTATTGATTTTTTTACAGAGAGGAAGGGAGAGGGATAGAGAGTTAGAAACATCGATCAGCTGCCTCCTACACACTCCCCACAGGGAATGTGCCCGCAACCAAGGTACATGCCCTTGACCGGAATCGAACCTGGGACCCTTGAGTCCGCAGGCGGACACTCTATCCACTGAGCCAAACCGGTCAGGGCCACATTGGCCCTTTCATACCGGCTCTTACATCCTTTGACATGGCCCACAGGCTTCAATGGCTGCCCTGTGAACAGCACGCACTAATGCCCTAGGACTTACTGTATTATCTAGTTCTAGCAGAAGGCTCAGAGTAACATATTCTTCAGTGGAGTTATTACAGCATGAATGGCCCCTTCCTAACCCAAGGGGACCTCTGGACTCCCAACGTAAGACACACACAAACAAGGAAAGATACTTGACAGTCGATTGCTCTATTTCTAGTTTCTTTCCAGTGCATTAACTTTTTTGTCTTTTTTTAAAAATATATTTTATTGATTTTTTACAGACAGAGAGTTAGAAACATCAATGAGAGAGAAACATCGATCAGCTGTCTCCTGCACACCCCCCACCAGGGATGTGCCCACAATCTAGGTATATGCCCTTGACTGGAATCGAACCTGGGACCCTTCAGTCCACAAGCCGACGCTCTATCCACTGAGCCAAACTGATCAGGGCAAACTTTTTTGTCTTATTTATGCTTCATAATTAAACTATGAGACTATGGTGATATACCATATAATTTTTTTATATGTCACATAATCTTCTTGGTACTTTAAATACCAATGACACAATAAGTACATTTTAAATATACCATAACTATGAGACAGATAACCTATAATCCAGGTTTTAAATTGCAAAGTATTGCGAACAGTACTCAAAAACTAAAATGCTTGAAAATGCAAAGTTTAAAAAGTCAACAAAGAGTGTATACATACGAAGGTTACTGTCGACTGGATTCTTATTAACGACTAGGTCACAAGCAGTTTCGTTGACTCCATTATGGATATGCTTGACCAAGAGAGAATAGTTTCCAAATTCACCAAATTTGTACTTCAGCCTATAAAGATTAGGTAAAATTAAGAAAAATGGTTAGATCAGGGGAAAAAGAGCTGGATTTTGGTGAAGTAATGAAAGCAGAGTGACAGGCATCCCTGGGTGCAGACCAGGAAAGATAAAGGAAAATATTTTGAAGGAAGAAAAAGCTAAAAACCAAATAAGAAGAAAAGCAGGGAGAAAACAGACTGCAGTAGGTCACAGCAAAGCAGGTACAAACCTACAGACTTCCTTCTCTTCCAGTGTGTCATTGAGTTGCAGGATGGAGGTGTGCTGGGTGCTCACAGCTACAGGTGCCATGCTGGGCTTGCCAGGTTCTCCACTCCCAGAAACATTCCCCAAAAGCTGGGGCAAGCACTACAAAATAAAAGCATGAGTGCAGTCGGAGGTGCTGGGAAGTCTGCTGGTTTTGAGGACATGAACATCCAACTGAAGATCTTGAGATGACTTTCTTTCATACTTACGAAAATTTTTTTTAAATTTCAATAATTTAGATAAAATTTGCCTATGTAAGTATGTATTGTTATGGAATTATACAACCTTTATTCACAGGTAGATTTTTCACATAATTAACAAATACAAAGCATATATTACATCTTGCATTCTACTGTTTTGATTATTATTTAACAATAAATTTCCATGATTCTACACAATTTGCATATGTATAACTTTTAATGATTGTATTATATGTCATCAAACATTACAATTTTGTGTTTTTAGGCTGCTTTCAAAGCTTATTTTATCTTTTTATATGTAATTTATATGAATTATATTGTAAAAATAAATATATAATTTAAGTATATTATATATATTTATAATTTATATAAGCTATTCTGTTTTAAAAGATCTATACATGCTGCTCTTATTCATTTAAATTCTTTCCCTAAAATAAACCTCAAAAAATAAAATTACTGGATAAAAAATAATCATTTTAATGGTTTTTGTTACATGTGCCAAATAGCACTCTAGAAAAATTACAATATATTTATTTCTCACTAGCCTTCCCAGGATTTAAAAATCATTCTTCTTTTTGTTCATGTACTAGATATTTATGATATCACAACATTAAGATTGCATTTTTAAATTATCAGATTAAATAATTCAATATTCTTTTGCAATTTTGTTTCCTATGGTGTAAGCTATCTTTTTAACACCAAATTCCCTTGAACATAATAGTAGAAATATCATCCTCATATACTATAATATTAAACTTTTAACTATCAACTATTTCCCCACTCTAAGGCTTTCCTTTTCATCGTGTTATATCCTCGTTTTTATTTTATTTTTTTAATATATACTTTATTGATTTTTTTACAGAGAGGAAGGGAGAGAGATAGAGAGTTAGAAACATTGATGAGAGAGAGACATCGATCAGCTGCCTCCTGCACACTCCCCACCGGGGATGTGCCCACCATTAAGGTACATGCCCTTGACCGGAATCGAACCTGGGACCCTTGAGTCCGCAGCCCGACGCTCTATCCACTGAGCCAAACCAGTTAGGGCTATATCCTCGTTTTTAATTACAAGTGTTTAAAGTTTATTCAGTCGTGTTAATCTGTCTTGTCATTTCTTCTATTGCGTCATTAGTTTAAAAATGTACTCTGCCTTTTTTAGTATTTTTTAAGTTGTGGAGGTTTTATAAAACTTGAACCCACTTGGGACATCTGATAGATAGTATACAATAATTCTAAATGCCTTTCCCCAGGGTTTTAGTTGTAATATGTTAAATTAGCTTTTGCTTCTTACATTTACTTTGATCCTGGTCTTGACTTCTGAGATATATATATATATATATATACACACACACATACTAGGGGCCCGGTGCATGAAATTCGTGCACTGGGTGTGTGGGGGGGGGGGGAGTGTCCCTCAGCCCAGTCTGCCCCCTCTCACATACTGGGAGCCCTCAGGCATTGACCCCCATCACCCTCCAATCGCAGGATCGGCCCCTTGCCCAGGCCTGACGCCTCTGTCAGAGGCGTCAGGCCTGGGCAGGGGACCCTCATTTCCCCCCATCACTGGTTCTGCCCCCAGCCCAGGCCTGATGCCTCTGGCCCAGGCGTCAGGCCTGGGCAGGGGACCCCCAGACCCCTCCGATTGCTGGCTCTGCCCCTTGCCCAGGCCTGATGCCTCGGCCAGAGGCGTAGACCCCCATCACCCTCCGATCGCCTGATCGGCCCCCTTGCCCCGGCCTGACGCCTCCGCCAGAGGTGTCAGGCTTGGACACGGGACCCCATCTCCCCCCGATCACTGGCTCTGGCCCCCGCCCAGGCCTGAGGCCTCTGGCCCAGGAATCATGCCTGGGCAGGGGACCCCCATCTCCCTCTGATCGCTTGCTCCACCCCCCGCCCAAGCCTGACGCCTCTGACCCAGGCTTCAGGCCTGGGCAAGGGGACCATCATATCCCCCCAATCCCCAGCTCCGCCCCCCACCCAGGCCTGATGCCTCGGCCAGAGGAGTTGACCCTCATCACCCTCCGATCACCAATCACCGGATCGGCCCCTTGACCAGGCCTGAGGCCTCCGGCAGAGGTGTCAGGCCTGGGCAGGGGACCCCCAGCTCCCCGCGGTTGCAGGCTCCGCCCCTGCCCAGGCCTAACGCCTCTGGCTGAGGCGTCCGGCCCGGGCAGCGGGGACCCGCAGCTGCAGCGGCCCCGCGATCGTGGGCTCCACTTTAGGCCCAGGCAAGGGACCCCTAGCTCCCGGGACTGCCAGCTTCAACTGTGTCCAGCTCCCATCGCTGGCTCCACCCCTACTTCCTGCTATCACTGGCCAGGGCGGCAAAGGTGCCTGATTCTCCGATCATGGCTGGGGGGCAGGGCAAAGGGGGCCCCAGGGCCGCCTTTGCCCTGCCCCCCAGCTCTTAGCTCCCCCCTGGGTTTCTGATCACTGTCAGTGGCAGGGGGCTTCTTCCTGCTTTCCCTTTCGCCTCCCTGCATTGTGCCTACATATGCAAATTAGCCGCCATCTTGTTGGCAGTTAACTGCCAATCTTAGTTGGCAGTTAATTTGCATATAGCCCTGATTAGCCAATGAAAAGGGTATCATCGTACGCCAATTACCATTTTTCTCTTTTATTAGATAGGATCTACACACACACACACACACACACACACACACACACACACACACACACATATATATATATATATATATATATATATATTGTTTTTATTGATTTCAGAGAGGAAGGGAGAGAGATAGAGACATCAATGATGAGAGAATTATTGATCAGCTGCCTTCTGCATGTCCCCCACTGGGGATTGAACCCACAATTTGGGCATGTGCCCTGACTGGGAAGCGAATTGTGGCCTCCTGGTTCATAGGTCAATGCCCAACCACTGAGCAACACCACCTGGGCTTCCCTTCTTTTTTGGCTACCTAGCCAGTGTAGGTCACAATAGATTTGACCTGGTCTTCATGGTGCCCATTCTCCTTTTGGACTGTTCTTTGATTCTCTTGCTCACTCTTTCATATAAATTTTGGAATTATTTATGCAGATTCTATAAAGTATCCATTTATATATTAATAACAATTGTGTTAAATGTATGAATTTGGAAAGTGCTGCCACTTTCCCTATGTTTAGTCTTCATATCAGAGTGCATTGGCTGTTGTTCCATTTAACCTCTATTTTCTTCCATTA
This sequence comes from Myotis daubentonii, assembly GCF_963259705.1. Taxonomy (NCBI): domain Eukaryota; kingdom Metazoa; phylum Chordata; class Mammalia; order Chiroptera; family Vespertilionidae; genus Myotis; species Myotis daubentonii. The sequence goes on from NC_081841.1 coordinate 195,243,369, forward strand.
AAATCTCACCATTTTCTTTTCATATGAGCTCTAAAGATTCCTCAAGGATACAAATGTCAACATAAACAAACCTTTAAATATGCTAACTTATGCCCTAACTGGGTTAGCTCAGCAGATAGAGCGTCAGCCTGTGGACTGAAGGGTCCCAGGTTCGATTCCAGCCAAAATCACATGCCCAGGTTGTGGGCTCGGTCCCCAGTAGGAGGTGCACAGGAGGCAGCCAATCAATGATTCTCTCTCATCACTGATGTTTCTATCTCTCTCTCCCTATGCTAACTTATTCTGCATGATAGAATTTCATTTAAGACTTTTAAACCCGTATTATTTAAAAAGTTTGGCCTGCATTTCTTGTCATCTCTTTGCCGAGTTTTAAGATGAACATCCTAACTATACGGCAGAATAAATCAGATACCAAGCCATCATTTTTTGGGGGGTGGTATATGTAGGTTAATTTATATAGATTGAGAATTACTTATTATTTGAAAATGTAGAAAAAGTTACCTATTTTTAGGTAGAGAAATTTGTTATAATTTCCCAGATTTCTTAATCAGCTGATCTATTAATTTTTTCAATTTCTTGAATTAATCTTGATATTTTTTTGAAGGAAATCAAGTTTTGAATTTCAAATTTATCAGCCTGTAATGCTTCACTGGACCATAATTATTTTAATTACAGTGGTTATATATACCCAGCTAAAATAAATTCTTTATCATCATGAGCCTCTCCACTGTCCTCACCACCCTGTCCCTGGAAGAATACCCAGGTGCCTCACTTCCTTCTCTGGTTATGCATTAGGCAAAGGACTAAAATAAAACATGCTCCATCAATTCTGCTCATCACTGAGAAATGGGTTTTTTAAAAATATAGGTAGTGGCTCTAACCGGTTTGGCTCAGTGGATGGAGCGTCGGCCTGCAGACTGAAGGGTCCCAGGTTCGATTCCGGTCAAGGGCATGTACCTTGGTTGCGGGCATATCTCCAGTAGGGGGTGTGCAGGAGGCAGCTGATCGATGTTTCTCATCAATGTTTCTAACGCTCTATCCCTCTCCCTTCCTCTCTGTAAAAAATCAATAAAATATATTTAAAATATATATATATATAGGTAGTGGAAAAGATAAACAAATGTTGCTCATTGCTAGGCATTCTCCCTGATTATATTTCCTCTGATTATACAGACTGTTTGTTTCTTTACCTGTAAAACTGAAGTTAACATGTGAAGGGCTACAGGTATGAGCATCAAGGATATATCAAATTATCCCCAAAGTAAACAAGAGTGTGAGCATGAACACTCTACCTACATGATAACAGCGTTCAGAATTCCAGTAGACAGTCAAGTTTGTCCCATGTAGTTCATTATGGATGAGCAGCAAAGCCTGGTCCATCTTCAGCTCTACATGCCTTTTTTTGTCTAAGCCTGGTAAGAATTAGAAAAAAAAATTTTTTTAAATCAAAGAAAAACAAAGCACCTGAAAATGTGTTTGACACAAAGTACACCTGTGTGAACGGTGGCTTCACAGGAGTGCTGTTCAAATGCCTGCATTCTAGGGTCTCTGATCCCATACTTTGTGTATACACAGACATGCATGCGTGTACACACCCCCACAGATCCCCTTTGCACAAGTGCCTCCACTACACAGGAGGCCTCAGTCAACACCATTCACACCCAGTGTGTAAAAGAACTGTGTAAGGACCTCACATTCGTCAAGTGCTAAGATGTGACAGGCACCGAATTCAGAAGTTTCCACATATCTTCTATTTTTATAAGACAATCTCATGAGCTAGGTATTTTCTCCATTTTACAGGTGAAGAAATTATGGCTCATAAGGATTATATAACTGCCCACTGGCAGAGTTCTTCTGTGAAATGTTTTGAACTGCCCAATTTGTGTGATTCCAAAGTCCAAACTTTCCTGGCCACACTAATCAGCTCTGAGTGCAGTATGGGCAGCATGAGACCTGCAGAATCCCAGACCTACAGTCAGGATGAGCAGGGCAGCAGGGTTCGTGTGGGTTTTGCACACCCTTTAATTGAAGTCTGAGGAGCCCTGCTTTATATCTCTTTGGTTTGGAATTCTGAATCTCCTTCTAGCTTTCACAGCAGATTTGGGGCGGGTAAGGAGAGGATAAGTCTCAGTCTGAAAGGCAGAAAGGCCCAACTGCTCAGTGTTCCCTGGGCTTAACACTCCCCACTTTCTTTTCTTTTTTTTAAATACATTTTATTGATTTTTATTACAGAGAGGAAGGGAGAAGGATAGAGAGTTAGAAACATCGATGAGAGAGAAACATACATCAGCTGCCTCCTGCACACCCCCTACTGGGGATGTGCCCGCAACCAAGGTACATGCCCTTGACCGGAATTGAACCTGGGACTCTTCAGTCCGCAGGCCGATGCTCTATCCACTGAGCCAAACCGGTTAGGGCAACACTCCCCACTTTCTTAGCTGCTCTTAGGAGTCCACCAAGACATGCACAATCTGGATTTAAGTTTGCCAAATTTGGGGGAAAACGAAGTGAACTAATACTAGCTAAAGCTAAAGCAAACATTTCACTGAGACCAACTGGACCATTTATATCTATTACTAGAGGCCGGGTACATGAAATCGTGCACCAGTGGGGTCTGGCTGGCCCCATGGGGCCTGATCAGGGTGGGTAGTGGGGGTGTGGGAGCTTGGGGGGACCGATTGGGGTCCTAATCGGGTTGGCTACTGCAGTGCACATCATAGCAATGGGTCATTCCAGTTGTTCTGGTTGTTCTGTGGTTCCGGTAGCTTGGCTTTTATATATTTAGACTAGAGGCCCGGTGCACAAAAATTTGTGCACTCGGGGGGGAGGGGGGGTCCCTCAGCCCGGCCTGTGCCCTCTCGCAATCTGGGACCCCTCGGGAGATAACGACCTGCTGGCTTAGGCCTGCTCCCGGGTGGCAGAGGGCAGGCCCAATCCCTAGGTGCAGCCCCTGGTCGGGCTCAGAGCAGGGCCGATTGGGGAGTTGGGGCGCCGCCCCGTCATGCACAGAGCAGGGCAGATTGGGAGGTTGTGATGCCACCCTTAGTCACGCTCAGGGTAGGGCCGATTGGGGGGTTGGGGCACCACCCCGTCACACTCAAGGCAGGGTCGATGGGGAGGTTGCGGCGCCACCCCCTGTCACGCACAGAGCAGGGCCAATCAGGGGGTTGGGGCGCTGCCCCCGTCACACACAGAGCAGGGCCAATCAGGGGGTTGGGGCCCCGCCCCCTGTCACACACAGAGCCGCAGGGTGATCAGGGGGTTTGGGCGCTGCCCCCGTCACGCTGATCCCGGTGCTGGGAGGCATATTACCCTTTTACTATATAGGGTAGAGGCCTGGTGCATGGGTGGGGCTGGCTGGTTTGCCCTGAAGGGTGTCCTGGATCAGGGTGGGGGTCCCCACTGGGGTGCCTGGCCAGTCTGGGTGAGGGGCTGAGGGCTGTTTTCAGGCTGGGAGTGACTGAAGTTCCCAACTGCTCCTTTTTTCCTTTTTTTTTTTTTTATTCTGGGCCAGCTTTAGCTTGAGGCTTGGCTCCAGCTCTTAGGCCTCCACGGCTGAAAGTAGGTTTCTGGCCTTTGCTTACAATGTTGCAAATCTGCTGGCTGAAGTCCAGCGGTATTTGTTACAATGTTTCTTAAACTGCCCGCTCAGAGGCCTGCAGTGTAGGTGGGGAACGTTGGTTTCCTCTGTCACTTAAGCAAGCCTCATGTTAGTTTCAAGCTGCCTGGCTGCCGGCCGCCATCTTGGCTGACAGTTAATTTGCATATCTCGCTGATTAGCCAATGAAAAGGGTAGCGGTCGTACGCCAATTACCATGTTTCTCTTTTATTAGTGTAGATATTACATAAAGAAGAAATGAATTGACCCTCTAGCTTTTATGCAGAGGGAAAACACAGGAAACTATTTAGTCACACAACTAGAAAGGTAATAATCTAGCCTCTTTATTTAGTAATATGAAAGCTTCCGTCAAGGCTTAAAAAATAACAATAAGTACAAAAGCCCTGGCCCCACTCCAGACCAATTAAATCAGAATTTGTACCCCAACCAGCAAGGTTTTTAAATGTTCCTCCCCAAATAACAAAACTCCCCAAGTAATTCTAATATGCAGCCAAGGTGGAAAACAATAATCAGAGAGACTATGAGTGCAAAGCCAGGGGATTTTGACATCTTTGTACTTTTTGAATCATTTGAAAATATTTTTTTAAAATCAATGAGTCCGTATCACTCAAACACACAAAGTGTGCAATTCCTAAGTTATCCAATGACACTGAAATTGAACCTGACGCTCAGTTTAAAGAAAAGCTGCCAACTCCTGACATAGCTGGCTTTAGAAATATCAGGGTAACACTCAAGAAGCATTATCTGCAAAAGAGTAACTCCAGCTAGCTGGTGTGGCCGAGTGGTTTGAGTGTTGTCCCATGCACCAAAAAGTCACTGGTTTGATTACCTGTAGGGCATATACCCAGGGTGCGGGCTCAATCCCCAATAGGGGTCGTGCAGGAGGCAGCTGATAGATGTTTCTCTTCCTCTCCCTTCCTTTCTAAAATCAATAAAAACATATTTTTAAAAATAGAGCGGAGAACCAAGATGACGGCATAGGTTAACGCCGGAGTTTGCTGCTTTGAACAACTACTTCAAAAGTGAAACCAAAAAACGGAAGGGACATCACCCAGAACCACAGGAACGCTGGCTGAGTGGAAGTCCTACAACTAGGAGGAAAGAGAAATGCATACGGACACTCAGAGGAGGCGCAGTGCTGAAGTCAAATTCTGAGGTGCGGAGTGCGCGGAGCGGGCTGGCGGTGGAGGGCGCGGTTGTTGTTTTCAATCGGGAGGGAGTCGCAGACTCTGAGCTCCTGATCCCGGCGAGTCTCTAGGGACCCAGACTCAAACAGGAGAAGCGGGACTGTCTGGCTTCGGTCAGAGCGAGGGCAGCTTTCTCTCCGAGCTTTGCAGGGGGTGCTGGGACTCAGAGAGGCAGAGCTCCTTGGGACAGGACTGAGAGCCGCCATAACTGCTCTCTCCGGCCCACCCTGTTGATCCTGTGCGACCCGCCCCGCCCAAGCCCTGCACAGAGGCATTTGCCGGATAGCCTCAGGCAAAGGCTAGATTAGCACCTCCCCAGAGGACAGAAGTTCTCTCACTGCTGACACAGCTGATTCTCATAGCCACTTGGCCTGGAGGTCAAACCCTCCCTGGAATTAGCTACAACAATCAAGATTTATCTATAAGACTGCGAACAAAGACCACTAGGGGGTGCACCAAGGAAGCATAACAAAATGCGGAGACAAAGAAACAGGACAAAATTGTCAATGGAAGAAATAGAGTTCAGAACCACACTTTTAAGGTCTCTCAAGAACTGTTTAGAAGCTGCCGATAAACTTAATGAGATCTATACGAAAACTAATAAGACCCTCGATCTTATATTGGGGAACCAACTAGAAAGTAAGCACACACGGACTGAAATAACGAATATTATACAGACGCCCGACAGCAGACCAGAGGAGCGCAAGAATCAAGTCAATGATTTGAAATGCGAGGAAGCAAAAAACATCCAACCGGAAAAGCAAAATGAAAAAAGAATCAAAAAATGCGAGGATAGTGTAAAGAGCCTCTGGGACAGCTTCAAGCGTACCAACATCAGAATTATAGGGGTGCCAGAAGATGAGAGAGAGCAAGATATTGAAAACCTATTTGAAGAAATAATGACAGAAAACTTCCCCCACCTGGTGAAAGAAATGGACCTACAGGTCCAAGAAGCGCGGAGAACCCCAAACAAAAGGAATCCAAAGAGGACCACACCAAGACACATCATAATTAAAATGCCAAGAGCAAAAGATAAAGAGAGAATCTTAAAAACAGCAAGAGAAAGTAACTCAGTTACCTACAAGGGCATACCCATACGACTGTCAGCTGATTTCTCAACAGAAACTTTGCAGGTCAGAAGGGAGTGGCAAGAAATATTCAAAGTGATGAATACCAAGAACCTACAACCAAGATTACTTTATCCAGCAAAGCTATCATTCAGAATTGAAGGTCAGATAAAGAGCTTCACAGATAAGGAAAAGCTAAAGGAGTTCATCACCACCAAACCAGGATTATATGAAATGCTGAAAGGTATCCTTTAAGAAGAGGAACAGGAAGAAAAAGGTAAAGATACAAATTATGAACAACAAATATGCATCTATCAACAAGTGAATCTAAGAATCAAGTGAATAAATAATCTGATGAACAGAATGAACTGTTGATTATAATAGAATCAGGGACATAGAAAGGGAATGGACTGACTATTCTTGGGGGGGAAAGGGGTGTGGGAGATGTGGGAAGAGACTGGACAAAAATCGTGCACCTATGGATGAGGACAGTGGGTGGGGAGTGAGGGCGGAGGGTGGGGCAGGAACTGGGAGGAGGGGAGTTATGGGAGGGGAAAAAAAAGGAACAAATGTAATAATCTGAACAATAAAGATTTAATTAAAAAAAAAAATAGAGCAACTCCCTCCTCTTCTTCCTGTCTACAATGTATAGGTGAGGAAATAAACCAAATAAAGTCACAGTTCAGTAGTCCTAAGGTAATGGTAATTTGGGTATCTGACTTTTTAAAAATATATTTTATTGATTTTTTACAGAGAGGAAGGGAGAGGGATAGAGTTAGAAACATCGATCAGCTGCCTCCTGCACACCCCCTACTGGGGATGTGCCCACAACCAAGGTACATGCCCTTGACCAGAATCGAACCTGGGACCCTTCAGTCCGCAGGCCAACACTCTATCCACTGAGCCAAACCAGTCAGGGCTGTATCTGACTTTTATTCCACTTCCAAATATTTAACTTCTGGTTCTATCTCTCTGCTCGGGAGTATCTTTGCTGGGCATATTTTAAAGGACCTACTTTTTTTTTTTCCATTTTGAAGTTAACTTGAATCCTCAAATCATATGAAGATGGAGTTTTTTTTTTGGTTGTTTTTTTTTAAATATATTTTATTGATTTTTTACAGAGAGGAAGGGAGAGAGATAGAGAGTCAGAAACATCGATGAGAGAGAAACATCAATCAGCTGCCTCCTGCACATCTCCTACTGGGGATGTGCCTGCAACCAACGTACATGCCCTTGACCGGAATCGAACCTGGGACCTTTCAGTCCGCAGGCCGACGCTCCATCCACTGAGCCAAACCAGTTTTGGCGAAGATGGAGTTTTTAGTAGGAAGTTGTCCAGCCCAAACCTGGGCTCCAGGTGGCAGGGAAGTTCTGGCTGTCCTCTCAACACAGCTTGGTGAAGGTTGTGGGGTGGATCACTTAAGAATACTATGTTCTTACCCCAGCCAGTTTGCACAATGGTTAGAGCAACAGCCCAGGGACTAAAGGGTCACAAGCTCGATTCTGGCCAAGGGCATGTACCTCAGGCTGATCCCTAGCCTCTTTCTGGGCACTTGCGGGAAGCAACCAATCCATGAGTCTCTCTCACATCAATGTTTCTCTCACTGGCTGCATCTTTCCCCCTCCTTTCCACTCTAACAATCAATGGAAAAAAACACCCTAGGTGAGGATTAACAACAACAACAAAAAGAATACTACTGTTCTTCTTCACTATATACAATTACTATTGGCAAACTACCTCCCCTCCCCAAAATAATTATCATTATGAATCGCTGCTAAAATACAAAGCAAGAGCATTGCTGGGCTCAGTCCCTGGCAACCTCTTGGTCTGTTTCCTCAATTATAAAAGAAGGGGGAGAGGACCAGATTGAGTCCAGGGGTGGGCGAGGCAGCATACAAAACACAACCAGCTAAAATGCTTCCTCAAAATTTATTCTGTCGTCGCCCTACAAGATTTTGACTGGGGAGGAGAGGCAGTCTGAACTTCACCCTGACACCCCAACCCCCGTGTTCTGATTCAGAAACGGATGGAGAGGGATGGCTGTACTTGGCTGATCCCGCAATCCCCGACCAAAGCACCATCTGGAGAGGGTCTTGGGGCCTCGTTCCAGGGGGCTGGAGAAGGGCCCTGGGATTTGTATTTTCATCATTTCCCGGGGCGAGTCCAGGCTTTGGGGAAACAGTATATAAGCTGAGGGCCTCTCCTCCCGGCCGTACATTAGAACCACCTCACTTCCCTGGCAAAACAAACAAACAAAAAACACATTAAAAAAAAAACCCATCAGACCCCTCGAGGCTGCACACCTCGCTCTGAGACACCCCACAGACCGCAGGGTGCGATAAACCACAGCCTCGACTCTGCCTCCGTCACCTCCCAGGCAAACGTCTCCGGAGGGAGGCTGGGGGGAGTTTGCTTGGGACCGGACTTGGAGTTTTAACCAACTTCTGCGATCACCGCCCTCCCCACGTTGCCTCCTGCTGAGCGTCACTGCACGCTCGCCGGCCGCTGGCCGCTCGCTCCCGAGTGTCATCCCAGCGCCGGGCCGGGCCCTTCGGGGTGCAGCTCGGGACCGGGGCTGACCGGCTGGCGCGGGCGTCCCGCCACTCCGGCCGCGGGGCAGGCGTGGCCCCGGCTCCCGCTCCCCGCCCCGCCGCGGGGCACCGGCCAGGTCCTGTCCTCTGGGAAGGGACTTCCCTTCAGCGGAAGGGCCGCCGCACACTGGCCCGGCAGAGCGATGCGCACCGGGTGCACGGCTCTCGGCCGGCCGCCTCTCCTCCGGCTCTGCACCAGGAGGACCCAAGGCGCGCACACAAGTCGCCTGGAGACGCTGGGGGCCCGCAGCCCCGGGCGGGCGGACGGGCGCGGCTCCCGGCGAGGTGGCACCCCGCTCCCGTCCCGCTCTCCCCGGCTCTCGCCCGGGGTGGGTGCCGTTAGGCTGTGCCCCCACCCCACTGCACGATGCTGACCCGGGGGGTGCCCGCGACAGCGGCCACCGTGCTACCGCCCGCCTCCCGGTGCTGGCACGTTCACCCCGCGTCGTAGAAACAAACATTCTAGTGCCGGAGGCTCGCTCTTCTGAGCGCTCGCGCGCCCGAGCCGAGAGGGGGCGTCGCGTCGCGCAAACGGAGGGGACAATCGCGCGCCCCGCAGTCCCGGCGGCGGGAGGGGCGCGGGGGCCGCCGAGCCGCGCGGGCCGGAGCCTCCACGCACTCACCTCGCGTGCCGCGCTCCAGGGCGTCGCCGGAGGCCAGCAGCGCGGCGCTCAGCGCGGACGCGGCCAGCAGCAGCGCGGCCAGCACCCGGCCCGCGGCCCGCGCCCAGCTCATGCCGCCCGCCGCCGCCGCTGGCCGCCGCTCCCGCACGGGCGCCGCCTCGGCCGCCGCCCCGCCGTCGCCGCAGCGCTCCCGAGCTCTGCGCTTCTTGGGGGCGCGCGGCCGCGCGCTCGTCATCGCCTCCCTCCCGAACGCCGTCAACGCCGGCCGAGTCACCCGCGGGGGCGGGGCGTTCAGGGCGGGGGCGGGAACCGGGGGCGGGGCGTGCAGGGGCGGGGGCGGGGCGTGCGGGAGCCGGGGGCGGGGCCACGCTGGGCCCGCGCTCTGGGAAGCTTACTCTGTAAAGGACCTCAGCAAAGGACCAGGATTGTCTCCAGGTTGCGCACTGCTTTTTTAAAAAATATATTTTATTAATTTTTTTTACAGAGAGGAAGGGAGAGGGATAGAGAGTTAGAAACATCGATGAGAGAGAAACATCGATCAGCTGCCTCCTGCACACCCCTTACTGGGGATGTGCCCACATCCAAGGTACATGCCCTTGACCGGAATCAAACCTGGGACCCTTGAGTCCGCAGGCCGTCGCTCTATCCACTGAGCCAAACCGTTTAGGGCGGCGCACTGCTTTTTGTTCCCGGAGAAACATCCAGAAGAGAGGCCTCCTGCAGGCCACAAGCCACTATGCCCTTCTCTGATCACCCTCCTGAGAGACATTCTGTTAAATTCCTGCGTCTGGTTCTTCAATACACAAATGGGTGTTGGTGTCTTCTGTCCACTGTTCTGGAAATGGCATGGTAAGTCAGGCCGGCGGAGCCCCAGGCCCCAGGCATTCACTATCCAGAGAGAGATGGGACTTAAAAGGCCATCTTGTACCACCCCTTTGAAGAGCTCTTTGGCAATCTCTGATAAAGTTCAAGGCGAGCAGACACCAGGCCCCCGCAGCTGCACTCGCAGCCATACGACTGGAGAAACTACCATACCCTATAATGCACATGTAATAAAAGTGTAATGACACATAATGGAAAGATAAACGCTAAACTTACAGCTAACATGACACTTAAAAAACTAAATGTTTCCCCCTTCCATCAGGAACAAGGCAAGGATAATCGCACACATCATTTCTACTCAGCATTGCCCTGGGGTCCTGCTCAGTGCAAGAAGGCAAGGAGAAGAAAGGAAAAAAGCATACAAATTGGCTTTATTCAAATATGGTATGAATAAATGTGTGGAAACTCTTAAGGAATCTTCCACACACACACACCGAAATTACCAGAATTTATAAGTGAATTTAACAAGGTCACAGAATTCAAAGTCAATATACAAAAATCAATTGTATTTTCATATCAAGATGTAAACAAAATTGGAACTTGACTTTTTAAAAATAGCATTTACAATAGAATTTTTTAAAATTAATACTTAAATAACTTTAACAAAACAGGTATAAGACCTGAACACTAAAAACTACAAAACATGACTGAGAGAAATTAAAGAAGACCTAAATAGTTGGAGAGATATACCATGTTCGTAGATTAGAAGAACCACTACTGTTAAAATGCCAGTTTTCCCCAAACTGATCTATATAGAGTGCAATCCAAAAAAAAATAAAAAATCCCAGGTTACTTCTTGTGTGTATATGTGTGTGTGTGTGTGTGTAGAAATTGACAACTGATTTTAAAATTTATATGGAAATGTAAAATGATTTTGAAAAAGAACAACAGAATTGTAGGTCTTGCACTGAGTTCAAGATTTACTATAAAGCTATAGTAATCAAGATAGTGTGTTATCAGCATAAGGTAATAATATAGATCAACAGAACAAGATAGAGAGAGCCTAAACGTAAACACACAGTACTGGTTTTTCACCAAGTTACCAAAGCAATTTAATGGGGGAAATAATGTTTTCAATAAATGATGCTAAAACAATCATTTCAATAAACGATGCTACGTGCAGGAAAAAGTGAACTTTAACCTTAGCATATAAACAACTGAACTGGAAATTAAATATGGACCTCAATGTAAAAGCTAAAACTATAAAACTCCTGGAAGAAAATAAAGGAGAAAACCTTCATGACTTTCTTAAATAATATATAAACTATTTTATTTTTTGTTAATCCTCACCCAAGGATATTTTTTTCCATTGATTTTTTAGAGACAGTGGAAGGGAGAGGGAGAGACAGAGAAAGAGAAACATTGATGTGAGAGAGACACATCAATTGGTTGCCTCCTGCTCCCACCCAGGGCGGGCGATTGAGCCTGCAACCTAAGTATGTGCCCTTGACTGGAATTGAACCTGGGACCCTTTGGTCCATGGGCAGATGCTCTATCCATTGGGCCAAACTGGCTAGGGCTAAACCATTTTAAAACACAAACTTAAACAAAACATAGTTAAGAAAATGAAAAGGCAAGCCTCTGGCTGTGAGAAAAGATTTGCAAAAGATATATCTAGTAACAGACTTAATTCCAGGTTACACAATGAACTCTAACAATTTAATAATAAGCAAATTATTTATAAATGGGGAAAAGATTTGGACTCTTCACCAGAGATGTGAATGGCCAATAAACATAAAAAGGTTCTCAGCATCACTTATCTTTGGGAAAATGCCAATAAAAACTACAATGAGATGGCACTACACACCCACTAGCGTCGCTAAAATTAAATTAGCTGATAACAAGTGTAGGCTAAGAGTGTGGAGCAAATGGAACTCTTGAACACTGCTATTGGAACATGGTACAGATGCTTTGAATAACAGTTTAGAAGTTTCTTATAAAGTTAAACATATACTTAAATGTGATCATAGGAATACTCCTAGGTATTTACCCAAAAGAATTGTATTTAAATGGTAACAGCAGTTTATTTCATAATAGCCCCAACCTAGAAACAGCCCCGTGTCCATCAGCAGATGGCTGATGAACATACATATAATGGAATATTACTTACCAATAAAAAGATATGAATTACTGATGCAAACAATATGGATGGATTTCAAAACCACTGCAATGAATAAAAAAGGTACAAAAATGTTTATACCACACTGTATGGTTCCAATTATGATATTTGGGAGAAAATTCTAATCTTTCTGAAAAGCAAGCAGAGTCATTGCCTGAGGCCAGCAGTTGGGAAAGGACTGAAGGGGGGGGGGGGACAGGACACATGGGAAATTCTAGGAGGGAAATGTTTTATCTGTAGGGGTGATGACATGAGTAGATAAATATATCAAAACTCATTGAAATACATACTTAAACTGGTTGCATTTTATTATATATAAACTAGGTTTTTGCCTTGGAAAATCAGATGGGTGGTGTGCCACTTACAGACGTAGGAAACAAGCAGCAAATCTGGCTCAGAGAAGAGTTATTTGGGAAATGTTGAATGTGAGGTATTCTTTGTGTGGATCTGTTTTCAGTTCACTTGGGTAAATACTTGAGAGCGGAATTGCTGGGTCACAGTAATTCTATTTTGAACTTTCTAAAAAGTGCCAGACTGTTTTCCAAAGTGGCTGCACCATTTTACATTCCCACCGGCAATGTCTGAGGGTTTCAGTTCTTCACATCCTCACCAACACTTGTTATTGTCCATCCTTTTGATTACAGCCCTCCTAGCGGGTTGTGGCGGAGTTTTTATAACAAAAAGCAGCAGTTAAAACAATACTGTGGGCAAGCACATTCTCTGATCAACCAGAGGACCCAGTCAACCACAGGCAGTAGACGAGGGGGTAAGACTGATACTACTTCCGTATCAGTGCCTGTGGTGCCCTGTCTGACAGTTAAGGGCAGTGGTTGTCACTGCCCTGGGGACCAGTTAGAAATGCAAAGTTTTGGACTCTATCCCACCAGACCTTCTGAGTCAGAGACTCTGGGGTCCCTGTGATTCCAGTGATCCCACCCCTCCATGTCAGCTTTAACCACCTAATTAGGGATGATTAATATGCACCAAATCCATCATCCTCTGCAAATGATGATGGTGAGCAAGGAAAGAGCTTTTTGAAGTTTCAATCATACAACTCAAGTGAAAGGGTTTGACACTTTCCAGTCATGAGTGACAGTGTTGATGTAAAATGTTCACAATAATTTGGACAGAGAAAACCCAGCAGGAAGGTAAACATGAATATCACAACTACCATCCAAGGCAGTAACACATGTCATTTCCCTCATACTTGTTGTTATAAATATTCCTTATTAATTAAAAATTTCAGCCCAGCTGGCATGGCTCAGTGGTTGAGCACTGACCTATGATCCAGGAGGTCACGGTTCAATTCTAGGTCAGGGCATATGCCCAGGTTGCTGGCTCGTTCCCCAGTGTGGGGCGTGCAGGAGGCAGCTGATCAATGACTCTCTTACCATTGATGTTTCTCTCTCTCTCTTTGAAATCAACCCTATATAATAAAAGGCTAATATGCAAATTGTCCCCTCGATAGGTGTTCAACCGGAAGTTTGACCAGGGGGTGGGGCTAACCAGCCAACCGCCCGTGACCCCTTCCCCTGGTCCCACCCCCAATCGGCCGCACCCACCCCGTTTAGGGCTGGCTGGCAAGATCCCACCTGTACACAAACTCGTGCACCGGGCCTCTTGTAAAAATATATTAAAAAACAAATTTCAAGAGCATGCCATCATGGTTCTCCTTAAGCTCCTAGGAAGGAGGACGGCACTGGAGCTTCACAGAACGATCATTTAAAACAGTAAGGGTGGCCCCACCCATACAAAGTGAAGCAGACCAGGGATACTCCCAGGACCTGGTATGTTGATTACCATCCAAAACAGAGGCAAGAAAATTCCTTGCAGAACTACTCTATGCTTCTTTCATATACTGCCATTTAAAATCGTCTGCCTTTCTTACAAGCTTACAAACTCAGTTATTAGGTCAGGGAAAGGCTCTTTGCAGCTATATCTTTCTGTAGTTACTCCCTTCAGATACAGGTCAGATTGACGGCTTCTCTGCATCTTCTCCTGGGAGCGGTCAGCGTTAGAAGTGAAGCCAGACTTAGATCACGTCGGTTGCTCTGGCTTAGCAATTTCCGCCCCGGTGGCCAGCAGAGGCAGCCGCTCACATGTGCACGTGGGTACAGAGGAGGAGCCACCTGGCTGAACAGCAGCAAGCTCACTGTCAGAGCAGAACTGCTGTTCCTTAACTCGCACCCCTCACTGACCGCACTAGTCTTCATAGCATTTCTCTGGTCTGAGACGTCACGGTGTCTCTGAGTGAATTCAGAACCTTCTGGTAAGTGTCCAGAATGGCCTGCGCGGTGGGCCTCTCTGCAGGAGTCTGGCTCTTACAGGCCTTATGAATGTCGAACAAATGGAATCGGACCATGTCGCTCCCTTCGACGTGCCCCAAAAGGAAACTGGAGACGTCGGGAATCTTCCAGATGTCGATCTTCTCGTCGTACGAGGGCATGAGATCGTCGCGAAAAGGCACGTCCTCTCCATAGGGCCACAGCTGCTCCGGAGCCACGAAATCCCCGTGAAGCTCCCTGTGGCCGCACTTCACCAACGCCCCGGCGCTGCGGTTCACCAGGGGCAGGGCGTCCAGGTCGTTCACCACGATGCTGAAGTTACTGGTCAGCAGGTACTGGGACAGCGTCTTGGGCAGGTCGTTGGAGTCGCACATGACCCGCGTGCCCAGGGGGCTGTGGTGTAGGTAGTGGATGATGCCCACGTAGTCCATGGCCAGCTGCAGCCGCTGCTGCCAGGTGTTCACGGCTTGGTACTTGGAAAGGTTGAGCGTCGCTTCCAGGCTGCTCAAGGACCCTAAGGGGTGATACTCGGTGAGAATAGTGTTGTCATCTTCACAGAAGCCAAGCAGCGTGACAACATGTTTGCTCTGCAGAGATTTCAGCATCTGCAGTCCGTGGAGGAAATCGTCTTTCATCTCCAGACTGGTGAGCCGTGAGAGAGCGACTTTGCGTTCCTTCCACTCGGACAGAAAGACCTGAAACAGAGCCAGAGCACATCACCTGGGTTAGAGAGCCGGCAAACAACTCCACAGATATCTTTAAGAACTGGATGTGGTACAGAGGATACAGAAATTGATGAGACACAGACCTGACCCTAGGGTTGCTCTTAGTCTAGTTATAAAGACTCACTTATGAGCAAACACAAGATACCTAGCGAGGCAAGTGCCCTATTGGCGGGAGGCTGTGGAAGGACTGGCTCTGGTCAGGGTGCTGCGGGGCCATCCGTCCGGCCATCCGGAGAGGGTGCCGGAAGGCTCCTGGGAATTACTCTAAAGCAGGGGCGGGGAATGTCCGGCCCTGAGGCCATATAAGGCCTGCGAAATCATTTGGTCTGGCCCTGCCAAGGCATTAGGGGAGAGTTAATTAAATGTCTGACCAAATATAGCTGGCTAATTTTTAAGTTGATAATTTTGTATGGCCTGTGAATGATGTTATAAATATCCAAATGGCCCTTAGCTGAAAAAAGGTTCCCCACCCCTGCTGTAAGGATGACCAGGGCTTGCAGGGTGGATGTGAGGACGGGAAACGCATTCCCAGGAGAGGGGACTGCGTGTGTACGGTAAGGCACTGAGTGGCAAAAAGACTACCAGTTCCAAAATACTGCAGCACAAAGGGGGAGAAGAGATGACTGGAAAATCCTACACAGGCAGTGAGCCCAGCCAGCCCATCACACATAACAAGATTATGCACTAATTTTAAAAGGTAGCACAGTAAACCACAAATAGGAATAGTTCTATGTAAGGTAAACATTTTGACATGGTCTGTGGGTTTGTGTGACTTCAGCTGTACAAGTAGGAGTGGAAATGCCACAAACACCAGACTTGCCCTGGTTCACAGCTTCCAGAAAACTGTCCGGTACTGCCTTAGATCCTCAATTATTATTAGGTAGGCAAGGCTTGCAGGAAGTGCTGTAATTAAGAACCTCTGACCTTCCCCTTAAATTCCCAAAGGAAAGGCAGAAGACTGCAGAAGAGAAAACAGCTCCAAGCCCTGATCCCTGCCCCAGGCTGCTGCTGCCCCCAGTGGGCTGTGTCTCTCTGGGCTCTGCTTCTTCATTGTGAACGTAAGAAAGAAATTTGGGACATGATTTATCAAGAACTTTTAACATCTAAGTCTATATCTATTTAAGACAATAATTTAAAATAGATAAAAAGTTGTAGGAATAGCCGAAACCTGTTTGGCTCAGTGGATAGAGCGTCGGCCTACGGACTGAAGGGTCCCAGGTTCGATTCCGGTCAAGGGCATGTACCTGGGTTGCGGGCATATCCCCAGTAGGGGGTGTGCAGGAGGCAGCTGATCGATGTTTCTCTCTCATCGATGTTTCTAACTCTCTATCTCTCTCCCTTCCTCTCTGTAAAAAATCAATAAAATATATTTAAAAAAAAAAAAAAAAGTTGTAGGAATAAAAATCTGGCATTATTTACAAAAACATAAACTGGAAGCTATCCATCCATCAAAGAATAGGGAGTAGTTCAGTTATGGTAGGTTCACTTAAAAGAATATTATGTGGTCAACAAAATGCATACATTGATAGAGTTTTCACAGATAAAAGTATGCTGCAAATGAAAACAGGCTATAAAATTACACAGAAATCAAAGAAAGAGGCTAATGTTTCAGCTCGCAGTCATATGGTACAATTCTGGGTGATATTCTTTACACCTTTTGGTATTTTCCATCTTTTCCAGAATGAATATATATTACTTTCATATTTTAAGACATTTTTTAACAGAACTCAAATATTATATCCAATGGAGGTGGGCCAGAGGACTCTGAAGATTTCTGTTGGATCTGAGGACGATTCACTAATAGAAAAACCCATGTAATGGATTGGGTTCTCTTTCCCATCTAGCTCTAGAATTTTGCAGAGACCTGTAACATGATTTTAAAGACATGATGGAAATTTAAATTATTTCCCATTTCTTTTTAACAGCAATCCTACATAATAAAAGCATAGTATGCAAATTGTCCCCTAGACTGGGAGTTTGTCCGGGAGTTCAACCAGGGGACGGGGCTGGCCAGCAGCAGGCAGCCGTGGGAAGAGAGGGAGGCCCTGGCCAGCAGCCGACAGCCACTAGGGACCCTACCAGTGCATGAATTTCATGCACTGGGCCTCTAGTGTTACAATAAATAGGCTTATAGTTACATTTCTGTGGTGGGCTGGCATGGCCATGGCATACTCAGCCCCACATTGGGTGCCTTATGTGCTGCGTCAGCTCAGCCAGGTTCAGTGAGCCCGAGGGGGGCGGTGAAGGATTGAGAAAAGACAGACAAGAGAATGAAAGCTGGGACTCGGTGGGACGCTGTCCTCTCTGATGGAGAAAGACAGTGCCACGGACTACAAGCTGTGTCTTTATTTTATAGCCAGATTCCACGAGACAAAGATGTTTACAACATTCTCGTGGGTTTCAATCCTACTCAATCACATGCACCTGAACTCTATCAAGCCCACAACACTCAGGCACGTGGGACCACGTGTTCAGACCATAGGTTCAAGCTTACAACTATAGCTGTTGGCTATAATTGTGCTGGGAGGGCCCTGCCCTCCAAGTTGGGACTTCCACGTGGCCATGAGAGGACTGTGCCCTCTCATTCATCCGAGGCTTGAACCTGTCCAAACACTGTAGCCCAGCGGTTCTCAACCTGTCAGGGAAAGCCGCTTAGAGAAGTGACATCTGAGCTGAGACCTAGATGACCAGGAACTAGCCATGTCAGAGGTGGAGGAAGAGGATTTCAGGCAGAGAACAGCAACTACAAAGGCCCTGAGAGAAAGGCTGTTTGATCAAGGACCAAAAGAAAGGTAGGTGAGCCCTAGCTGGTTTGGTTCAGTGGCTAGAGCGTCGGCCTGCGGACTGAAGGGTCCCGGGTTCGATTCCAGTCAAGGGCACATGCCTGGGTTGCGGGCTCGAACCCCGGGGCTGCAAGAGGCAGCCAATCAATGATTCTCTCTCATCATTGATGTTTCTATTTCTCTCTCCCTCTCCCTTCCTCTCTGAATTCAATGAAAATATATTTAAAAAAAAGAAAGGTAGGTAAGTGCAGGGTAGAGGGAGTGAGGATGATGTCGGGGGTGAGTTTGGGGGTAGCAGGGACAGATCATGGTAGGAGGTTTGTATCCTCCCCCCCTCCCAGGGCAATGGGAAGCCACTGAAGGGGTTTTAAGGAGGAGAATGCGTGGTCGGAATTGTGTTAGGAAGTGGCTCTGCCTGGTGCATGGTGAAGGGCAAAAGTGGAAGCAGGGATGCCAGTTCCAAGGCAAGAGCTAATGCGGACTTCACTAAAATGGGCCGGGGACGGAGGTTATCGAACAGGTTTGGGATGTGGGTGAGAGGACTCCAGGTGACTCCCAGGTTTTGGCTCGAGCGACTAGGTGAGAGGTGATGGCATTCTCTGCGATTTTAAGGCTGGGGAAGAACAGGTTTCAGAACAGGAAATGACCAAGTGCCAAACTGGATGTACTTCGATGCTCAAGAGCCCTCCAAGCAGAGGTGTGGAATAAATAGCTGGATACACAAATCTATGGCTCCGGGGAGGGGTACAGGCTGGAGATATAAATTTGGGAGTCACCAGCATATAAATTGTATTTAAAGCAATGGCACTAGATTAAATCAACTAAACGTGTATCTAAAGAAGACAGAAGAAGAGGTCCAGGAAGGAACCAAAAGGAATCAGGTTTCTCAGCCTCAGGACCACCGACATTTTGGACCAGATATTGTTTGTCGAGGATGACTAGCAGCATCCCTGGCCTCCACCCACTGGATGCCAGCAGCACCCCCACAGCCCCCACTATGACAACCTCAAATGTATCTCTACTCGTTGTATCTCTACTTGTTGCTAAACGTCCCCAAGCGCCCTCTGATTTGGAGGCAGGATGGGGAACAGAACCAGCAAAGGATAGGCATCAGGAGTGGCCAGCGAGGGAGGAGGAACGCGAAAAACACGTCACAGCGCGAAGAGCCAGGGCCGCAAGCAGAGAGGAGTCAATTGGATCAGGACTGCGAGAAGGAGCAAGAGGAAGACAGAGGACGCCCACCCTGAGGCGCACAGGCTCCGTGTGAGAGCCGTGGCGGGCGGAGTCTGGAAGCCGCAGGGCGGAGGGCGGAAGCATGAAAGAGAGAAGAGGCAGGAGAGCTGTGGCAGCTTGACTACAGAGGGAGGGGGGATCAAGAGAAGAGGATGGCCTTATTCAAAGCACATGCCTGTGTGCCCGTAGGAATGATCCTCAGAGCGGGAAACGCTGATGACGAGAGAGAGAGAGAGAGAGAGAGAGAGAGAGAGAGAGAGAGAGAGAGAGAGGGGGGGGGGGGGGGGACTGAAGCGAGGGAAGTTGTGAGGAGTCAGGGACCAACCACGCCTGAGCTGGAGGTTCAAGGACTAGTGGTGGGAATTTGAGGAAATTCCCTTTAGGTGGCTTCTATTTCACCCTAACTCATGTAACAAGGTCATCAGCTAAGTCAGGGGTTGGGGTGTTGAGGAAATATCTGTCTCAGAGACTGGGAAGGAAAAGTTACTGAAGGAATAGAGTAGCCAGCTGGTCTGTGCTGAGTGCACAGCTGAGATCTGTGGTCGTGCGCTCAATCACACAGCTGTGCTTAAGTGCGGATGGGTAGTGGGTCAGCCGGGGTTGGGGCTCTCCAGCCAGGCACGATGGAGAGAGATGAAAGGGAGTTGTGGCAAGTGTGTGAGGGAAGGTGATGAGGATGATGGCCACGGGACCTCCGCTGCTGGGTAAATCGGGGAGTGCAGGCAGGAGCATGTCAGAAAGTGAAGACGCGCCGAAACCGGTTTGGCTCAGTGGATAGAGCGTCGGCCTGTGGACTAAAAGGTCCCAGGTTCGATTCCAGTCAAGGGCATGTACCTTGGTTGCGGGCACATCCCCAGTGGGGAGTGTGCAGGAGGCAGCTGATCGATGTTTCTCTCCCATCGATGTTTCTAACTCTCTATCCCTCTCCCTTCCTCTCTGTAAAAAAATCAATAAAATATATTTTTTAAAAAAAGTGAAAACGTAACACCAATGGTCCCAATGAGACAGGAATTACTGGAGCAGGGGCGCTAGGGAGGAGGTGGGGGGCAGAGAGTGGGGCGTCAAGAACTCTGGTTACAGAAACTCCTACTGAGAAACCCGTGCCCTCCCAGTGTGGGTGTCAGTGAGGAGGGCGCCCACCTGCATGGAAAGGCAGGAAGCTTGTTCCTTCAGGGCTTGTTCAGATGAGGGAGGAGGGGGGAAGGGGAGATGAGGAAGGAGAGCCAGAGTTATGGCAGGTTTACTACAGAGAGAGGGGAATGAAAGTTCTATTTAAAGAGTGTGTGTTTGTGCACCAATAGGAATGATCCTCTGAGTGGGAAAAACTGAAGTGCAGGAGCCGTGAGAAGTCAGGGGCCAACCACACCTGAGCTGGAGGTTCAAGGTCTCCTGGAGGGCAGTGAGAGTCTACGCTGGGCCAGACCTGCACAGGCGCTGATGGGGCAAGACCAACGGGCTCCTGACCCCAACCCGCTAGCATCGGTGCTCAGGGTACTTTTGCCCTGAGAGCAAGTTTTGGCCAAAAGCACACAGAGAATAAATGTAACAGCTTTTAGTCACACTAATAAACAAACACATTCCTCGGGGTTGGTACCCACATTACTAAATCCCGTATTTGGATGGGCACGATGTGTAGAATTCCCTAAAATCAAGTCTATCCTCATACAACAATGATTTGCCACCATCAAAGCTACTCAAAAACATACCCTCTGAGGTAAAAAGCAATTCCAAAAAATAAAATTTAAAATGTTCCAAGTGATTCCAATACGAAACAAGTTGGCGGGAACCTCGTTGGAGGGGACAAATTCACTGCCATGTCCTCTTCTCTACTTCATCCTTTCGTGGTGATTTCTTCACATCCGAATGCTTTCAATACCATCCCAAATACACATTCCCCAAACCAAGACCTCCAAATGCTGGACTCGGACATCCAACCAACTGCCTGCATGACGTCTCCCTGTGGACATCTAATCGGCCTCGCCATGTCAGCCTCACGCACACAGTCTGCTCCTTCCCATCTTCTCCGTATCAGGTAATGACGACGCTATTTGTCCTGTTACCCAGGCCAAGAACCTGGTAGTCACCCTCTTTCCCTTGTACCCCACATCCAATCTATTGGCTCTACCTTTAAAATAGGACTGACTCCATCCACTGCTAACAGCTGGCCAAGCTGTGACCATCTCTCAGCTGCCAGGCCTAGCCCGGCCACCTCCGGTCCCTCTCTGACTGTGTGCTACCTCTCCTCCTCACCCTGCCCCTGGGCTCACGGGCTCCTTCCTGCGCCCCAGACAACCAAGCGGGTTTATCTTGGGCCCTCTGCTGGTACCCACCTCTCCACTGGAACATCCTTTCCCCAAATATCCACACAGCTCACTCTCGGGCGGTTCCGGCCACCTAGAGGAACAAGCCTGTCACCCGCCCTGCTCTGTCTTCACAGCGCATCACGGACATGTTTCAATACACACTGTTCCTTATTTTCCTGACTGTCTGACTCCCCAACTAGAAAGCAAGCTTCAAGGATCTTTGTTTCTTTCACTGTCTCACCCCTAACAGCCACAACAATGAATGAATGACTCTTTAAAAGAACCAGTTACCTTGTTTTATGGTGCTACTTTATATCAATGCCTGTCCCTTCTCCCTGTCTAACTGACTTCTTCCTTTAAGATGTCTCCTTTCCACATTCATGGGAGCAGCAGCCGGGGTACCCATCTCCCAAAATAAAGACCAGCACTTTATCAAGCTGCAGCCCCTCATGCATTTTTCTGCTCCCTCCTTCCCTTTCACTAGTCATTCAGCGCATCCTCACAAAGGACCTGTCTTTGTTCAACAGTCCTGAACTGGCTTCCAGAGTCGCTCTTTGTTTTATCAGTAAGCCTCGGTTACCATGGAAATGATGGCCACCAAAATGCAGCACACACTCCTTGCTGATAAGTCAAGGGCTCTTAAAGCCTCTGAGAACTGAATTCACCCCTTTGGCTTCTCTCATTAAAATTAAAAACCTAAAAAAAATCAACATACCATCATAGAGTATGAATAGTAAGAATGAAAAATATTGCCCACAATCCTTCACTGTAGCACAATTTCTATCATTTCTATATATTTTTTAAAAATATATATTTTATTGATTTTTTACAGAGAGGAAGGGAAAGGATAGAGAGTTAGAAACATCAATGAGAGAGAAAAATCGATCAGCTCCCTCCCGCACACCCCCCACTGGGGATGTGCTCGCTATCAAGGTACATGCCCCCGACCGGAATCGAAACTGGGACACTTAAGTAGGCAGGCCAAAGCTCTATCCACTGAGTCAAACTGGTTAGGGCCAGTTTTATATTTTTTTACATAAACACATGATTTTGCAGTTGAATACAGTATATTCAACAATTCTGTATTTTGCTTTTTTTACTTCTCATCCTAACTTTTTTTCATGTTGCTGCCCGGGTTCCTGACTACACTTAATGGTTACAGAATATTCTATCAAGTGGTTGGACCATAACTTAATTAACCATACTGCTGCAGTTACTATTTCTAGTTTTCTATTACTATCCAAAACAAAGCAGCCCAGCCGGGCGCGGCTCAGTGGTTGAGCATCGACCTATGAACCAGGAAGTCATGGTTCGACCCCTGGTCAGGGCACATGCCCAGATTGCAGGCTTGATCCCCAGTGGGGACTGTGCAGGAGGCAGCTGATCAATGATTCTCTCATCACTGATGTTTCTATCTCGTTCCCTCTCCCTTCTTCTCTGAAATCAATAAAAATATATTATAAAAATCCACAAAAACAAAGCAAAGCATTTCTTTAAGCATTTAGCTTTTTTCCTTCCACCAGATTGTTTTATTAGATTGCCGGGAGCCGGTCCATCCTTGCTGTTTCAAGGGACCTGGCATATATGGCATACGGTTCTTAATATGTTTGCTCACCTTCTTGGCACTGTTTTTTAACCAAGGTCACCTCTCCGAGAAAGGTTGAATCCCCAGGTAGGGATTTTCCCCTGAAGTTAGGGAGGGAATAAAACCCCTCAACTAAGTGCCAGGCGGGTAATTAATCCCTTTAACTACGAACAATCATGCTTAAACTACATAATCTTTTCTCCCTGGAATGGAGATAAGAAACGCCCTAACCTTTGTAATAGAGATTGATAGGATTGAATCAACTGGTATAAATACAGTTGTAACAAGACAGACTCACTCAGAACTTAGAAACACAGAACTCAGAACACAGGGCTTGGAAGACAGGACCAAGAGAGACAGAGCCTAGGCACAGAACCTACACAGAACGTTCTCTAGAGACAGAAGAACTTCGCTGGAGAGAGCATGCCGGAGGATCCTGGACAGGGACTGGCCTCGGAGCCTGGAGGCGGAGCCTGGCAAGAGATCAACTGAACACTGTCTCCATGCCCTTCCTTCTTCGCCGACTCCGTCCACACCTTTGGGGACCCCTGGACCTGCCGGGGTTGAACCCCGGCATCTGGCGCCCGAACAGGGACCCCTAGGTAAGCGCCCCGCACTCGGGACGGATCGGACTCCACCGTAGGAAGAGGGTGGATAGTCTTCGCCGACTCCGTCCACACCTTTGGGAACCCCTGGAACAGGATTCCCCTAGGTAAGCTCCCCCATTGAGAACCCCCACACTCGGGACGGATCAGACTCCACCGTAGGAAGAGGGTGGATAGTCTTCGCCGAATCCGTCCACACCTTTGGGAACCCCTGGAACAGGATTCCCTTAGGTAAGCCCCCCCCATTGAGAACCCCACACTCGGGACGGATAGGACTCCACCAGGGTGCTACAGACCCCCCTATAGAGGATAAGTAGGGTAAGAAGGTGGATAGTACAGAACTTAGATTGAGAAGATGTGCCATACTGAGTCCAAAGAAAGAAGACTCTGTATTGATTCTTAGATTGAGAAGATGTGCCATACTGAGTCCAAAGAAAGAAGACTCTGTATTGATCTTTAGATTAAGAAGATGTGCCATACTGAGTCTAAAGAAAAAAGACTCTGTATTGATCTTTTAACATATATGCTTGCTAGCAGAGGAATTGAGGTTGCTCCCAGTCAGACAGAACGTTTTATACAAGAAGTATGTCCATGCTTTTCTGAGGAAGGAAAGGTAAATGTAATGGCATGGGAGAAGGTAGGCCCAAGGAGCCTTATCCTTAACCCCACTGCAGCCTTTCTACCCTGGGAAAGTGCAGGATTGGCAAGCTCTCCCTGGGATGATAGATCAGGACTCAGGTAATAGTGGAAAGCACCAATCCTACTCTTAAAATGGATATAAGAGAGCATTTGAGGTTTTTCTTTTTAATGCTTGCTTTTAAAAAATAAAAAAGGGGGAATTTGCCGGGAGCCGGTCCATCCTTGCTGTTTCAAGGGACCTGGCATATATGGCATACGGTTCTTAATATGTTTGCTCACCTTCTTGGCACTGTTTTTTAACCAAGGTCACCTCTCCGAGAAAGGTTGAATCCCCAGGTAGGGATTTTCCCCTGAAGTTAGGGAGGGAATAAAACCCCTCAACTAAGTGCCAGGCGGGTAATTAATCCCTTTAACTACGAACAATCATGCTTAAACTACATAATCTTTTCTCCCTGGAATGGAGATAAGAAACGCCCTAACCTTTGTAATAGAGATTGATAGGATTGAATCAACTGGTATAAATACAGTTGTAACAAGACAGACTCACTCAGAACTTAGAAACACAGAACTCAGAACACAGGGCTTGGAAGACAGGACCAAGAGAGACAGAGCCTAGGCACAGAACCTACACAGAACGTTCTCTAGAGACAGAAGAACTTCGCTGGAGAGAGCATGCCGGAGGATCCTGGACAGGGACTGGCCTCGGAGCCTGGAGGCGGAGCCTGGCAAGAGATCAACTGAACACTGTCTCCATGCCCTTCCTTCTTCGCCGACTCCGTCCACACCTTTGGGGACCCCTGGACCTGCCGGGGTTGAACCCCGGCATATGGCGCCCGAACAGGGACCCCTAGGTAAGCGCCCCACACTCAGGACGGATAGGACTCCACCGTAGGAAGAGGGTGGATAGTCTTCGCCGACTCCGTCCACGCCTTTGGGGAACCCCTGGACCCGCTGGGGCTGGACCCCGGCATTAGATGTGCAGTTACTGGGCTCACGATGCCAAGTTGCTTTCCCAAAGGGCCGCCCATCAACACCGTGATGGTAACACAGGTTAATCAGGAACTCACTCTCTTCACGGCTCCCTCCCC
Organism: Myotis daubentonii; assembly: GCF_963259705.1. NCBI lineage: Eukaryota > Metazoa > Chordata > Mammalia > Chiroptera > Vespertilionidae > Myotis > Myotis daubentonii. Next base: position 195,268,704 of record NC_081841.1, read on the forward strand.
AACACGCTTCAGCTGCCTCACTTCTGTCCTCAGCTCCTCACAGGACAGCCATGCTGAGCAGTTGTTCATCTGCCCCACTCTGAAGTGGCCATAGGGACAGTGCCGGGGGCCCAGGGCAGAACGCCGGGGGGCGATGAAGAAGCGATCGAGGCAGAGGTAGAGGAGCGCGTTCATGACAGCCATGGCCAGCAGCAGCCCCATGACTGGGGGCACCTCCCTGTGGGGGGGACACCTCCTACCGTCCTGCGGCTTCATCTCCATGTTGTTATCCTCTGTAACTTCCTGAAACATAAGATGAAACAAGTATTAATGGCTGTCTTTCATTTTCAGTAAGGTGTTTTGATGATGAGGGACTGACGGTGGCACACCCTCTAGGCCTCTTATACGCAAGGATCCTGCACTTTGGTGTCATCGTGAGGGTGAAAGAAGGGACTGAACGCTAGGTTCACACTAAATGCTCAGTGTCAGCTGCTCTCATAGTCAGTATTTTTTATTACAAACCACAGTCTGGGCTCCTCTATTATAGATTCAATTAGAAGGGAGGTGTTAGTGTGCGTCTGATTTTGTCTGACTCTCCCACCGTGTTTGCACCGAGTTGATATTCAATGCCGAGTTAGTCAAATGAAAGCAGCAAACTGGGGGTGTTCCCCCTAGTGGGACTGGGACAGAAGCTGGACAAGGGAGAGCAGTAGGGGACTTGCTGGGGTGATCGGAGGGGCTGCAATGCCGTTGAACCCAGCAAAGGAGCTGGCATGTTCCTTGGAAGGTACTCAAAAGCTCCTTAATGCTTTTAAGCAGCAAAGGCTACTCTTCAGCAGGCGTGAAAGGTGCACCTGGGGTGGAAGGGACTGAGGCCGAGGGACAGGCAATGAGCCGGGATTAGAGCCAACGAGTGCGTGAGCTAGAATGGTGGTGCTGAGAATGGAGAGGGTGACGCAAAGATGGACCTCACACTATGGAACCGCTGAGGGCGTGGTCACTCACCAAAGGAACGCCCTGGTGCCGGTGTGTTGTGAGGGCGGGCATCACAGCTTTAGTTGTTGGATGGTGGAGGGTTGGGAGGGGAGAAGGCTGGGGAAGGGCCCTGGACATCAGGTGCTGGACACTCAGGGTGCTGGAGGCAGACCCTACTCTGAATGAGAATGAACGGTGTCAATACCTCGACAAGGGAGGTGGTGCGTCAGTACCAGCTCTGGGACGCAGGGGGGACATCAGTGACAGGACTGACCCTGCACTTCTGGGGCCTGAGACACTTGTGAACGGAGCGTTACCTTCTAGGTACGTCTTCCTTCTGCCAGTTCAGGTCTCCATCCGGACACCAGGGCAGTCAGTGCTCTGGTGCTCCCCGGGCCCTGGTTTCAAAGGACCCTGCCACCATGTGCCAAAAGGCCTGCTACGGAAAATTACAACCCTGCACTCAGACCAATGGCATCGTACAAACGGCCCATCTTCCCAGGGGCCCTCGTTGTGCCCGGGTGTCCCGCGGGCTCCTGATTCCCAGGCTGGTGCAGCGGCTGCAGGAAGTCCTGCAGCCCAGCTGTGGTCAGACGCCCTGTCCGCTTGTCTGGAGGCGACGCTGAGCATCGGTGTGAACCTGGCCGTCTCCCAGAAACCAGACCCTGGGCTCCACTCTGCAATCCAGATCGGAACGTGACCGCTTTACAGACAGCCCTGCTTGCCTCTGAGCCCATCAAAACAAAGCTTCGTGTCAATTTTGCCTAAACGCCACCTGTAATAATGCTGTGCCCCAAATCCTGTAATAACACCCTTTTCCGCCGACAGAGACACCAGGTCTCAACGCTGTGCAGCTCACGCAGTCAATGGGTCAATAAACCTGACTGGTTCGTTCCCATGGCCTACGCCCCCTCTCTTCAAACTATCACCTCGACCCCCACTGATGATCCTGTTACCTATATTCCTGGGAAAACAGAAGCCACCAGAGAGCACTGCCACAAGCTGCCAACATCACCGCGCAGGCTCCTGCTCCCTGTACCCCCTCTCCTGTGACTAGGAACAAAGGGGGGTTCCCAGCTCTGCACCTGTGCACAGATCCCTCTCTCGCGCCTGCTCACAGGCACTGCCCCAGCAGGTCTCCCCTCTTCTCCTGCATCATGGCCAGGGGAAGGGAAGAAGCAGCTGGTCAATGATTCTCTCTCATTATTGATGTTTCTATCTCTCCCTCCTCTTCCTTCCTCTCTGAAATCAATAAAAATATTTTTTTAAAAACTATCTATACTCACTATCTCCATCTCTCTCCTCCATTTCTCTTGAACTCAATGCTACTCCACCCGCACTGACCCTATCAAAGTGACCTCCACATTGGTAAACACAACAGTCAATTCACAGTCCTGGTATTGACCTCTCAGCATAGCTGATCACTCCTTCCTTCTTCAAACGCATTTACTTGGTTCCCAGGAAACTTCACTCTGGTGGCTCCCCAGTCTCTGTCTGTAAATGCCGGGTGCCCCAGGGCTCAGATTTGACCTCTTCACTCCCTCCCTCAAGGGGGTTATCTATCCAGAGTCATGACTCTCCGTCTCCTGCTGACCGCTCCCAAGTGTCCAATAAAAAATACAATAACTCAAATTTTAAATGGGCAAAGAACTTGAATAGACATTTCTCCAAAGATATATAGATGGCCAATAGGCACATGAAAAGATGCTCAACTTGATTAGCGATCAGGGTAATGCAAATCCCTCCACACATCCACTAGGATGCTGTAATAAAAAAGTCAGGCAATAACAAGTATAGACAAGGATGTGGAGAAACAGGAACCCTCATGCATTGCTGGTGAGAATGTAAAATGGTGCAGCCACTGTGGAAAACAGTCTGGCAGGTCCTTAAAGCTAAACAAAATGTTGCCATATCACCCAGTAAACCCACTGCTCGGTATATACCCAAGAAAACATACATTCATATAAACACCTGTAGATGAATGCTTATAGCCATGTTATTCATAATTGCCTACTTCCCAAACTCAACACCTGCTTCCTCCCTTGCCCCCCAAATAGCTGTTTTCAGTGCTCACAATCTCAATAAATGACAATTGTATTCTTCCAGTCACCCAGGCCAGGGAAGCTGCAGGTCAAGGGTCAGCACAGTGACATTGCTCCTCCAAGCAGGAAGTTTTAGAAATAATGGGTTCTTCTACAATTCTGTGTGCTTTTTCTAATTATCTGAAGAAAAGGCTGCTTTGCTTATCCCTGCTGTAAGAGGTGCCCAGTAAACCCTGGCTCTACTGAACTGCTCCAGCATTACTCAACAACCTCCTTTTCTTTTTCTTTTTAATCCTCACTCAAGGACATAATTTTTAATTGATTTTTGAGAGAGGAAGGAGGGAAAGAAGGGAAGGAGAAAAAGAGAGAGAGAGTGAGAGAGAGAGAGATCAGTTGCCTCCCATATGTGCCCCAACTGGGGATCAAACCCAAAACCTAGGTATGTGCCCTGACGGGGAATCGAACACACAACCGTTTGGTATACAGGACGACGCTCCAACCAACCGAGCCACCCGGCCAGGGCAACAACCTGCTTTTCTTGAATCGATGCCATCTGCTCACACCACCGCCTGTCTTCCAGCTATGCCCAGCAACATTCTGACGGTTGCTTGCTCCCCTTTCTCATCAAGATCCCAGGCCCAGATCTTTCTCTCCGGCCCATGCTGCCATCCTCAGGGGCTTCAGATGAAACTCTGATGACTTTTACCACTCAGGCCTCCCAGGCTCTGGAGCTTCTCCCACCAGTCCTGATCCTCGGAAGATGCTCAGAAAGAAACGAGTCGAACAGCTGCCAGCTCTCCTCGGCAACACTGACAGCTGACCAAGTGTCTCATTTAGACCTCAGGTCAGGGACCAGCAAACCTTTTTCTGTAAACGTCCCGATAATAAATATTTAGCTATAGGGCGGAGGCGGACACTGAGGTAACCACATCACTGTGACTCCTGGTACACCGAGCAGCAGTGCCCGGGATGAGAGGCCACAGCTGCTCAACCTATCACCAGAGCAGCCCCACATATGACATATACAAATGCACATGGCTTAATTGTAACAAAACTTTATTTATGGACAATGACATTTGCATTTCACATAGTTTTCATTGTCACAAAAGATTATTCTTTTGACTTTTCTTAGCTCGCAGTCGTACAGAAACAGGTGGTGGGCAGCAGTTGGCCAAGCCCAGCATAGGTGTGGATTCTCCTGTGGGTCTGCTGCAGGCCATCTTCCCATTCTATGGTTCCCTCTCTGTAATCTCGCCCATTAACGTGGCTTTCACGCCACATAAACACTGATTTCCAAGTCTCTACCGTGGGCCAGATCTTCCTCCTAGGCGTCACTCAGCTGACTCTCCAATCTGGGATGGGTCTCTCTATCCCCAGCATGTCCCCTCTCCAGGGTTCCCTCTCTGTGACGGGCACACAACACACCCGTTCCCTTAAGTCACAAAACAGGAGATTCTAAAACAAGGGTGGGGAAGGTATGGCCCACCAAGGCAACTGCATTTATTATTTACTAGTGGCCCGGTGCACTATATTTGTGCATGGGGGAGGGGTGTCCCTCAGCCTGGCCTGCACCCTCTATCTGGGACCCCTACGGGGATGTCCGGCTGACGGTTTAGGCCCCATCCCACAGGGATCACTATCTGGGGCCGCTGGCTCCTAACCGCTCATGTGCCTGCCTGCCTGATCGCCCCCAACTAATCCCCCCTTCCGGCCTGATCACCCTCAACTGCCCTCCCCTGCTGGCCTGATCGCCCCCAACTGCCCTCCCCTGCTGGCCTGATCGCCCCCAACTGCCCTCCCCTGCTGGCCTGATCGCCCCCAACTGCCCTCCCCTGCCGGCTTGTTCACCCCTAACCACCTCTGCCTCGGCCCCGCCACCATGGCTTTGTCCAGAAGGACATCTGGAAGGTCTCCCGGTCTACTTAGCATATTACCCTCTTATTAGTATAGATTATTAAATTCAATAAATCTAGGAGCTTTTTTCAGAGCAACATAAATTTATATTAAGTGAATTATATTAAGCAAATAATGTTATAAGTATCCAAATGGCCCTTGGCAGGAAAAAGGTTTCCCACCCTTGCTCTAAACCAACCAGTCACCACATACAGTCAATTCTATGCCCAAATGGCTCTCAGATCTGCCCATTTCTCCCCGTTCTTGCTCCCCAGGCTGGTCTAAACCACCAGCATCTCTTACCTGGGCTTCTGCAACAGTTTCCTACATGGTCCCCTACGCTCTCCTTTTCAATCCACTCGCCACGCAGCAAATAGGATCTATTTTTCTTTCCTGAAATGTTTCAAGCACAGAGAAAACCAAAAAATAAGATTATGGACATCTATTCAGCTTTGTCAGGTAACACTGCATCATGTTTAAAGATCTTTTTTAAAGATATAAAAATATTACGAACACAGTTGAAGCCCCTGTGGACCCCGCCCAATCCTCCACTGCTCCCTCCCAGGAAATCACCCTCCACAAGTAGGTGTCGGTCAGCAGTTCTCAAACTGTGGTCCCTGGGCCTGCAGCATCCCCTCGGAACTTGAGAGAAATTCGAGTTCTTGGGTCCTCACTGCAGACTTACTGAATCAGAAACTCTGAGGTGGGGCCCAGAAATCTGTGTTGACAAGTCCTCCGGGTGACGCAGACGCACACTAAAGTTTGAGACTCCCTGATGCGTTTAATTCCCATACATGAGTTTTATTTTCACCGCATGAGCCCATTTCTTAAAAAGGGCTTTAGCCCACCTCAATACCCGATGGGCTTTTTTCTTTTAAAGTCATATTTCTGGGGTAGGATGCCCCGAGTCTGGGATAAGACCATGTCGCCGAGGAACCTCCCTGTCCAGAAATAAGCAAAAAAACATGGAATGTTACGGGTTGTGAAAAATACCCAGCAAGTTAAGGAATAACAGTTGGGGCCCGCTGGGTAGGAGAATGCAGGCACTGTTCAGGCACAAAGGATTCCTGACACTGATAGGAAAAAGCTGGCAGACCAGGAAAAGACTGGGAATCACTGCTCTACATCAGCTTAACTGAAAAAAGAAAAGAAGGAAGGAAGGGAGGGAGAGAGGGCAATGGGACAAAATCAAGTTTTTACCAATTTACAAAATAAATATCTTATACAACCAGAGGAGACAGGGATTAATGTCACTTAATACAATTTAGAATGAAACCCTTAATTAAAATAATTGTGTTAAACATTCCGGATGCTGACTTAGCTTTAAGGCTCTATAGTAAAGGTAAGAGGTGGAGAAGACAGGACCACTAATGAGACAGCCAGCCCCGGCCGGTGGCCAGTTGGTTGGAGCGTGGTCCCCTGCACCAAAGGGATGCGGGTTCTGGTGCGGCACATACCTAGGTTGCAGGTTCAATCCCGGTCGGGACGCATACGAGAGGCAACCGATCCTTGTTTTTCTCTCTCTCTCTCTCTCTCTCTCTCTCTCTCTCTCTCTCTCCCCCCCTTCTTTCCTCTCTCTCTTTAAAAAATAGTAAGTCCATAAATGAAATGGCTAAATCCTGCTTTTTAAAAAAGAGCAGCATATGTTTACGCCTAACACAGAGCTTGGAGGCGGCTGGCACGGCCGGCACGGCTGGCACGAATGATCGCGTGCAGAATAAACTCCGGGAGAAGGACCGACGGTACAGCCTGGTGTTTCATGTCCAGCGCTCGCCGGGCAGGACGCGGAGGGGCCCCGCGTGGCCTCCGGTAGGACTCGGGGCGGGCCACCCAAGAGGCGCGGCGGGGCTGCCCGGGCTTGGCTTGGGGGACGCGGGCCGGGCCTGGGCCAGACCCCGCGGGAGGCCGAGCTGCGCTCCGCGCCCGCCCCGCGGCACCTCGCCTCGCCCCCCCGGTGCACAGCCACGACCCCCCGCATTGCCCCCGTCCCGAGCCCAAGCGCAGCGCCTACCTGCGGCCCCGGCAGGGCTCGCGGCCTCCTGCGCCTGCGCAGCCGGAAACGGGCCGGCAGGACGATCGCGAGGCTGCCCCCCGGCGCCCCCTGGTGTCCACCGCCCGCCGGACACCTGGAGGCCCGATGCTTCCAGACGCCGTGCACCGTCGGGGTCAGACTCCTCCTCTAGCTTCTTCTCCACAAACCTATGAGGACGGATGTGTTGACCTATCACTGTCGTAGACCAGACGCGCAACCCGGTGCTGGGTACGGCAGAGAGGGTCCCGGTCAGCGGATTACAAAGGGTGGCCCTCAGACCCAGTGCTGATGCTTCCCGTCTCCAGGGAAACCGTTAGACGCCAACATTCTCGGCGCCATCCCAGGGCGGAGTCTACCAGTCAACTTAGCCAGGTCTCCGGGCGATGCTGATGCCCTGCAGGGTGAGAACCACGGGTTGGAAGGGAAAGTCGGAGCAGAAAAGCTGACCTTCCCGCGTTCAAACGCCCCAAAGGAGGAGCCCTGGGATGGGAAACAAGCCTATTAAATAATTTTAAAAAAAAAAAGGGTGAGATATGAGAAACTTTGAACATGAGAACTTTGAACAGAAAAGTAATCAGGATGAAACTGACAAGACAGGAAATTAAGGAAAGAAATGAATAAAGTTAAGTGCAGTCAGTTCTGCTATAATACATTTAAATATATATGTATATATGTTTGATGTATTGGGAAATCATTTGAGTATCGTGTAATTTCCCATTTGTGTGTATGATTTCATCCTGGAGAAACAACAGGTGAATGCAGAAAACTGCACCAGCTGAGCTCACTGCACAGGAATGATCTCACACACACGTGCACTCCCCTCACCTCTGACAGTGTCTTCAATTCATCCCGTGTGTTTGAGCCACATGCATCCACACCTGGTGTTGCAACTTTCCAATCGATTTCGGCTAATTCTCCAACACTTCACAATAACTCACAAGCTGCAACCCTTCCAATGCCCACCTCCACAGCAAGCTTCAGGTGTTTTCCAAGGTAAACAGCCATAAAGCGTAAAACTGTACTGCCATTTTCTTTTTTTTTCTTTTTTTAACTGATTACATTTTTGAGCGTTGTATCTCTAACCCCATTTTTACCATAAGCCCCCTGGTTTTCTTTCGTGATTTTGCATGGCCATGTGATGTAGGAACACAGCATCACGTTCTAGCAGAACTGACTGAACAGCCCTAACCGGTTTGCTCAGTGGATAGAGCGTAAGCCTGCAGACTGAAGGGTCCTTTACCTTGGTTGCGGGCACATCCCCAGTTGGGACTGTGATGTTTCTCTCTCATTGATGTTTCTAACTCTCTATCCCTCTCCCTTCCTCTCTGTAAAAAAAAACAATAAAATATATTAACAACTTAAAAAAAAAAAAGAACTGACTGAAGAAAGGTTTTAAGTAGTTTTCAGGTGGAAGAACAGAGCAGATCGAGTAGGGAGAAGACATCTTAAGTTTGAAATGGAGGGGAGTCCAAGTTAGTATGCAGCAGGTGAGTGGGCAGTAATAAAGATTCCCCATATACAATAATTATCTCCCTCAAAGGACTCTGTGACACTTGGAGAGAACACACAGAGAAAAGAGCCACATCTGAGTTCTTGGAAACTGACTGACTCCATGCTCACAAAGTATCTTTTTGATAAATTGTCACCTTGTTAAACTTCAGACAGAAAATGTGAAGTGGTTAGGCCAGCGGTTCTCAAGCTGTGGGTCACGACCCCTTTGGGGGTCGAACGACCCTTTCACAGGGGTCACCTAAGACCATTGGAAAACACATATGTAATTACATATTGTTTTTGTGATTAATCACTATGCTTTATGTTCAATTTGGTTTTTGGTTTTTTTTTAAATATATTTTTATTGAGTTTTTACAGAGAGGAAGGGAGAGGGATAGAGAGTTAGAAACATCAATCAGCTGCCTCCTGCACACTCCCTACTGGGGATGTGCCCGCAACCAAGGTACATGCCCTTGACTGAATCGAACCCCGGGACCCTTCGGTCCGCAGGCCGATGCTCTATCCACTGAGCCAAACCGGTCAGGGCTTTATGTTCAATTTGTAACAATGAAAACACATCCTGCATATCAGATATTTACATTACGATTCATAATAGTAGCAAAATTAGTTATGAAGTAGCAACGAAAATAATTTTATAGTTGGGGGTCACCACAACATGAGGAACTGTATTAAAGGTTCGCGGCATTAGGAAGGTTGAGAACCACTGGGTTAGGCTGATGTAACTGTTTGGTCTGCTTCTGTTACAGTTCTCAATGTAAACTGGTAAACTGCTGTTAGGGATTTTATTAAACAGTCTCTATGAGCTTTGAGTCCAATCAATTTGGGGACATTAATATGATAGTTTCTGAGAGTAAATGTTATCTTATGAAAACTACTCATAGTTTTTGTATGTGATGAAACTTTTGAAATTATCTACATAGGATGATACTTTATGACAATTTTAATAAAAATCAGAGATTATGGATTCTAAAAACAACAAAAACATGTTAAATATCTATAATAAAAGCATGTTATGCTAATTAGACCGGATGTCCTTCCAGACGACCTTCCAGACAAAGCCAGGGCTGCGAGGAATGCCTGGGTCCTGGTTGCCAGAGGGAAGCCGGTGCTAGCAGCAGGGGGGGGGGGGGGGGGGGGAAGGCCTACTCTTGTACTAATTTCATGCATCGGGCCTCTAGTTAAAAATAAAATGCCATAAATATATTTTCTCCAGAAAGTATTAAAATATTCTTTCTGAATTCTTAAGAGATAATTTTTCTACTCTTTACAATTTCCTTAGTTGTAGTTTACTGCTTTGAACATTGAAAATTCTTTCTTGATAAAGGTGTAAATATGTGCAGGTAGAGAACTAGCTTAACACTCCAACGTCTTCCTGACTTGCATAGGCTGGAAAGCTATGAACTACATTTCCCAGATTCCTTTTCAGTTAAGAGTTTTTGATGTCATTTAAGTTCTTTCCTAAATAACATCCTAGATGCACTAAAGTGAGCCTTTACTTTGGAGCTGCATTACATGGGAAGGGAAGCAGATGTGCTCAGATGAAATGTGGCAGAGGTGGACAGGATCATTCAGCAGGTTCCTGATCCCAGGCACAGGCAAAAAAACCCTTGATGGTCCAGTTCTGTAGTGTGGCTTTGGGATGTATATCTGGGAAGATCAGGCAGTTATTCTGTGAGCTACCTATATACGTTAATAAAACCTTTGGGTTTAAACTAGCTTTAGTCAATTTTGTTACATGTAGTCAAGAACTGACCAATTCAAACTTTAATAACAGTTCCTAAAGCATAACCATGTTTCTGGTTTCTACAGTTTTATGTCAATAGCAGAGGACTGGCATATGAAATTCATGCATGGGTAGGGTCCCTAGGCCTGGCCTGAGATGAGGGCTCATTTTCCCTGGCTGCCGGCAGCCACCAGCGTCCGCCGCCACCCACCCCGGTTCCCCATTCCCCATCGGGCAGCCAGGGGGAAGAACTGAGAAGTTGGCTGTTTCCTCCTGCTCACCAGCCCCAAACCCTGCCGCTGGTCGTCCTGTGTGTGTGGGGCAACCAGCGGAGCAATTGGGGCCCTGCTCGCTCACTCGCACCCACCTTGGCCTGGCACCATCCACATCCGCTGCGACCCACCCCCTGGTTCCCCGTTCCCCATCAGGCGATTGGAGCCTGCCAGCCAGGGGGTGGATAGAAGAGGTTGGCCAGCAGGCCCCGATTGGGGGGGGGGGGGGGTGCGGGGAGGGCTGGGGGCAGCTCCTGCATTGAGTGTCTGTGCCCTGGTGGTCAGTGTGCATCATAGCAAACGGTCATTCCACTGTCAGGTAGATTTCCATATTACGCTTTTATATAGATTTTCTCCCTCAATTGCTTTTCTAAGCTGGGAAAATGTTCCTTATATATAGTTAAATGCTATTTTAAAAAATGAAACTATTTCTGGGAATATATCCTAAAAATCCCCAAACACTGGTCGAAAGAATATATACACCCCTATGTTCATAGCGGCATTATTTACAATAGCCAAGATCTGGAAAGAGCCCAAGTGCACATCAGTAGGTGAGTGGATTAAAAAAAACTGTGGTACACTTACACATTGGAATACTACTCGGCCGTAAAAAAAGGAACTTTTACCTTTTGTAACAGCATGGATGGACCTAGAGATTATTATGCTAAGTGAAATAAGCCAGTCAGAGAAAGAAAAATACCATATGATCTCACTTATATGTGAATCTAATGAACAAAATAAAGTGATGAACAAAACAGAAACAGAGGCATGGATACATAGAACATTCTGACCACTGTCAGGGGAGGGGGGATTGGATGAAAGAAGGTGAAAGGATTAGCTAAAAAATGTGTATGTTTAACACAGACAACAGTGTGGTGATGGCCAGAGGGAAGGGGGCGGGGGCTGGGTGGAGATGGGTAAAAGGGGACAAAACGGGGACATAATAGTGTCAACAATGAAAATAAAGTTAAAAAAAGAAAAGAAAAAATTCAAACTACTATGGCATTGTTTAGAATACATCTATAATTTTATTACAAAACCATTCTTTTGGCATTAGTTGGTTACAGTAATAGCAAGATATTGTGAGTGTGGCATAGCAGCTCTGAGTAACAATTGTATTCCTTGCTTCCTAAACCAAAATTTAAGCTACCTCATATCCATTACATATAAGTTATCATTTATGCTGCAAATCCTGATGCGTATACCATTCAGGGAGGAGTTGACGCTAAGGGATTAAAGTAAATGTTGACAAGACCACAAAAGTTCCTATATGGGACTTTTTTCCTTCTCCCTCCCCCCAATTACTTTGCTATAAAATAATCGAATTACTTAGAGCTAGTCTGCATGGCAGCAGCACCCAAGGAACATCGTACTTAGTTCTTGTTAAAAAGCAGTATCTGTGCAATGAATGCATGTTTCACACCACAGGCACAGGGTAGTTTTAAACTCCTGCAATAGAGTCTCTTAAAAAAATAAAAGCAGTCTATCAAGTTCTTCTAGATGGTGTTATTGCTGTACATTTGCTGGTGGATCACTTTCTGTGCTGTGTTTGCTTTGAAGAGATCTTCCAATATATCTCCAATACTCTTTTCTTATAGTGTCCTTTTCTTTAGCTAGGATTTCACATAACTAAAAATGAAAAACAAACAATTCATTAAAGAAAATGTGTAATTAAATCTTTAGGGCAAATGCTTTTGAGCTAATACAGTTTAACTCAATCATGTTCAAATGAGATACACCACCAGAGTTGCGTACTATGTTCACTAGTGACGTGGGTATTGCTCTAAACAACAGAAATAGTCCTGCATTGAATTCTGAGTAACTGCTGAAAGGGACATGAATATTAGTGGCGCTGGAAAGACCCAGTTCTGAGATAGCAAAAAGGAAGTGATGAGTTCCACGAGCTTACCTCTAATGCTTTATTAAGAATGTCCTCCTTGTTGTCACATTGGTTTTCTAGCATATCTTCATAGATGTCCACAAGAAAGGCAATCAGGTAGGGGGAACTATGACTTGGTTGCAAATCAAGCAATTGATTTAGTAGATTGGGATATTTGGAAAGACCACGATCCTGCAAAATCCTAAAAAAAGAAATTATTCTAATTTTTGAGAAGAGCAAAAATAGTAGAAAGATCAATAGCCCCTGTGACATAAGCAAGAAAAGGAGACATTTTGAATGAAGTTGAAACTAAATGAAATTCACACAAAATTAAAGCAGAAAACAAATCTTCTTAAAATTAAAAAGTGAAGGAAAACACAGGAGAGTTTTAACTTATCCTTTCAGCTCTCCAGATATCACAGGCCCCTACCCTGCACACACCTCCCACTGTGACTGGGCCACGTACTTTGGCTCTTGGAGACCTCTAAGTGCGGCAGGGAGCCTGGGTATGTCAGTGGCCAGGCAAGGGAAACCTTGTCAGTTTAACAAGTGAGACTTGTAACAGGAGATCTCTAGAAGTGAATCAGAGAGGCTGCCTGCATTTGTGCAGTCTGACTGTAAATAGTTGGCCTTGCCTTACTGTATGCTCCTGAGCTGCACATTCACTGAGGGTGTGTATTCCAATCTTTTTTTTTCACTGTCTGAGTCTACATAATGGCTTGTCTCAGAGAGAAGAGCACAGGAATAGGTTAGATTTTGTTGCTATAGCAAGCTGTATTCCATTCTTTGACATAAAGACTATAGGATTCATAACTTCAGTTATAATTTGTTATTGTTCACTCATGGACTACTCTAAAAACTGGGCTGGTATATGTGCTTGGGAGGTGGAGGGAAGGGTAGAGGACACTTTTCTTAGGTGTTGTCATAATACACTTCTGCTCTCAGAGAAAAACAGAAAAATTTTTAGTATCATTTTGGAATCTGATTATGGAACATAGTTCATAATGCATCATATTAACAGGTTGTATTTTATATAAAACAAGTAAAAAACATCCTCTTACCCTTTCAAGTAGTTCCATGCACTTTCATTATGTGGTACTAGCTTGATCATTTCCAGAGTGTACCTATAAGAAAAAGAGCACAATATGTGTATAATTTTAAGAGCAGTGCAATCATTAGAAACAGTTTTAGTAAGATGGTAGCATAGCTTAGATATGTGCTTTCATTTCTCTCTGAGTGGACTTTGGTACCTCTCTAGGTCATATTTAAGTCTCTCCAGTCTCCAACTGTCAATTCTTTTTGGCATAGTTCTTCCATATTGAATATTTGTATCCAATTCTGGAGAAGGACACTCAATATGAAGGCTCAATTCACAACAGAAAAGAAATTAAAGGAGAATTCCTTTAATTTAGGCTTTCCCTCTGAAGGAAAATCCCAGCTAAAACAAGATTTACCTTTTACTTGTAAAGCAATCTTGGGGGAAAAGTCTAAGATCTACTTATGGCTGTCAAATCCTTAATTGTTGAAAAAGGAGAACTATATAATCTTAGTAAATGCTTGATAAATAGTAACTATTATTAATAGTGCTAGTAGGTTACGTACTTAAATAGAAATATTACCATGATGTATTTAGTGGGGGGGAAAAAAGGCAATGTGTGTAATATGATTGCCTAGGTTGCTGTGCATGTTTGTAATGTATTTATAAGGCTTGGAAGGATTCACTACTTGTAGCTCCCTCTAGAATGGGATATGGGCTCTGGCCAGGTAGCTCAGTTGGTTAGAGTGTTGTTTCAATATGCCAAGGTTGTGGTTTGATCCCCCATCAGGGCACATACAAGAATCGACCAATGAATGCATGGATAAGTGGAACAATAAACTGATGTTTTTCTCTCTCCCCCTTACTCTCTCTCAAATTAATGGGGAGGGGGAAACACCCCACAATTTTTCAAGAATGGGATATGGGAAGGAGAATAAGAGATTCTGATGTTTAATTTTATACAATTCAGTATAATTCCCCACAAGTAAACTGCATTGCTTTTATAAAAGGGAAAAACTACAGAAAATAATCAGCTACACCTGTATTCTTAGAGTTAAATTTAATTAACTAAATTATAGAAAACTACTGCTACTCTTAGCATCTTAAATATTTCTTTTACCTATCTGTAGGGTATAATAACCTTTAAGAATGGAAAACTCTTAGATTCTTGGCTGATTATTTTTATTTCTATTTGGTACTAGAAAGCCAGTGATCTTCCTTTAAAGCTATGAGAGAAGTCTGCATTTTCCAAACTCTTTACATTCAATTTTTTAAATATCTTATTATGTCTAACCTAATGTAGTAGGCTACAGTAAATAAGGAACATATACTATTTTGAAACTCCCTAATTATTAATTGGATTATTTCAAGGTAGAAAAACTTTGGCAAGGAAGCTATCGAATTTTCTGAAGGATGATGCTTTGCTTTCCTTCAGAGCATCCTTTTCCTAATCCTCACAACGGAATACCAACTATAAAAGAAAAAAAAACAGGAGCTGTTAATTAACTTTTACAATTAAAATTATGATTATGGTCTCATGAGACTATAAAAACAAACATGTTTAAATTTAAATCAGACTACTGAGACAAAATAGACAAAAGTCAGAAAAGAGGTGGCTGTTGTTTATGGATATACAGACATATTCATACCATACCAATTCAAAAATTTCTGGCTCTTATAACAGCCTTATACTTGCTAGACCAGTAATTTTCAACTGCAGACAACTATGCTCCCGAGGACACATCTGGCAATGTCGGGGGACATTTCTGTTTGCCATAACTGGGGAGGGAGGGTTACTACTGATCTACAGACGCTCCTCGACTTATGACAGGGTTATGTCCCGACAAACCCATTATAATTGAAAATATTGTCAAAAATGCATTTAATACACCCAACATACATAACACCATAGCTTAGCCTAGCTGGTTTCTACTGAATTGTACTGCTTACAACATCTTTTATTTAAAAAAATCTTTATTGTTGAGAGTACTACACATGTTCCTCTTTTTCCTCTACTGATCACTTCTAGCCCACCCTCCACCCGACTCCTTTCACAACATCTTAAAGTAAAAAAATCATAAATTGAGGCATCATAGGTCGAGGACTGTCTGTATAGGGTATACAGGCCAGGTATGCTCCAGGTATGCACAGGACAGCCCCTACAACAAAGATTGATCTGGCTCAAAACCCTGCACTAGAATAACATGGCATCAGGGGACTATTATCCAACATACAAAAGAATTTAATACGACAGTTTTAAACAAAGCTTCCTAGACACTACGAAATCTGATTTCTTCTCAATCTACAGTAGCAACAGTATTTCAAGAAAGTTAAGACATTACAAAGCAGAGGTATACTATATACTTGTAAATTTATTGTTATCAATTTCATCTAAGTATTCTGTCCTATTAGTTCCATGAGGGTAAAAGTGGGACAGTCCTGATCTTTGCTGTATCCCCAATACCTGACATATGGTAGGCACACAAATATTCTTTTACTGAGTGAACAAGTGAAGGAGATTACTAACTGGACTTCTCTTTCCAATACAGTCCGATCATTGTAGCCAGTGGTGTTAGAAATTACGAAGTATCTTTGGTTCCAGACAGAGTTATTTCTCACATCCTCTTTAAGAAGTTGGTCTACATACTGCAGCTCATTATCCCAAAGTTTAAATTCCTAAAAGAAAATAAATAATAAAACATCCAATTAGAAATGTCCCATTATTTATAAACAATAAAAATTAAATTTCAGCAAAGCTAAGTAGGTCTAACTGAAGATGTGGGACTCAGCACACAGTTGGAGGAGAATGACAGTTGCAGGTCAACCAAATGCAGTGGGAAAGAAAAGTAATCCAAGATAAGGGACTGGTTATGAGGGATGAAAATATCAGGAAGAGAGAGCAGCCAAAGCAGCCTGTAATTCAGTACCATCTTCTTGAGAACAACTCAGGTAACATGATGCACGTTTATGCTATTTGAGCCCAGAATTATTCTAAAGGACTAAATCAAAAGCAAAATAAGTATATTTAACTAAAAGCTTATGCATTGTTTATGGTGAAATTTTAGAGGAAAATAAACCCCACCAAACTTAGTAAGAAAATGATTAACTACAACATATTAATTTGATGTGATTAATCTGATATTAATACATTAAATAAAACAAAATATTCAAAATGCACACATATGACAAAATTACATTAAAATAGATGTAGAGAAAGATCCACAATTAGGTTTAGACAAAGTTTTCACATTATAAAGCTGTTTTTTAATATATTTTCTAAAGTCCTCACTTAAGGATATGTTTTTATTGCTTTTTAGAGAGAGAGGAAGGGGGAGAGAGAGAGAGAGAAACATTGATCAGTTGCCTCCAATACACGCCCTGACTGGGGATGGAACCTATAACCTATGTATGTGCCCTGCCAGGAATCCAACCTGTTTTGGTGTACAGGACAACACTCCAACCAACTGAGCCACCTGGCCAGGGCAAAGTTGTTTTAATTTTTTAAATTAAGGAGAAAGGCCCTTGCCAAGTAGCTCAGTTGGTTAGAGTGTCATGCTGATACGCCAAGGTTGTGGGTTCGTTTCCAGTCTTGCACATAAGAACCAACCAATGAAATGTATAAATAAGTGGAACAACAAATGGATGTTTCTCTCCCCAACCTCCTCTCTCTCTTTAAAATCAAGAAATAAAAAATTATAATATGAAACAAAACAAAAATTATGGAGAAGAGAACCCATACAGATAATTTGGAAAAAAAGTAGAATGATCAAAACTTATAAATGCTGAAACAGTCAGAGATGTTAACTATGAAAAAGCTTGTGGAATTGTATTTCTTATGTTTTAACAGAAAAAAAGGTAGAAATTCATAAAAAAATACTAAATACCTTAAACAATGTATCCCTTTATTCAAATTTAGAAAAGTTTAAAATTTTAAATAAAAAATAATTTGATGAAATAATCTTGGTATAATGAAAAGTGCAGAAAGTAGTAATTACTGGGGAAAATTTCACAGAAAACAACACTAGAATTGTTTGGTAGAATAAATTAAATGCCCAGAGTGGGAGTCCTAACTATTCTCTTCTATTCAAGATTTAGCATAAAATTTTAACAATTGGGCGGAAATAAAATATATAAAAGTTACTGTAAAGTCATATTCCTAAGTTTATATACGCAAAAACCTTAGTGTGTATGATGCTCTTGTTAATTACAATAACAAAGTTGTATTAAAAAATTAGAACTACTTTTTCTATTCAACTTGTTGGCAAATATAAGATGTGATGTATATTCAACCTAAATATTAAGTTACTATTCTTCTTTGATATAAAGCTACTCATGAATATATCTCAAGAAATTATAAAGGTTAACCAACATGAAAAGTGTCAGATAACTAACTTAATAATGATATACATATTGTGTTTATATGTATATACATAAACTACATGTATGTTTCAGTTCAGAAGTATACTTACAATTTAATAATTTTAATTATTTAATTCAGTTAAAAAATAAAAAATTGGAAAACATTGTGATAAGAAAGACAATACCTGAATAACCCACTGTCGATGCTGCCAGGCATGATAATTCTTTGCATCCTGATTAAGAATATCAGCAATAAACTCAAGCTCCTGAGATGGATCTTTTAGCCACTCCACTAATACTCGCCTATGATGCCTAAAGCCGGTGGAAAAGGGAGAGAAGTTTTGTGTGAATTTATTCCGGAACTAAAGTAACAGTTGCATGTGCTATGCTAGGTGATGTGAAGGGAAACTTAAGAAACAGAAATCATCCCTAGTTCTCAAGGCTCTGCTGGAGAGAAAAGGTAACAAAAAAGAAACACTAACAGAAAAAATTTCAGAATACTAAGTTGAAAAACATAAAACAGTGATTTGTGATTTTTGTATAAAATGAAATCAAATAGTTTACAGCTTAAAGGAGGTTTAAAGTCTTTTAACAACCAGAAAATTCTATCAAAGACCAATGGCATAAGACTATAGGATATATAATATTTTATCAAGTTTGAAGCTCCTCTGGTTATAAATAGACTGCCAGTTTTCCTTAAGTCCAAAGTGTCACCATACAAGCAAATAAATGCTCATTTCACTAGTTTGTGGGCAGAATTGTAGCTATGATAAGTGACAAATCTGTCAAAAGAGGAGTTTTCCATGTTGGAAAAACAAAACAAAAAAAACTATACCTGACTAGCAACTTGCTATCCCTTCTTTTCTCAACAGCCAACCCTCATCTCCCATTTATGATTCACCCCACTATGTACCTTCTTTTCTCATCCTACCACTTCCCTTTCTACCACCCAGGTGGGAGGACTCTCATGCCAAGATCACTAACTCATACCCACCTAATTAACAAACCCGTTGGTCATCTTTTAGTCCTTACTTTCCTTGACCTGTCAGCAGTATTGAAACCGTCATCCACTCCTTTCTTCCTAAAGCTCTCTCTTCTCTTGGTTTCTGTGATGACACTAACTTTTGGTTTCCTTGCTCAGTCATCCTGGAATGCTTCTTAAATGATGTTCACTGGTGTTCTATCCTCAGGCTTCTCCTCTAATTCTCCCTGAGCATCCTCATCCATAGCTATGACCTCAACTCCAGATGAGCATTTTTCAACCATGTGCTGGACCACAATACGTAGGTTTTTCCATAGGCACATCAAATGCCCTTTGTCCAATACTGGATCTCTCTCTCTTCCCCAGAAATGTGCTGCTTTGTCTTATAAATTCCCCAGTGGTTGGCACCACCATTCACCCAGTGGTCAAGCCAAATATATTAACATCATTGTTCTTCATCACTCCTCCAATAAATGAAACTTCAAACCTGTTGCTTTGGTCTGCAAACCCTCTCTCAAATATATCCTTCTCTCCCCCAAACCCGCTCCACACCTCTCTTAGCCTGTACCAGTGCAATGGCCTACCAGGGCTGTGAACCTATTCCATCTACGCTCCACCCTACAGTCAGGGTAAAACTTCCAAGACACAAAACCAACCATATTACTTCCTTAATTAAAATTTGGCAATAGCTCTCCAATGCCTAGGATCAAGTCCACACCCCTTACTAATGTTCATAAGGGTCTTTATGATCTTATCCCATTTACTCTAATCACATGGAGTTATACAACTCCCTGAGTGCACTGTGCTCTTTCATGTGTCTCCCCAGAATATTTTCTTTGTCCGAGAAGCTGTTCCTCTCAGAAATCAACCTTAAATCTCAGGCATAAAGATAGGCATGTGTCGATCATTATATTGAAAAAAAAAATGGTGTAACTCCTGCATTTTGAACAGGCAGTGAGTGGCACAGAAAGTGGAGACAGTTGCTTCTGCTACTTCACTAGCTTCACAACCATCTCCAGCTCACCACCACCACCACCACCACCACCACACCACCACCTCCACCTCCTCTTCCTTCACCAACATGACCTCCACTACCTCCTCCTTCTCCACAGCAGCTTTCATTCATGGAGTGCTCACTGTATCCTGGGTACTGTTCAAACTCGTTCTTTGTCCTCTGCTCCATTATTTACCTCTCTTTTCCCATTGTATTCTGCTCCTCTCACAAATACTAATCTATACTCTTGTGTAAACGTAGGGGCTTAATTTTTAGAACAAATATACTCTGTGAAAAACTATGATTATGCTTTTCACACTACACTGTAAAATAACTGGTTTTATTATTTGCTTTTCCTTTTAGACTGTATCTGGTTCATCTTTGTATCTCCAACATCAGTATAAATATTTTAAATAAAAAAAATACAACATCAAATACCAAAAAGGCATTTTTTAACACAAAGAAAATACTTCAGATTTTTTACCTCAAATTCTTTTCTGACTCTAGCACTATTACATGCTAGATATTTTAAATAATAATAATAGCAAACATTTTAGTGTTAACCACGGGTCAGGCACTACTTTAAACACTACAAAAATTGTCTCATTTAATCCTCCTAACAACCCTGTGAGGCAGGTAACATTAGCTCCAATGCAAAGTACTAAAATTATAAAGCAACAAACAATTCCCTATATTTGCATCACCCATTGGCAGGTACTATCAGCATAGTAACATGTTTCCCTCCTATTTTCATCTTACCAAACTTGATAGTTTTTGGGCTGTTCTTCAATTATTGCAGTGATGTAGCTCATTTCCTCATGTAGATCCTTTTGAAGCGACTTTAAGAGAACTCTCCGGAAATGCCTATAGCAAACATCAAGCATTCAAAGTCTCATATTCCACATAAATCGCCTCCCCACAGTATCAAATAAAGCTACAAGACAACAGAATAAGACTTTTTTTTTTTTTTTGGTCTAATCTCCTACATATATCTGGTCATTGGAAGAATCAAGCATTTAAAAGTAATTTTTTTCTTCTCATCCTCCCAACCCCTCCCTTTGGGCAACTATCAGTTTGTGCTCTACAACTACAAGTCTGTTTCTGTTTTGTTTTATTTATTCATTTTGTTTTCTTTTTGGTTCCACATATACATAAAATCATATGGCATTTGTCTTTCTCTGTCTGATTTACTTCACTTAGCATAATACCCTCTATGTTCATCCATGTTGCCACAAATGGCAAGATTTCATTCTTTTTTATTGCTGCATAATATTCCACTCTGTATACAGGGTGTGGCAAAAGTAGGTTTACATTTGTAATACAAATAATACAATAATTAATAAATAATAATACAAGAATAAACTTTCGCATACTCACAACTGTAAGTCTACTTTTGCCCACTGCTGTATATACGGTGCACTACATCTTTATCCATTCATCTATTGATGGACATCTAGGTTGCTTACATTTCTCGGCTGTTACTAGTGATGCTGCAAGGAACATAGATGTGCATGTATCTTTTCAAATTAGTGTTTTTGCTTTCTTCAGATAAATGCCCAAAAGTAGAATTGCTGGATGATATGGCAGCTCTACTTTTAATTTACTGAAGAATCTCCATAAGAGTCAAGCATTTTGAAGTAAAAATAGCAAAAGGCAAAAAATGTGACATACAAGAAAAGACAACCAACTAATGATTATTTTTAGGTAATAATCTCGGGTTACTTGTGTTGTATTACTAGTACACAAGAATCAAAGACATCTCTTTCCCTGTATGGTAACCTTGTTCATTTAGATAATTATTTATATAATAGTTCATTTAGATAATTATTTATATAATAAATTAATTCCATTACAAACATTATCACATATTTTACTTTTAAAACCACCACAAAAATGCTACTTATAAATAAAACAAGTGTAGTGGACAGTGAATTCTGTAAATTCCACAGAAGGAAAAGATAAATGAAAACAAAATTAAGCATATTATTTAGAATATACAGTTTAATTCAAGAAAAAAACAGTTCGAGTTGCTACCTCTGAGGAGTTGGACTTTGGTAGTGACAAGGAATGGGGCAGAGGTTGCTATTTTTCATTCAGTCTCTGACTTCTAAATTCATATATGAATTATTATTTTGACAAAAGTTAAAGTTCAGTTAAGAAAAAGAAAAGCCATCCAAACTAAAACATGAGAAATTTAAACAGGAAATATTAATAATGTATTACCTACCACACTGTATAATTGGCTGCATTTAACTCTATAGCATCTCTGGTTAATTTAAAAGCTCGCTCACTTCTTTCATCACGCTGCAGAACAGCCCGGAAATAATCATAAACATCTCTAACTGTAAATAGTACAAAACTGCATTAGGACTCTCTTTCTTGTTCAAAACTACCATTATAGTATAAACTGTTGTTATATCTTACAAAGAAAGGTATTTTATTGCATTACTTAGAACAATAAGCAAAAGAAGTCAAATGATTGTGTGAATACCACCCTGAAAATACTTTAGTATCACAGACACAAAGTTTCTAAAACTTGTGTGTTTTTTTTCACTAAACATTGTTTTTGAGATCTGTCCATGTTTTAACAGATCTAGATCCCCTTAATAGTTATATAGTAGTAAACTGTATGACAATAATACATTTTATTTACCCACTAGAAGCCCAGTGCATGAATTTGTGCACTTGGCAGGGGGGCGGGGGGGGGGGGGGTGGGCGGGCGGGGAGAGGTCCCTCAGCCTGGCCTGTGCCCTCTCACAGTCTGGGAGCCCTCAGGGGATGTCTGACTGCTGCGGAGGCAGGAGAGGCTCCCGCCACCACCACTGAGCTCGCCAGCTGAGAGGTGCTCCCCTGTGGGAGCACCCTGACTACCAGGAGGCAGCTCCTGCATTGAGCATCTGCCCCCTGGTGGCAGTGTGCATCATAACAACCAGTTGTTCTGCGATTTGCATATTAGCCTTTTATTATATAGGATTCTCCAAAACATGGATATAGAGGAGGGAATAGAGGTACAGAGGTTAAATTTAAATAATTTGTTCAAGGTGACAGTAAAATGAAGTTAGAATGTGAACCAGGTAGTAATAAAATCTGAATAGTCATTCATAACCTCCTAGTATGTCTTCTGATGCCATATGCCAGAGCGAACCCAGAATGTATTATAGAAGCAGCACTTCAAGGTTGTAAGATATGGGCATTTTCCAGTTTTACTAGGTATACCACACTGCTTTCCAAAATGGCTTAAATATGAAAACTACCATCAGAAATACATGTATCTGTTTATATGTCCTAATACCTGATATCACAGGTTTAATCTTTGCTATTCAATTCATGGGTAGAAATAGCATTCCCATTTTAATTTGCATCTCTCTCATTCTTAATGACAATAAATTTTTCCCCTCTACTTAATGGATAAGGAAATTTTCTCTTCTGTGAACTATCAGTTTATACCAGCCGTGGGCAAACTACGGCCCACGGGCCGGGTCAGGCCCGTTTGAAATGAATAAAACCAAAAAAAAAAAAAAGACCGTGCCCTTTTATGTAATGATGTTCACTTTGAATTTATATTAGTTCACACAAACACTCCATCCATGCTTTTGTTCCGGCCCTCCGGTCCAGTTTAAGAACCCATTGTGGAAAAAAGACCACTAGGGGGTACACCAAGGAAGCATAACAAAATGCGGAGACAAAGAAACAGGACAAAATTGTCAATGGAAGATATAGAGTTCAGAACCACACTTTTAAGGTCCCTCAAGAACTGTTTAGAAGCTGTCGATAAACTTAATGAGATCTACACGAAAACTAATAAGACCCTCGATCTTATATTGGGGAACCAACGAGAAATTAAGCATACACGGACTGAAATAACGAATATTATACAGACGCCCGACAGCAGACCAGAGGAGCGCAAGAATCAAGTCAATGATTTGAAATGCGAAGAAGCAAAAAACATCCAACCGGAAAAGCAAAATGAAAAAAGAATCCAAAAATGCGAGGATAGTGTAAGGAGCCTCTGGGACAGCTTCAAGCGTACCAACATCAGAATTATAGGGGTGCCAGAAGATGAGAGAGAGCAAGATATTGAAAACCTATTTGAAGAAATAATGACAGAAAACTTCCCCCACCTGGTGAAAGAAATGGACTTACAGGTCCAAGAAGCTCGGAGAACCCCAAGCAAAAGGAATCCAAAGAGGACCACACCAAGACACATCATAATTAAAATGCCAAGAGCAAAAGACAAAGAGAGAATCTTAAAAACAGCAAGAGAAAGAAACTCAGTTACCTACAAGGGAATACCCATACGACTGTCAGCTGATTTCTCAACAGAAACTTTGCAGGCCAGAAGGGAGTGGCAAGAAATATTCAAAGTGATGAATACCAAGAACCTACAACCAAGATTACTTTATCCAGCAAAGCTATCATTCAGAATTGAAGGTCAGATAAAGAGCTTCACAGATAAGGAAAAGCTAAAGGAGTTCATCACCACCAAACCAGGATTATATGAAATGCTGAAAGGTATCCTTTAAGAAGAGGAAGAGGAAGAAAAAGGTAAAGATACACATTATGAACAACAAATATGCATCTATCAACAAGTGAATCTAAGAATCAAGTGAATTAATAATCTGATGAACAGAATGAACTGTTGATTATAATAGAATCAGGGGCATAGAAAGGGAATGGACTGACTATTCTTGGGGGGGAAAGGGGTGTGGGAGATGTGGGAAGAGACTGGACAAAAATCGTGCACCTATGGATGAGGACAGTGGGTGGGGAGTGAGGGCGGAGGGTGGGGCGGGAACTGGGAGGAGGGGAGTTATGGGGGGAAAAAAAAGGGGAACAAATGTAATAATCTGAACAATAAAGATTTAATTAAAAAAAAAAAAAAAAAAAAAAAAAAAAAAAAAAAAGAACCCATTGTGGGCCTCGAGTCAAAAAGTTTGCCCACCCCTGGTTTATACCCTTTGTCCATTTTTTTAAATACTCACCTGAGAATATTTTTTCCATTAATTTTTAGAGAGAGTGGAAGGGAGGAAGTAAGAGGGGAGAAAGAGAGAGACATCACCCAGACCGGGGTTGGGAAGTGAACCTGCAACCGAGGTACGCGCCTTTGACCGGGGATCGAACCAAGTCTCCTGGCTCCTTGGGCGGAGGCCCTAACCACTGAGCCAAAGCCACTAGGGTCCCCTTGGCCCATTTTTTAATGTCTGTTTCCTTAACCTTTTGTAGGAATTTCTTATAAAGTTCCAAATTATCAATCCTCTGTTTTATATGGTGCATCTTCTCCCACAATGCTGTTTGCCTTTCAATTTATTCATGCCTTCTCTTATACACATTTTATTTATTTATAATACATATATTTTATTGATTTTTTTTACAGAGAGGAATGGAGAGTGATAGAGTTAGAAACATCGATGAGAGAGAAACACCTATCAGCTGCCTCCTGCACACCCCCTACTAGGGATGTGCCCACAACCAAGGTACATGCCCTTGACCGGAATCGAACCCAGGATCCTTCAGTCTGCAGGCTGACGCTCTATTCACTGAGCCAAACCGGTTAGGGTTCTTATACACATTTTAAATTTTGATATATTCATATATAAATTTTTGATCGATAAGTCATATTTCATTATATTTTCCTTTGTGGTTTGTAATCATAATATATGTAATAATTTAAAATGTTGATTTACTTTTTTATCTTGCAGAAAACATCTTATTATTTTTAATAAGAGAAATATATGATTATATCAGTTTTCTCCAACATCCTTGTTATAGGTCCCTTATGAATATGAAAAAATTGTGGTTTTTCATTTCTCTGATCACTAGTTGGTTAACATCTCTTTGTAGATATTCTCTATTTCCTCTAGTATTATATCTTCACATATAACATCTTACCATGTGAAAGTTTTTTATTTTTTATAGTTATATCTTCTGATCTTTTCTTTAATCAATTCTGTCTTATAACTTGCTCACTAATATCTTCTTCACTCCAAGAATGAAAGATTACTCTCTAATATTTGCTCCTAGTATGTTTATAATTTTGTTCTGGAACTTTAATTCACCTGAAATTTATTTTCATGTAAGCTATGAGATAGGGATGTAATTTTGCTTATATCCAAATGCATAGCAAACTGTTACAAAAATATTATTTGATTAACCTATTTTTTTCATACAGGTATGAAATATCCTTTTTAGCAAATATTAAATTCTCATTTATACTGATGATATATTTTTAGATCCCTTATTAATCTATTTCTGTTCCAGTTCCACATGATATTTTTAGTAATACATTTTCATATTTGGTAAGGCAAACCCTTACACCATTATTCTTCTTTTCAAACATATCTTGGTACTTCATAATAAATAAATAACAAACAATTAGTGCCTTTTGTAACAGAGGAATGATCTTGGATAACAAAGCCTTAACTGAAAGAAATATATATATATATATATATATATACACATACATAAAACTACAGAACTAGCATTCCATTTTATTCATTTCACTTCCCTAGAACAACTAACAATTAACATTTGCATGACCTTCAATGTACAAAGCATTTTCACATTCACTATGAAAGAACGATATTGTGTCAAAGAAAATAATCCATTCATTTTAGTATCAGTAAATGTATTCCAACTGAGCCTAACACTCATTGCTAAAATATATTTCAAAATGCTCATGTTTCAGCAACCAAAGTTTATTCTAAATAAAACAGTAACTCATTTATGTTGTAGATTAACTCTAAATGAAAAATACAATCACAAAGTAGCTATTATGTCTTATAATATAACATTCTGCCTTGGCCGGATAGAGCATCGGCCAGTGCACCCAAGGGTGGTGGGTTCGATTCCCAGTCAAGGGCACATACCAGAGTTGCAGGTTTGATTTCCCACCGAAGTGGGGGCCTGTGAAGGAGGCAATCAACTGATGTATCTCTCTCACATTGATATTTCTTTCTTTCTCTCTCTCTCTGTCTCTCTGTCTCTGTGTGTGTGTCTCTCTCCCCCTCCCGCCCTCTCCCTTTCTCTTCACTTCCTTCCACACGCTCTAAAAATCAATTGAAAAAATATCTTTGGGTGAAGATAACAAAAAAACACACAAGAAATAATGTAACAATATTCATTACTTATACTTAGAATATGTCCACTCTTTGGACAAAATAAAACACTTAGTCATATAAATAAATTATAAAAAACACAATGTTAGCTTATCATAAGTCATTTAGATCTTTGCCAGACAAAAATCTATCATTTACCTAGCCATATAGTTGTGAATTTCAACTCTGCTACTAAGTTTGACTTACAGACCTTTTCCTAATAAAAATAAACTTACATTTTTCACTATAAACGATCTGGACCACTGGATTGGGGCCATCGTTCTGCGGCACTGGCTCTATATCAGCCCATTCTGCTCTGTCTCTGAAATACATACATATATATTTTTTCAGTGATTATATTCAAGTATGTAAGAAAAAGAACTCTGGTATTTTTAAAATAGCAACAATTACACTTACATTAATACTAGTAGCTTTTTAAACATCTTAATGTAATTATGGTTGGATTCTTCATGACCAAGTTTTGCCACTTTGCTTTACATGTTCAACTTTAAAATAAAAATAATGTGAATAATCTTCCAAATAAAATAAATTAACAGCTTTCAAATTTAAGATTTTTATGTAAGTGGAAAAACACGTTTTGGCAGCACGTATACAATAGTTTTAAATTCGAAATAAATCTAATTCGTTGGTCTAATAAGACCCTTTGGAGTTAGTATTTTTTAAAAACTGCGTAACAAGTTACTGGGGAATTGACATTTACAATCAAAGTCAGCACTATAACTTACTGTACAACTGGCTGAGCTGAATTGTGGCTCCACCACTCACAGCTGTGTGACCTGACCTTCCCTAACCTCCCCGGGCCTCAGCTTCTTCATTGATAAAATGGAGACGATGATATCACCAACCACATTTAAAAGACTGTTCGGAGGATTCAGTGAGATAACATGTCAAGCACTTAAAACGTGCATTCAGTGAATACTCCCATTATCGATGCTAGAACAACAGCACGGCGGCAACAGTGGATGCCACAGGCATTTCTGCGCGAACTGCCCAGTGTGAACCCTCTCTGCTTACATTCTTTTCCTTTCACCTGCTTTTCAGTTCTCCAAACCCACCAGCTACTGACAGCAGAGACAGACTCGGCGGCGGCCAGACAATCCCGAAACTGTGTCCACTCGGAGACACACGGGACGCGGCCACCAGCGGTGTGAGACATGGGGAAAGGAAGGCTGTCATCAGTCCCCGGGAGAGAGACAGCCGCGCGAGCGAGCTGAACCATTTCACAATTCAGACGGGGTGGGAGGGTCATGGGGTCCACCCCACCCAAAGGAAAACATGAACAATAGGACAGGAACAAAAGCTGGATGGCGACTTGCACTCATTCATAAAAACAAGGCAAATGAGCAATCGAATGGATTTACCTAGAACTACAGGAGAGAAAAAAAAGACAAAAGAAAAATACGACCGAAGGACTTCTCAGCAGCCTCTGTAGGTTCAGCTGGAGCCAGGGAACGGGGCGAGCAGAAAGCCTCGAGCTGGCGGGGCGGGACGGGACGGGCGTCGGCAGACGCGGCGGGAAGGCGCGGCGGGGAGAGGACGGGGTCCAACATCTTTCCCTCCGCGTAGCCCCACCAGGCGCCGAAGGGAACCTGAGGACCCCACACTCGCTCTCCCCATGTCCGCAGAGCGACCCAGCCGAGGTCCTTACACCCTGTTTCCAAAGGGAGCACATCTGGAACTGATGGAAACGGTATTTCCTGCCAGATTCTCAAGATGCGCCCGCCCCGCTGGCTGCAGTCAGACGGCTCCCAGGCTGTTCTGTGGGAGCGGGAGCGGGAGCGGGAGCGGCGCCGGGGATTTCTCACATTCCCGGCCCAGGGCACCGACACGGCCCGAGAGGGAGTGCGGTCCAGCGCGCGCGGCGGTCTCCGCGCGGCCGGGCATCCCGCCGCCCCGTCTCCTGGCGACCGCGAGGGCTCCGGGCAGCGCGAGGGCCGCGGGCGGGCCTGACCCCGCCGGGC
This sequence comes from Myotis daubentonii, assembly GCF_963259705.1. Classification (NCBI taxonomy): domain Eukaryota; kingdom Metazoa; phylum Chordata; class Mammalia; order Chiroptera; family Vespertilionidae; genus Myotis; species Myotis daubentonii. The sequence goes on from NC_081841.1 coordinate 195,297,458, forward strand.
GCGCCCCCCGCCGCCGGACAGCGCGGCCGCGGAAACTTTGGCCCGACCAGCGGAGGCGGCGGGAACCGACCCGGACCCGCCGCCGCGTGGAGCCACCGCCCTCGGGGGAAGGACCGCGGCCCCGCGGGGGGCGTTACCTGTACAGAACATAGGTGGGTGAGTCCAGGCTCAGGAACCCGTCGTCCATAGGAGATGCCACCGCTTCTCCAGCCTCAGCCGCCATCACGTCTTCTTGCTGCTGCTGGGGCGGCGGGGGGTGCGGTAGGGGCGGCGGCGGCTCGGGCTGACCCGGCTCGCCGCCCTGCGTAGCCTCCCCGACCCCCTCGGTCGCCGCCATCACGCCTCGGCCCGCAGCGGAGTTGGCGGCGCAGGCCCCGCCCCTCCAGGCCCCGCCCCTCGCTCTCTTCCCCTTCGGATCCCCGCTTCCGGTTTCCCGCTTCCGGTTTCCCGCTTCCTACCATAGAGATGCGGGCCAGAGAGTCCCAGGCTGGCGCCGGAGCCCGGGCTGACCTTGGGGGATGCTCGCCTGCGGGCGGCACTGCGCCCCGGTCCCGAGGGCTCCGCGTTTCCCGTACGTCGTCCCGTCCGTGCTTCCGTCCCACGTGCTTGCAGTTGGCCACGGGGGACGTGCTAGTGTTGTTAGGTTCGTTGTTAGGTTCCCTCTCTCTTGTTCGCAGTCTTAGGAGCCATGGCTGAGGGCAGCTGGCCTACAGCTAGAAACCCAACCCAACCCCAACCCCTCCATCTCCAGGGAACTGGCCTCCACGTTAACCTTTTAAAGGCCTTTATGTTCCTTGTACACTTTTTTTTTCTTTTGGATGCTATGAGTTTATATCACAGAATTTAAGTAATTCAGGGTCTTTGTCTTTAGGAATTAAAGTTCTAATGTACAAGTAATATGTGTATAAGTTATAGGAAAGGCAAACATTCAACAGCATGACTACCTGTCTCGTGCTAGGGTTGCTCATGGCAGTCAATGAAGTCTCTGTGCCATTCTGGTGAAGGGTAGCAGTATATACAACCGAATATGTATGACTGTAGGTGTTCAGGGTGTGCCACTTCAAAATAAACTGCTTCGGCATGTTATTTTGAGCTGCAGGCACTAGCAAAATCGCAAATGCATGGACAAGCTTTCTCTGATCACCGCCTCCCCTTTATCTGCCTAAAGTCATATCTTCCAAAAGGAACTCAATTGTCATAAATCCCCAGTCCAGGAGTTTTGACAGTTGAGGTGGACACCACACCCAGACAAGCTTTGTCACAAATTATCATGTCTCCTATCAATTCTCCTAAGGGCTCACTAATCTTTCCTAAAAATCATTTACAAGCCCCTAAGAGGCCTGCATTGCATCCCTGTCTCCCCCTTTTTTATTAAGATGGTATTTGAGCCTGAATTCTAAGCAACCTCAAGGAGTTACTAATTTTCCCCCAGGTCTCTCCCAGGTACACATGAACTATACATGTTTTGTTTGTTTTTTAAATATATTTTATTGAGTTTTTACAGAGAGGAAAGGAGAGAGATAGAGAGTCAGAAACATCGATGAGAGAGAAACATCGACCAGCCGCCTCCTGCACACTCCCCACTGAGGATGCGCCCACAACCAAGGCACATGCCCTTGACCGGAATCGAACCTGGGACCTTTCAGTCCGCAGGCCGACACTCTATCCACTGAGCCAAACCGGTTTCGGCGAACTATACATGTTTATAAATCTGTTTTCTTTTTCTCTTGTTAATCTGTCTTTTATTACAGGGGACTCAGCCAAGAACTCTGAAGGGTAGAGGGAAACAAGTTACAGAGGCAAAAGAAGAGTCCTTGGAGCTTAGGAGACTTTGGAAAGCAAAGCTACAGCCTTGTGGGAAGAAAGGAGGAAGATGCAGGTGTGCTTGAGAGAGACAACAGCGGCGGAGGGAAGGTGGTGGAAAAGGCAGGGGCATAGGAGAGACTGGGCGGGGAGAGGGGGCAGAGAGATGGAGAGGGAGCTGGGTCCCTCATCCTAAGGGCTTTTATTTGTTTACCAAAGGCAGGGATTTTAGGGGAGGTATCAGGAGAGGATCCAATAGAATGTTCATCAGCTTTCCAGGTGTGTCCTTTCAGGCTCATGGTCTCTACTAATTGGTCAGCACTAGTCATTGCAGTTGGCACGGATGTCAGCCATGGCATTGTTTCAACTGGTTTTGCTGCTTTTCTGGGCCAGGAGCTGAAACACAACTGAGGCCTAGATGTTATCTCTGGTATGATGAAACTCTGTCTCTGAGGTCAACAGACTCGAGTCTTTGTTGCTAAGATTATTTGATGTGGGTCAGAACCTCATTGTCCTGAGGGCTTCATGCTTAAGGGAGTGGTTGTTCAAGGGCTTGTATGGGAGTTGGAAAAGGCTATTTTCCGGCCCCCTTGTTCCTTCTCTAAGGGGGTCCACCACATGAGTAGTCACATGCCAGGGGAGGAAAGGTACAAACCACATGACCAGCGATATGGAAGTTGGGTGGGGGGGGAGTGTCTAAAATACGTAACTGGTGATATGCTAGGGAAAGAAAGATCACCCTGGGGCGGGTCCCCCTACACTACTTGCATTCCCAGTTTTGTCCCTTGCATCTGGGGCTTTCCACCCTGGTGACCTTCTGTACCTGGCTGATGGCTCCTACTCTGTTCATGTCTGTCTAACTGCTTACTATGTCAAAGCAGAAATCTTCCTTCTCTTTGAATACAGAAGGGTAGCTGGGTGGTAACTTGGTCATTTCTCCACTGAGAATTGGAGTGTAAGCAGTCAGCCCCTGAACCTGATCTTGTCTATGACAGTTTTGACAAAGGAGAAGTGATGCGGGGTAGTTTCCACGGTTGGGTCCTATAAAGTTTTGAATCTTTCACTTGGGTCTCTGAGAAGTCTTGCTCGGGAGGATGTGTGTGTGTGAAGCTAGCTGCGTGTACTAAGTCCATCTACCCTGGGACTCAATTTGTGAGTGTCCAAACCAGTCATGTCAGGAGGTTGTCTGGAGTTGCCAGATCTGCCCTCAGGTTCTGTCCATATCAGTAAAGGTACGAAATACGTGAGCATAGCCTCCAGATGACCCTCAGACGTCATCTAACTGCAATAGAATGAGGTACCCCAATTGAGAGCAACTGAGCCCGTCTCCAAACCTGAGAGATAATATATCATTTAAAGCCATTAAGTTTTGGAGTGGTTTCTGATGTAGCAATAACCAGAACAACAGCATAAATGTTCTTAAACTAGTAAACTTCTAGCTGGGCTACTTCTATTTAGGAACATTTTTGTGTTATGCCCCATGTATTCATCCAAATCTTTGAAGTCAGACATTTTTTGTGATTCAACCTATCTTCGCATGTGCTTCAATATTAAATATTCAGGACACTCAGTAAATGCTAAATTTAATATGGTTCCCTCCATTCTAATATATGTACATATACATATGTATGAAAACATATGTTTTTCCAACATTAAAATAAGCTATGTATACATTAATTTTTAAAATCTTGGTGCTAAGTTTACTTCTGAATTTCTTAGCTGATTATTTTAATGTAAATATAATCAATTTCACACTACTACTTCTACTTTACATAATAGAAAGATGCCATATTTCAATAATGTTTAGGGTAAGGTGGAAAAAAGGTGAGTTGTTGTAAGGGTCTACAAGGCAGGAAAAGGGGCACTTATTGTCTGTCTACACAGAATGCCAACAGTAATGCTTTATATTGCTAAACAAAGTAAATATTCTAGCATTGGTTCTTCCTGTACTGTCTGTGATAAGATTGACCACGTTAACATGATAACTCTAAGAGGGGAAAGGCCATGTCTAACTTTCACCCCTAAGAACTCTGAACCGTCACTTTATAAAAATTTACCAGCCTAAATAAAAACAAAATCTATCATTGGTACTAGAAAAATAACCTCACATAGTTTTGATTTACCCTAAATCAGTGGCATAATCTTTAAATTGATAGGACACTATCAAGTGCCAAATGCAAGTGGGTGAAAACTATTAGACAGTTATTAAATACTAGTGGCCCGGTGCACAGATTTGTGCACACTGAAAGAAAATTAATTAGAAGAAATATTTTAATATCACTGTTCACCCTTTCTCTATAATAGAAGTGTCAACCAAATTCACGACCAACAATGACAGATCGAAACACATGCATGAGATTGGTGCCAGCAAGAGCTTTATATGTTTGGCGCATGCGCGAGTCAACTTAGCCTTTTATATATAGAGAATAAACTTGCTTAATTAGATGTGCTTTCTGATTTAGCTAAACTTTTTCCAGCCCAGTGAAGCACCCCAACTTCTCTTTCAGGTAATTGTCAGTAACACAGCAATAAATATCAATACAAAGCAGATTATTATTGTAGATCACACAGGGAGAACAAAGGGTAAAATATTTAACTGCAGCAGTGTTTAACTATATTCTGTGCAGTGAGAAAACCTGAAGTCATTTTCAAGGTCCACCATTTCTTACTTTTTTTCAGTCGGGTCAAGTTTCTAAGCTTTCTAAATCTCTGTTTTCCAGCTGATGAAAAGAAAATAGGATTCCACTGAGTCTCCTATCTACCTACTTCAGGACTTCTGTGAGGATCAAATGAGATGAGGCACGGGAAAACGCTCCACAGACATTTGGTTAAAGTGTGAAAATGTTTGCACCTGGCTATAAAGCAAGTCGTGTTCCTGGGCTGAAGAAACTGCAAGGAGGCTAGTCATCACTATGGAGAGGAAGCCAGGTGTTGCTATGTGACATCATTACCCGGATGGTTGGACACTTAGCATATTAGCCTTTTATATATATATGTAGACTAGAAGCCCGGTGCACAAAAACTTGTGCACTGGGGGGGGGGGTGTCCCTCAGCCCGGCCTGTGCCCTCTCGCAGTCTGGGACCCCTCGGGAGATAACGACCTGCTGGCTTAGGCCTGCTCCCGGGTGGCAGAGGGCAGGCCCAATCCCTAGGTGCAGCCCCTGGTCGGGCTCAGAGCAGGGCCGATTGGGGAGTTGGGGCACCGCCCCCTGTCATGCACAGAGCAGGGCGGATTGGGAGGTTGTGATGCCACCCTCAGTCACGCTCAGGGTAGGGCCAATTGGGGGGTTGGGGCACCGCCCCCTGTCACACTCAAGGCAGGGTCGATGGGAAGGTTGCGGCGCCACCCCGTCACACACAGAGCAGGGCCAATCGGGGTTGGGGAGCTCCCCCTGTCACGCACAGAGCAGGGCCGATCAGGGGGTTGAGGAGCTCCCCCTGTCACACACAGAGCAGGGCAGATCAGGGGTTTGGGGCGCCACACCCTGTCACACTCAGGGCAGGGCCGATGGGGAGGTTATGGCTCTACCCTGTCACAGAGCAGGGCCTGTGGGGGGCGGTTGGGGCGCCGCCCTCTGTCACCCACAGAGCAGGGCGGGGGTTGGGGTGCTGCCACTGTCACACACAGAGCAGGGCTAGTGGGGCGGGGGTTGGGGTGCCGCACCCTGTCACACACAGCAGGGCTGATCAGGGGTTTGGGGCGCCTTCCCGTCACGAACAGAGCAGGGCGGATAGGGAGGTTGTGGCCCCGCCCCTGTCACACACAGAGCAGGGCCGATCAGGGGGTTGGGGCGCTGCCCCGTCACGCTGATCCCGGTGCTGGGAGGCATATTACCCTTTTACTATATAGGATAGAGGCCTGGTGCACGGGTGGGGGCCGGCTAGTTTGTCCTGAAGGGTGTCCCGTATCAGGGTGGGGGTCCCCACTGGGGTGCCTGGCCAGCCTAGATGAGGGGATGATGGCTGTTTGCAGCTGGTCACACACCCTTCAGGGTGGGGGTCCCCACTGGGGTGCCTGGCCAGTCTGGGTGAGGGGCTGAGGGCTGTTTTCAGGCTGGCGGGTGACTGAAGCTCCCAACCGCTCTTTTTTTTCTTTTTCTTTTTTTTTTATTCTGGGCCAGCTTTAGCACTGAGGCTTGGCTCCACCTCTTGGGCCTCAGCTGCTGAAAGCAGGTATCTGGTTTGTTTGGGTTCTATAATCAAAACACTGTTTCAACTCCAGCTTTGAGATCCCGGCTGGCTGAAAGCAGGTTTCTGGGGTTTTGTTTAGCTTCTATATTTGTAACAATGTTTCAAACTGCAAGCTCAGAGGCCGGCAGCGGCAGGCAGGAAACGTTGGAGTCCTCCGTCACTGAAGCAAGCAAGCCTCATGTTAGTTTCAAGCTACCTGGCTGCCGGCCGCCATCTTGGCTGGCAGTTAATTTGCATATCACCCTGATTAGCCAATGGTAGCGGAGGTATGGCTAATTACCATGTTTCTCTTTTATTAGATAGGATTATTAGATAGGATGTGTTTATCATAGTTTAAGAGCAGAAAGAAAACTCAGCTGAATTTTTATACAAGTTTTTATTTACAACTTGTTTAACAACTGTACACTTTTTGCAGCCTTGAAAACATTTTTGTACTTGAATGGGAAAATATAGTTTGACCAAATCTTAACTTTATTCTTCATATACATATACATATATTATATGCATACATATAAACATGTACATATAATTAATACCATAACAAGTTGGCAGTCATAGAATTAAATGAATGATATTAAAAGGAAATAAAGATTTCAAAAAATTAAAAATTTGTCTTGGACTTTATATCTGTAATTTTAATAAAAATTTCTTACTGAGGATCTCTATCCATTCATTCACCTCAGAAAAACAGTGAGAAAATCCACCAATTTAACAGAGTAAGTAGTTGGTAAACATGTGGAAAGATGCTTGTATGCCAGCCAATGTTGCTAAATTTGTATTGACTCCACTTGTAAAGTGAGAAATTTAGCCCTATGTGGATTTCATTTTTGGATTATAATGACAAAGAAAGAAATTGTGAAATGATTAATAGTCAACCAGAAATAAGAACATACCTAGCAACCTCCTTTTGACAAAGGCTAAACTTGGGTGGATAACTACAGTATCAGATATGAAACTAACAATTCACAGAACAATCAATAATACCTAAGACATGAGTATAAGGCTTTAGAGCTGGGACTGTAGTCAATACAACTCCAACTCCAATATACTAAGGGGTTTTCCAGCTTATCTGAAAAGTTTAAAAAGTACTGGGGGGGCGGGGGGCAGAGGGGAGAGGAGGAAGCCTTTTTCTATCCCCAAATCTTTGATAGAAATTATTAATAAAAATAAGGCAAATTATTAGATATGTTTGAATTTTACCATTCATTATACAACCAAAAATTGGGTGTTATAAATGAGGCAATTGTCAAAACATGAATATTGCAACACAAGACAAACCGGACATAACTCTTCCGAGTACACAGCATTCTGAATTACACATAACCTGCAAAGAGCAGAGTTGGTGACGGCAATGACATTTTAGTGCATATGACTTTTAAATAACTGAGGCTATTAAAAAACAAAGGCTACTATTAAACAATCAGAAGGCCTCAACTCATTGATTGGTACTTGTGTACAGTTATTTCCTGTATTTATACTAAAATGCTATTTCTTATTTCAAGCATATTGAAAATGTCCCTTAGTATGGCTCTCTGTAGAACACATTAAATTAGGCCACCAAGAAAATAATGAAATCAAATCACACCATTTACCCATTTGAACTTGAACAACAAGAATTTCATCATAATTGGCTTGGAATTTGATACTACTGGAACAAATCTATTGCTTAAAAATTTTTTGAAAGGAATACGAAAGCATCATGACTACCTAACAGGATAGTTTAAGTACCAAACTGAACTCAAAAGAATTATTAGTTTCTATTTTCATTAAAAAACTCACCAATGGCCTGGCTGGTATGGCTCAGTGATTGAGCACTGACCCAGGAACCAAGAGGTCACTGGTTCGATTCCCAGTCAGGGTACATGCCTGGGTTGCAGGCTTGATATGCCCCTTACTGGGGATCGCGCAGGAGGCAGCTGATCAGTGTTCCTTTCTCACTGATGTTTCTCTCTTTTTTTTTTTTCTCTCTCATGGATTTTTTTTTCTTTCTCATGGATATTTCTATCTCTCTATCCCTCTCTTCCTCGCCCTCTAAAATAATCAATAAAAACAGAAGAAAAAAACCCCTCACCAATGCATTTATAGATCCTTTTAGTTATGTTAAGTGCTTTAGTAATAGGCCAAGTAAATTAATAATTAAAAACCTTTTCATTAATTAAGTCACTGGAATAAAATGTTTGCTTCATGTATGTATGCTTCATACATAAAATTTAGCTTGATTCCTAATCCAAATTATTAAGAGCAAGAAACTGAAGAAAACCAAAGAAATTATTTAGATCTTGATGTACCTTTAAGATGGAAGACAATATGATCTTAGGGACAGAAAAACTGTTGGCAACTTTCATTAGCTCTTTATAGATTTAAAAGTAAAATAGAAGAATGTGTTTATCCATTTTTTTATAAATAAATTAAGCATTCATCAGTTTCTGCTTGGTAAATGTTAGAAACTATCATTATTGTTAAAACACTACATAAAAAAAACCCTGAAGATACTAAATTATGATTTATGAAATGATATAATATGCCTTTCTCTTGTCCTTATTTTCCCTTTGGGTATTATTATAGCACTGGCAAAAAGTATTTTCTGCAATGATAAAAATATTCTAAATCTGGTTTGGCCAATATAGTAATCACTACTTATGTGTGGCTGTGGTTAATGAAGTACTTAAAGTGTGGCTAGGTGACTGAGGAATCAGATTTTTATTTTATTTTAAATTGTTACATGTGGCTAGCAGCTAATAAATTGGACAGTGCAGGTCTAAAATCTACTCTAATCTAGATTAACAAGATGCCAATGGATGATCAAGACAATTAGAAGGAGACCTATCCATTCAACAACTAATTAGTAGATACCCAAAACATATTTCGTTGTGTGCGTGCATGTGTGCAAAGCACATCAGTAGAACAGGCAGTACTGCAGAAGGAAATACTACAGAAACTTCTCACACTATAAAAATATTTCTCTCACCTGACAATACAAAATAATACAAAACTCTAAGAGAATGTTCTTATGCAAAAATCTTCCTATTCTTTGGCAGTAATCGTGTGTGTCAATGCTTATGTAAAAACAACTATTCTAATACTTTTTGACTATCATTTAAATGCTATTATATTTAAGTTACAAATGGAAGAGTCCTGACTCCTAAAAACATCTCTTAGTAAGCTAAAAACTTTGCTATATTTGAATTCAGGAAAATGACCAAGTTCACAAAGCATATCTGTTATAGTAGAACTAAGAATATTTCTGTAGTATTTAGCCCTCTTAGAGCCAGCCTTTCCCCATCAACTCATGCCCACCACTTACCAGATTCTCTGACTTCATAGCTCCTGGCACTTGGCTTTCTTTCTCCTGTCTTTGGGTATATGCAGTGATGAAGAAACTATGAACCTTAGTTAAAGACAGTTTGTAGGTATTTTAGGAGCCAGGGAAATCAAAGGTAAGAATATCTTCTGATTCACCAGAAGACTGTTTACTTTTTATTACTGCAACTCCAGGAAACAAAACGTTTCAAGGGTGTTTGCATTTGGGAGAACTTGGTTTCATGAGTTACTAACTTATTGTGAAATATAAATTTTAATTCATGTTTAGCAACCCCAACCCACCTTCAAATAGATTTCCAGACTTAGAACTTCAGATCTGACTTTAAAAATTTTAGGAAGAGTACAAAGCCCATTTAGGCAATCTTTTACATTTTTCTTAGTGAGTGCTCCAAAATAAGGAAAATAACCCCCGTGGAAAAGATAAAAACATGCCACAGAAAGGTAGAAGGAAAAAAATTATCTAATATTAGTAAAGTGCTGTGAATCTTGCAATGAAGTATAAATAATACATAAATGATTAGAAGTAACAGTAAATAATAAAACTCATTTCTAATAGTGACATATATAAAATAAACATGATAGAATGTATATACAGTAATCACCGACCATATGTTGACAAATACACCAAGAATAAACGAGTCCCTTTTATTAATTTCACAATATAGTTGCTAAACTAATTACTATCTTTTGTCAATTTATCTCTAAAGTCTCCCATGTACATTATTAGAACCTCAGCATGCTTTGCTAGTTTTCTTTTTCTCACTTTGAGATTGTTCTTCTCATGGCATTTAATTTTTCCTTTAAGCTCTGAGTAGATATAATTCAGGATATTTGATAGCCCCTGGGGCCTAAAATTTTGCGGCTATGGATACCTTCTCTGATGACTTCATCTTCAGACCCTAACCATCTAATTCAGAGCCTGGTGATAATGTATTAGGTATATAAGGACTCTTCTTGAATATATATTTTTTAAATGTATACTCTTGCCTTCACTTTAAAAAAATTTTTCTGTGGTGCTATTATGTATAATTCAGAGGGAGAGATTTCTTCTCATCTCATCAAATCACAGTATTCTTTTTTTAAAAAAATATTTTTATTGATTTCAGAGAGGAAGGGAGAAGGAGAGATAGAAACATCAATGATGAAAATCATTGATCGACTGCCTCCTGCACACCCCCTAATGGGAATTGAGCCTGCAACCTGGGCATGTGCCCTGACTGGGAATCAAACCATGACCTCCTGGTTCATAGGCCGATGTTCAACCACTGAGCCACACTGGCTGGACAAATCACAGTATTCTTAATGACCTTAAATCACTACCTTAGGTCTAGTAATGGGCTAACAGTTTCAAAATGAAAACAGATGCTTTCCCCTCCAATATAACATATATAGTGTGTGCCTGGTTAATGCCTAATGAAGGGAAGGATAATTAAAAAATAAATTATGTTTTTGCCTATTCTTTTTTATCGGATGATCACATAATAAAGTCAGAAAATTTTATGTGAACTTTTACTTTAGGAACATTTATTAAGACAATGTAAGTTTTAATTGTATTAATACTTCCATCTGCCTGGATGTGTTTTATAGCTAGGCCATTTCTTATCCCAAAAATCCACTCTACTCTCTAGGATTTGCCTTAACAGCAGTTCTATTACTTTCTCAGATTTCTATGCTCACTTATATACATCATACAATCTTATCTTACAGAATGTTATTAGAAAATATTAGAAAACAGAAAAATACTGAAGAGACATAGCTGTAATTGCTGATATATAATTGTTAAAAAACATTTATAGATCCCCCAATACTGCCCAAACTCATAACTAGGTTCAGGTGTCTAGTTTTTCAATAACTAATGTCCCTTCTCTATCATTTTAAGTGCAATGTGAAGAATCCAAGTGCATTTAAAGATAACATTAAATATAAAGGTCATAAGTTTTTATATTCATAAAGATAATACATGTGAATTATATTATCTTTATGAATATAAAAGACTATTAAAAAAATCAGTACATACTTCCCAAAAACATAATCAGTGATTTAAAAGAGAAGTATGTCATTGCATCTGCACTATCCTTCATTTACAAAAAGGAAGCTAAATATTAATGCTTCCGTGATTTGAGGGAATGGGGAGGGGTAGACATTAGCTGTTAGAAACAAATTATTTCATGTGTTTTAGGCTTCTGAGAAATGAATGATATTTACTGCAAAACTTTAGGCCCTAAAATTATTGTGCTGACATTAGACAATAAAACCTTTGCAAATTTTTCAATAAAAGGAACATACACCAATTCTTATTTAAATATCTTTATAGAAAGTAAAAAATTGGATGACAGATACATAGAGAATAACCTTCCTCATATAAAAACTACATGATATAAAATCATTATAGTGACAAATTATGAGCTCTGAAACCGCTTTCTAAATGTAATGAAACTGGGCTGTACAACTACCAAAAGAAGCTGCTGAAGTTAACAGTGGGAGCTATAGGGAAAGAGATGATCATTACTGAATGGAAAATCCTTTTAACTTATATTAAAAAAAAGGACAAAATGAAAAAACATGCTCAAAGAATTTTCAAAGTTTCTGATATCCCATTTTAATTTTGTTGAGTGCACTCCTTCATCCTACTTTGGGATATCACACGGGCTTTGCTGTTAAGAAGTACAATGCTACATCCGTTCAACAGCCATTTCTAAGAAAAGGGCCCCTTCATAATACAAGGCTAAAAAGTAAAAATATCCTTCCATAGTTTAATGAACAGACAGCAAAAAGCATTTTGCCTTAATGTTGTTATTTTTCCCTTAGCAAAAGCAAGATGCTGAGTACTTTTCTCTCACTGTAGGACCAGAGATGTCTGATTCACGTGTCTGTGCACTAGCTAGGTTTGTACTTACTAGCTGTGAGTTGTGGGTGCTTTTTCAGATAAATCTCACAGGTTCCAACTGAGGATAAACTGTAACATTCCTGGAGTCTGAGATCTGGACAATTGGAGATTCAATGCAGAGTTAAGATAATTTAAAATTTTAGATTTGTGTTGCAAGATAATTCTTATATCGGGATAAAGATTTTCAAGTTTTTAACATGGTTATTATCTTTAAAGGATAAATGCTTATCTAAGAGCAAGAAATACTAAAAAATATTTTATGCCATTAGTTAACAAAACTGTTATTGAAAAGGAGATGCGAGTAAAGCAGCACATAAATAAAATGTCTTTTCTTCAACTAAACTCATCTTTCACTTACAACTTATTGCTGATCTATTTGGACAGCATGAAATAAAATGTCTTTTCTTCAACTAAACTCATCTTTCACTTACAACTTATTGCTGATCTATTTGGAGAGCATGAATTTTCATGCCTTTGTGAAAACTAATGAAATATATAGGCTGAAGTCTCTGGCTGGATAACATTTAGCTTAATTTTGTACATTTGAGCTTTTATTATATAAACAAAGCAATAAAACTTCAACAAAATTACAAACAATATTTCCTTATTATAATCTAAGTATCCCATTAAGCCAGTGGTTCTCAACCTTCCTAATGCCACGACCCTTTAATACAGTTCATGTTGTGGTGACCCCCAACCATAAAATTATTTTCGTTGCTACTTCATAACTGTAATTTTGCTACTGTTGTGAATCGTAATGTAAATATCTGATATGCAGGATGTGTTCAGGCGACCGCTGTCAAAGGGCCGATCGACCCCCAAAGGGGTCGTGACAGGTTGAGAACCGCTGCATTAAGCCAATGTTTTTTGTGTTGTTTTTTTGAACCAGGCTAGTGCTATCTAACAGAAATAATTCAATCTTGATCAATTTTGGAACATGGGTCCTTTATTTGGGGACTTCTTTTTCTTGACTATTAACAAGTAATTAGACAAATTATAAAAAGATATAACTGAAATTTTGGGAAGTTCTTTTAAGTACAACTGTATTGTTTATTCTCTTTTTAGATGTGGTAAACTACAATATTTGCTGCATTTTTTCCATAATGAACTTCTTAAATAGACACTGCAGAACATAAATTTTATGCTTTAATATTCCTTAGTTATTTACCTTATATTTTCCTACCATGGCTAGAAGGAAAACAGCAAATAAGCTTTTTGATTATAAGAATTCAGGCACTAGAGTAGGCTGATGGATCACCTCAACCTAATGCAATAACACTGTACTTAGTCCATTGGTGAGGACAGGACTAGCCCCACTGCCCAAGTGCACTGTGGCCACTGTGTCTAAGGGGTTTGTGATAATACAGCACAGCTCACATCTAAATAAAGCACCCAATGTCTTCCACCTTCCAGAGAGACCATGCATCATCGCAAACCTCCTGAGAAATTACTAAGCATTACAGGAGAGATAGCAATTTCATAAATCCTGTCCAAAGCTGGACAGAGTTGTCACTGTTATAGCTAAGTGTTACTCCTGCTTTAAAAAAAAAAAATCAAACAATGTTTAGAAATATAATTTCTTCTATATACTTGAAAGTAATAACTTTAAGGGTACAGTAAAGGAGAGTGAAAGTTATCACTGTAAAACACCAAAATGATAGCATAAAACAACAGATGCTGAAGAAAAATAAGAAGTAAAACTTCCTTCTAAAAGCTTGGCACCTTTCTAACCCATTTAGAGAACTATATCTGAGTAGGTGGGTGGGTCAGAGACCAGGACTGGGGCAGTAAAGAGAGAAGTAAAATAAAAACTTCGCATCTTATAGGATATAATCCTTTAAATAAATAGTTCATAGACTCTTTATGTCCATCTATCTTATTCTACAGGTATAATTTCCCAATTATTTTAATTTAACCAAGATTAGTTTCACACTCTGTTCTAAAACAGGTGAATCCTTATGTGATTTGTAAAATCGGGGTTGGGGGTAAGAACCATCCTAAATAGTTTTTGATCTTTTATTGTCAAAACTTTTTATGTTGATTAGTTTGGCTTAGCCTCCTGAAATCTCGCAATGCACTCTACTCAGGGGTTCTGTCCATTATCACTAATTCTTGCTGCTTTATGGTCATATTAGGCAGAAGCATTCACACTGCGCTTAGATTTCTGTACTTAATGTAAGAATCAGCACAATGCATAAAGTCATTTCTGTGTATATTCTAATACTTCCTTCAAGTACGATTTCTGAGGACAAATGAAAACACTACTAATTTATAGGTCGATTTTCTTATAAAAATTGAAGTAGGAATTTAAAACCAAACATTTGAGTACAATTTATGAAAATTCTGAATTACATTTGGCTTGATTTAAAATTACTAATTTGTATTAATATACAGAAATAAATGAAACCTGAACTTCCAAACAGCATGTACATAAAATAAAATCCTCTTACTTGGTGACCTATCTAAAAACAAAAACAAATTTAAAAATTGACCTAATTTCAGTAATTATTTTGCTTTTAATAAAATGGGCTATGGTGTAAGAAAAAGGCTGGAGGAGAACTTAAATATAATTGGGAACCAAATGCTTGAATTAATACGTAAAGGCAGGCAGAGGCATTTCATTTTCAAATAAATGATATTTTACATTTATGTAGCACCTTATATACTCAAAGTGCTTTACAATCATTATTACTTGACAACCATTCATCAATGTAAATAAACATGGTTTACAATCAAGCTATCAATGAATCTAAACACTTTGATGCAACCAAATACCCAAGAGAATCTGTTCAGTAGCAAATTCCTGGACTAATACAAAGAATTAAGAAAAAAATGTAAGAGAGACCTGTCACAACAGCACGTATAAGAAGTCCTTTGCTGATCTTAATGACTGATATTAAGATGTTAAGTATCAGGAATTATTGAGGAATAGAAGTGTTTATATTAATGAATAAATAAAACAAGAGATGCAAGTCAACAAGGAAGTTGCCCAAAGGGTAATGCTACCTATTACTTGTAAATATATGAAAAATAGGTCTAAGATATAGAGGGCAATTGAAACCATTAATATCAGCCACACTACCAGATTCTGATCCTCAGTTACTGTGATATTCCAAAATAAGAAACAATTAATGCACTGCCTGACTTTTTTTCTCTTCTGTAACTTCCCCCCAATAACCTAACCAATGCATTCACTTCTGCCAGCAACAAGATAGCAAGAAATAATAAAATTCTATGTATTTATGTTTTAAAAATAGTTTCCAAATCTTCAAACAAATTTAATTTCCTATAAAACAACGTGAAAACTAATTTTTCCCTCTAAATAACTCTACCAGGTGCCATAGGTAAGATCTAATTAGCACCTCTGCCAATATATTTATGTCTTTGCAAAAAGTGCATTTGCCAACCATTCATTTTATATAGTAAATATGCAAGTTATTTGAAGTGCATTTGGAAAACAATTGAGAACACAGATTAATACATCATAAAAAGATTAATTCCCTTTAAACAAAGACATTCTTATAAAGCATGGTAACACAGAGGCACAATAAAGAATATAATTCTTGTATATCAATATTGGCAGAAAATCTAATTCATTACAAAGCCTACATACACCATTGGGGAAAGGACATTTTCATACAAAGAAAAGTACTACACTATTATCCAACACTTTTAATTGGGCATTGAAAAAATTTTTGGCACATGAAAAGGAACTGAAAAGACTACAAAATAAAGGACCAAGAAACTAAAACATCATAGATACGGAGAGACAGTCCTCAGATGAGGAACAACTAAATATTAACATAACATAGAGACAAAAAATAAGCTGGCTGAATTTCCTGAAATGGTGTTATGTGTAACAGAAGTATGTTTTGAATGCAGGATGTTTTTATTCTACTGGCAAGACTTGTCTACCTTGCTGTGGCTGGTTGAACATGGCCTGGGTAAGATCTTCTCGTGCTGGTTGCTTGTCGTTGCCTAGCCAGAAATGACTGCCCTGAACCTGTACTAGCAAGTCTATCTTCAGCCGCCTTTTTATGCAGAGTCATTCCCTATATCACACAGAAAAAAAAGGTAATCAATGAAAAAGTAGTGGAACATACTCTCATAAAAGGCAATTTCATCATGCAGATTTTCTTACATTGCATCAGAAGGCACAATTAGAAATGTTAATTCTGCTCATTATAGATTAAAATTTTATAGATATTTCAGTTCCAACAATTAGGTACAAATTTTCCTTTGGAAAAATGAAGAGTTAGTTTTCTGAATAGACAATAACCAAAGCAATACATAATAGAGACAGATTTTGGAATATAGTACCGATTCTCAATCACATTTCCCTTTCAAATCAAATGTATGAAGTGATTTTCCAAGAAAAACAGTGCAATTGATTGGTAGCAGTTGATTCACAAGGGGCTGTGGCAATCAGGGCATATTTAGAATGGCAAACCACAAATGCACCTGCTGTTCCTTAAGGTGGAAAGGCACACTAGATTTCATACATACCACCATGCTGTTTTTCTTCACTTCAGGTGGACTTGTATTCTCAAACAACTTAAGAAAAGTTCCTGACAGCCCCAAACAGAGGCCCAACAGGGAGCAGGGGGTCTTTCTTGAAGACAGGAGGATGGCCTACTAGCTTGGAAGGGAGAAGAGCCATAATTGCTGGGCCCAGAGCACCTTAACCGGAGAAAATAACCTCTGGGGGGTGTACTCTAAACACAGAGAATTAATCACAATGAACAGCCTATGAGGAGATCAGGAAAAGAGTGGTTTTGGTCGTCATTTAATAAGCCAGTGAAGAACCTACACCAGACAAACATGGAGCACTGAGAGTGGCTGTTTAATCTGACCAGTGACTGGATACAAGTAAATGGATGGGAGGAAGTGGAAGGCAACAAGAAGGAAATGAGCAAATTGGGAGCCAGGAGGAGGGTCAGGCAGCTAAAGCTAAGCTATACTAAGACTCACAGCCTTCCCAGAATGAAATGGACAAACTGGCACAGAAGGCAGAAGACTAAAAGGTAAGTCTTCCTATCACTAGTTAAAACACTGGGCATGGCTTTGCATTTTTAATAGAATTGCAGTCTATCATATATTCCCAAATACATTAACACATTCCTCCATTTTGCCTACGAGACAATCCAGAATAGGTTTTTCACTCGATCTGAAATCAAAGCATTTAAGGATCTGAATCAAACTGACAGAAATCTATTGGTAATCTTTATTCAATTTGGCTACATATAAGGTATCCTCCAAAATGTATACACTAATAGTTGATAGCTCAATTTTGAAAATGAAATGTATTTCAATAAACAATGCCTTTATAATTATTCAAAGTATGTGTATATATTTTTTTGGATACCCAATATATTTATATTTCATTTAAAATATACTCTTTTTTTCACTCTCATATTCCAAGCAACTTATTCAAATTCTTCATACACTTTCAAGACCTCAGTATCCATCACAAAGCCATTCTCTGAGACACTCAATACCTTTTCCCAGCACTTGTCATCTTCACTTCCATTTCGGTTGAAGGAGATGCAGAACTTTCTGAATGTATGTATGAAGCTGTTACTGGCTATATTACCTGAACATTAACTTGTGTTTAGTCTACTCAGTTATTCCTTCACTCTATGAAGAGCTAAAAATTAGGACTATTCTTTAATATTATATCACAGGATAAATAAGTTTAGTTCCATTAGAAACACAATATGTGGAGTCATAAAAATCAATCAAGAATAAGAAATTACTGCCCTAACCGGTTTGGCTCAGCGGATAGAGCGTCGGCCTGTGGACTGAAAAGTCCCAGGTTTGATTCCGGTCAAGGGCATGTACCTTGGTTGCGGGCACATCCCCAGTAGGAGGTGTGCAAGAGGCTCCTGATCTATGTTTCTCTCTCATTGATGTTTCTAACTCTCTATCCCTTCTCCCTTCCTCTCTGTAAAATATCAATAAAATATATTTAAAAAAAAGAATATGAAATTACTAATAAGGATTGAGGGCAGAGCTCCAAGATGGCTCTAACTTTTAGGAAGGATATAGAGGAAAGAGAATAGGTGGAGTCAAGACTAGTTCCCAGAGAACTTCCTTAAATATATAACTTTTTCCTATTGTTTAATTTTAATTTTCAAGAAACCTATACTTGTTAACAGTAATAGTATTTTAAACTTACTGATTTTCTCTTTTGTTTTTTTACATTGTGATAAAATCTTAAATATGTACTTTTAACCAAGGCAAATATAAATGTGGACATGTCATGAAATTGTATTAATTTTAACAAAGATCAAAACGTAGAATTAGGAGGCCTGGGACACTAACCTTCAAGACACAGTATCAATTATAACTGTAAAACAGAAATAATGGTATTGTGCCATTAACACAGCTTTAGTGTTGAAGAGGATTGCTGAAAGGAATCTGGTTTAATTTCCTTTCTTAAGCAACTAACAATTAAAGGCAGAAAGCGGTCTTACTGAAGAGAAGAACAAAGAAGAAAAAAATGACAAAAAGTATTGAAAAGAGTACAGTATTCTCTAAAAACCACAACTATTTATATCCAGAAAATCATATTAAAGCAGAATGTGATGAGCATTTATTTTCCCCTGCAATACATTCAAAGTTTTTTGTGTGTGTGTTGGAAATCCAATTTCAAAACTTCCAGTCGTTCAGGGTCTATCAATCATAAACATGTTTTAAACCCTATGAGATAGTTAAACTACACTCAGTATAAGTACCATTCATGCAAAGTCCCACAAAACAAAAGCTACTGCTTCACTATTTAGATTATTACTAAAGTCCCTTTCCTCTCGAAGAAAATGGTTCTAAGAGACAGAAATCAAACTGTCATTTATCTTTCTATTCTCTAGGGATAATGATATGTTCAAAATATCCTAACCATGCATCTGATGGTTCTCACATCTGCTTTTCAGTCCCAAGATCAGCATTAGGTTTTGTTAGTGTGTGTTAGGATCGTATTACTTTCAGATTCCTTTGGCAGAATTACTTCTACAGTAAAGGGCATGTAATAAGTATTACATATTCACTGAACTTTACAATATGTTTACAGGTGTTCTTTTCTTACCATATTGTACCAGGCACTAACAATATATTTTTCTTCCATCTCTCTTTGACTCTTTGTTTTCTCATATTCTTTCTAAAATACAAGCACATGTAAACATGAAAAGCAATTCAATATCAATAGTCACAATTTACTGTCTACATTAATGGAGACAACCACATATAGTAAGGCTTCTAGAAAAAACAATAAAAAAATGAAATATCTTATTGTCTAGTACAGTGAACTACCTCTAATGAATGGAACATTCGGTCCCGTTCCTGAAGCTGATTTTTAAGAGCTTGTATTTCTGGTGCTGCTCCTTGATTTTGTTTAGGATCTAAAGTGCGGATAACCTGTAAAAAGTAATAAAAGAAAATATTTACAAGTCTCAAACTGAAAGAATGTAACAGCTAAGAAAGCACTTATTTAAAAAACGAAAGATAAACCTTATGAAAATGAAAGCTATCGTACAAAGATACTTTAAAATTTGAATGTATGAAATAATATTCAATTATTGCAACTTTTAATTATATAAAACTTTTTAATTATGTAAAAGAATCAATTATAAGAAGCCATTTTTGCTTAAAATTAATAAATTTTACTACAGCAAACACTACTGACAGCTATTTAGCCTTTCCCTTTCCTCTGATTTGGTTCAGCTAGCCCTTTGCCTCTGACCAGACGGGTACTGAGAAAGAGGTCTGATGGTTTAAAAGGCTGTCACTGTGATCTATCTCTTCTGTCAGTGGCTCGGGTTAGGCATGGGTACATGATGCAATTCTAGCTAGCCAACTGGAGGTCTTCTGGGAAAGTCTTTTTGCTTTTTGGCCCAGTACTTTTAGCATCAAAAATAGGCAAGCCTATAGAAAACTTGAAAGAGCAGAACAATAAAAATCCAGATCACCAATTACTGCACTGCCACATCTGACCCCTCCCCCTTCCCGCCGCCACACACACACACACACACACACACACACACACACACACACACCCCCACGCTTGCTCGTTTGGGGGACTACTTGAAAGCAATCCGCAGACCTCATGGCATGTAACCCTTAAACACGTCAACATGCATCTCTTTTGACTAAGGACATTCTTCTACATAATCACAGTAAGATTATCATCTGTAAGACAATATTTCTACAAATCATCAATCACTATTTGGGCCACATCCACATTTCCACAGGTGTTTCCAAAATGTCTTTTCAAACTGCCCTTCTGCCCCTGATCCAAGGCCCAAAGATTAATGTATTACATTTGGTCGTTAGGTGCCTTTTGGCTTTTAAAAATCACAACAGCCCCTATGTTCCCCCTACACTCTAATGCCTATTTTTGTTTTTCATAACATTGACTTTTATCCCAAATTCTGCATTTATTTGATGATTTTCTGAAAGTGTTATTTAACTGGTTCTAATACCCTTATTTTCCTTGGGAAATGAAAGGTAGGACTAGAAGATTGCTTAGATTCAGGTCAAGTATTATTGGCAATGATACTCTATCAGAAGGCACAAGATGTTGGTTGTTCTACCATTAGTGGAGGTAATTCTGATTACTACTTAATGTGGTGACTGCCACTTATTTCCTATATAAAGGTTCATTTTCCTCTTGGTACTTCTTGTTCTTCTCCTGATGCTCTGCATGAGAAGTCACTGTACCTGCATTTTGAGAAGTCAGTGGAACATTATCGGAAAGTGAAGTGAGATGTCCATGAATGCATACTTACACTTTTAGCTTTCTCTAAATATTTCTTATATCGTTCTTCCATTTGCTTCATTTCCTCTTCTTTCTTCCTTAAAGCTTCCTGTAACTCTTCAATTTTTAAGGCTACAGATGAGACAATAAAAAAAAATTTTTTTTAGATTGTAACAACTTTAAAAACATTTCAACTAACAGTAAGTAGTTAATAGCTTTGAGATGGATCTATTCCTATATTTTTTAAAAAAACAATTCACAATTTTTTTACAAAAAGCTTTTCTTATAAACAAAAACTCTACTATGAAACCACTCAAATTAAAAAAGATCCATTGAAGGATGGATGGATACACAAAATGTGATATGCATATATATACAATAGAATATTATTCAGCCTCAATTCTGATATATGCTACAACATGGAGACATACTAAGTAAAAATGAAAGACTTTATGCTAAGTGAAACAAGCCAGACATGAAAGGACAAATATTATGTTTCCAGTGGTATGAATAGGAATACTTAAAAGAGTGAAATTCACAGAGACAGTAGAATAGTGATTACCAGGGGCTAAGGATACAGAGCTTCAGTTTGGGATAAAAAAAGTTCTGGAGATGATGGTAGTTGCACAACATCACTACACTGGACAATTGAGTGATTGCACAACAATATGAATATACTTAATGCCACTGAACTGTATACCTAAAATGGTTAAAATGGTATGTTATGTACATTTTACCACAATGAAAAAAAGTAAAACTCTATGTTTTACTTCACCTTCCACAAAAAAGAATGAAGTCAAACTACAAATATATGTAAGTTTAAAAAGAAGTAAAACTTTGACTTATATTCAACTACATCACAAAAGAACTAATTTAATAAAGTATTCATTATCCCTCACAGTTAATGAATGAAAAACACAACTATAATTAGAAATTTAAGAAATACTGTGAAGATGACTATATATATATATATATATAAAAGAGTGTATATATATATATATATATATATGTATGTATATATAAAAGATATATATATCTTTTAAAAAATAAAGCAAATTCTTTAAAATAAGGCCTATTTCTAAAATAAACAATTTTATATAAACTCATCACTAGGGTGAAGTAAGGCTAACTAATTTAACACTATGCTAATTAGAAAAAACTCACAGCTGTTGTTAAATCTTGGTTCGAGATCTTCAATAATGGCTCTTTTCTTCTGCAATTCATTATTGGCTTCATGTAGTTTCTCTCTGTAACAAAATATATAACTGTGTCACCTACTACTGTTCAAATGAAAAATGTAAGTTCTTTATTCATGGGATTCAGTTGCACAGCTCATAGTGCTATAAAACAAAGATGAGTCTGGCCGGTGTTGCTCAGTGGTTGAGTCAACCTATGAACCAGGAGGTCACGGTTCAATTCCTGGTCAGGGCACATGCCCCAGTTGTGGGGTTGACCCCCAGTAGGGGGCGTGCAGGAGGCAGCTGATCAATGATTCTCTCTCAGCATTGATGTTTCTATCTCTTTCTTCCTCTCCCTTCCACTCTGAAATCAATAAAAATATATTTTAAAAAAAAGAATACTTAAAACAAAAATGGAAAAGACAAATCCAACATGAATTTAACAGATTTTTAAAAATAAGTTAATCTTAGAGTTTGAAATAGTAGTCGCTTTTGCCCCACTCTGCACAAGAGGGTACAAAGAACTTCATGATGCTTATATTTTTCCTAGGAAAAAGGGTATTATAAAAATTAAATTTAAAACTTTGCTGAGGTTTTACAATGCAAAATCTTATTGCAAAAAGTTGATGTTCTAAAAATAAGGAGAGAACACTATGCCAATAGAAAAAAAAGATATATGCAACTACATGGATAGATATCACAGACTGCTGAACACGGAAAGTCACATCAAATAGGGCAATAATGAATGAGTACATTTATATGAAGTTCAGAAAATTTAAAAATTTAGGAAAAGTGATTGAGATTAGCACAGTGGCTACTTTAGGGATGTAATCAATCAATTACAAGGGACAAGGATAAATCCTGGTGGGTTGCTGCAAACATTCTATATGTTGATATGGGTTACCTATGTATGTAGGAAAACATTCATTAAGCTGTTTGTAGACTTAGGGACTTAGGATTTGTGTATTTAAGTTATATTCCAATACAAGTGTAAAAATATGAATTAACAAAAAGAAACTTTGTTTCTGGCATTTATATGTGTAATTCTCCTTATACAGTATTTAGTGTGGCACTCTATAATATGAAAGAAAAAAGGCTGCCAAAATACAGAAAAATAGAAAACTTTGTTTTCTCTATTTCTACTCTTTTAAATGCATAATCCTATATAATAAAAGGGCAATATGCAAATAGACCAAACAGCAGACAACCAAACAACCAATCAAAGCGTAATAGGCTAATGATACACTAAGGCTGCCCAACCGTTTGCTATGACATGCACTGACCACCAGGAGGCAGATGCTCCGACTGGTAGGTTAGCTTGCTGTTGGGGTCTGGCTGATTGGGACTGAGCAAGATGGGCCACACACACTCTGGAGCTCTCCTGCGGTCCCTCCCCAGCCTGATCTTGCATCAGTGGGGTCTCTCAGCCTGGCCTGCACCCTTTCGCAATCTGGGATCCCTCGGGGGATGTCGGACAGGCGGTTTCAGCCTGATCCTGCAGGCCACTCCCCTTGGGAGAGCACCAGACTCAAGGCTCATGGCTGGCAAGTGCTGCTGTGGCAGCGCGAGCCTCTCCTGATCGGGACTGATTGGGTGTGAGCCTGTGGCAGGCACAGTGGGGCCGGGATCAGCGGAAGTGGCAGGTAGGAGCTGCAGGCAGTGTTGGACTGCAGGTTTCAACCTGACCCCTGCAGGCCACCCAGAGGGACCCCACCCACGCACTAATTCGTGCACCGGGCCTCTAGTATATTAATAAATCTTTTTCAACAATTTATTGAAGGTATCACACACACACACACACACACACACACACATAACAGTGTGGAAATAAATTAAGTTTACAGTTGTATGTGAAACAGAGTTTATTCTTGTATTATTATTTATTACTAGGTGCCCAGTGCTCCTTGAAAGGGACTGTGGGCCGCGAGGCTGCAGTGGACACGGGGGGGGGGGGGGGGATGTCTTGGCCCATCCTCCGTGCCCCCGCCTGGCCCCTCCAGCTGCAGCCCCTGGTCCCGCCTGCCGGCAGCCCCACTCCTGCTGCTGCTGCTGCTCCCATGAGCTGATAGCGCCGGCCCCACTCACACCCACTGATGGCGTGGAGTGATTGGGGCTGCCGCCAGCACCGGGTGCAAACAGCACCAGCAGCAGGTGGAAAAGCCTTGAGGGGCGATCGGAGCCTTCCCTCGCAGCCCGGCTTTGTCCAGAAGGTTGTTCGGAAGCACGTCCCATCTAATTAGCATATTATACTTTTATTATTATAGATTATTATAGATTGTATTGTTTTCTATATGAACAACTATAATCCTACTTTTGCCCCACCCTGTACACACACACACACACACACACAAAATAAACATATATAGTTTGGTTACCCATCCCAGAGGTAACCAAACCTCAGAATTTTAATCATTCTCATGACTTTTGTGACAGGCCTTTGTATTCCTATAAAATGTATTGCTTAATTCTGCCCAATTTTTACATTATACAATACTTATACTATATGTATCGTTCTGTGACTTCCATATTTTACTTAATATTATGTTCTTGTGATTCATCTATGTTATGTGTTAGTTCTAGTTTACACATTTTTACCCCTGTATAATGTCCTATTGTTGAAATTACCTTACTCTATCATTTTACAATTGGTATTATTTTTTGACTGACTGATTTTGTGAGACTGATTTTTTGTTCTACTTACGTATGCATTCATTGGTTGCTTCTTTTTAAATTGATTTCAGAGAGAGAAAAGGAGAGAGAAATAGAAACACTGAAGAGAGCAAAACATCGATCGGCTATCTTCTGTAATCCCCCTACTGGGGATTGAGCTCACAACCCTGGCATGTGCCCTGACAGGGAATCGAACTGGTGACCTCCTAGTACATGGGTCAACAGTTAACCATTGAGCCACATTGGCCAGGCTATTGGTTGCTTCTTGTATGTGCCCTGACTGAAGATTAAACCTGCAACCTTGGTGTATTGGGAATGATACTCAAACCAACTGATAAACTTGGCCAGGGCATTAGTAGTATTTGTATTGTTTCTACTTTTCTGTGATTATAAACAAGTAGAGGCCCGATGCACAAATTCATGCATGGGTGGGGTCCCTCAGCCTGGCTGGTGATCAGGGCTGACTGGGGGTGTGTGTGTGTGTGGGGGGGGGGGGGGAAGGCAGCCGGCTGGGACTGCGGGAGGTTGGCTGTGGGAGCACACTGACCACCAGGGGGCAGCTCCTGCATTGAGGACCTGCCCCCTGGTAGTCATTGTGCATCACAGCAACCGATCAACCGGTCGTTTGGTCACTTAGGCTTTTATATATATAGATGATCTTCCATACTTTCCTCTACTTGTCCTCCGGTACACATGGACAACAGCATTGCTAGGAATCTAGGGCAGTGATTTTCAACCACTATGTTGCAAGAATTTTTAAAACATGAAATACTTGACTAGTCAAGGGCACTGACCTCTTTTCCCTTAGGTTGTCAAATAAAAATATGACAACAGCCAACACAACAATAGCCTTCCAGTGTGAATGCCCTGTCTTGAACCATAAATATATAGCTCATATAATAGAGTTGCATAATAAGGCTGTGTGTGGTTGGTTACTTCTTGGTACCAGAAATCCTTGTAAGTATATGCATCTGATTTTTTAAAAAGTCACTATGGAGCAAAAAGAGTAGGTAATTACCATTATTATTTTTGGGGTAAATCAATAAAATTTATATATTTTTTTGTCAGATGGGCAAAAATGATTTTTTTGGTGTGCTGCAGATTTTCAGTAATTAGTTTATGTGTGCCATGAGATGAAAAAGGTTGAAAATTGCTGGTCTAGAGCACATATAGGGGAGTGGAATTGATAGGTCACAGAATATGTTCATGTTTAAGTTTACTAAGTAAACTGCTACATACTCCTGCGAGCAATGGTGAGAATTACCGTTGCTCAACATCTCTGGCAAGACTCAGTGTGTCTGATTCTTAAATTTTACCGATTTGGTGTGTGTAAAATGGTCTCCATTGTCACTTTAAATGTGTATAAAATTGACCATCATTTAAGATGTCTATGGTCCCTGTGTCTTCCCAAAGATATGATGAAGTCCTAATACCCAGTACCTACGGATGTGACATTTGGAAATAGAGTCTTTGGAGATGTAATTAGTCAAAATGAACTCATACTGGACCAGGGTGGGCCCTAAATCCAATGATTGGTATCCTTGAAAGTCCCAAGAAGGCACAGACTTACGGAGAGAATGCCATATGGAAATAAAGATAGAGATTGGAGTGATGCACCTACAAGCCAAGGAACACCAAGGATTGCTGGCAGCCCCCAGAGATATGAGAGGGGCATGGAACAGATTCTCTTAGGACTTACAGAAGGAACCAATCCTGTTGACACCCTGATTTCAGACTTCTGTTAGAGAATAAAATTCTGTTGGTTTTAGCCCCCTACAGTTTGTGGTAATTTGTTATAGCAACCACAGAAATGAATACAGGTCTCATCTCTAATCAATTCTTTTAATGACGATTTTTACCTTGTAAATGACTAAACACAAAAAATGGTCAGACCATAATTTTATGAAACAACCGGTATTTTCTTTTTGCCAATAAAGGAATGGGAAGAATTCAGTACTAAATCCTGACTCTAGGTAACCTTACAATGGCTGGGAGGCAACATTTTCTGTTCTAATACATTAAAAATCTGCCTATTGTTAGACTTGCTAGCAAGTATCAGTTGCAAGGAGCATCTCACCTTCCCCACATTAAAAAAAAAAATTTAGCATGAGGTAAGGTGCCAGACTACAGAATGTCTTTCCAGTATCAACAGAACAAGTAAAAATTATCTCCTGAGGATATCTGTTTTACTATAGTGCAACACTAACATTCTAACAGGTTCACAACTCATGGTTACCCTGCACTCAGTGTTTGCAAGGAGAGATGTTTGCTAGAAAGTGACAGGAAGGATTAAATTTGTTACTGGGTGTGAGAAAAATCATAAAACATTCCTAACATTGTCAACCTCAGATAAAGCTAAAGATGGATGAAAATTTCTTCCTTATGAGAAAACAAATGTAATATTTTGAAATTTATTTCACCATTTAGATTAAAAAGCCATGTTCTGATATATCTGAAATTCAAGGAAATGTTTGATAGTCTGCTACTGATAAACTTTATAATACTTTTTTCAAAAATTTACTTAAAAGGGAGGATTCAGGTCAGAGGAAGAGCAGCAGGAGAGATCCCCTTGGTCTCTCCCCTTGAAGTTTCGGCAATTTGAGCAGCTATAACTCAATAAAGGAATCCCCGCTCAATGTACAGTCATGCCTGAGATCCGCACATTGAAGCATTAAAAAGGTGGGCCAGCAGGAACAAACTGGGTAGGCTGGAAGGCAGAAGGAAGATGAGCCACTGCAGCTGGGAGCTAACTGCGGGGCTCAGCCTGGAGCGGGGAGGAACCCAGTTGTGGCTGGTGCTAGCTTCAGCCAGGAGAAGCAGAGAGACTCGGTGGAACGAGCAGCATGAGCTGAGGCTGAGTCAGAGACTGGGGGAAGGACACAACACGGGGTGCACCTGTGCCTCTTGGGTGGCCGGAATTCTAGACTGAGAAAGCCACAAAGGCCTGCTGCCTCATAGACTCTATCCTCCCATCTACTTCGGTGTCATGTTGTGGAGTACATTACCTGAAAACCCGAAAACTGGTACTACAGAATCACGATTTTTCCCGGAGCAAAGGGTGTACTCTGTGACTGGTCCCAGGTCAGGGCAAAGGGAGACCCCCGCAGAGGTTCAAGGTCACCATTACCAAGAGGGCAAAACAAAGAAGGCAACAGAGTTCCCCCAGGCCACCCAACCCACACGCATTGTGGCTACACTGATGGCAGCCAGAGACACTGCAGGGTCAGCACTGGAATTTCCCAGAGCTAAAAAACTTGTGATTTAACACCACCTACTGGAAAATGATAGAAAGACCTCTTTGTATTAATCTGCTAGAGAGGTGCCACTCAAACAGATACCTAGACAGAGAAGGAATTTATCAAATACCATGAATAACCAAGGTAGCAAGGAAGCTCAGAAAGACAATGAGAAATATCCACAAAGCAACCTTAAACACAAGGAAGTATGTGATCTAAATGACAGACAATTCAAGATTGCAGTTCTGAAAATATTCAATGAAATGGGAGAAAATACAGACAGGCAATTTATTGCACTCAGAAAAAGAAATTAATGACCAAAACAAGTATTTTACCAAAGAGACTGAAATTTTAAGAAAGAACTGAACAGGAATTCTAGAGATGAAGAACTCAATAAAAGAGGTAAGAAATGAACCAGTGAGCCGTGTATAGAGCATTGGCCTATAGACTGAAGGATGCCGGGTTCTATTCCAGTTAAGGGCAAGTGCCCAGGTTGCAGGCTCAATCCCCAGTAGGGGCCGTGCAGGAAGCAGCCGATCAATGATTCTCTCTCATCAATGATGTTTCTCTCTCTCTGTGTCTCTCTGTCTGTCTCTCCTTCTCCCTTCCTCTCTGAAATTAATAATAATAAAAAATGAACCAGTGAGCATAGGAAATGGAGTGAAGCAGATGGGAGGAAAGAATTAGTGATATCAAAGATACAAATCTAGAAATTATTCAGAAGGAAGAAGAGAGAGATTTGAGCATTAAAAAAAATGAAAGAAAACACTCTGATTCCACCAGAAAGAGCAATATGATAATAGGTGTTCCAGAAGAAGAAGAGAGGGAGAAGGGAAAGAAGAGCCTATTCAGACGAAGAGGTGATGAGAACTCCCCACACCTATGAGAATAGCTAGTTCCACGAATCCAAGAGGCAAACAGAACACCTAATGACTCAAACCAAAGAGGTCTTCTCCAAGGCATACTATATTAAAACTGTCAAAAATTAATGACAAAGAAAGAATTCTCAAGGCAGTCAGGAAAAAGAAGAAAGTAACCTATAAAGGAAAACCCACTAAGTTATATTTAACTTCTCAGCAGAAACTCTACAAGCCAGACAGAGTGGAACCAAATAGTCACACTACTGAAAGAAATTACCAGCCAAGAATAATATATCCAGCAAAGTTATCCTTTAAATATGAAGGAGAAGTAAAACCCTGGAATCTCATTTGAAAACAGTTCTAAAGCAGTCATTGTTCCAATTTGAGGATCTTTGGTGGAGACGACCCTTTAGACACTCTTCATATACATCTTGCAATGTTCTATATCTTCAAGGGATACCCAAGCCATTGCCTAAACACTGTGTAACACCTAATATAAAACACTTATGTTTCACTGGGTAATATAAGAATAAGCCTCAATAGCTTTTATACTTACAGATGTTCTTCAAGTTTCTTTTTTAGAAGAACTGACTGAAAATGGAAAATAAAAAAATAATTTATTACTTAACATTTTACAACTAATAGTTATTTTCTAAAACTTAAGCTCATAGTATTACCTAACTCTGAGTGAGCCCTCAGTCATCTCTCTGGTCAAAGAGCTCAAAACACATAATGTACCAAGTTTATTTCCCTTTGATAAGGGAGAGAGCAGCCCATAAGTAACAGCAATCAGTATAAAATACCCAGAAACTGCATCTCTGAATTACCTATTTATAGTTGGGGGGGGGGGGGGGGAAGCCACTCATGTAGACCTAATAATATCCCTGGACTCAGCAGGCAGGTAGAACTCTAATAATAATAGACTTTCCATAAGACATTTTTTATATTGTTTCCCTTGCATCATGATAAAGTCTGGGATCAATTTCCATAAATACTTAAGACTTATTTGATCAGTGATTTACAAATAGGCACATGTTGCAAATAATTTACATGATGGTATGGGAATATGAAGGATGATATATACACAGAATTTAACATGCTAGAGAATGCAGCTTTGATGGGGTATTTTTTTAAAAATCCTGAAAAGCAGGAGATCAGAATTGACCTAAAAATAATCAAATAGTAAATGGCATTTATATAGGACCCTTAGGTTTCATAAACTTAACACTTGTAAGGTACATATTAATTAGTGAATTCCATGAAACATTCTGAGGTAAATGGTTACATAATTAATTCAGTCAAACACAATTAATATAGGCTTATTAAACAAATTGTTCAATCAATCAATAGCAGTGATAAGGAGAAAAAACTCCACACACTAAGTTCTTTGATTTTCAGTCACTTTATTCGATAACGCCTACAGTAACTATTTAATCAAATCCATTCTAACACAACTCTGGAATATTTAAAATTCATTTCTTTGTACAGTATATTAACTATAGCTAGATCAGTGGACCATGAAGTCCTCCATCACTGCTTCCCTCAAACATAAAAAAGATAATAACCCTATTAATTTCCTATTATGCTTGTTCCTTCCTCAGTACACAGGGTAAAATGAAAATACTTTCTAAATACCTTAAACTTTAATTTTTCACTTATGTTGTAATTAGGCTCTACAAAATTAATTTTAACTCTGAGAAAATATATAATAAAATAATGATTTAATGAGTGGTTAATATATCAGGCACTGCACTAAAGCATGTCATATACATTGTCTCATGTGAACCTCACAACACTGAGTAACAGTAACCTATCTTATAGCTTAAGAAGGTAAGGCTGGGGAGATATTCAAGCTCTCAAGTGACAGATATCTTTTCAGAATCTTAACTGTAAAGCGCATAAACCTATAAGGCAAGTAATATTGGCATGTCCATTTTGCATAAAATCCCCATAATTTAAAATTTTAATACCATCAACTATAATGGCAGATAATATATAAATAATAAAATTGCTCAATATAGAGAAATGAATAGGAAGCCATACTTACAATAGCCTTGAGCAGAAACCATGCCAAGAGACAGAGAGGACATATTAGTATGAAGCAAACACAGCAGCCAATAGAAGGAACGATTTAGTAATTCATGAACAGAAGTAAAAGATATGCATTTTTTTTTCAAAAATGTACATTTTTCTTTCTTCTATGGTCTCCTCATCCTGTCTTGTTCTCTGGAGTTTTATACACTGTGGCTAGCTCAAATTATCCATATGACTGGATATAACAATGCTTTTCTGCTTCCAAGCTAAAAATAAATGACATAAAAATAATAATAAAAATGTGCAAACCATCCTACTCTAACTTAGGGTTACTGCAATAAGTAGAAATTATGTTGTTCTTCAGAGGGGACCAATCCCATTTGGCAGGTAGTTCTATGTATTATATATTCCTGAGATGCAACACTGTTGGTTAGTGAAAGAGAAGATGAAAGCAGCAAAAGTCTGTTGGGGGAAAGAACTACGTATCCTGCACCACACTACTTCTCTAAACCATTTTGAGGCATATCATCAGAAATAGGAAAGTTTCAAATGGAATATTTCCTAGATGTAGACAGAGATCTGAGAGAATTTCTAAGAATTTAGAGCAAGACATCTCATGAGCATCTGGGCAGTCAAATAAACTGACTAATTTATACAAATAGTACTTTAGAGGGCTTGCATTTCACTTCTGAAATATGTTCTCTTAAAGTAGTGGCAAACAGCATATTTAATTAAATTTGATTACCCAGGTGTACCTAACTAACCAGGCTATGCAAAATTATTTTTTTCAGAATAAATTTATGCATGTTTTAATGTAAGTAAGAGAATCAAGCATAAAGGTTATCGCTACAGCACTAATGTTGAGCTGATACTGATGTTTCACTGTTTTTACTTCCAAATGCATCACAGGCCCTTTGTGTCTCTGCCACAACAAATTAACAAAAGACGTCAAACTCTCAGAGACCAAAACTAAGTTTACATTTACCTCAGTGTGAGAGACCTAGAGATTTCACTGAACTAAGAGAAGTTCCCCACTTTGGTTCATCTCTCAGATACTCTTCGTTAGGTTTAATAAGATTTTAATACACAAATGGTGGTTTTGCTTCATCTCTTTATGATTTAGCATTCTGGGTAAAAGCAAGTTTTAAAAGTAAACCATGACATTTTACAATAGCTCCATTTTAATAAAGGAACAAGGCAGTTTCAATGTTGGTGACAATTTTAGGAAGTGGAAATCAACCTGGGAATCTAAGAACTACCATTACATTAATTCAAGGATGAACTAAAACCACTGCAAAGAAAAGCATGCTGCCAATATGTGCTCATGAAGCTTATGAAACTCCTAAAACTAGGTCTTTGATGAGCCTTTTTACATCTAATATTCTCAGGTTTAAGTGCTGTCCTAGTTTAACTCTCCTTTGATTGCTCTTGTCCTTATACCCTCTTCTGTTAATAAGGCTGATGAAACTGATATCTAGTGTTGACGCAGATCCCCAAAATGACTCTACCAATGAAAACGATCAAATAAGTTTACACTCAAAAGCCAGAGTTTATAACAAATTACACTGGCAACAGGAAAACACAAACAAAAAGAAACCAAAGAAACCCAACTGGCCGAAGCAAAGATTGGTCACTAAAACTTAGGTGTCTTTTTCCCCGTTCTTTACATTATTTTTGAGCATTTTATATTGTATACTGCAGTTCTATTGTATATTGTTCATTCAACATAACGAATTTGCAAAATACGGATCATTTGCACTGCATCAGAGACTGACTGACCACTACGTGCTACACAGCACTATTACGGATGGCATGAGGAGATGAAAAAGGACCTGGTGGCTGGCTCAACACATTTACTACCCTCTAGATTTGAGCATGCCAGTCAAGCAGGCAGGGCTATGACAGATATGCAGAGTGGCTAAGGAAATATTTTTAACAGGTTGTGAACTTAATTTGAGTGTGTTTTAGGGGTGGGTAGCAAGAGGGATTCAGAATTTAAAGATGATGGGATTCTAGAGATGACAATTTCCTTGAATATCACTTTTACATAAAAAATTTCTACCTGAACATGTTAAGTTCTACTAGCATTGTTTTTTGTTTGTTTTTGGCCACAGGGGAAAACCCTATACTTTGAAATCTGAGTTGAGCACTTGTAAAACATAAAGCTCAATTAACTTCTTAGTTGATAGCTACAAATAAACTTCTAATTCCCAGTAGAATAAATTGGAAAGAGACAATAGGGTATCATTTGGCTCTTTTTGGGAATGCTAGTAAAAGGAAAACATTGTTTCTTTTCTATAGTCAATATACGTAATTATAAAGTATTTTGATAGAGAACATCAGGTAAAAGAATAAAAGTTATAGGTTTTGTTAATACTATGGAACTGTTGGACCATGGTTGGTACATATTAAAACTTACATCTTCTGCTTTTGATCCTTGATCCTGTAAAGACTTTTGCAATTCTTCAACCTGTGACTGTACTTCCAGAAGTCTTTGATTCACCAACCTAGAAATCAAATGTACATTAATTTTCCAAATTCTGACTTAACATATCTTTTTTCTTAGGTTGTCATATGGTTAGAGACAGTATAGTTAACAAAATAAAGCCTAAGGTTATAGTAGTAGTAGCTCGCTTTTTAAATCATTTTCATAGTGCATGAAATTTCTATGATTTCCAATGTAGTGTTTTGTGGACACATTCTGTTGAATTAATGTGCCTATGCATATCTATTTATCTGAAGTTCACTTTGACATACATTTATTCAAACTATGTGTCAGGCACTATGCTCACCACAAGTGTTAAAGATCCCTGCACTTAAGGAATTTAGTGGGGAGGCAAAATGTAAACAAAATAAATATGACATAAATACTTCAACATAGTGCAAGATGTATACAGAAGAATGATGACTGCTCAGAGAAGCAAGGTCTGTACCTAATTGTGTGGAGAAATTAGGACAGGCCTGACTTAAACTGAGATTAGAATAACAAATAAAATACATAGTTAAGGATAGAAAAGGGGATTTAAGACAGAGAACTGAACATGTCCTAAGCACACAGAAAAATGAGAGGGTACAGTAAGATCATGAATGGTATGGCTGAAGAATAAGTTATGAGGGGTAAGAACAGCTGAAGATGAAACCAGAGAAGAAAAGGAGAAGTTGGGTGCAATCTTGTGTAAAATGAAAAAGCATCAGGAACTTAAAAAAAAGATGGCCTAAAATTAGGCTGGAACTGGAATAACCCAGCCAACCTTTAATAATGCTGATTCTGAAGCTCAATCTTCATAAATTCTCTTGGTCATTATGATGCAACATTCAGTAGCCCAGTTTGGTTCCCTAGGTCTTGGATAATGTTGAGGACTGCCAGAAGGAAGATACGCGATCAGATGATATTTTAGAAAGATCACGCTGGTTTGAGAGTGAAAGATGTATCAAAAAGGTCACAGAGCACGCATGAAGGCCCGGAAAATGCTACGACACTAATTACCACATATGTCTGAAACAGAAGGGACAGAGAGGAAATGTACTGGGAAGGCACAAGAACTCAAGGAATAAAAAATAACACTTAGGATACTGACTAGGAAGAATGTAAAGAAAAGCAGAAGAGTAAAAAGGTGGTCCACAGCAAACCACCAAGCACAGAGTAGAAAGAGGAATCTCACTGGAGAATAAATAATAAGAAAGTCTGGAAAAACACAAGACAAGGAAGTTACTGAAATTAAAAAAAAGAAGTTTGAGGAAGGAGGGGATGATCAACAACAATGAATTATTAGCAGAGAGATAAGGAAAGATAAAGTCTTAATTGCTCCCACTGGATTGGCCATTTAACAGATGACTAGTTATTTCAATAAGAAATATTTTAGTGAGATGGTAGTAGTAAAAGACAGATTGCCCCAAATCAAGGACAAATCAGGGAAATCAGTATTCAGAATCTAACCAGACAGAAAGTGTAATAAGATGTTTTGTGGGGTTTTTTTACTCAAGAAGGTACAAGAAATTCTGATCATAGACCTACATTCTATAAGTTAGTGAAAACTGCAGTAAAAATACAATCAAATCTATAATAATTGATGTTTTTCACATCAGGAAATATAATATTTGAGTAGGTTTTCAACAGTGGAAGAATTATCTGAAAATCTATATTCAATATGAAGAAAGGTACATTACGAGTAGTATGTTAATTGTCTAACTTTTCAGAAAGCAATATGAAAATGCAGTATACATCAAACTATAAGACTATTTCAAATACCCACCTTAGCCATTTTTAAAATTAGTCAAAAATATTGCAAGCCTATTAGGTGGAGGCCACTGTAAATGTCATAAAACATAAGTCAGTCCATATCAAGATGTTCTTTGGAAAGACTTGAAAGCAACTCAAAAGCCCAGTAACAGGAAATGGACAAAAAGCAAACATAGTAACAAAACTGCTCAAGTTTGAAGTAGCTTTAATTTGTGATTAGAAAGGGGAAATGTAGGGCTTTGATATCATTTTGCTTGAAGAAATAGAGAAGGGAACACTATTATAAAGAGGCACAGTACTTTTGGCAAGTTTGTCCATAAATGGAGAAACAGCTTAAAGTTCTCTTAAAAGGAAATGGAATTAACACATTATCACTTCTCAAAATATAATTCATGCCTTTGTTTAAGCTGCAGGGGAAGGGAACCTTTTTTCTGCCAAGGGCCAATGGATATTTATAACATCCTTCGCAGCCCATACGAAATTATCAACTTAAAAATTAGCCTTTTATATTTGGTCAAACATTTAATTAACTCACCCGTAATGCCTTGGCAGGGCCAGACCAAATGATTTCGGGGGCCATATACAACCCACAGGCTGGATGTTCCTCAACCATGGTTTAAGAGAATCAAAATCAAGACAAACAATCGAGAATACCTGTGGCTCAATGCAGCTGCCTATATACATTCCTACCTATTCTCTGTCTCCAGTTCATTCTTGCGAAGATTTGCATCATCCAGAAGGCTTTGCAATAAGGCAATTTTTTCATTGTCTGAACCCTCTTGATTAAGTTTTAATATCTTATTTTCATGCTGAAGACGAATAAGTTTCTCCCTAAATGAGTACAAGAAAAACTGATTATCTGGTACATTAATACAATCTATATATATAAAAGCCTAAGTGACCATTTGACGGGTAGCTAAGACACGCACTGACCACCAGGGGGCAGACACTCAACGCACAGGCATGGAAACATGGAACAGACTGATGAATCTCAGAGGGAAGGGGGGAGGTTGGGAAGAGATTAACCAAAGATCTTGTATGCATACTAGAGGCCTGGTGTACGGATTTGTGCACCGGTGGGGTCCCTGGGCCTGGTCTGTGGGGTTTGGGCCGAAACTGGCAGTCTGACATCCCCCAAGGGGTCCCACATTGCAAGAGGGCACAGGCCAGGCCAAGGGACCCCACCGGTGCACAAATTTGGTGCACTGGGCCTCTAGTATAGTTATCAAAATCCAGCTAAGTATAGTTACAGCTTTAATACATAGAATGGAAATGAAAAACAAAGTACCTACAAAGAATGCAGCTCCTGTTGTAACTGGATAAGACATTACATCTCGGGGCTTAAGTACTTTCTTTTTGAAAATGGATAATCTGAAGGTAACTCTCCAAATATCATGATTTGTAATGAAAGAGATTTCAAAATCCTATTTTTTTTCTGATTTGCACATTGAAGCTATGAAAGCATTTACATATTTGTTCTTTAGTTCTTATAAAAAACATGATCTCTAGTGCCATATTCTTAAATTACTAATCATTTGATGGCAAGATATACTATCCAAAGAAGAATGCCTCCAAGATATGCAGTCCAGCCCTGACTGGTTTGGCTCAGTGGATAGAGAGTCGGCCTGTGGACTCAAGGGTCCCAGGTTTGATTCTGGTCAAGGGCATGTACCTTGGTTGCGGGCGCATCCCCAGTGGGGAGTGCACAGGAGGCAGCTGATCGATGTTTCTTTCTTTTTTTTTTTTTTAAATATATTTTATTGATTTTTTACAGAGAGGAAGGGAGAGAGATAGTTAGAAACATCGATGAGAGAGAAACATCGATCAGCTGCCTCCTGCACATCTCCCACTGGGGATATGCCCGCAACCCAGGTACATGCCCTTGACCGGAATCGAACCTGGGACCTTTCAGTCCGCAGGCCGACGCTCTATCCACCGAGCCAAACCGGTTTCGGCCGATGTTTCTTTCTCACTGATGTTTCTGACTCTCTCTATCCCTCTCCCTTCCTCTCTGTAAAAAGTCAATAAAATATATTAAAAAAAAAAAATGCAGTCCACCCATTCCTATATATATGTAAAATTTTTGTAACAAACTAGATTATCAGAGCCAACTTATTGGACTGCATTGCTGTGGGATCCTGTGTTATGACAAAAGCTTACACTGAGGGATGTTAATAGCAACAGCCACAAAAAGCTTGCCACTACATTTACTGCAGGGACGATATAATTGATTATTAATCCATGTCAAGATATAACTGAAGATCTACTTCTTGAAAATATAATTCATTCTTAATTTACTCATACCAGATGCTATAAAAAGCTGTGCTTCTCATGGAAAAGAAAATACAAAAACAAAACAAATATACACAAAACAGTCTGCTCTTATTTTATAAACACCATAAATCTTATAAAGCAATTTTACTTTTGCTGTTGAAAATATGAAAGTCAAATTTGTGGCCCAACTCAAGCAATTATATAAAACTTGGTATATTTTATGTATGAACAACATGACTTTAACATATTTTTGAACTGTAAGTAAAAACACTCATTGTGGGGGGGGGGGTGAGAAAGGATAAATGAGAAGAAAATAGAAACCCTCTATAACCTTATGGTGCAAAATAACTGCTGCTGAAATACAGCCTTCTACTGCGATGCATATGTACACACATGCCAGCAGTTTAAAAAATGATCACATAGTATGTTACATTGATACATGCTATTTATACTTAAATTTTCACAATCATTTCATATCAGTAAATAGTATACTTTAATATTTTAAATGACACATTAACACATTGAAGAATTGTTATTTAATTTAATCATTGGGCATTTAGGTTGTTCCCAACCTTGAGATTTAATATGCTAATAATCATCAGCTTTATAAATATACCTTTGTGTATATCCTTCGTTATTTCCTTAGAATTAATTCCCAGAGAAATAAATTTTGGGTCAAAAGATAGTCACATTTAGATAATATACACTTTTTGCCAAAATGCTCAGAAAAAAGGTTGTACCACCATAAGAATAAAAATTTGTGCCCTGGCTGGTCTGGCTTAGTGAATAGAGCATTGGCCTGCAGACAGAAGGGTCTTGGGTTCGATTCCGGTCAAGGGAGTGTACCTCAGTTGCAGACTCAATCCTGGCCCTGGTCGAAGCATGTGTGGGAGGAACCAAATGATGTGACTCTCTCACACCGATGTTTCTCTGTCTCTCCCCTGCCCTTCCACTCTCTCTAAAAATCATGAATAAATATTCTTTGGTGAGGATTAAAAAAAATTTTTTTAACTAAACTGATTATGGTAATTATTTCACAATATATACATATATCACATCATTATGTTGTATAACTAAAATTAATACAATTAATATGTCAATTATATCTCATTATTAAAAAACTAGAGGCCCAGTGCACAAAAATTTGTGCACTGGGGGAAGGGGGGTGTCCCTCAGACCGGCCTGTGCCCTCTTGCAGTCTGGGACCCCTCGGGAGATAACAACCTGCTGGCTTAGGCCTGCTCCTGGGTGGCAGAGGGCAGGCCCAATCCCTAGGTGCAGCCCCTGGTCGGGCTCAGAGCAGGGCCGATTGGGGAGTTGGAGCGCCTTCCCCTGTCATGCACAGATCAGGGCAGATTGGGAGGTTGCGATGCCACCCTCAGTCACGCTCAGGGTAGGGCCGACTGGGGGGTTAGGGCACCGCGCCGTCACACTCAAGGCAGGGTCGATGGGGAGGTTGCGGCGCCACCCCGTCACGCACAGAGCAGGGCCCATCAGGGGGGTTGGGGCTCCATACCCTGTCTTGCACAGAGCAGGGTCAATCAGGGGGTTGGGGAGCTCCCCCATGTCATGCACAGAGCAGGGCCGATCAGGGGGTTGAGGAGCTCCCCTCTGTAACTCACAGAGTAGGGCCGATAGGGGAGTTGGGGCACCGGCCCCTGTCACACACAGGGCAGGGCGGATCAGGGGGTTGGGGTGCCGCCCTCTATCACCCACAGAGCAGGGCCGATCAGGGGGTTGGGGCGCCGCCACTGTCACACTCAGGGCAGGGCAGATGGGGAGGTTATGACTCTACCCCATCACACACAGAGCAGGGCCCGTGGGGGGGGGGGGGTTGGGGCGCCGCCCTCTATCACCCACAGAGCAGGGCCCATCAGGTGGTTCAGGCGCCGCCACTCTCATACTCAGGGCAGGGCCAATGGGGAGGTTATGGCTCCACCCCGTCACACACAGAGCAGGGCCTGTGGGGGGCGGGGGGATTGGGGCCCCGCCCCCTGTCACACACAGAGCTGCAGGGCGATCAGGGGGTTTGGGCGCTGCCCCCTGTCACGCTGATCCCGGTGCCGGGAGGCCTCGTGGCTCCACTGATCCCGGTTCTGGGAGGCATATTACCCTTTTACTATATAGAATAGAGGCCTGGTGCATGGGTGGGGCTGGCTGGTTTGCCCTAAAGGGTGTCCTGGATCAGGGTGGGGGTCCCCACTGGGTGCCTGGCCAGTCTGGCTGAGGGGATGATGGCTGTTTGCAGCTGGTCACACACCCTTCAGGGTAGGGGTCCCCACTGGGGTGCCTGGCCAGTCTGGCTGAGGGGCTGAGGGCTGTTTTCAGGCTTGGACTGAAGCTCCCAACCGCTCCGTTTTTTCTTTTCTTTTTTTTTTATTCTGGGCCAGCTTTAGCTCTGAGGCCTTGGCTGCTGAAAACAGGTTTCTGGCCTTTGTTTACCGTCTGTATTTGATACAATGTTGCGGTCCGGCTCGCTGAAGCTCAGCTGAGTAAAGCAGGTTTCTGGGTTTTTTTTAGCTTCTTTATTCACAACATAGTTGCTGAGAGTTGCAGCTGAGAGGCCAGCAAGTCAGGTGGGGAACGTTGGAGTTCTCTGTCACTGAAGCAAGCAAGCCTCCCTGTTCGCATCAGCTGCCTGGCTGCCGGCCGCCATCTTGGCTGCCAGTTAATTTGCATATCTCGGCCCAACTCTGTGAGTGACAGGGGGATTAGCCAATGGGAAGGGTAGCGGAGTGACACTAATTACCATGTTTCTCTTTTATTAGTGTAGATTAATTTTTAAAAAGTTGTACCACTTTATGTTTACTCTTTTCCCCATACCCTTAATATCAGTGACAATTACCACTTATAGTAGTTTTTGAAATTTGATAGGTATATTTCATTATGTATTAAACCTATTAGCTCATTGTCTATAACACATGTTGCAAATTTTTGTGCCTTTTACCATTTCATTATCTTGATAGCTCTCTGGACACAGAGTATATTTTAATTTTATTGAGTCATACTCAAAAAAGTCATTTTATTTGTGGACTCTTTATCATTGTTCTTTTCCTCAATTTAAAAATCAACTGCATTACCAATAAGCTCACTTAATAATTTTTTTGGACATAACCATTTACTTATGAATATTCATAAATAATGTGTTCATTCATTCAAATTTTAACAGTCCAATATCATTCATTCAAATTTTAACAGTCCAATATAAAGTACCACCTCAGATGGCAAAAAAGAAAAATTTACAAGATGCTTCCAGAGTTGGTGTTGGATTATACTCCTTTTGTGTTTCCTTCTTAAATAAATGCCAACAACAATCAATAGTCTTTATTTACTTAACAAGTATTTTAATGCCTATTTTAAATCACAGTTTATAAAACTCTTAAACAACCAAGGATATTAAAAAGAATCAAGGCCAGTGTCAATTTAAAAAGGGGGCAAACAGACTCACAGAAGATAAAAATAATATTCAGATTCAGCATTCTCTTTCTCCTGGACACTTGGTGTCTCCCCACCAATCTTTTATTCTTTTTTCAAAATATATGTTGTTATTAATTTTAGAGAGAGAGCAGGGAAGGAAGAGAGAGAAACATCAATAAGAATCATTGACTGGCTGCCTCCTACAAGCCCCCTACTGGGGATCGAGCCCACAACCTGGGCATGTGCCCTGACTGGGAATGGAAATGGTAACCTCCTGGTTCATGGGTCGATGCTCAATCACTGAGCCACACCAGCCAGGCCAGTCTTTTATTCTTATACATAAAGTCGGGCACATAGTGCAATAAATGGAATTTTTAAAATGCTATGAATAAATAAAAATGTAAGATACTAGTGAGGGAAGAATAGAACAGATGGGGAGATATTTCCTCCTGTCTACTGTATTAAATCTTTCCCAGACCATTCCACCTAATTAAAAGATGAGTTTTAGTGATGAGTTACTTTGCAGACTGATGGCAAAACATAGAGTTTGCTTTGGGGTCAAGTGGTTTTATGGCTAAATGTTTGCTAAGGGTACTCAAGCAGAGAGATGTCAGTTTGCTGTATAAGTGTGAAACATTGTCCTACTAAGTAAGAAGATCAAGTCTCTTGGGCCAGTTGAAAAATGCACCTAACATGCTGAAATCATGGACATCTGC
This sequence comes from Myotis daubentonii, assembly GCF_963259705.1. NCBI lineage: Eukaryota > Metazoa > Chordata > Mammalia > Chiroptera > Vespertilionidae > Myotis > Myotis daubentonii. Next base: position 195,339,037 of record NC_081841.1, read on the forward strand.
TACTGAGTTCATGCTGAAAGTGTTAGTAATAAAGAATCCTATATAAGAAAAGTCTAATATGCTAAGTGTCCGGTCGTCTGGTAGTCCATTCAACCAATCAAACCGTAATATGCTACTGATATGCTAAGGTCACTTAACAGCTTGCTATGACATGCACTGACCATTGGGGGGATAGAAAGCTGACCAGTCGACCGGTTGCTATGATGTGCACTGACCACTGGGGGCAGACGCTCTGAGTGGTAGGTTAGCTTGCGACATGCCCTGGAGCCCTCCTGCTTCCCTCCGTGACCCAGAGAGTGCACTGGTGGCGGTTCCTCAGCCTGGCCTGCTCCCTCTCGCAATCTGGGACCCCTCAGGGGATGTCGGAGAGCCGGTTTCGGCCTGATCCTTCAGACCAGGCCGAATTCGTGCACCAGGCCTCTAGTAAGGAAATAATCCTCTTCATATTATAGAAAAGTAAGTTTTCTCCAGAAATAGTGCAGTGTGGCTGAACTTTATGATCTCCTTACCTGATTTCAGGTGTAACAATCTCTGCTGCCAGACTATCTGAAGACTCCTGACTTCCCAGAGGCATTAATCCTATAAATATGTAAACATGAATGTAAGGGTAAGAGAGAACACCACCATTTCCTTTAGTTTCCAGATGAAATCCTACTTTGAGCATCAGTTTTAATAGCTAAAATTTTTGTTTTAGTCACGTAAAAGATCATGTCACAGTTGTTTTACATTAATATTATGTCATTTGAACAATTTTAAAAAATATTTTATTTTATTGATTTGAGAGAGAGAGAGGAAGGGAGAGGGATAGAGAGAAACATCGATGAGAGAGAAACATCGATCAGCTGCCTCCTGCACATCCCTACTGGGGATCGAACCTGCAAATGTGCCCTAACCTGGAATCAAACTGGTGATCTCTTGGTCCATGGGTCGATGCTCAACCACTGAGCCATACCATCCGGATCATTTCCATTTTTAAGCATACAACTGAATGGCAGTAAGTAAATTCACTATGTTGTGGAATCATCACCACTGTCTATTTCTAAAATTCATCACCCAAAACATAAATTCTGTAACGATTAAGCAATAACTCCCCATTCCTTTCTCCACTACCATCCCCCATAAACCTTTACCTTCTCTCTCAATAAACTTGCCAATCCTAGATAAAGTGGAATCATACCAATATTTGTCCTTTTGTATCTGGCTTATTTCACTTAACAAAATATTTTAAAAATTCATTCATGCAGCATTTATCAGAACTTCATTCCTTTTTATGGCTTTTTATTTCATTCCATGGTATGTGTATACCACATTTTCTTTATTCATTCATCTGTTGATAAACACATGGGTTGTTTCTATCTTTTGAATAACGCTATTATGAATATTGGTATACCAGTATCTAGTTGAGTCTTTTGGGATATATACTTAAAATTGATATATGCTTTGGGTATATACTTTGAATTCTTTTGGGTATATACTTAGAAATGGCATTGCAAAATTTGGTAAGTTTATCCTTTTTTTAAATACTTTTATTGATTTCAGAGAGGAAGGGAGAGGGGGAGAGAGAGATAGAAACATCAATGATGAGAGAGAAACATTATTAGCTGCCTCCTACATGCCCCACACTGGGGATTGAGCCTGCAACCAAGGCATGTGCCCTTGACCAGAATTTAACCTGGGACCCTCCGTCCGCAGTCCAACACTCTATCCACTGAGCCAAACTGGCTAGGGCGGTAATTTTATCTTTTTTTAAAAATATATTTTATTGATTTTTTACAGACAGGAAGGGAGAGGGATAGAGAGTTAGAAACATCGGTGAGAGAAAAACATCAATCAGCTGCCTCCTGCACATTCCCCACTGGGGATGTGACCGCAACCAAGGTAAATGCCCTTGACCGGAATCGAACCCCGGACCCCTCAGTCTGCAGACCGACGCTCTATCCACTGAGCCAAACTGGTTAGGGCTTATCTTTTAACTTTTTTTTAAAAAAATCTTTATTGCTGAGATTACAGATATCTCTATTTTCCCCCTCACCCTATAGCTCCCCTCCACCAGTTCCCACCTGATCCCAGGCCCTTGTCACCCTATTGTCTGTGTCCATAGGTAATGCATACATGCATATAAGATCTTTGTCTAATCTCTTCCCACACACCCCCACACCCCTTTCCCTCTGAGAGTCGTCAGTCTGTTCCATTTCCATGCCCCTGATTCTATTCCATTCACCAGTTTATTCTGTTCATCAGATTTTTTATTCACTTGATTTTTTAGATTCATTTGTTGATAGATATGTATTTGTTGTCACTTTGTTTTCATTAATTTTTTATCTTTACCTTTTTTTCTTCTTCCTCTTCTTAAAAATACCCTTCAGCATTTCATATAATACTGGTTTGGTGGTGATGAACTCCTTTAGCTTTTTCTTATCTGTGAAGCTCTTTATCTGACCTTCAATTCTAAATGATAGCTTTGCTGGGTAGAGTAATCTTGGTTGTAGGTTCTTGCTATTCATCACTTTGAATATTTCTTGTCACTCTGTTCTGGCCTACATAGTTTCTGTTGTCTTTGTCTTTTGCCCTTGGCATTTTAATTATGATGTGTCTTGGTGTGGTCCTCTTTGGATTCCTCCTTTTGGGGTTCTTTGTGCTTCCTGGACCTGTAAGTCTATTTCTTTCACCAGGTAGGGGAAGTTTTCTGTCATTATTTCTTCAAATAGGTTTTCAATATCTTGCTCTCTCTTTTCTTCTGGCACCCCCATAATTCGGATGTTGGTACGCTTTTAGTTGTCCCAGAGGCTCCTTACACTATCTTCCCATTTTTTTCATTTTTCTTCTTGCTCTTCTGGTTGGGTGTTTTTTGCTTCCTCATATTTCAAATCATTGACTTGATTCTCAGGATCCTCTAATCTACTGTTGGATCTCTGTATATTATTCTTTATTTCAGTCAGTGTATGCTTAATTTCTGACTGGTCCTTTTCCATTTTTTTGGCATTCTCACTAAGATCTTTGAAGGTCTCACTAAGTTCCTTGGAGGTTTCTAGAAGATTCTTTAGTAACCTTATAACTGTGGTTTTGAATTCTATATCCAGTAGTTTGCTTTCTTCCATTTCTTTCATTTGTGACATGTTTCTTTGTCTCTGCATTTTGGCTGCTTCCCTGTGTTGTTTCTATGTATTGGGTAGCTGCTAAGTCTCCTTGAGTTGATAGAGTGGCCTGGTGTAGTAGGTGTCCTATAGGGCCCAGTGGCTCAACCTCCCCAATCATCTGAGGTGGACACTCTTGGTGCACTCCTTTGTGGGCTGTGAGCACAGCCTTGTTGTAGTTGAGCCTTGATTGCTATTGGTGTCACTGTGAGGAATTGATCTCCAGGCCAATTGGCTGTGGGACCAGCTGTGACAACAGTGGGAGAGCTGCTGTGCTGGAGACACCCTTCTGGAGCAGGACTTGCTTCAGTAGGGCATTGGTGCTCCCTGAGTCTGCCCTTTGAGTGTGTCACTTATGGCTGTGAAGAGTTGTAATCTGGTATGCTCTCACACTGACCACTGGGTACACTGGCTCTTGGGTCTCCAGGAAGGTGCAAAGTCAGCTACTGCCTGGGGCTACCCAGCAAGAGCTACAGAGAGATCTGTAGAGTCCTCTTCTTTGTATCAGGTTTGGAAGTGTCCATGCAAGGCCCAGCTGTAAAGCAAGGCAGGCTGGTGCTGGATGTCAGCCTTGGGCCTTTTATTTATAACTTTGGGGCTCCCTGACCCAGCTGCACCTTGTTTGACAGGTTTTAGGCTGAGAAAGGACAGGCCATTCATATGCAAAAGGTGCTGCGCACAGCTTGGGTGGGGTTGTAAATTGCGGGGTGTGTGTGTGTGTCTCAGGGAATCTCCAGGGCAGAGGGAACAGAAAGGCTGCCAGTCAGCCCTGCACCAGGGAGATCCCAGCATGGGAACAATGACCGCCGCGAGCACCTCCGTCTGGAAGAAAGCTGCCCCCAAGTTCCTGCTCTGATGTCAGACTGTCCAGTTTCTCCCCGTATGTGTCTGGGTCCCCCAGAGCCTCACCCGGCACTGGAGCTCAGAGGAAGTGGGAGCTTGTAAATTTAGCTTGTGGTGCCGGCCTTTTAAGAGGAGCAACTGGGCATCCAGCAGCTTGTGTGTCACTCAGCCCCAATCCGCACTGGTTTTACAGTCTGTAATTCTTACGGCCCGTAGGGACTTCTTTCCCCAGCTCTGGGACCCTGGGCTGGGGGTCTGGTGTGGGGCTGGGACTCCTTGCTCCTCCGGGCGGCCTCCACAGAGACGACCTCCCTACCAGCCCGTGCCACGCCTCCGCACCTCCTAGTCTCAGTGTGCTTTCTTCTTCACCTCTCTAGTTGTGGTACTTCCACTCAGCCAGCTTTCCCGCGGTTCTGGATGATAGTTACTCTGTATTTTAGTTGTAATTTTGATGTGGTTGTGGGAGGGGGCAAGTACAGGCATTTATTTACCTATGCCACCATCTTGGTTCTTCTTAACTCTTCTTTTCTTTTTTTAAATATATATTTTATTGGTTTTTTACAGAGAGGAAGGGAGAAAGATAGAAAGTTAGAATCATCGTTGAGAGAGAAACATCGATCAGCTGCCTCCTGCACACCTCCTACTGGGGATGTGCCCCCATCCAAGGTACATGCCCTTGACTGGAATCGAACCTGGGACCCTTGAGTCCGCAGGCCGATGCTCTATCCACTGAGCCAAACCAGTCAGGGCTTAACTTTTCTTTAAAAATATATTTTATTGATTTGGGAGAGGAAGGGAGAGATAGAAATATCAATGCTGAGAGAGAATCATTGATCGGCTGCCTCCTGCACACCCCCTACTGGGGATCGAGCCCACAACCTGGGCACGTTCCCTTGACCAGAATCGAACCCGGGACCACTCAGTCCCTAGGCCGATACTCTATCCACTGAGCCAAACCGGCCAGGGCTGTGTTTTAACTTTTTGAAGAACCACCAAACTCTTCCACAGTGGCTGCCCTTATTAATTTTACATTAATCAGCCACACAAGAGGTTTCCAATTTCTCCCCTCCCTCCCCAACAATTGTTAGTTTCCTTTTTTTCCTTTTTGGCTACAGCCAACCAAATGTTTGCAATGTGGTATCTCATTGTGACTTTGATTTGCATATCTCTAATGACTACTGATCTTGAGCATCTCCCCATGTACTTATTGGATATCTGTACATTTTCGGAGAAATGCCTATTCAGTACCTATGCCCATTTGTAAACTGAGCTGTTTTTTATTGTTATTGAGTTGTAGAAGCTCTTTATATATTCTGTATGTCAATCACTTGGTAGATATATGATTTGCAAATATTTTCTTCCATTTTGTGGGCTGACTTTTCACTGTTATAATGTCCTTTGATACACAAAAGTTTTTAATTTTGATGAAGCCTTGTTTATCTATTATTTCTTTTGATGCCTGTGTTTTTGGTATCAATTTCAAGGAATCACTGCCAAATCCAATGTCATTTCGAATTTCCTCTATAGTTTCTTCAAAAGGTTTTATAGTTTTAGTCCTTACATTTAGATCTTTGACTCATTTTGAGTTCAATTTTGTATATGGTGTAAGGGTCCAACTTCATGCTTTTGGATGTGGATATCCAGTTTTTCCAGCACAATTTGTTGAGAAGATTTTCCTTTGCTCCACTGAATGGTCTCGGACACTCTTGTTGGAAATCAACTGACCACATATGCGAGGATTTATTTCTGGGCACTCTTTTCTGTTCCATTGGTTTATATATGTCTGTAGCATGCTGTTTTGATTACTAACTTTATATTATGTTTTGAAATCAAGAAGTCGTGAGTCTCACAACTTTTTCTTTTTTTTCAAGATTGTCTTGGCTACTCAGGATTCCTTGGGATTCCATATAAATTTTAGGATGGATTTTTCTATTTCTGGAAAAAATGCTGTTGGTATTTTAATAAGGACTGCGCTGAATCTGTAAACTGCTGTCGGCAGTACTATCACCTTAATATATAAAGTCTTAAATGATTTCCTGTGATAAGAGCACTTTTCTCTTTAGATAAAAGTCCCTTAAACCTGGCCTGGTGGCTCAGTTGGTTGGAGTGTTGTCCCATACACTGAAAGGTTGCGGGTTTGATTCCTGTTCAGGGCACATAATCTAGGTTGTGGGTTCTATTTCCTGTTGGGGCTGGTATGGGAGGCATCCAATCGATGTTTCTCTCTCCCATTGATATATCTCTCCCCACCCCCTCTTTCTCTCCCTCTCCCTTCTTCTCTCTCTAAAATAAATAGGCATATCCTCGGGTGAGGATTTAAAAAATAAAGTCCCTTAACCCTTTGAGTGCCAACCAATATCCTAGGAACTATGCTAAAATTGCCAAAGCATTTTTGCTGATTTTACAGCAGTTTAGGAAAAAAATTATGAATCGCAAGTAAATGAAGTTACATATTCAAAAACTTAAGGAAATTTTTACTACATTGACATATTTAGCAATATCATCATCACTAATAAAAGCAGACTCAGAACTGGACGCCATTTCGAAGCTTTGATAGTGCTCCCGGCACTTTTGGCGAAAGACAGGAGGAGCGCGATTGTGCTTCCCGGCACTCTAGGGGTTAAAATCAACTCCATATATCAGTTGAAAAACAAATCACTGAATTTGAGTTTGATATATATATATAATGTTAATCCTCACCTGAGGATATCTTTTTCTATTGATATTTAGAGTGTGTAAGGGAGTGGGAGAGACAGAGAGAAAGATACATTGATGTGAGAGAGACACATCGATTGGTTGTGCCCTTGACCCAAAACCCTTCAATCAGTGGTCTAATGCTCCAACCACTGAGCAAAATTGGCTAGGGTGAATTCGATATATTTTTAAAGAGGTTATGAGGACCTTTCCAGAATAAGACTTTCTAGATTTATTATTAACAGAGATGATTTAATACATTTATACTTTTGAGCTAATAAAATCAAATATTTAAATATAATTAAAATATAAAGTAGGCAAGTAAATTTGATTCCGTAACTATAGACTTTTTGCCACAATATCTATGTAACAGTTTAAAATCTGTACAATTTTTCATTTCAATTGGTCACTTCACGAATTTTTCATTTTTATCTATTGGTCCAATCATCTTAAATGAATCTAATCATTTATACTAATACTGTATTAGAAATAAGTAATTTTGCTTGGGCTACTGAAATGGTTTTACCTTGAGTTGTAAGCTGCCCTTCTTGAGCCTGAACACAACGAAGTTCTTCAATGGTTTCCTTCAGAGAATCCCTTTCTGTTCTTAACCTCTGGAGAGATTAAAAACAAGGGAAGTTAGTGGAGGTTTTATGCGTTTATTCATTAGTGGACTTTTCCTTCCCTAATAAAATGATAAATAGTAGGGAACATGGATGTTTTGATCTTCTATGAAAGGATCACCGAAGGTAAAAGATTACAATAATTTTTTCTCACTTTACAGTACTGAATATCTACAATGTGCAAGGCAATATGCTATCCACAGTTAAACATAAGAAACACAACTGTCTACACCATCCTTAACAATAAGTACCTCATTATGTATATAACATTCTTTTTACTAAACACACAAAAAAATCAAAGAATTTAAATAATCAAAATCATGATAGAGAAAATATTTTTAAAAGATTCAAAATATGCTGAATAACAACCGAAAGAATTGTGTCTTCTATAATAATCATACAGAAAACAAAAATTCTACATAAACTTACAAAAAGTCATGAGCAAAACAATATAAAACAGTAGAATAATAAGTATACATAAAATTAGAAGTGAAAACATTCTTTTAATCTTTTATTTTAGATCTACTTCTGAAATATACATGTGAATCTTAAGTTTAAACTTAAAAATAAATAGGATCTCGAATTTTTAAATTTATAAATAGAAGGAATTAACCACAAAGCATGAATTAAATATCCATTTTAATATTAGTAGTCCTTAAAACCAAAATCCCTAATATATATACTCACATCCTTTTCTTTTTGAAGACTATCAACTTTTTCTTTTAGCCGCTTATATTCAAAATCTAATTTATCTGCTTTCTTCGATTCTTCTGATAATCTATTCTGCAGTTCTACTACCTGATACAGAAAGATACCATTAATTTTTATAATCTCAAACATTAGAAATTATCACTATTTTCTTCTACAAAAATCCCTTCCCCACAAATATATTTTTTAAAAATGTGTATGATACAACAGCCTAGCTGAATGGAGAGAACCAGCAACAAAAATCTGTGACTGAGTTCTAAAATCCAGACAAGGATGGGGAACGTCAGGCCCACTGGCCGCGTAAGGCCTGTGAAAGCATTTGGTCAGGCCCTGCCAAGGCAACTGCAGGTGGGACTCGAAATGCAATAAATTTAGGAGCTTTTTTAGTAGCAACATAAATTTACATTAAGTCAATTGTATTAAGCAAATAATGTTATACATATCCAATGGCCCTTGGCAGAAAAAAGATTCCCTACCACTGATCTAGAGTAACAATGTTCAAGATGATAAAAAACATGGAACTTCTATTTCTTGCAATACAGATAACTGTATAGTCTAAAATCCTTTTAACATAAAGTCAAAGAAATGCTAGAGGGGGAAAAAACCCAATTGTGTAGGTAAGCTTTTAAGTAAGTAAGTGAAATCCTCACTTGCTGACACAGGAGTGGGAAGTACATGTAGAAGTAAGAGGTGCAAATGGCCAAAAACAGGAACCCTGAGCTTTGAATTTAATGGAAGACAGATGGTTGTTAAATCACCTTGGACTCAAAAAGATGATGAGTCAGGAAATAGGTGGGTGAGGAAAAAATCCATTAGCTGGAAAAATCAACAGGGAAACTTGCCTTTCTTAAAGTGAATGCTCTGAGTTTGAAAAAGTATAACTTGAAAATTTGCAATACATTCTAATACATGAATTTGTGTTTAAAAATGTTGCCACATGCCTTGTCTGGCAAATCTTAAGCCAACAAATTAATTTAAAATAGTTCTGTTTGGTAAATGTTGTGGAAAATCTGACATAAGCAAAACCTACACTGTCTGGAGGAATACCACCTCAACCCAGGCCACCCTCCAGTATTCCCCAAGATAAAGAGGAGCCACTCTAAAGAACAAAGATCAAAAAGCAACAAGCCACCACCAACAACGGACAGCAGAAAAGCATAAATAACAGTAACAGCAACAACAAAATGGTAGACTAAGACCTCCAAGGATTTAGATTGTAATTATCAGATATAAAGTACTAGATTTAATACTTTACAGATAAAGAAGGAAATCTAAATTATAAAAGGAATAAGAGCCCATTAAAAATGATCAGGCTGCTTTGAAAGTGCATCTATAGACACTTTGTAAAAGGAAAAATATTATCAATGAAAAAGTGTATTAGGCTTCAGATGGGAAACAGATTTGTGTTTTATACAATTTTTCTACAGTATTTCTAGGTGTAGATATCTTTTTATTTACTTTGTAATTCATTGTTAACACTAAATCTGATGTCCTCCATTAGTTCTGAAAAATGTTTAGCCATTCCTTCCTTCAAATAATATCTTTCTATAATTTCTGTTCTCTCCTTTGGACTCTAATTAGGTCATTTCTCCTTTTAATTTCACACCTTTTCATCTCATTTATAATTTTCTTCATTTACATTTATTTATTAGTTAACACTCTAGCTCATTAATTCTTTAAACCTTGTTATATGTTTAAAATGCCATAATAAAATGTGGGGGGAAAGTGTATCCACCAAAAAAACCTGCCAGGGCTGTTCTACTAAAACTTCTCCAACTCATTTTATTAAGCTAGTATGACTCTGATGTGAAAATCAGATAAGGAAAGTGTTAAATAGAAAAGTTCAAGTGAATCATTGAGGCAAAATATTCTAAGTAAAATTAACAAAGCAAATCTAACAATGTGAAAACAACAAATAAATCCACAGTGACCAAACTAAGTTTATCTCAGGACTGCAAAGATGGCTTAAGCATAGAAAAATCCAGTAATATAATTTGTCACATTAATAGAGAGGAGAAGCACCATAGGGGTCTCTCAGGAAAAGTTGATGATTAAATTCAACATCCATTTAAGACAGACACCCTGAGCAAGTTAGAAATGCAGTGGAATTCCTTTATCCTAGTAAAAGGTGGCTACAGAAAACTATAGCAATCCTTATACTGGTAAAACGTTTAAAGCATGCTGTATAAAATCAAGAAAAATGGTTGTCTACCAGTATTGCTTCTATTTAAAATAGTATTAAAGGTCAGACATGCTGATTAAGAAGAAAAAGAGACTACAGAGTAGAAAGAAAGAAAGCTACTTTTATTTTACATCACTTTTGGCAAAAGATACAGCAGACAATACTAGAAGTAATATGAAAATTTGGTAAGGTTGCAAAATCAGTGTACAAAAATCAATTTCAACCAGATAAATGAGCACCAAGCTGAAAATGGTATACTTTCTTAAAAACCAAGTACATAAAATACCAAAAGTAAATATAACAAAACATGTGCATGATATTTAGAAGTATAAAACTTAATGGAGGGAGGAACCAAGATGGCGGCATAGGTAAACACCTGAAATTGCTGCCTCACACAACCACTTCAAAAATACAACTAAAAGACAAAACAGACATCATCCAGAACCACAGGAAGGCTGGCTGAGTGGAAATTCTACAACTAGAAGGAAAGAGAAAAGCACACTGAGACTCAGAGGAGGTGTGAAAGTAAAGTGCAGAGGTACAGAGGCATGTGGCAAGGACTGGCAACTGAAGGCGCAGTTGTCTTTTTCAATCGAGAGGGAGACACAAGCTCCCAACTGCTCTGAACTCCAGTTCCGGGCGAGTCTCTGGGGACCCAGACTCATATGGGGAGAAACTGGACTGTCTGGCATTGGGCGGAACTCGAAGGTGGCTTTCTCTCAAAGGTGCTTGCAGCGATTACCAAGGGACACTGAGACCGGGGGCCTCTTAGGGTAGGGCTGAGGATCAGCCATAGCTGTTTGCTCCGCCCTATTGATTCCCTGAGACCCCACCCCACCCAAGCTGTGTGCAGAGGCTTTTGCATATGAATGGCCTGGGTCTTTGCAATTTAAATTACCCAACAAACTGCAGCTGGGTCAGAGAGACCCAGAACATCCAAAAGAAGGCCTAAGGCCCCACAGCAGCTTGCAATGCTTCACAGCTGGGCCTCACCTGGGCACCTCCAAACCCCAAACAAAGAAGAGGAATCCACAGATCTCTCCGTAGCTCCTGCTGGGTAGCCTCAGGCAGAAGCTAAATTAGCACGTCCTTAGAGATCCAAGAGCCAGTGTACCTAGTGGTCAGAGTGGGACCATCCAGATTACAACTCCTCAGATCCATAAGGACACACTCAGGGGGCAGACTCAGTGAGCACCAAAGCCCCACTGAAGCAAGTCTTGCTCCATAAGGGTGTCTCCAGGAGAGAAGTTCTCCCACCATAGACACAGCTGATTCTCACAGACAATTGGCCTGGAGGTCAATTCCTCCCAGTGATACCAACTACAATCAAGGCTTAACTACAAGACTGTGCACACAGCCCACAAAGGGGTGCACCAAGAGTGTCCACCTCAGGTAATTGGGGAGGCTGAGCCAATGGGCCCTATAGGACACCTAGCACACAAAGCCACTCTATCAACACAAGGAACCAGCCAAATTGTGGAGACAAAGAAACAGGTCACAAATGACAGAAATGGAGGAAAGCAAACTACTGGATATAGAGTTCAAAGCCACGGTTATAAGGTTTTTCTTGCCATCTTCTGTGTTGCTTAGTTTGCGTGAGAATTAGGAAATGTCCACATGGCTCTGCCTTACAGGGCAGTTATAGCCAGAGCATCCATCCTTAGAAACCTCCAAGAAATTTAGTGAGACCCTTGAGGATATGAAAAAGGACCAACTAGAAATAAAGCATACACTGACTGAAATAAAGAATAATATACAGAGATCCAACAGCAGACTAGAGGATCGCAAGAATCAAGTCAACGATTTGAAATACAAAGAAGCAAAAAACACCCAACTGGAAAGGCAAAAAGAATCCAGAAATATGAAGATAGTGTAAGGAGCTTCTGGGACAACTTTAAGCATATCAACATCCAAATTATGGGGGTGCCAGAAGAAGAGAGAGAGCAAGATATTGAAAACCTATTTGAAGAAATAATGACAGAAAACTTCCCCTACCTGGTGAAAGAAATTGACTTACAATTCCAGGATGCACAGAGAACCCCAAACAAGAGAAATCCAAAGAGGACCACACCAAGACACATCATAATTAAAATGCCAAGAGCAAAAGACAAAGAGAGAATCTTAAAAGCAGCAAGAGAAAAACAGTTAGTTACCTACAAGGGAATACCCATATGATTGTCAGCTGATTTCTCAACAGAAACTATGCAGGCCAGAAGGGAGTGGCAAGAAATATTCAAAGTGATGAATAGCAAGAACCTACAACCAAGATTACTCTACCCAGCAAAGCTATCATTTAGAATTGAAGGTCAGATAAAGAGCTTCACAGATAAGAAAAAGCTAAAGGAGTTCATCACCACCAAACCAGTATTATATGAAATGCTGAAGGGTATCCTTTAAGAAGAGAAAGAAGAAAAAGGTAAAGAAAAAAATTATGAACAACAAATACATATCTATGAACAAGTGAATCTAAAAATCAAGTGAATAAAAAATCTGATGAACAGAATAAACTGCTGAATATAATAGAATCAGGGGCAGTAGAAAGGGAGTGGACTGACAATTCTCCGGGGAAAAGGAGTTTTGGGGGTGCGGAAAGAGACTGGACAAAAATCATACACCTATGGATGAGGACAGTGGGGTGGGAGATAAGGGCAGAGGGTGGGGTGGGAACCGGGTGGAGGGGAGCTATGGGGGGAAAAAAGAGGAACAACTGTAGTAATCTGAACAATAAAGATTTATTAAAAAAAAAACTTAATGGAAAGATATATTCACTGATAGGAATATTATTGTCATAAAGATTTCATTTATCCTTTACATTAATCAACAGAATCAATGTAATTCCAATTCCCAAAAGTTTTGGGTATAGAGGGAAAGAAAAGGTCTAAGAACAGATAATTTTGAAAAAGAGCAAGGTGCTGTCATACCAAATATCAAAGTTACTAAAAATCTATAAATAATAAGACTGTGAGGTACTGGTGTAAGAATAGACAAATAGACCAATAAAGTAGAAGAGAGTGCCCAGAAACAAACCCACATATTACATGGAAATTTAGGTATATGATAAGTTAGACTTGTAGACTGTGGAAGAAACTATCAGTAAGAGCTGCTAGGTTGACTGCTTGTCCAAAGTATCCCTAACCTTTCGCCCTACACAAAAATGTAGCTTAAAGACATAAATGTGCAAAACAAACTTAAATCTTTGTTAAGAAAATAGAGATTAGTCTTATATTCTTCTGTAGGAAGTGTTTTTTTAAACAAGGAATAACAAACATAAATCATAAAAATGTATTTAAAATTCATTATATTAAAATTAATCTCAAAAAGGTAAAAAGGATAGGTCACAGATTGGTAGGAAATATTACTTGTATAAAAAGATTAATATCAAAAACATATAAAGAACTTTCATAATCCAATTTTTAGAATGATTCTAAGATAAAAATAGGCAATTCACAAAACAAATGTGATCAGTAAATATATTTGTAATTAGGGTAATGCAAAACAAAGTATAAGTATAAAGAGACCATTTCATATCTACCCAATTGTCAAAATTTGAAGTTTGAAGTATTATTGTTAGTGATGATGTGGAGTGGGAAAAATCATGCAAATTTCTTGCTAATAATACAATCACTTTGGAGAATAATTGGGAAGTATCTAGTTAAATGAACATATTGTATGGAAGAAATTCTATTCAGTTGTAAAACTTTCACATATATATAAAACAGGTAAGGTTCAATACTGTTTATTCACAGTGGCATTTCTTGTAATATGAAATAAAAAGCTGAAACATTCTGTCAGTCCTTCAAAAGGAAAATGGATAAATTATGTTATAATCCAGTGATGGTGAACCTTTTGAGCTCGGCGTGCCAGCATTTTGAAAAACTCTAACTTAACTCTGGTGCCGTGTCACATATAGAAATTTTTTGATATTTGCAACCATAGTAAAACAAAGACTTATATTTTTGATATTTATTTTATATATTTAAATGCCATTTAACAAAGAAAAATCAACCAAAAAAAGGAGTTCACGTGTCACCTCTGACACGCATGTTATAGGTTCGCCATCACTGTTATAGTCATTTAATAAGATACTATACAGCAGTATGAATGTATGGGAGAAAGCTACTAGTACAGTGGTTCTCAACATTCTGGCCCTTTAAATACAGTTCCTCATATTGTGACCCCAACCATAAAATTATTTTCGTTGCTACTTCATAACTGTACTTTTGCTACTGTTATGAATCGTAATGAAAATATCTGATATGCAGGGTGGTCTTAGGTGACCCCTGTGAAAGGGTCGTTCGACCGCCAAAGGGGTCGGACCCACAGGTTGAGAACCGCTGTACTAGTATATACCTATCAACATAAACAAATCTTGCAAATATACTACTGAGCAAAACTAAATTATAGTAGAGTTCTTTCACTTTATAATTTATATAAGGTGGAGCAAAAGCAGGTTTACAGTTGTTTGTATGGAAAATAATACAATAATCTATAATAATAAAAGCAGAATATGCTAATTAGACCAGCTGTGAGGGAAGCCTGGATCCCAGGTACCTGCTGGCGGCCGGAGGGAAGCCTGGGTCCAGGCAGCTGGAGGGAAGCCAGTGCCGGCAGCCAGGAGAAAGATGGCCTATTCTTGCACGAATTTTGTGCATCAGGCCTCTAGTTAATGAATAATACAAGAATAAACTATCTCAAGTACTCAACAACTGTAAACCTACTTTTGCCCTGGATATCCTTAAAATGTGTCAAAATGCTATAAATTTAATCTACATACATATCCTATATAATAAAAGGGTGATATGCAAATTGACCCTAACAGCAGAATGACTGAGAATGACTGGTCACTATGACACACACTGACCACCAGGGGGCAGACGCTCAATGCAGGAGCTTCCCCGTGGTGGTCAGTGCGCTCCCACAGGGGGAGCTCTGCTCAGCCACAAGCCATGCTGACGGCTGCCAGTACAGCGGTGGTGGTGGGAGCCTCTCCTGCCTCCTCAGCAGCACTAAGGATGTCAGACTGCAGCTTAGGCCTGCTCCCCGCTGGCAAGTGGACATCCCCAGAGGGCTCCCGGGCTGCCAGAGGGATGTCTGACTGCCAGCTTAGGCCCAAACCCCCCGGGGAGCAGGTGGTCATCCCCGAGGGGTCACAGACTGCGAGAGGGCACAGGCTGGGCTGAGGGACCCCTCTGAGTGCACAAATTTTTGTGCCTGGGCCTCTAGTGAATAAATATACACATGCAGCAAAAGAATAGAGCAGTAGTGCCCTGGCCAGTGTTGCTCAATCGCTAACATATCCCCTGATCACTGAAGGGTCTGGAGTTCAATCCCCCATCAAGGGCACATATGGGTTGCAGGTTTGATCCCCAGCCCCGACTGGGGCTAATGCTAGAGGCAACTAATCGATGTGTGATATTTCTCTCTATCTCTCCCCCTTCCTCCCTCTCTTAAAAATCAATGGAAAAAATATCCTCAAGTGAGGATTAAACAAAACAAAGAATAGAGCAGTGATTTTCAACCGGTGTGCCACAGCACACTGGTGTGCCCCAAGAACTTTTAAAATATGCAATACCTGACTATTTAGTAAGGGTCACTGATTTTTCCCCCCTTAGATTGTCAAATAAAAAACTGACAACAGCCAACACAACAATAACTGTCTGGTGTGAATGAGTCAAAATTATACCTTTTTTTTGGTCAGATCAGCAAAAAATATATTTTTTGGCGTGCCGCAGAATTTTAATAATTACTTTACGTGTGCCATGAGAGGCAAAAGGTTGAAAAATCACTGGAATAGAGAGATGCATAGGAAGGAAACCACGAACAGCATAGCGGTTACTATAAGGAGGGGAAGAGTATGTTTTATTTTTTAAGCATGGACACATGTATTATTTTTTTACTGTTGCATATTTAAGTATTATATAATAAATTTAAAAATAAAAAGCAATAAAAGGATCTGCTATAGAGACCAGTCAGTAAGCCCTGGAGAAGAACTAAGTTTCAAAGGTAAAAATCAGAACACCATAAAAGCGAGTCAATAGATTTTTGATAAGCCAGGGGAGAACCTGCTTGAAAATGTCATCAGGACACTGTTACAATTCTTTACCTGTCTCTTATATGTCTCAAGTTGACTTCGAGCCGCATTGGCTTTTCTTAACTCTTCCTCTAGACTGACAGTGTTCTGCATATACATAGTATTCTTCTCTTCTAAGAGTTTAACCTGCCGTCTCAAATCACCAAGGTCTTCTAGCTTCTTTTTATATGATTCCACTTGGCCCTCTAGTTTAGACACTTTATCAGAAGAATGTCTAGAATAAGATGGGAAATCAGAAACACATTCACAGTTATATAACTATTTTAGATAGTGCTAAAACAAGAGGGATTGTGAGATAATAACACATTCTAATCAAATTATAAGATCAAAGATAATTCCAGGTTAATTTTTCTGCTCAGGTTAAAAAATATAACCAAATTACAGCAAAAATTGTAATGACAAAGGTTATATAATTTAAGGAAAGCAAATCTGTGTGTAGCAGGGGGTAGAGGGTTGGGGGTGTAGCCAGCAGACACACATGCAGTGGTAGAAAAAGCAAAATAAACTGCAGTGTCCAAATAATTTGGCAATTACAATAGCTGTTTCAGTGTAGTAGTTGGGGCAGATGGGGACACATTTTAGGGGATTAAGGAGAGAACATAAATTTTATCCTGTATAATCTAAATTTGTTCTGGAGGGAAGGAGAGAGTAATAAGTCTCTCCCTTTTTCTAAGATGAGAGAGAACTAAATGTATATATATGCTAAGGAGGAAGGTTCAAATGTGAAGAGAAATGATAATTCATATAACACAGTCCCTGTGTAAGCAAGAAGCATTGAGATCCAGAACATTGAAGAAGAAATTGGCACTGGACAGGAGGAAGAATAACAAGTCTATCTTCTAGAAGCAGAAGAGAAAAGATTAGTGGGAATGCAGGGAATTCGGGAGGTGCAGGAGATATAGGACATGGAGAGTTCCACAGTTCATGGCCTCTTTCCTCTATGCAGCAGGAGACAATGTCATCCATTGAACATAAGGATGGGTGAGGTGGGGTGCGATAGGCATGCAGGTGAGAAGAGTTATGAAAATATGTCATACCTAGAAGAGAAATGGGAGACAGCCATCTACTGATGAGCAGCAGAACGGTGGACCAGTGGTAAGAACCCAGTGAAGAGTAAGCTTATTAATTTGTAGTAGGACAAAACTGTATCACTATGTGAATTTCTCTATTTGTTCTCAGTATTCAGAGCAAAAGTGTAAAATATAAGTGGTTAGAATGATCCAACAGAGGATAGATTATACAAGAATGGCAAAGGTGGAAAAATGAAGTGATAGGGAGTGAGGTGCCTAGTGGGCAAATAGTTGAAGTGAAGATAAAAAGGTCCATCAAGGAGATGAAGCCTTGAGAGATATGACAGTATTTGAGAAAAAGGAAGACCAAGTGACTGCAGGACTCAAAATTAAAGAAAAGGAGTAGTAATAAGAAAAGCTCCAGAGATACACAAGTATAAAGTAATGGTCAGAGATTAACTTCTATTGAGAAACATTCATATAGCACTTATTTGCCAGACTGTTCCAAGTATTTACAAATATAAACTCACCTAACTCCATATATAAATCTGAGGTATGTGTGTGTATTATTTTCATGTTACAGATGAGAAAATGGTTACATGGAAGTTAAATAAATGATGGCACTGAGATCTAAATCCAGGTGGCCCACCTCTTGAACATCCTACTCTTTCCAGAGATCCTAGAGCTTGTGACATTGCTGGAAGAACTGTTCTGGGTGATGAGAGGTCTGGCACTGTACAAAGATGGGAAGATTGTTTACCTAAGAACATCTATTTCATCTTTTAGAGACTGAGCATCATCTGCCAAAGTGGTTAGTTCATCGTTCTGTTGCCGAAGTTCAGAGATTTCCTTTTCTAACTCTTCACAGCGTATTCGATAATCATCTTTGGCTGCTTCTAGTCTGTAACCAAAACAAAATAAACCAAGAGAGTACTATTTACTGTCTAATAATTCTCCTTAGTACAGTAAACAGAAATAAAAAGCATGAGGATAAACTCTTCCTGAATTTGTCTCCTACTTTTGTGACCATGAACTATAATTCTAAGTTTTCATTATCCTAAAAAATGGATTCCAATGTTCTGAGGCTAGTGAAAAGATAAAAACTAATTACCATTCCTTTATTTAGAAATTTAGACATCAAGTAATCCTTGTCAAAATACAGATGTAATTTATTTAAATTTTTAATTATAAAATTTATATTCTTTGTTGAAAATTTACAGAATACAGAAAAGCAAAAAATAGAAAAATCATGTGTTAAACTAAATAGACAACCACTATTAACAATTTTATAGTACACCCTCCAGTCTTATTTCTGTTCAGGTCTTTTTATCTCCACAAATGTGGATAATACTGTTTTTACTTAATTTGTTTTACTTAATATAAATCCCTCATTTAGATTTATAAGATTCTTTGTCTCTAATGTCACAAATATTTATCACTATTTACTTTTAATAATCTTTATGTATTTAATGTACTGAAATTCTTAGTTGGTTTTTATGTAATTCAATTGATAAATCTTATACTATATAGTTTCCACTTTTAGTATATGATTAGAAAGGTTTTTGTCATTTTAATCCTATATGGTCTGTTAGTATTTATATGGTTTCATTTTTAACATTAAAATTCTCAATTTCCCTGGAATTCATTTTGGTATCTGATGTAATGTAAGAATCTAACTTTTCCTTCCAAATATTTACCAACTGTCCCCAAACCATTTAACAAATAATTTAACCTTTCTCTATTGATTAGAAAAATACCACCTTTATCATGTTATACTCTCTTTATATACACTTGGGTTTCTGGATCTTCATTTGTGTTATTGGTTTGTTTGTAACTTGCTGTAGCAGTACCAAGCTATTTTACTTAGTATAGGTTTATAACATATTTCAACACTGAATATGGGAAGTACTCCCTCATTAAACTTTGTTCTCACAATGTTCTGGGAATCTCTTGATCATTAACACTTCTACATAAGTTCAAATTGGAATCAAGTTCAAATTACGTAACAATTTAACAGAAAAAGACATTCTTAAAAAACTCCATGAAAAACATGTTATCTCTCTCCATATATTAAAATATTATTAATGTATAATTTACATGTTTTTGTCTTATGAGTCCCTAATATTACAGTCGTCCCCACTTATCCATGGTGGATACATTCCAAGACCCTGAAACTGTGAATAGTACCAAAATCTAAACTAGTACATACCATGTTATTTCCTATGCATACTTACCTTTTCACTTAAAGGAAACACTTTCAGCTTTTCTTTGGCATATCCCAATTGCCAGCATCACTACTGTTGCATTTCGGGGCCATTATTAAGTAAAATAAGGGTGACCTGAACACAAGCACTGCAATACTGCGACAGCTGATCTGATAACTGCGATGCCTACTAAGTGAGTAATGGGTGGGTAGTGTACACAGGGTGGATACACTGAACAAAGGGATGATTCATGTCCTAGGTAGCATCCTACTACTCAGAATAGTTTGCAATTTAAAAGTGATTAATTACTTATTTCTGGAATTTTTCCTTTAACATTTTTGGACTGCTGCTGACCGTGGGTAACTGAAACTGCAGAAAGTGAAACTGTGGACAAGATGGGACTATTGTACATTAAAAAATTTTTTAAGTACTTACTATATAGAAATTTTTCCTGATGATATCAACTAGTTATTACTAGAAAAGCTTATGATCAATGCAAACTTCTTACAGTTACTTCTCCCCATTAAATATCTATTGCTTCTAAGAACTTTCCAGTTGATACTCTTATCTGTTCTAGGTAGACAAACATAAAACCTACAAACGGTTTGGCTTTCCAATATTTTCATCTCACTTCTTTCTCTTTTTTATTATTATTATTATTTTTTTAAATATATTTTTTTATTGATTTCAGAGAAGAAGATAGAGGGAGAGAGAGAGAGAGAGAGAAACATCAATGATGAGAGAGAATCATTGATTGGCTGCCTCCTGCACACTTCCTAATAGGGATTGAGCCCACAGCCCGGGCATGTGCCCTTGACCAGAATCAAACCCGGGACCCTTCAGTCTGCAGGGTGACACTCTATCCACTGAGCCAAACCAGCTAGGGCTCACTTCTTTCTCTTATTTCTTTCTCTAGAAAAGTAATAACAGCTAAACCTTATATAGCATCTCTGTGCCAGGCAATACTTTACATATATTAATTCATTTAATATTCCTTTCAAATTCTAGAAAGTAGATAATACTATTAGACCATCTTATAGTAGACAGATATGCCCAAGTCTACATAGCTAGTAAGTGGCAAAGCCAAGATTTTTTTAAATGTCTAGTTAAAAGTCAAATAAATTAATATTCATCCTATTATATCAGACTATAAAGAATAAAAAAAATACTAAGATATACTGTATTGATAAAACATTTGAATTATTAAAATACTTGAAAACACAATACTGTAGTATGTATTCTGAAACTGTTTCCTTTATAATGAAAATGTAAGGCAATTCTAAATACCACTTTCCCAAAACCATACTTTAAAACCTGGCCACAATTTGAGACTTCTGTCCAAGATGGCGGCACAGAAAGACACTGAACACACCCATCCCATAAACCCATTGAATTTACACTTACAGAGCAATTCCCCCTGAAGAACGAAGGGCAAGTGAACAGCTTCTGCACAGCAAATGAGAAAAAGGGGGAGAGAGAGAGAGAGAGAGAGAGAGAGAGAGAGAGAGAGAGAGAGAGAAACACAGAAATGGGTAGGAGAAACTCAGACATGGTATGATAGGAAACCCACTCCCAACACACCACTTGCAGGAGGGAGGGATCATCGACTCTCCTATCCTGGGGCATAGCAAAAAAGAGAGTGGTTTAAAGGGCACCTAGAATATAACAGAAGAAAATGGATTTAACAACCCTAGGGCATTAGCCAACTGGAGGGAAGCTGTGGAAACTCTCTTCCACTGTCGGAAATACAAGGAACACCACTGTTGTGCTCTCCTTCCACTTTAATCTCACGGTGGGAGCATAGTCCAGTACTCTAGCCAGTTTGCCAAGGCTGTCCAAGTGTGCACCAGGCCCTGGGCCCACACCAGCTCCTTGGCTTGCCCCTGGGATTCCCCTTGGCTTGAGCCCTCTCCAACTACAGCTCCAACTGGCCGGCCAAGGAAGCCCCAGTGTGGCTTGCCCCCAGAACTTCCTGTGGCTGATGCCTGCACAACTGTAGCTCCACTCAGCCTGGATAAGGTGGCCCCAGTGCAGCTTTACCCCAGGACTACCCATGACTTCAATCTTAGCTGGCTCCAGCGTCAGCCACTGCTAGCCACTACGGCAGCCACGGTAATGCTCAGCAGCCCGCTCTAGCTCCAGCTGGCTTACCAAAGGCACCCAGCATACAGAGTTTACAAAAAGGAAGCTCCTATTCAAGGCCACTGCTTCCATACCAGGAGGGGTTGCTGTTTTGCCTAATCCACAAAAACACACACAGATAGACAGCCAGAATGAGGAGACACAAAAATATGTTCCAAACGAAAGAACAGGATAAAACCCCAGAAAAAGAACTAAATGAACTGGAGACAAGCAACCAATAAGATAGAGTTCAAAACACTAGTTATAAGGGTGTCTATGAACTTGGGAGAAGAATAGACAAGCTCAGTGAGAACTTCAACAAAAAGATAGGAAATATAAAAAGATCAGAACACAATACAAAAACTGCAATAAAAAATACACTATAAGGAATTAACATCTGATTAGCTGATGTAGAAGAACAAGTCAGGGAGATGAAAGACAAGGCCATGAAAATCACCCAATTAGAACAGCAAAAAAGAAAAAAGAAAAGAAGGTAAGTTAAGGGACAACATCAAGTATACCAACATCCAAATCACAGGTTCTCAGAAGGAGAAGAGAAAGATAGGGACAAAAAAACCTATTTGAAGACATAATGTCTGAAAACGTCACCAACCTGGTTAAGTAAACAGACATCCAAGTCCAGGGAGCACAGAGAGGCCCAAACAAGATGAACCCACAGAAGCCCATACCTAGACACATCATAATAAAAATGCCGAAAGTTCAAGATAAAGAGAAACTTAAAAGCAGCGGGAGAAAAGAAGCTAGTTATATACAAGAGATTCCCCAAGAGACTATGAGCTGATTTTTTTAACAGAAGCTTTGCAGGGCAGAAAGGAATGGCACGATGTATTCAATGTGACAGAAGAGAAAAAACCTATAGGCAAGAATGCACCAGCAAAGTTATCATTCAGAATTGAAGAGATTAAAGAGTTTCCCAGATAAGCAAAAGCTAAAGGAGTTCATCACCACTAGACCAGCACTGAAAGAAATGTTAAAGGAACTTTAAGAGGAAAAGGCCAAAACTAAAAATAAGAAAACATAGGAAAACAAAAATTTTACTAACAAAAGCAAACATTTAGTAAATATAGTAAATCAACCAATTATCAAGCTAGTAAAAAGGTTAAAAGACACCAGTAGTAAGAGCATGTGTAAATACAATAATAAACTAAGAAATTCATACATGTACAAGATGAAAAATATTATGTCAAAACATAAATGTGGGGCCTTGGCTGGTGTAGTTCACTGTTTAGAGTGCCAGCCCACGCACTAAAGGGTTGCAGTTTTGATTCCTGGTCAAGGGCATGTACCTGGGTTGTGGGTTTGATCCCCAGCCCCTGTTGGGGTGTGTGCGGGAGGCAACCAATCGCTGTCTCACATCACTGTTTCTCTCTCTCCCTCCCTCTCTCCCTCTTTTCCACTCTCCCCACAAAATCAAAGGGAAAAATATCCTGGAGTGAGGATTAACAAAAACAAAATGAAACATAATTGGGGGGGTGTGAGTAAAAAATGTAATGCTTTTGAAATGTGTTCAAACCTAAGCAAGCATCAACTTAAAATAGACTACCATAAACATAGCTTATATATGTATATGAATCTTAGGGTAACCACAAACCAAAACCCTATAATAGATACACACACACACACACCAAAAAAAAAAAAGAAGAGAAAGAAACCCAAATAAATCACTAAAGAAAGTCATCAGTGTACAAGAAGAGAGGAGGAGAAGAAGAAAGGAACAGACAACTACAAAGAAATCAGAAAATAATTACTAAAATGACAATAAGTATATACATTCATAGTTACTTTAAATGTAAATGTACTAAATGCTTCAATCAAAAGACAGAGTGGCTAAAGAGAAAAAACCAAAACAAAAACAAGATCTGTGGATATTCTGCCAATAAGAGACTCACTTAAGACTGAAAGACACAGACTGCAAGTGAAGGGATGGAAAAGATATTCCATGTAAATGGAAACAAAAAGAAAGCTGGCATAGCAATACTTATATCAAATAAAGTAGACTTTAAAACAAAGACTGTAACAACAGACAAAAGGCATTGCATAATAATAAAGGGACCAATCCGACAAGAGGCTATAACTTCTAAACACCAATGCAACCAATGTAGGAGTGTCTAAATATATAAAGCAATTACAGGCAGTCCTCAGGTTACATAGGACTCGACATACGTCATTTTGTGGTTACGTCACCATCTCCCATTTATTTATTTAAAAAAAAGTTTCCGTCATTTCAACGTACGCACGTATGTGCTTTATGTTTTTTATTATTTATTTACCACAAGTAAAGGTCAGGAATTATCATTCTTTTAGATTCTTTTACTGTTTCACTTCATTATTGCTGTGTATGTGCTCCATGTGAGTGATGTATGTGCTTATGTAGGTGGGTTCCAACTTAACAGCAAAAATCTCGTTATATCACGCCATAGGAACAGATCTCTGATGTAACCTGAGGACCTACTGTATTAATGGACATAAAGGGAGAAATTGGTAGTATTACAAGTCATAATAGCGGACTTTAACATCTCACTTACATCAGTGGGTAGGTCAGCCAGATAGAAAATCAACAAGGAAACAGTGGCCTTAAATGAAACCTTGAACCAGAAAGACTTAATAAACAGCAAAATATATTTTTTTTTCTGGACCATTTTCCAAGATAGACCACATATTAGGCCACAAAACTAGTCTCAGCAAATTTAACAAGACTGAAACATAACAAGCATCTTTTTTGATTACAATGATATGAAACCAGAAATCAATTACAAGAGGAAAACTGGAAAAAAACACAATCACATGGAGGCAAAAAAATATGCCACTAAACATTCAATGGGTTAATGAACAAAATCAAGGATAAAAAAAATATCTCGAGAAAAATGAAAATGGAAACACAACAATTCAAAATCTTTGGGCCACACAGCAAAAGCATTTCTAAGAGAAAAATTCATAACGACACAGGCAAGTGAAGGGATGGCCTACCTCAAAAAACAAGAAAAATGTCAAATAAACAATCTAACCTTACACTTAAAAGAACTAGAAAAAGAACAGTCCAAAGTGAGTAGAAGGAAAGAAATAATAAAGAACAGAGCAGAAACATATAAAAAAGACTTAAACTATATAAAAGATCAATGAAACTAAGAGTTGGTTCTTTGAAAAGATAAACAAAATTGATAAACCTTTAACCAGCCTTATCAGGAAAGAGAGGATCCAAATAAATAAAATCATATAAATGAAAGAGAAGTGACAAACAATACCACAGGAATACAAAGATTTATAAGAGGATACTATGAACAATTATATAACAAACGAATTTGACAACATAGAAGAAATGGATAAATTTCTAGATGCATATAATCTTCTAATACTAAATTAGAAACAGAAAACCCAAACAGAGCAATTATACTAGAAATGAAATTGAATCAGTAATCAAAAAACTCCCAACAAACAGAAGACCAGGGTCAGACAACCTCACAGGTGAATTCACCAAGCATTCAAAGAAGAATCAATACTTATCCTTCTTAACTATTTCAAAAAATTGATTGAAAAAGAGGGAAAGCTCCTTAACTCATTCTACAAGGCTATCACTACATTGACACTCAAATCACACACACACACACACACATTACAGGCCAATATCCCTGAAGAATACAAATGCAAAAATGAGCAAAACGAATTCAGCAATACATAAAAAAGATCATATAGCATGACCAAGTGGGATTTATTGCAGGGGTGCAAGTATGGTTCAATAACCACAAACCAACTCAGGTGATATACCACATAAACACAATGAAGGAGTAAAAATCATATGATCGATAGATGCAGGAAAAGCATTTGATAAAATTCAACATCCAATTATAATAAAAACTCAATAAAGAGGGTAGAAAAAGAACATACCTCAACATAATAAAGGTCATATATGACAAACCCACAGCTAATGTCATACTCAACAACAAAAAACAAAAAGCTTCTTCTCTAAGACCAGGAACAAGACAAAGATGCCCACTCTCACCACTCTTATTTAATGGAGTATTAGAGTCCTAGACACAGCAAGCAAGCAAGCAAGCAAACAAAATAAATAAATAAATAAATAAATAAACATACAAATTGGAAAGAAAGAAGTAAAATTGGCACCATCTGCAGATGACATACTATATATAGAAAACCCTAACCAAAAAAATATTAGAACTAATAAATGAATTCAGTAAAGTTACAAGATACAAAGTTAATATTCAGAAATCTGTTGCATTTCTATGCACCAATAACAAACTATCTGGAAGAGAAAACAAAACAAAATGAAACAATCCCATTTACAATTGCATCAAAAAATACCTAGGAATAAATTTAACCAAGGTTGTAAAAAACCTGTACTGTGAAAACTACAAGATGAAAACTGATGAAAGAAATTAAAGACACAAATAAATGGAAGGATAAACAGTGCTCATGGATCAGAAGAATTATTACTGTGAAAATGTCCATACTACCCAGAGCGATCTACAGATTCAATGCAATCCCTACAAAAATACCAATGTCATTTTTCTCAGAACTGAAACAAACAACCCTAAAATTTATATGGAACCACAAAAGACTCTGAATAGTCAAAGAAATGTTGAGAGAGAAAAAAATTGCAGGTACCACACTCCCTGATTTCAAACTATCCTACAAAGTTATAGTAACCAAAGTTATAGTAGCAGTATGGTAATTGCACAAAAAACAGTCACATTAATCAACGGAACAGAATAGAAAATCCAGAAATAAATTCATGCTTATATGATCAATTAATCTATGACAAAGAAGGCAAGAATACACAATGGGGAGAAGACATTCTCTTTAATAAATTTTGTTGGGAAAACAGATACATGCAAAAAATGAAACTAGACCACTTTCTCACACTATATAAAAAATCTAAAAATGGATGAAAGATTTAACTGGAAGACTAAAACCATAAAACTCCTAGAAGAAAACATGCAGTAAACTCTTTGACATTGGTCTTAGCAGTATTTTTTGGATATGTTTCCTTGGCCTAGGTAACAAAAGCAAAAATAAACAAATGACACTAGATAAACTAAAAAGTTTTTACACAGTGAAGGAAACTAGCTTCAGATGAAAAGGTAATCTAGTGAATGTAAGAAGGTATTTGTAAATTATACTAGGTGTACCAGTTAATAATGCGTATTTTTTTCAATAGATGGAGTTACACATATGTTGATATATATGCAATTTGATATGTATGCTATTTCCTGGTATTGACAGCAAGCTTCCAAAACTTCGTATGTCAAATTTACTGAAGGTGTTAACATCATAGACATTTTTACGCTTAAAAATGTTGAATTTCATGCCAAAAAAAGAGCATTTGCAGGAAATTTTAATTCATTACTTTATTTTGAAGAAAAAGTTACCGTATACTTCGGGAAGCTTATGGTGAACATGCTCCATCTCAAGATACTTGTGAACGCTGGTTTAAACGCTTTAAAAGTGCTGATTTCAATGTGAAAGACAAAGAACATACAGGTCAACCAAAAAAGTTTGAAGACCAACAATTATAAGAATTATTGGATGAAGATGCGTGTCAAACTCAAAAACAACTTGCAGAAAGATTAAACATTGCTCAGCAAACAATTTCTGATCATTTACAAGCAATGGGAAGATTTTAAAGGAAGGAAAATGGGTGCCACATCAACTGAACGAAAGACAAATGGAAAACGGAAAAGTCATCAGTAAAATGTTGCTTCAATGGCATGAAAGAAAGTCTTTTTTTGCATCGAACTGTGACTGGCGATGAAAAGTGGATTTATTTTGAGAATTCCAAATGCACAAAATCATGGGTTGATCCAGGTCAACCATCAACATCCACTGCAAGGCCAAATCACTTCGGAAAGAAGACAATGCTCTGCATTTAGTGCAGTGGTTCTCAACCCTGGCTGCACATTAGAATCACCTGGGAATCTTTTTAAAATCCTGATTTCTGGGCCTCATCCTCCAGAAATTCTGTTTCTTTGTTATGGGGTGGGGCCACAACATTAGTAACAAAGAAACAGAATTTCCGGAGGATGATGCTCAGAAATCAGGATTTTAAAAAGATTCCCAGGTGATTCTAATGTGCAGCCAAGGTTGAGAACCACTGATTTAGTGGGATCATGAAGGTGTGGTGTATTATGGGCTTCTAAAACCAGGTGAAACCATTAATACTAATTGCTACCTACAACAAATAATCAATTTGAACCACGCTTTGATCGTGAAATGACCAGAATGGGCCAGAAGACACGGCAAAGTAATTTTGCTTCATGATAACGAACCACTACACACTTCAAAACCAGTTAAAGACACGTTAAAAGATCTTGCCTGGGAAGTATTAACCCACCCGCTGTGTTCACCAGACCTTGCTCCTTCAGATTACCACTTGTTCTAATCGATGGCACACGCACTTTCTGAGCAGCACTTCAAAACGTATGAAGAAGTGGACAATTGGGTCTCTGAATTGTTTGCCTCAAAACAAGAAAAGTTGTATTGGGACAGTATCCACAAATTACCTAAAGATGGGGGAAATGTGTAGCTAGCGATAGACATTACTTTGAATAAAGCACTTTTTTTAAAAAATACATTTTTATTGATTTTTTACAGAGAGGAAGGGAGAGAGATAGAGAGTTAGAAACATCGATGAGAGAGAAACATCGACAAGCTGCCTCCTGCACACCTCCTACTGGGGATGTGCCCGCAACCAAGGTACAAGCCCTTGACCAGAATCGAACCTGGGACCCTTCAGTCCGCAGGCCGATGCTCTATCCACCGAGCTAAACCGGTTTTGGCTGAATAAAGCACTTTTGATGTTTCTCTTGAAATTATCGTGTTCTCTTTGGTTACAAAATCTGCCATTATTAACCGGTACACCTAGTATAGTTGGTAAGGGGTTAATAACCAAAATATACAAATAAATCATTTTAACCCAACATAAAAACCAAACAAAAAAAACAATCCAATTAAAAGATGGGCAGAGAACCTGAATAGACACTCCTCTAAAGATATACAGATGGCCAATAGATACATGAAAATATGCTCAACATCACTAATTATCAGGGAAATGCAAATCAAAACCACAATGAGATATCACCTCACACTGTCAGAATGGCTATTGTCCAAAAAAATACCAAAAACAAAGAACAAGTGTGGAGAAAAAGGAATCCTCATGCACTGCTGATGGGATTGTAAACTAGTTAAGCCACTATGAAGAAGTGTGGAGGTTCCTCAAAAAATTAAAAAGAGAATTACCATATTACTCAGCAATTCCACTCCTAGGTATTTATCCAGAGAAAACAAAAACAATAATTTGAAATGATATATGCACCCCTATGTTCGCTGCACCATTGTTTACAACAACCAAGTAGGGAAAGATGAATAGATAAAGAAGATGTGGTGTATACATATACAACGGAACAGTACTTAGCCATAAAAGGGAATGAAATCTTGCCATTTCGGACATAAATGGACCTAGAGTATTATGTTAAGTGAATTACGCTGGAGAGAGAAGGCAAGAACTATTTGATTTCACCTATTTATGAAATCTTTAAAAAGAAGCAAACAAAGGAACAAAACAAAATAGAAACAAACTCATAAAGAAAACAAACTAATGAAACAGTGAGGTAGGGGAATGGACTGAAAAGGTGAAGAGGATTAAGAATTACCAATTTCCAGTTATAAAATAAGGCATAGGGATGTAAGGTACAGTATAGGGAATAGTCAGTAATATTATAATTACTACGTACAGTAACACATGGGTTACTAGACTTACTGTGATGATCACTTTGTAAGGGATATAAATGTTGAATCGCTATGTTGTACACCTGAAACTAATATAATATTGTATATCAATTATAATTTTAAAAAACTAGCCACAACTTAGAAACAAAAAGGTAAAAATCATATTTAGATTTTACTGTCCACCAATTCTTAGAAAGTCAAGATGCAAATGAAGGATTCTCAAAGTTTTTGGTCTCAGAATCCCTTCATAGTATTAAAATTACTGAGATTCTAAAGAACTTTTGTTTACATAGGTTTTATCTATCAATATATAATAAACCCATTATGTTAATACAGACAAGATAGTTCAGTGGTAAAAGTGGCAGTGTTTGACACTTCAGTGACTGAAATAGTCCGATTTAATGAGAGAGCTGGGTTGTCATAGCTGTTTCTGCATTCATCTGTTGTTTCGGTTTTCAGGCTGAAGCATATGGAGGAAATGCAGCTTTCCCCACAGGTGTAGCTGGGAAAGAGAGCGCTCTCAGACTCTGAGAGGGTCTCAGTGAGCCTGCAGGGTCCTCAGACCACACTGAACTGCTGATGTAAACCACAGGGGATGGATTGTTTCTACAGTTTCTGACTAAAGGTTTTAATTTTTTCCTGCTAAGGCAAAAAGAAAATAAAAATCCAGAAACATTTCGTTGAGGAATAATAAAGGATAGGCTGTCATACTAAGTTAGTTGATAAAGTAAAAATATAATTGATATTTAATGTCTCTTACTATTTTAACACTGGAAATCTACCTCTAGGTAAGAAACAGGTCATAACATATTTATAATAGTATTTTTATCATACTGCTAAGCCCTTCAATTTTGTGGTTCTGTTCTGTGTTGCAGGACGCCAGGTTTTTCCTTTTCTTCTTTTCTCTTTCACTATCTAAGTGCTATCAGTCCCTTCCTTATTCCTTTCGATCTTTTTCTTTCCCAGGTGTGTTTAGAAGACTGTCCCTTTAAATCAGTTTGTTCTTTAAGTAAATCTGTCTCTAGAAATCATGTACTTGGCATTTGTATCGTGTCTCTTTAAACTGGGTACTCAAAAGGGTACCAATCTCTTTAAATTCAGTTCCAGTATCTTTTTATGGCATCAGGCCCATTAAGGGGATGCACTGCCCTGGCCAGTGTGGCTCAGTTCGTTGAGCACTGTCCAGTACACCAAAAGGTTGCTGGTTCGATTCCTGGTCTGGGCACATGCCAGGGTTGCAGGCTCAATCCCTGATGGGGAGTGTGCAGGAGGCAGCAAATTGATATTCCGCTCTCACATCAATGTTTCTTTCTCTCCCTTCCTCTCTCTCTAAAAATCTACTTCTCTATCAACAGAAGAAGATGCACTTACTTTGAATTTTGTTCCCTGTAGTTTGTGGTCTAATCTCCATTTTTGTTTTAAAAATGATTTCAGATTTTGAGTGAATTTAATCTTTTTAGTGATTATTCCAACTCACCCATAGGCCCCTTCACTAGAGTTCTTCTGTCTTCCTCCAATTTCTTCCGCAGTCTGCCTTTACTTGCCTCCGTTTGCCTTTCTTGCCTGGCAGAATGGGGGTAGGACAGGTGTGTGGGATGGGGCTGGTGTTTGTTTTCTTTTTTTCACTCATAGTTATATTTCAGCTGGGGCATTCTGTCTTCAAGTAATACTGAAGTGTAGCTTTGGTAGAACTGTTCCCTTGATGTAAAGCTATTTCAGGTTATGTGGCAAGATTTTTGGAAAGTTGTTTATTACACAGCGTCCTTAGTCTGCAGCTACCCAGAAGTCCTAATACTATATTCTTAACTTTAAGAGATAGTGACCAAATTTTTAAAAGTCAGACTTTAGTGAGTGGTTTTTTACCTGAATGTTTCTTCTTGGAGCTGTTCTAATTGAGTTTGGAGCTGCAGATGCCTTCTTCCTGCTGGACTGTTAGGATCTTCTATAGGGTCAGATTGATTAAGTCTTTCCATTAATACCTGATTCTCTGCCAACAGGCTGCTTTTCTCCTCTTGCAATGCTGCAACCTGTTAGAATAAAGGAAGACAGCAGTTATTTCTTCCAATGACACCGGCATTGCCATAATCACCTGTGAATTACCATGATAAGTTAAAGCCTATTTTTTAAAAAGTACAATAAAAATTATAAAATACATAAAATAAATAAAAAGTACAATCAACCTCCACTTAAACCATTCAACATTATTTTTGGAATATGGCACAAGTAGAGTAATATATTAAGAGTAAGCAAGAATTCATTATTTTATTTATTTATTTATTTAAATATATTTTATTGATTTTTTACAGAGAGGAAGGGAGAGAGATAGAGAGTTAGAAACATCGATGAGAGAGAAACATCGATCAGCTGCCTCCTGCACATCTCCTACTGGGGATATGCCCGCAACCCAGGTACATGCCCTTGACCGGAATCGAACCTGGGACCTTTCAGTCCGCAGGCCGACGCTCTATCCACTGAGCCAAACCGGTTTCGGCAAGAATTCATTATTTTATATCTGAAAAGACAGTTAAGCAAAGATATATAGAGGGCAATTAAGCACACAAAAAGATATTTATGATTAGTCATTAGGAAATGAAAATTAAAACCACAATGTTACACCAATACACTTTGACTACAATGGCTAAAATTAAAAAACTGGATGTACCAGAGCGCACAAATGGAAGCCTCATACACTTCTGATGAGCATATAAAACAGTTTTTCATTTTCCTAAAAAATTAAACATGCAACTACCACATGACCCAGCCATTCTATCCCTAGGTATTTACTTGAAAACAGAACCACATGTCCATGCAAAGACTTATAAAAATGTTTATAGCATCTTCATGTGTAATAACGAAAAACTGGAAACAGCACAAATATTCATCAGCAAGTGAATGCATGAGTAAATTGTGGTATATCCATACAACTGAATACTATCTTAATTACAAAAAATTTAACTATTGATATGGACAACATGAGTAAATCTCAAAATAATGAAAGAAGTCTGACCAAAAAAAAACCACACCACACAACAGTACGCACTGTATGATTTCTTTTATATATAATTCTAGAAGATACAAGCTAATTTATAGGGACAGAAAGCAGTTTGGGACTAGAGGGGGATTACAAAGAGTCATGAGAAACTTGGAGGGTGATGGATTCATTATATTGATTGTGGTGATTTCACATGTTCATACATATGTTAACATCTATCAAACTTGTACATTTTAAATGTGAGTAGTTTGTTATATGTTGAGGCCCGGTGCACGAATTGGTGCACAGGTGGGGTGGGGGGGATGTCCCTCAGCCTGGCTGGCTATCGGGGCCATCTGGCCCAGTCCCAATCAGGGCCGATGGGGGCGGTCAGGCTGGGGGAAGGGACTGTGGGAGGTTGGCCAGCAGGTCACGGGGGAGGGACCGCGGGAGGTTGGCTGTGGGAGTACACTGACCACCAGGGGGCAGCTCCTGTGCTGAGCGTCTGCCCCATGGTGGTCAGTGCACATCATAGTTACTGGCCATTAGGTCGTAATGTTCACTTAGGCTTTTATATATATAGATTATCTCTCAATAAAGCTGTAAAAACAAAAGTTGCCTGCCATTTCTAATTCTCCCTCTCCATCCCCCATTGCCTTCTGAACTCTTTCTGGTTGGATACTGCCCCTACTTTTCCACCCGATCTGCTCACCCACTGACTTCCAGGTCACAGTGCTCTACCAAGAACACTTGACACAACCGATCACATCCTCCTCGTTAAAGTATTTTCTTTACTTGGCTTCCAGGACACCTTACTCCTGGTTTCTGTACCAACTCACTGGTCTACCTTCTTTCTTCTGCCATTAGAGTATTGCCCTGCCATTAGAGTATCCTACAGCTTTTCTTTTCTGA
This sequence comes from Myotis daubentonii, assembly GCF_963259705.1. NCBI lineage: Eukaryota > Metazoa > Chordata > Mammalia > Chiroptera > Vespertilionidae > Myotis > Myotis daubentonii. The sequence goes on from NC_081841.1 coordinate 195,372,291, forward strand.
ACACAGTGATGGCTTCCAGTTTCATGGCTGTAAACATCATCTATTCACTGACAACTCACACATTTCTATTTCTAGCCTAAAACCCTGACCTGGATATCATGTCCACTTGGATGTCTAATAGGCATCTCTAATTTAAACTGTCCAAGCTGAACTCTTAATTACCCCCCGCCCAGTCCTTCCACAGCTTTTCCCACCTCAGTAAATGGTAACTCTATCCTTCCAATTGCTTAGTCATAAGCCTTAACATCTTTCCACCACATCCAATCTGCCAGGAAATATCATTGGCTCTACCGTCAAACACATTTGGACCACTAGCCCTAAATTCTGATGACCTAAGCCAACATAATTTTTTGCCTGGATTACTGCAATGACCACTCAATTAGTCTCCTTGATTTGGCCCTATTTTCCCTATATTCTATTCTCCACACAGCAAAACAAGCACACTCCATTAAAACAGATCACAGGACTACTTTGTGCAAAAGCCTCCAATGACTTCCCATTACTCAAAGTCAAAGTCTTTCCAAAAGCTTATAAGACCTCTCCAGACTGATTTCCACACTCCCTTCCACTCCTGCCACCCTCACTGTCCTGCTGTTCCTGAATGTACCACCATGCTTCTACCTCAGGCCTGTGCTCAGCCTGTAATGCTCTTCCCTGAAAATTGAAGAGGCTTGCTCTCCTAACCTCTTTAGGATTTTACTACCATGTCACCTGCTCTGGTGCACCTATATTGACTACTCATTTTAAAACTACTAACTCTTCCTATCCTGGATTCCCTATTCTACCTTCTCTGCTTTATTTTTCTCTAGAATACTTACCATCACTTAAAACTATATTCTCTATTTATTGTCTGTCTTCCTTACTAGAATGTAAACACCTGGGGGCAGGAATATTTCATCTGTTTTTTATACCCGCCCCCCCCTTCATTGTATCTACAGTAACTTGAGCAGTGGATGGTACATAGTAGGTGCTCAGTAAAAGTCTACTGAATGAATGAATCTGAAATGCCAGCTCTATAATTTATCAGCTTTCCATAAATCAGTCTTTTTAAAAATTATTTTATTTTTTTATCGATTTTAGAGAGAGGAAGGGGGAGAAGGAGAAGGAAAGGAAACAAGAGAGAACGAGAGAGAGAGAGAGAGAGAGAGAGAGAGAGAGAGAGAGAGAGAGAAAGAAACATTGATTGGTTGCCTCCCATGTGTGCCCTGACTGGAGATTGAAACCATAACCTGGATTTGTACAGTGACCAGGAATTTAACCACGACCTTTTGGTGTTCGGAATGATGCTCCAACCAAATAAGCCACACTGCCAGGGCTGCGTAAGTCTTTTCTCAGAACAGAGTATGGCTCTATTCTATGCCATTGGTCTATTTCGTTCATTTCTGCTCTTTCATTCTTCTTTCTTAAATAAATGTTTATGGCTTAAAATCTTAAATTTTAAAAGTTCATTTCTTTGCTACTAATTTCTAACTTTAATTGCATCTTTATCACAGAGCATAATCTAAAGACACAGATTTTTTTGAAATTTTATTAAGAACTGCTTTATAGCCTGGCTGGTGTGGCTCAGTGGTTGAGCACTGACCTCCTATGAACCAGGAGGTCTCAGTTCAGTTCCCAGAAAGGGCATATGCCTGTGTTGTGGGCTCGATCCCCAGTAGGTAGCATGTAGGAGGCAGCCAATCAATGATCCTCTCTCATCATTGATGTTTCTACCTCTCTCTCCCTCTCCCTTCCTCTCTGAAATCAATAAAAAATATATATATATTTTTTAAAAAGAACTGCTTTATAACCTGGTATGTGATCAGTTTATAAAGGCTAAAACTTTAATGCTAGACTTATCAGACTAGCAAAGGTTGCTAAAATATTTTAACTCAATATATTTGGCAGAAATCCTTTTCACAAACACAGAAAAAGGAGACTAATTAAAAATAATACAGAAACATGATTTAAGCAAAATATCAAACAAGGCAAAGGAGCTTAAAATGAAAAGCTAGTTTCCTATTGACATTTTCCACTTCTAAGAGACAACTAGTTTTTAAAGAAATTTTAAAAATAATTTTTATTGATTTCAGAGAGAGAAAGGGAGAGGGAGAGGGACAAAAACATCAATGATGAGAGAGAATCATCAATGGGCACGCCCCTCACTGGAGATCAAGCCTGCAATCAGGCATGTGCTTTGACCGGAATCCAACCATGACCTCCTGGTTCATGAGTCAACATTCAACCACCAAGCCACGTCAGCTGGGCAAGAGACAACTAGTTTTAACTGTTTTAATTTCTATTGCTTTCAGTAGTTACTTTACATCTCTTAATAATATGTTATAAAACACTATTTCTTGATTTATCAACCTTAGACATTATCTAGTGACTCTTCCTCTGATAAATTAAATTACAGCAACTTCTGCCATCTCTCCTTTCCACAAAGATAGTTATATCACTATACTCACTCCCTTCATTGGTCACTGCTGCAATTTTCAACAACTACTCACTGACTCAATTACTCACCACTCACTCACTCAGGTATTCACTGTGTGCCTACTACATACTAGACACTGTTGCAATTTTATTGGTGCAAGACCTACTGTGATGATTAAAGCACAGAAAGTTCTTATTCCACCAAATAGTTATATATTCAAAATAAATCACATTAAATTTATAAACAAAAACATATTAAGTAAACCAATAAATACATGCAAAAATGAGAGTGACAAGTGCTATGCAGAGGGTTAAAGTAAGACTAATATGAGAGTCTGGATGATTATTTTAGATTGGCTGACCACGGAAGGACTTCTCAAGGAGGCCTAATTTAGTACTTGGCACATCTAAGTGCCCAATAAATATTTTATGACAAATAAATCAGGTGGTTTGAGCTGAGATTGAATGACAAGAAGGAGCCAGCCATGGAATGACTATTGCCCCCACAGAAGTGGTTCTTGACTCCCTTCTTGGAAAGACAAGAACATCAGTGGCCCGCCCCTTCCCTCATCACTCTTGCACTATTTTCATTCTCAATCTCTATACCTTTACTTTCATAATAACACTTCTCTACAAAACAATTCTAACTGTTGAAAAGCCAGAAAGCTTACATTAGAGGTCATACCATGACTATGTTCTACTGTTTTCTGCAGAGCTAAGTGTGTTATAGGGCTATCCTTTTTTTTTTTCTTTCTCATAACCTCTCTAAACCTTGCCATTCACTTTGAAATCTGTTTATACCAGTGAAACCAAGGGTCCCTATGACTTTGATTAAATTTAATTTTAAATCCTAGCTCTCAAAATCATATCCCTTTCTATATATACCCCTCAGAGACCTAGCCTTTCCCCCAATAACAGCAAACCCTGAGGCAGCAAAAGACAGTAACCGGACCTGACGAATGGTCATAGTCTGAACTTCCGGCAGGATGAAGATAATATCTTGACCTAAGTTATGTTTCAGCTCTTGAGCATTAAGGTGGAATGACCGCCTAGCCACTTTCCCATGAGACCAAACAGGGATCTGGAAAAGACTTCAGCATTGTCCTCAAAACCTGAAGAAATAATTTATTACCTTTACCTCAAATTTGACCAATCAGTTCCCAGCATGACCCTGAAATCTCTAAGTCACAGTGTCTTGTGATTTTGTCCTATATGTATAATCTGCAATCTACATGCCATCAGGGCGTCAAATTTTTAGAGTATAAGTCTCCATATTCAATTCAGTATTAAGTTATTTTGCTTTCTATACTACAAACTCCTGCTCATGCATTTCTCTGGGCCAGTGCATGCACGCAGGTGGAGTCAAGGAAAAAAACTGGAGTTACAGTAACACCAGGGATTGGTAAACATTTTTGTGAAAAATGAAACAGTGCCTATTTTAGGCTTTGAGAGACATAAGTCTCTGTGGCAAGTACTCAACTCTGTCATTGTAGCATGAAAGCGGCCACAGACAATAACATCAATGAGTGTGTGGCTGTGCTACAATAAAACTTTATACAAACAGATGGCAAGCTGTAGTTTGCTAATCCCAATGTATAACTTTAATTTTTTATTGTTCAAAGATAATATTTATATTCTGCTTGTAAAATTAATTAACTCTACTTTTATTATAACTCAGCATTTATGTATAGTTCTAAAATCTGAAAAACAATTAATAACATGTACATTGGAAAGGAACCAAGATGGCAGCATAGGTACACACTTGTACTTGCTGCCTGGCACAACCACATCAAAACTACAACTAAAGGACAAAACGGGTATCATCCAGAACCACGGGAAGGCTGACTGAGTGGAAATTCTACAAGTAGAAGGAAAGAGAAAAGCACACTGAAACTCGTAGGAGGTGCAGAGGGGCAGAAGTGTGGAGGTATGGAGGTGCATGGGCTGGCAACTGGATATGCTGTTGTCTTTTTCAATTGGGAGGGAGATACAAGCTTCCAATTGTTCTGAACTCCAGTTCTGGGCGAGACTCTGGAGACCCAGACTCATAGGGGAGAAACTGGAATGTTTGGCATCGGGCCGGAACACGAGGGCGGCTTTCTTGCCGAGGTGCTTGCAGCGATCATTGTTCCTGCACAGGGTCCCGGGACACAGACCCCGGGCATCTCAGAGGCAGAGCAGACTGGCAGCCATGGCTCCACGCTGATGATTCCCTGAGACCCCGCCCCACCCAATTTATAACCCCACCCAAGCTGTGAGGAGAGGCTTTTGCATATGAATGGCCTGTTCTTTTTCAATTTAAAGCCTAACAAACTGCCACTGGGTCAAAGAGCACAAAAGCTTCCAAAAGAAGGCCTAGACAACAGCCTGCATTACTTCACAGCTGCGCCTCATCTGGGCATCTCCAAACCCCAAACAAAGGAGAAATCTGCAGATCTCTCTGTAGCTCCTCGGGATGGCTCAGGCAGTGGCTGACTTTGCACCTCCTTGGAGATCCAAGAGCCAGTGTACCCAGTGGCCAGAGTGAGATCATACCAGAGTACAACTCTTCACATCCATAAGCGACACACTCAAGAGGCAGACTCAGGGAGCACCAAAGCCCCACTGAAGCAAGTCCTGTTCCATAAGGGTGTCTCCAGCACAGCAGTTCTCTCATTGTAGACACAGCAGGTCCTCACAGCCAACTGGCCTGTGATACCAACAGCAATCAAGACTTAACTACAACAAGACTGCACAGAGCCCACAAAGGGGTGCACCAAGAGTGTCAACCTCAGGTAATTAGGGAGGCTGAGCCACTGGGCCCTATAGGACACCTAGCACACAAAGCCACTCTATCAACACAGGGAAGCAGCCAAAATGCAGAGACAAAGAAACATGTCACACACAAAAGAAATGGAGGAAAGCAAACTACTGGATATAGAGTTCAAAACCACGGTTATAAGGTTTTTCAAGAATTTTCTAGAAACTTCCAAGAAATTTAGTGAGACCTTCAAGGATATGAAAAAGGAACAAAGAAAGAATAATATACAGAGCTCCAACAGCAGACTAGAGGATCGCAAGAATCAAGTCAAAGATTTGAAATATGAAGAAGCAAAAAACACCCAACTGGAAAAGCAAAAAGCAAAAAGAATCCAAAAATATGAAGATAGTGTAAGGAGCCTCTGGGACAACTTCAAGTGTACCAACATCCGAATTACAGGGGAGCCAGAAGAAGAGAGAGTGCAAGATATTGAAAACCTATTTGAAGAAATAATGACAGAAAACTTCTCCTACCTGGTGAAAGAAATAGACTTACAAGTCCAGGAAGCACAAAGAACCCCAAACAAGAGGAATCCAAAGCGGACCACACCAAGACACATAATTAAAATGCGAAAGGCAAAAGACAAAGAGAGAATCTTAAAAGCAGCAAGAGAAAAACAGTTAGGTTCCTACAAGGGAGTACCCATACGACTGTTGGCTGATTTCTCAACAGAAACTATGCAGGCCAGAAGGGAGTGGCAAGAAATATTCAAGGTGATGCATAGCAAGAACCTACAACCAAGATTACTTTACCCAGCAAAGCTATCATTTAGAATTGAAGGTCAGATAAAGAGCTTCACAGATAAGAAAAAGCTAAAAGAGTTCATCACCACCAAACCAGTATTATATGAAATGCTGAGGGTATTCTTTAAGAAGGGAAAGAAGAAGAAAAAGGTAAAGATAAAAATTATGAACAAAGTGACAACAAATACACATCTATGAACAAGTGAATCTAAAAATCAAGTGAATAAAAAATCTGATGAACAGAATAAACTGGTGAATATAATAGAATCAGGGGCATAGAAATGGAGTGGACTGACAATTCTCGGGAGAAAGGGTGTGTAGGGAGTGAGGGAAGAGACTGGACAAAAATCGTACTGGAGGACAGTGTGGGGGTAACGGCATGGGGTGTGGTGGGAACCGGGTGGAAGGTAGCTATGGGGGGAAAAAAGAGGAACTGTAATAATCTGAACAATAAAGATTTATTTAAAAAAATAACATTTACATTATGACTAAATATTATTTACTATATAACCTGTGTGCTTTGATTACACAACTTCCTATATGCATCAAAGCAATTCCAACTCTTATGCTTTTCAAAGTAAGATGCTGCTAGTGTAAATGTTATCATCCCTGTGTACCCATTATCCAGGTTTAACAAATATCAAAACATGGTCAATTATGTGTAATCCAGTGGTTCTCAACCTTCCTAATGCCGCCACCCTTTAATACAGTTCCTCATGTTGTGGTGACCCCCAATTTCATTGTTACAAATTGAACATAATTAAAGCATAATGATTAATTACAAAAACAATATGTAATTATATATGTGTTTTCCGATGGTCTTAGGCGACCCCTGTGAAAGGGTCGTTTGACCCCCAAAGGGATCTCGACCCACAGGTTGAAAACCGCTGGTTTAACCTATACCTTGACACAACTCTCCGCACCTCCCTCATTTTGAGGTAATCCCAGAAAAATAATTTTATTTCTTATTTTCTTTAATTGTGAGAGATTTCTTCAACTTTATCTTTTAACTAGTCTACGGAATTTTTATTTTGACAATTCTATTTTAAGTTTACTAAAGTGTTTCTTGATCTCTAAGTTTTCCTTTTTTAAAACAGCATCTTGTCCTTATTTTACAGAGGAAGTATCACTAATTTTACTGGCAGTACTAGATTAAAAGGGAAAAATCTCTGCAATTGTCACCACTTCCTCTATGGCCAGTTTCTGGTTTATATTGATCCTTTTATCTTTTGTTATGCAAATTTCCCTCACATTTAGAATTAGTCAACAGCATGGGTAACTGGTAGCTATATGGGATCACTTTAGGGCTTCACTTTAGGGCTTTATCTACAAGAAAATGACCTTTATGTAAATTAAAGAACCCAGAAAAAACAAAACAAAATGAAAAGGACCTCACTCTGCAATACTAATACTCAATCTAACCTCCCTATGCTTCTGTTTAAATTCTGTGGAAAAGATGGCTCTGACTGGGAAGCTGGCTATAGTATCGGTCATTCTATATGCAATGGGTGACAGGGTTGATGGGACTTAACTCTTCTACATAAAACCTCAAGTTGCAGCCTCACTCAGCCTTCCCTTGTATCTGTGCTCTCCATGGGGTTCTGCTTCCGTAGACTGCCCTCCTCTTGTTGGCCACTACGTTCTTTACTCCTTTCAGCCATTCAGGACTTTTCCAACTGCCTTCTGGTTTTCAGAGTTTGGTGAAAACTGGTAGTGTGTTGTGCTACTATAACCAAGCCGAGGGTTAAATATTCAGGAAAGGAAATTAATAATGTATTTGCTCAGCCTATCTTTAACCAGAAATATGTTTTCCTTTATTTTTCTTTAATTAGGGTTGCATTGTAGACAAACTGTATTTATGGCAGGACACAGTACATTTTGTGGTATTTACAGTGGTACATTTCAAACAGGTGGTACACAGACCAGAACTCTTACCTGCATATCTAACTCATGGCATCTTTGAGCAATTTCTTCCTTGGCTGACAAAGCTTCATTTAGTTCCTCTGTAGTTTTCTTCAACTGATTGGAAACAAAGAGATACAATAAGCATTTCAATATGAAGTGGCAACAATTAATAATTACATTTGTATAATAAGGAATTAAACATTATCCCCCTTTTCTTTATGAGGGACAGGGAGAAATCAAGAACCCTCTGTGCAAGAATCAAAAGAAGGCACTTCTAACTCTGAATATCTTTTAGTCCTAAATCTGTCTTTTCTGTACTTTGAATTTGGTTCTTTCTGCATATCAAGTTTTCCTACACATCTTCTTCCTGGCCTACTTGGTTCTTAGTAATGTTGACTCAAATAACAGAAATTTTACCTTAGTAAAACATGTATGTGCTAGAGGTGAAGGGTTTCAATTGTTAAACTATATAGGACTAGTGTATTTCAATACAAGTTTTTTAGTCATATTAAAACTTTATGTTAATTTGTGTATCAGTTTTAAAAGACTTTTATTATTCTGATCCTCAACATAAACCAAATATTCCTGAGTGTGCCCATTATATAAACTCCAAGTTAGCAAAGTATGAACAATTAATCAGTTATAACTAATTAATTAATCACTTAATTTTTAAAAAGAAAAAAATGGATTAAAATAAAATTATATTAGCTTCTCTTTTCATGTGACCAAACCTCTGTGTAATATAAATACAAAAAAATTCATTCAGAGTAACAACTTTAAAACCAAATACACTACAAAGTAAGGGAAGGACAAATTACAACTTGGGTTAAAATTATAGCATGCCCTAAGATTTTCCTGCCAAACATTTAGAAACTATGGAGAAGAAATGAAAGAAGAAAAAGACCACAAAAGCTTCTCTTCAAGCTTTGGGACAGATGTCCCAGAATAGCTGGAACACAGAAAGTGGCAATGTAACTAACTGCATTTTATTAAAATGCAATAATTAAAATTACAAATTAACTCTTCCATTAAAACCATAAAAACACCCTTCATTTAAAAATGAAGGACTAAGTTTCTCAGTGCATTTAAGTATGAATGTTAGAGGAGACATCTTCAATTGAAGAATAATGTGAAATAAAATGTAAACTATCTTCTTATCATAAACTAGAGGCCCGGTGCACAAGTTTGTGCACGGGTGGGGTCCCTTGGCCTGGCCGGCAATCGGGGCCATCTCGCCCAGTCCAGATCAACTGGACCCCAGCAGCAAGCTAACCTACTAGTTGGAGCATCTGCCTCCTGGTGGTCAGTGCATGTCATAGCGACTGGTCGAGTGGCTGACAGAACAGTTGACTGGTTGGACACTTAGCATATTATGCTTTTATTATATAAAATAAACCATAAGATTATTTATACCAATAGAAAATGCATACAATTTTCCAGAAAAGCATCTATTGTGTTAAATGTGGTATACAGAAACATATCACTAATAGAAAAAGAAAAATCAGGACTAGAAAACACAAATTACAAGAAATTAAAGAAGTTAATTTATTTTAAAGTGAGTTATGCAATAATAAAATGTGTAGTATCCATAAGTGGCTTAAATTCTTAAATTTTTGGTAAAACACAAAGAATTATACCGATATATTAAAAAAGCAATTTCAACTGAATCATCCTTTTCATTAATATTTAAACTTTATCCTTTTCAATCTTTGCATGGATAAAAACAATGCAAAATTAGGTACCTGGCGGTCAAGGTCAACATAGGCATCATTTCCAGCAGAGACAGGAGATTCTTTACTCATCAGCTGAAATTAGGATTTAAATGATTTTAACTATGAGGCAAAAAAGACATCCTATATAATATATTACACAACAAACATGAACATGCAGCCACTATAGAATTATAAAAATTAAAATGAAAATGCAAATGTAAAAGGAGTATACATTAAAATTTTTTAGTCTGGAACTTTGTTTTCATTCCAAGATAATGCCTTCATTTAAAATTATAGGTCTAAATTCTGATACTCATTTTCTCTGTAGGCCCAGTTTTATTCTTATAACTAAAAAGATAAATTTTTAAGTTAAAAATGTGGCCAAATATTTAAAAACATGAGTTTTTCAGTAAAAAATGGCAATACTAGCCCTGGCTGATTTGGCTCGGTGGATAGTGTCAGCCTGTGGACTGATAGGTGCCGGGTTCGATTCTGGTCAAGGGCCTGGGTTGTGGGCTCGATCCCCAGTCGGGGGCATACAGGAGGCAGCTGATCAATGAGTCTCTCTCATCATTGATGTTTCTCTCTCTCTCTCACTCTTTCTCTCTCTCTTTCCCTTCCTCCCCGAAATCAATAATAAAAGAAGGCATATAATAAATGTGAAGAAATACAGGAAAGTGACATAGTATTAAAAAAAAAAAAAGGCAACACTGAATATTTTTAAAGAATAAATGTGGGCAGCCTAACAGATGTAATTGATGTTTCTCTCTCCCTCTGTCTTTCTCTCTCTAAAAGCAATAAAAACGTATTTTAAAAAACACACGAGTAAATGTGGACAATATCACAATATCCAAAACGTGGGAAAAACCCAAATGTCCATCAAATGAATGAATGGATAAACAAAATGTGGTATTATCCAGACAAAGGAATATTATTCAGCCATAAAAATATTGATACATGCTACCACACAACCTTGAAAATATGTTAAATGAAACAAGCTGGGCACAAAAGGGCACACATCCAATGACTCCATTTAAATGAAATATCCAAAATAGGGAAATTCAGTGACAGAAAGCAGATTACTGGTTGCAGGGGCTGCAGAAAAGAGGAAATGAGGACTGCCTATTTAATATGTACAGGGCTTCCTTCTGTGGTGATGAAGAAGGTCTTGAACTAAATAGTGGTAATGTTTCCATAACATTATGAAATGTACTAAATGTCAATAATGGCAAATTTTATGTTATATATATTTTACCACAATGAAAATGTGCCTTAAATAAAAAGTCTACCATCTTACAAAAGCTTCTCTTCAATCCTGTAATTTTATCCAGCTACCTACTGTCCTCCTCCTAAATCCATCAGTCACCAAGACGATTGATGCAAGCTCTGATAATTTTCAACTCTGTCCACCCTAACTGCTATAACCTAGTTCACCTCCCATCATTCTTCACTGTATAATTATTTAGCTAAAGTCTTTTACTGCTCTACCTTTTTCTAACTTGTTTTTCTCAAATCCATTCTTCTCATTGCATGGATTTTCTCAGATACAGACTTCAATGTATTTTCTCCTTAAAATCTATTCATTGTTTCCCAAAATTCTGACTCTTTTAACAAAATTGCTCAATATCCTAATGATCTTGTCTCGTTTCACCTCTTATTTGTACCTTACAATGTTTGCTACAGGCATTCTTTTAATACCTCCGGCATGCTACACAGGACTTGCTTTCTCTTGTCTCCTGGTCTTAAGTACAATTTTTGCCCTTTCCTTACCTTATTTCATCCTTCTGTGTTTGGTCTAGATGCCACTTTCTCGGAAAAGCCTTCCCTAATGTCCCCAACCAGAGTTAGATACTCCCTGGAGGTACTCCTATATTTTTCCCCATAATGGGCACTTTTCATTTTGAATGCCTTAAATGCATCCGAATTGCTTGTTTAGCCATTTCTCCCATGAGGCTTACACTTTGTGAGTCAAGAGACCATGTCCATCTTTTTCATAGTTGTATCCATACTGCCTACCACACCTCGTAGTACATATTAGGTACTAACAAGTATGTGCTAAATGAATAAAAGGAATATGCACATAGTAAACATATAATCTATTCTTAAAATCTAATTATACATACAAATTTTATATGTTGCTTTGTTCACCTGACAGTTTAAATGTTTTCCCTTTGTCATAAGATACCCTGTAATGTGTGTGTTGTTTTTTTTCCAAGTTTTTATCAGCTACATAATATTCCATGGACTGGAACTATTATATTTTAATCACTTGCTCACCAATGGATAGACCTTTTTCCCCCTACATTTCCGTTAATATAAAATAACGGAAACATGGGGGAAATTCAGTGACTGCTGTGCCCAATCTTGGTCTGAATTTCTAAGTAATTCCTTGGGATAGAGTCATAAAACTTAAAAAAAGTTGGTCACAGATTTTAATTTTTAAAATATTACCGATTATAGACATAATGCCTGTTATTATAGAAAAATTGGAAAATGTAAGAAAGAGTATAGAGCATTCCACCACTTGGCAATGATTAACATTTTTGCAAATTTGTTTTCATTCATCTTAATTTTAATGTTTAACAGAAATGGCATTATGTTGTTCATTGTGCTCTGGTTCCCTACATGTTATAAGCCTTCCCCTATGTCACTATGTATTTTTCAAAAATATGCTTTAATGTCTACAATATATCATTGTACCATAATTTATTTATCCATTCCCCTAATGCTGGGCAGTTAGTTTTTTCTGCTTCTAATTTTTAGTACTAAGAAACAGTGCTGAAATAAACAATCTTGAGGCATTACAGCAGGGTGGTCATGGGTATGAGCTCTGGATTCAAACTGCTTAGATCTAAGTTCTAACTATGCTTCTACTTCCTGTGTGAACTTGATCAAGTTACACTGTGAGATTTAAATAAAAATGAGAAATTTAAATGAATATGACTTCTTTTAATAAAAATGGGATAAGTTCTAATTTACGTGTAAAGAAAATTTTTTTAAATGAGTAGAATCCCTCTTCTTAAATTTCTACTTGTATTACTTAAACTCATGTTTACTCCTTTATTTTCTCACAAGCTGTAAGCACAAAGCTCCAACGTACCTCTTGAATGGCCGTCATGACAACATGTTGAACAGATTCTTCCATCATCATAATGGCCTGGATGTACTCTGAAAACAAGAACAATCTGGAATGTCACTGTTCAAGTTAAAGAGAGTCAAGGGAGCAAAGACTAACCACGAATTCTTATAAGGAGTTGCCAGTGTTTCGATTCTTCCTAGGCATTCCTCATATGACTGCACATATGTGCCATATGTAAAGGCTGCAAATCACAGTATTTATCTTTCCTTAATGTCACCCAAATCCATCCCCAACCATTCCTTATAAAGTTCAGGCTACAGCTAATGGTCACAGGAATGCAGGATGCTAGGAATGTAAAGCAATGAAATGGTAAACCCTAAAGCTGGGGTGGAAAAAACTATATATTACTGATCTTAAAAATCTAAAAATTATCTTACTTTCACATTATTCTTTGCTACATGTTAAAAAAAACCTTTGAAGTCTGTGCTTTATTCTTATGAGACATAAAAGCACTGAACTGTGTGTAATTCCAACAATATTTTCTACTATAGGAAAGAAAAATCTTAATGGACCTGAAAGCTGCTTAGGAGAAAGAATTAAGATGAATTTAACATAGAAACTGATACCACAGGTAAACAAATATTGAATAACCCTGAGCTTTTAAAAATAATGATTCACATCTCTAACAAGCTCAAGCACCAACTTCATCAATCTTCCTCTTAACATTGCTGAAAAAGAGAAGGATCTCTTAGCTCAGTAGTGACAAAATTGGGGGAAAACAATGGCTTGCCTTCTTAAAAAGCCCTGGAAGTAGTTTTTATTATTTTCTTTTTTTAAAAAAATATATTTTATTGATTTCCCACAGAGAGGAAGGGAGAGGGACAGAGAGCCAGAAACATCGATGAGAGAGAAACATCGATCAGCTGCCTCCTGCACATCTCCCACTGGGGATGTGCCCGCAACCCAAGTACATGCCCTTGACCGGAATCGAACCCGGGACCCCTCAGTCCGCAGGCCGACGCTCCATCCACTGAGCCAAACCAGCTTCGGCGTTTTTATTATTTTCAAACCCAACAATGGATGACAAAAGTGACATTAAATATAAAAAAAATTAATAGGCCAGCTAGATTCCAATAAAAATGGTAAATATGTTTTAACTAGAGGCCCAGTGCACAAAATTCGTGCCCTCAGAGTCTGGGAGCCCTTAGGGGATGTCCGACTGACGGCTTAGGCCCGTTCCCCACAGGGAGCAGGCCTAAGCCAGCAGTTGGACATCCTTAACCTCGGAGGCAGGAGAGGCTTCCGCCACCACCACTGCGCTCGCCAGCTGTGAGCCCAGCTCAGGGTTTCTGGCTGAGTGGTGCTCTTCCTGTGGGAATGTACTACTGTCCACCAGGGGGCAGCTCCTGTGTTGAGAGTCTGCCCCCTGGTGGTCAGTGTGCGTCATAGTGACCAGTTGTTCAGTCGATTTGCATATTAGCCTTGTATTATCCTATATAATAAAAGCCTAATATGCTAAGTGTCCAGTCATCTGGTGACCAGTCGACTATTCAACCAACCAAAGCGTAATATGCTAATGATATGCTAAGGTTGCTCAACCGCTCACTATGACATGCACTGACCACCAGGGGGAAGAGGTTCCGACCAGTAGGTTAGCTTGCTGCTGAGGTCTGGCCGAGATGGGGCCAGACACGCCCTGGAACCCTCCCACAGTCCCTCCCTGGCCTGATCGTGCATTGGTGGGGTCCCTCGGCCTGGCCTGCACCCTCTTGCAATCCAGGACCCTTTGAAGTGTGTCGGAGAGCCGGTTTTGGCCCAATTCTGCAGGCCACTCCCCTCAGGAGGGCACCAGATGCAGGGCTCATGACTGGCAAGTGCTGCTGTTGCGGTGGCGGCGCACAAGCCTCTTCCAATCAGGACTGATTGGGCGTGAGCCCACAGCAGGCGTAGTGGGGCTGGGATGAGCGGGAGCGGCAGGTAGGAGCTGCAGGCGGCATTGGACTGTGGGTTTCGCCCGATCCCCGCAGGCTACCCCAAGGGACCCCACCCATGCACCAGGCCTCTAGTATAGGATAAGAAACATTTAGAAGGGCAAAATAATTAGGAAATTTTAGCATCATCCTGCCACACATATAAAAACAAACACAAAAACTTGTCTCAGCACTCCAAGTGTTATCTGAAGGAGTCTTACTGTGAAATTGTCAAATTGTTCTGTCTCTTTTGCCAAGAGACATATGTCTTTGGAATACCAGACTGTAATCCTTTGCTTGACAGGTAACTTGTTAAAAAGAAAAAAGTATTTTGATAGTACTATTGTACTATTAAAGTATGACATTCTGACATTCTGTTTCTGAATGCCAAAGATTTTAATCAAAAACATGTTTTTAAGGAAGTACTGTCCTAAGTACACTGTATATCCAATCAATGTGTGGTTAAACACAAATATACACAACACACTTAAATCACAGGCATTGTTCTTAGGCCAACAACAGGACTATATCGTAACTTAAAGTACTATTCAGTAAAAAACAAACAAAACCAAGCCTTTCGTCCAAGTTTAATTTTTTGTTTTGTTAATGAGGAGCACCCCGAGTGTTGAAATGCAAGGGAGCGCTTTTAGATATTCTGTTCCAACGTGCCAAACACAGAATTCCAAGCCTACTGCAGAAAACGGTGTAACTAGAATGACTGACTGTGAACATGGAAGAGAAGAAGCAGTGGTACTGATAATGGGGAAGGAAAACTTAATGACAGCCTACTGGGAGTGAATACAATGACAGAATAGGGAGGTTAGGAAGTTATTAGTAAGGTGTGAGAGGGGAAGCGTTAGTTAAGAAGCGGTGTTGCCACGTCAAGGCCCTTCCCCGCGAACACCGTAAAATGCTAAATGATAAAATGATGATGAGAACTACATTAATGTACAATTTTTGAAACGTAAAAATATAATGTAGAAGTCTTAGAAGTCCAAATACAAGTATGTATGATTACTGGGTGCAGAGCTATGAGACTATGCTGAGGAAGGAGGCGTGCTATATCAGGAGTTGATCCTGAAAACTTATCTTTTTGGTCCAAAATTTACAGTACAGTTTAATAGAAGAGTACTAAGTTTGAATGTGGAAGAGATAGGGTTTTTTGTCCTTGCCTAGCCTCTCACAAGCCCAAAATCTTGGGTAAGTCATGTAACACTTATGAGTCTGAGTTTCCTAATCTGTAAAAAGTAATTTTTTGTTCTGTTAGTGTCTAGTAGAGTACCAAGCAGAAAGGAAACGCTCAGTAAATATTATTATTAGTGTTTTTTCTACTACTAATCTTTGCTTCTTCAAATTTACCACCACTTATTTGTTCCAATTTGAGAAGTCAGATAGTTATTTCAATGTTCTGACCAATTGTTCCTTACTTCTAACTTAAGAAACCATCTTAAAGCCCTGATATTTAATTTTGTTTTTTTAAAAAAATATTTTTATTTATTTCAGAGAGGAAGGGAGAGGGAGAGCAACATAGAAACATCAATGATGACAGAGAATTACTGATTGGCTGCCTCCTACACACCCCACACTGGGGATCGAGCCCACAACCTGGGCATGTGCCCTGACTGGGAATCGAACTATGACCTCCAGGTTCATAGGTCGATGCTCAACCATTGAGCCACACCGGTTGGGTGAAAGCCCTGATTTTCTGTATGGTGCTTTATGGATTATAGAGCAAATACACAGACACAACATCACATACTTCTCATGGCCACCAGGTTTTGTTTGCTCACGCTGTAGATGGGGGAACATTGGCTGAATGTCCTATCTGATGTTGATCATGTGGCAAACGGCAGAGTCACGTTAGTAAGCCTTATGTTAACGTCATAAATGTACACTTACATATTACCAAGTAATATGTAATAATTCAAAACTCCGTTTAATTCAATTCTTAGCTCTCAACTGTGTTCCAGAGAGCAGAGAATGACCTCTGGATAAGTGAGATGTTAAAATCCTCTTCAAAGTTTTCATCATTTATATATAATTTCAGGGGAAAACTGAAACTAGGTTTTAAACAGAACACTTGATCTGTGTGAGAAGCTCAATAAATATAATTGTCTTCTTTTCCACAGGACTATGCATATAGTAACATCCTTGCCTTTTCCTAATCTTTCCCTCTAATAAATACAATTAGCCAAGTCGTTAATAGCTACACACTTCAAAGGACCCTTACTTATGTATTAAAGATAATCCCAAGAGTTGATTAATCTCCTTATAGAATCTTATATAATAAAAGACTAATATGCAAATTGTCCCCTCGACCGGGAGTTCGACCAGGAGCCGGCCAGTCAACCGCCTGTGGCCCCAACCTCCCGGCCAGCCCAGCCCCCAATCGCCCCCACACACCGATTGGGGGCGGGGCCAGCCAGCTACCCTCCCATGTCCCCACCCCGCTGCCAGCTGGGCACGATCAGCCCAATCGGGGCAGGCCAGCCGGACCCCACCCATGCATGAATTCGTGCACAGAGCCTCTAGTAAATATATAAGCTATTATCTGAATTTAATCAACTACATTAAATAACTTTTCATCCACCTTTTAAAATCAAAGCATCTGCTTATTTAGTTTGTCTTTAATCTTATTATTTATACTAATCTTCTAATCTTTGACAAAAATTTGTTAGATATTTCAGTAATATACAAAAAACAAAATGTAGCCCTAACTGGTTTGGCTCAGTGGATAGAGCGTTGGTCTGCGGACTCAAGGGTCCCAGGTTTGATTCTGGTCAAGGGCATGTACCTTGGTTACAGGCACATCCTCAGTGGGGAGTGTGCAGGAGGCAGCTGATCGATGTTTCTCTCTCATTGATGTTTCTAACTCTCTATCCCTCTCCCTTCCTCTCTGTACAAATCAATAATATATATTAAAAAACAAAAAAACACAAAATGTAGAAAATTCTCTATTTTAATTCTTGAGTTAAACTAAATAAACAACTAAAATTTCCTGTAAGAGCATGGCTGCTAAAATCTAAAAAGAATGGGGCTAGAGCGAAATAAATACATTATTAGAAAAAATTCCTGAATCAGAAACCAATAAAACAATGTTGACAGTTATTAAACTTAGAACTAGAACACCAAAAATTAGTACAGGCAGCAAGTTACAATTTGTTTTGTATCACCAGAGGTGGGTATGACAAAGAAGAAATACCTTGGGCTTAAAAAAAAATCCATCTTCTTCAAGGGTCATATAAATAGCAGTAAAATACTGTCATCATTTAGAATAGTCCCTGAATACTTTTATCCTGCTTCATTTCATCTCCCTTTACCCTCCTCAGTATTCTCTAATTATTTTGTCTCTTCAATCCCTCAAAGGTAACATAGGTCCTTCTGACATTCAATTTCTACTATTCAGATTACTCTTAACCCATATTCTCCATATCTTTGCTTAAATAACTTCCCTGCCCCCCTTATAGCACTCACCACTATCAGATTACCTCATTTTGGTGGCATTATTTATTGCCCTCCACCTCCACTCAAGTACAAGTTCCCTCAGGAAGGTATCATGCCTGCTTTGTCTGATACTGTGTTCCTAGCCCCAGCACAATGCATGAATTCAGCAAATATTTGTGAAATAAATCCTTCGTACTTGCAAACTAAAATATCTAATTTTAAGTCCCAAGAGCTGAACTGATCCAGTATATCATTATTATCTACACTAGAGGCTCAGTGCACAAAATGTGTGTGCAGGTACGGACCTTAGGCCTGACCTGCTATCAGGGCCATCTTCCCCGGCTGCCCACAGCTGGCCCCACCCCCCACTGCCACTCACCCCCAGCTCCCCTTTCGCCATCGGGTGATTGGTGCCTGACAGCCAAGGGAAGGGACAGAGAGGTCGGCTGTTCCCACCTGCTCGCAGGCCCTGCCCCCGCCATGGGTCGCCCTGTGTGGGGCAACCGGCTGGGCGGGGGCCTTGGCCTGGTACCGCCCGCATCCCCCGCCACCCACCCCTGTTCCCCGTTCGACATCAGGCGATCAGAGCCTGCCGGCCGAGAAAAGAACCAAGAGCTGGTCAATGCACCTCAATAGTGACTGGTCCAGCGGTCGTTCTGGTTGTTCTGCTTTTAGGGTCAATTTGCATATTACCCTTTTATTATATAAGAATAGAGGCCTGGTGCATGGGTGGGGACCGGCTGGCCTGCCCTAATTTGGGCCCCCGATCCAGGTGGGAGGTCCCCGCTGGGGTGGGGGGGCGCGGGGCGAGGCTGGTGGTTTGCAGGCCAGCCCGGCCTCGCCCCCATGGGGTGAGGGTCCCTGATGGGGGCAGGGCTGGCCTTGGCAAGGGGCCGTGGGTGGTTTGCAAGCCGGCCACGCCCCCACCGGGATGGGGATTCTTGCTGTGGGGCAAAGCCAGTCTGAGCCTGGGTGAGGGTTGCCAGCAGTTTGCAGGCCAGCCACACCCCCATCAGGGTGGGGGTCTTCACTGGGGTCAAGGCCGGCCTGGGTGAGGGGCCTCTGTTCTGGTCGCTGGTCTTTCTGGTCGTGATGAAGTTAAGGTCACTGGCCTTTTATATATATAAGAAGATTAGTTCATTAAATGATTTAGCTGGACCTTATCCAATTAAGAGTAAATTTCATCACATTTGGTATAGTTAAAAATAATCTACTCAAAGTCTTGTAAGAAGGAAAAGAATATCATCACGATCAAATGTATTCTAACAGCAAAATTAGAGAAAATGGCATTATTTGAGGATAGCCTTTAAAAGATGTTAGTTTGTACTAGTGATTTATAAATAAAATATACAATATGTATCACTTTAAAATATACTATTAAATATGTTTATATATATTTATATATTATATATACTTATACATATTTTACATGTTATAATATTATTTTAAATGCATATACTTCAAATAAATTACCTTGCTTCTGTTCACAATTCACAGCACAGCCTAAAATGAGCTGAAGCATCCTTCCGAGCTCTGCAGCATCAGAATGCTCCCCAATAAGGTTCACATCAGGAAGGGTAAAGTCATTAATTTGCTGCCCTAAAATCTAAATAGAGATAAAAGGATCAGATTTGCATTTATGTCTATAGGACCAAATAAAGTGTCTGATAAAGACTAGATTGTCGGCAGCAGACTCTCACTGCTAAGGACAGAGCTGTCATGTCAATCTCACTCCCGAGTCCCATTTTTACCCATACACCTAAGTTATAACAATTCTGAGTCACAGCAAGTTAGGCCCCAATCTGGTATATGGTATGTACACTTAGCAAAGAAACTGAGTACTACTGACCCCACTGCCATCCCCAGAAAACCTGGATGTGTGCACTCTGAAGTAGAGCCAGTGAGGTTCTGACCCAGGGGGCACCAGTAAGAGTGGAGATTAAATATAGGTTCATGTCCCCAGTGGTAAGATTCCTCCTAGTCACCTTCACCTATTTGACTCCAAAATGCTGACAGCATGACACCTGTACCAGGAAGAACAGAAGATTCCTTTCCGGGGAAATAAGAGTGATCCCAAAGGAAATGACTTATATGCAGACAAGTGGGTCGGTCTCTGATAACCCTACAGTGAAAAATGAAGATCCTAAAAGCACAGAAGCAGGATGAATGCAGCTGCAGTGTTATGGGTAAGGGGAGAACAGTGTAAAGGAAGTTAGACGGGTCATGCAGTACCTGGCGGCTCACAGTAAGAAGTAAGGATTTGATTCTCAATGCAATAGGAAACCATGGAAGACTTTGAGGAGAGAATGACATAATCAAATTTATATTTTAAAAAATCATCCTGGATTTAGAGTGGAGAACAGACTGTACGCGGCAAGAGTGAAGTCAGGGTCACCAGTTGACCACTCTAATAATCTAAGCAAGCGCTAATAACGATAGCTTGGTATAGGGGGTAGCAGTAGAGATAGAAAAAGCTGTAATTTGGAGGCTTAACTAATAGGTTTTTCTGATAATCTCAAAAGAAGGAAAGGACTATAGGGTGATTTATAGGTTTTGGGTTCGAGCAGCAGGATGGATGGTAGAGTCACATACTGAGATGATGAGAGTAGATGACGTAAGTATAAATGTAGATATGAATGCAAGTAAGCTTGTGGGGGAAAAAACAGTAAGGAAATCACGTAGGTTTTTAAGCTGTGTTATGTCCACTACAAATTTAAGGTAAAACTAGTTCCACAGCCTGATTTCACCCCCCACCCCCAGCAATGTCTTCACTATTCTGATGCAGACTGAGAAGATAAACTGAGTTAATCAAGGGAGGGGGTTTCGCTAAAAAAATACAGAGGAAGTACATAAGGGTGTTGATTATACTAATGCATGGACTCTAAACCACATTCACAAGTAAGGGAAGAAAGGAGAGAATAAATAGATGCAGAAAGCAAGGTTTAACATAAATTAGTATTTACCTACAAATTATTCATATTATAGTGAAAACTATCCAGGAACCATATAATATGGTTGTTTAAACCACATCCTAGAAACTATGGAAGATAAACTGATTATTAATTCTGAGATAATTTTTCCTTTACTTAAAACTATTACAAAATTAAATTATCCTATAGTAATATTTTCAAGCAGAATGAGAAAAGTCTTTACCTCATGATTATAATCCAGGATTCCTTTTAAAATTTTCTTTAGATTGCTTATCTGTTTAAAGAGAGAGAAAACAACTGGATAAATCAAAAAACAGTTTAACAAAAAATTTCTAAATCAACTAATCAAACAAGTTAATCATAAAGTAAATATAAAAAAGGAAATTTAATAGCATATTTGAATTACCATCATCATCAAAAAAGGACTCTTCATGGTCTAATTTATTTAATCTAAGATATTTATGTAACAAATTAAAGCTTCCAATAATATTAGAATTTCAATATTATGACCAAAATTGGATGGTGAGCAAGATTTAGCAGTTAAGATTAAATTATTCAGATTTTCTGCAGCTAAAGAAAAAATGTACCATCCTTCATGAAGACTTAAGTTTAGTGCTGTTTTCCATAGAAAAATGGAGTTGCATCTTACATGGAGGTTAAGTTCTACCAGTAAAAGCATGAGGTTGCCTTAACTGGTTTGGCTCAGTGGATAGAGCATTGACCTGCGGACTGAAGGGTCCCAGGTTCGATTCCAGTCAAGGGCATGTACCTTGGTTGCGGGCACATCCCCAGTAGGGGGTGTGCAAGAGGCAGCTGATCGATGTTTCTAACTCTCTATCCCTCTTCTTTCCTCCCTCTCCCTTTCTCTCTGTAAAAAATCAATAAAAAATATATATTTTTTAAAAAAAGCATTAGGTAAAAATTACCCTTGGAAATCTTTTCTTTTTAAAAATATATTTTTATTGATTTCTGAGAGGAAGGGAGAGGGAGAAAGAGAGATAAACATCAATGAATAGAGAGAATCATTCATCGCTGCCTCCTGCATGCCCCCTCCTGGGGATACAGCCCACAACCCAGGCATGTGCCCTGACTGGGAATCCAACCATGACCTCCTGGTTCACAGGCTCATGATCAACCACTGAGCCATGCCAGCTGGGCTACCTTGGAAATCTCTTAAAGTAACCTATTTTTTAAGAGCCATATTTAAGAGCCATAAGGTTAAAAAGTAATATGGTTATATCTTGAAATGCTAGGACAACACTCTGCGTTGCAAGATACTTGTGCTATGAGAAGCAACCTAGAAACAGAAAGGATGAGAGACCAACATACAGATGTCTCCCAACACTCACTCACTCCAGAAAACAGATCCAACGGCCATGTTTTCTGGGTGAAATGACAGACAGAATCACCTGCACTATTTATTGTAAGCCATTACTTTTTCCTCTATTTTTTTTTTTATCCAAGTCATATGGTTGGCATTTGTGTTAAGTTAAATGTGCATGTGATATGATTCTGTCGATCATCTACTTAGCTGTTCCTAGCCAATGTTAGTAGTTGAGGATGTCCTAGGAGGCAGCAGAACCTGTGACCATAAAATAAAAGAGGCTGAATCATGGCAATGTGATCCAATGGTTAACCACAGATACTTTTAATTAAAAACAAAACAAAGCAAAAAAAACCTGAAAACTTTATTTAAAAAATTTTTCACATATAAACTAATGTTTATACTTCTAGAAAAACCTGGAGACATGAAAAATATATAATACTAGAGGCCCGGTGCATGACATTTGTGCACTGGGGGGGGGGGGGTAGGAGTCCCTCAGCCAGGCCTGCGCCCTCTTGCCATCCGGGACCCCTCGGGGATGTCCACTGAGGGGTCCCTAGCTCTGCCAAAGAGGCAGGAGAAGCTCTTGCCACAGCCGCCGCTGTGTTTGCTAGCCATGAGCCCAGCTTCTAGCTGAGCAGTGCTCCCCTTGTGGGAGCGCTCTGACCACCAGGGGGCAGCTCCTGTGTTAAGCGTCTGCCCATGGTGGTCAGTGCAGTTATAGCAACTGGTCGTCCAGCTGTTTGGTCAATTTGCATATTAGGGTTTTATTATATAGGATACTTTATTTCCTTTATTTTAGTAGGTTCATTTTTTTCATATTTGAACATTTTAAATTAGAATGCCTTAAAAAAGCAATGTGTTCACTGGCCCTGGCTGGGTAGCTCAGTTGGTTAGAGTAGCGGTCGCCAATCTTTTGGACCTCAGAGACCACCAGTGGTCCGCAGAGCAACGGTTGGCGACCACTGGGTTAGAGCATCGCCCCAAAATGCCAAGGTTGAATGCAGGTTTGATCTCCAGTGAGAGCACATACGAGAATCAACAATGATAAGTGGAATAAGAAATCAATATTTCCTTCTCTCTCTCTCTCTCTCTCTCTCAAAATCAGTCAATAAAATTTTAAAAATCAATGTGTTGATTTCATTATATTTCCTAATATTTTCTCATTATGAACACTAGCAATTACCATTACATATTCCATGCACTATCTCTTAAGTACATTACATACATTAACTCATTTATTTCTATGAAGTGGATTCTATCACAATACTCATTTTACAAATGGGGAAACTGAGGCATAGAAAAGTTAAATTATTTGCGGGTAGTTTTTATTGCACGCTCACAGGTGGCGCGGGCCATTTTTGCTAATTTTTTGCGCAAATGGCAACGTTCAGTAAAATTACGATAACTTTAGTTTACGTATTTATACGTTACCCGCATTCTACCGCTAGTCTATAAAAAACGTATTAATATGTGTCCCTCGCTCTACTACCAGTCAACGTAAAACGTGTAAGTAAAACGTATTAATACGTTTCCCGCATACAATGTGTTAGACTTTCCCACAGATAGTAAATGGCAGAGCTGTGATATGGACATAGGCACTCTGGCTCAATTTACTACTTTCCATTACATTTTAGTGAGCAATTTCAGGTTACCTCCAACCTTCAAATTTAGATTATTTCACTAAAGACTACCTAAGTGTCTAAAGCTCACTGAACACATCTGATCAAAAATCAACAAATTCTATATACACCAAGTAAAAGGTTAATTTACAGATAGAAAAAAAGAAAATACCTTTAGCCTCCAATTATCTCCCACTTCGGATTTGATTCTGTTTAGCCAATTTTCATCAAAATATACAGGATCTCTAAAAATAAGAAAAAGCTAGCACATTAAGATCATATAGCTATCAAGCTAAAAACAAACAAAAAAGAAAAACAAAGAAAATTGAAACCCATGCCATATCACCACTTACTTGAAACATAAAAATGTATTTGCCACATATCAGTCATTGAATAGCTCAGTACATGAGACCAGATACAATTATAGATTTCTCTAAAATCAATTTGACTGTTTTCAGCTCATTAAAAAAATACATATTTTATAAAAACTAAAAGATAAAAAAATAAAAGATAAAAAAATAATAGTTTAAAAACAAATTATAGCTAAATACACTAACTTGGAATTAACATAACTTGTAGACACCACACTAATATCTAAAAATTTAAAATAGATGTAATTTTAAATAGACAAAAGAAATATACTATCAAGGTTAAAATGAAATTTTCAACTAATATTTCAATGACCTCCATCATTTAATACTTCAAATGCCACCAATACTGTCTCTAAAATGTCAATTTTTAAAAATAATGTAAACTGAGAACCTATTTTCTCTGATACAATACTAGGTGCTAGACAAAGTTGGACACCATTCTTATTTGCAAAAGGCTTAACATCTAAGATAACATTGGTGTGGACAAACAAACTGAACTGAAACAAGGACAGAACCTGAATATACTTATGGCTATTTTTCTTAGGAAAATCTCCCAACACTAGAAAGAAAAACAGAACAAAACTTTTTAACCCAGCATGATCCTCATTTCAAAGGTTCTGAAACTGATGCTCTAAGAAATTATTTGTTCAAGCACACAGAATGTTTGTCTGTGTTCTTGTTCACTGCAGTACTGCCCAATACCTCTTGTCCGAAACATAGCAGGTTCTCTATATTTGTGGACTGAAATGCAATTGCAAAGTGACAGCACATTCATTTAATAAGTTTCCAATCTACTACTTGGACAGAATATAGCAAGAATAGTAGTTTACAGCTTTCTTATATTCAGTATGACTTTTCTTAGTAATAAACTTTGACTCACTATGCAAGAATCTAGCCATAACTCTGTTTTGATAAGTAGTTACAATTTCAGCAATGTTTTCTAAGTAGCTCTTAATTGATGCTCTCAGGCTAGGATAAAACAACATAAAAGTAATTTTCTCCAAAATCTCAAAAGATTGTGGTTCTGCACAGATATGGACATAACAACTGATAATCTTACTGGGAGTGTTCTTCATGAGTAAGGAGCTAAAGATAGCTATGTCCTGACTGCTGCTAAAAAAGAAAAAAATGAAAAACAAAACTTACAAAACCATTTCCTTAGATTTTGCCAATACCAGCATATTTAGCTGTAGCTTATGTACCAGTCAAATGCCTTCAGAGAAAACAAAAAAATTAAATTTTATTTCTATTGCTAAAATTATTTAAACACTTCAATGTTCTTATTGAACTTACCCAAATTAAGGTGGGGTCTAAAACAAACACTGTATTTTTATTCCATTCCTTAGTATGGCATTTTTATTAGCAAACCTTAGTATTTTTATAGATATTTTGTTTCTTAAGTCTATTTTCTTTTAATTACATAAAAAATATTTTGGTTCCTTGCCATTAAATGTTTATTGGAAAGTTAGCTCTATTCAAGGGTAATGGAAGCATATGTCTGCACAAAGATTTGCACACTGATGTTCACAGCAGCTTTATCTGTAATAGGTCAAAACTAAAATAACTCAGATGTTTATCAGCAGACGAATAGATCATTCAACAGCCATACAATGGAATATGTGCAAACTATAAGTATAGGCAAAAACACATATATATCCCTAAATAATTGTGCTGCACGAAAAAAGCCCTAATTAAACTTGCAGTCAATCTGTAACTAAACAAGTACATGCCATCAAAAGTATTACTGCTGCTTACAGTTCTTATATTATGCAGAACACACGTCATGTAAGCACTTTATTTTTTTGTTCATGTCTTTAATCTAACCACATATCCATGTATAAGAACATACAAAGAGATAAAGCAGTTTATTCTTACATTTTTTGAAGAACCTGGGCCATCACAACCCCACTCGTTAAATCTTCCACAGTCTGGCATGGTGCATCCACATTAAATGTCTGGATCTGAAGGGGAAAAAAGATTCCACGGTTAACTATACAGAAGACTTCGTAGGTTTCTTTTTGTGAGTACCACATCTTGGGAGTTGCAATAAACTCCATAAGGCAGAAGTGTTGGAAAGATTTTCCCTTATGGGAAATTTCCTGCAGGTCATTATTGTAAATTTTTCCCTTTGGCAAAAGAGAAATTCTGGAGGACACTGGGTGTCTTCTCAGCATCCATTCTACTCACAGATGATCAATCTAAGATCTGCTCTACCAATGACTGACTTAGGGATGTATTAATAAGGCAAAGACAATTTGGATCAAAGAGATGCAGGGAATGCTTACTTGAACTTCTGGGAAAGAACAACCAATTTCCTCTTGATGTGAATAAGTATGTTGCCTCCACTGTCACTAGCAGTCACTTTGTGGCTATTAAGGGAATCCATCTCAGGATGAGGCCAATGCAGTGGAGTGCAGAGAAAAGGTTTAGAGAAACTAAGTCCTGGAGGCCAAAATTAAGCCACTACCTTAAAAAACCTTGAAGTCTCCTATTATGTGAGACAGACCTCTTGTTTAAGCCTGGCCAGATTGAGATTCCTTTTACTCAGCCAAAAATATGTACACAAATGTAGAAGTCACACTACGGTTAGGTTAGATATTCAATGCACTTTGATTTTATTTTTTTAAAATATATTTTATTGATTTTTTACAGAGAGGAAGGGAGAGAGGGATAGAGTTAGAAACATCGATGAGAGAGAAACACCCATCAGCTGCCTCCTGCACACCCCCCACTGGGGATGTGCCCGCAACCAAGGTACATGCCCTTGACTGGAATCGAACCTGGGACCCCTCAGTCCACAGGCCGACGCTCTATCCACTGAGCCAAACTGGTTAGGGCAATGCACTTTGATTTCAAATGTACTCTGAATTAGAACTAACCGTGTACTAGTCAACATGATGTGGCCAAAAAATAGTAGATATTATTTCCATGAGTAAGATAATACAGCTGAGCCAGCAATGATTACAGCCAGCAGCTCAGCCAGGACTTAGAAGGAAATAAATCACTGAGGACAGACAGATACAGGCCACGCTCTCACAGTTTATAGTTTAGTAAAATGACAGAATTAAAGGAAATGCAAACTGCAAGCACAAAGTTTAGAAGTGAGAGTGGGATGCAACCTAGGAAAGAAAAGAAGCTTAGTATGGATGGGGTGGACACTGGAGGAAGAGATAGATAGCACAGGGAAAAGAGCAAAATGGTGAAAGACAAGGTTAAAGAGGAAGCATTATTGTGCAAAACTTATTTATCCATATTAGGACTTGATCCTAAGAGCAATGGGGAGTAAGCAGCAGAGTGAGGTCAGGCGATCTGCATTTCACAGGGGTGGGCAAAAGTAGATTTATAGTTGTTCATAGGGAAAATACAATAACAAATAATAATAGAAAAATAAATTGTTTTGCGTACTCACAACTGTGAACCTGCTTTTGCCTACCTCTGTATAAAGACCATATGATTCTGTTGAGAATCAGTAACATCATTAAATGAATTCTTGCTGTTGCTCACCTTGCAGTGACCTCAGAAATTAACACATCTGTCTTCACACACATTTTTATTGATTGGATTATATGTCTACAAGATATTTCAGGATAACAGTACAATAAAACTTAACTATAATTGCACCTAACTGCATTAAGGCATAACATTCTACCTGACGGGCCGTAACCTCTCTTTTAATTCCAAAAAGCCATTTTAACACCACCCAATCTCCACATCACTCTCCCCCACAAAAATGTGAGAAGAGTAAAGCATGAGATCACCTGGAATTAGTGTTTCTAGAGCAGAGGTTCTCAACCAGGGCAACTTTACTCCCTATGAGACATTTTTGGTTGTAACAACTAGATGGGTGCTATTGGTATCTAGTCGGTAGCAGCCAGGGATGCTACTACTAAACATCCTATAACGAATGCACAGGCAGAGACTACAACAAAGAACTATACAGCCCAAAACGTCAATAATGCTAAGATGAACAAACCCTGCTGTAGAGCTGTGGTTTTCAAAGTGTGGTCAGGCCCCAGGCTACTAACGATAGCATCACCTGGAAAGGTGCTGGAAATGCAGAATATCAGTTCCCAACCCAGACCTACTGAATTACAAACTCTGGACGTGGAGCCTTGCATTCAGTGTTTAAACGAGCACTCCAATGAAGGTGATCAATACTAAAGCACAAGAGCCACCTCTTAGATCTAAACTGAATGCAATCAGAACACAGAGGTGAAATTACTTGTCCAAAGTCACCCTCAGTTAGTATAAAACAAAAATCAGAATTTGAACCCAGGTGGCCTAATTTCAGAACCTATACTCTTACCACATTATACCAACCCTCAATTTAAAAAAAAAATAATAATAAAGTTTTAAAAAGTATATGTGCTTTAACTTTTGTACATCTGATTTCTTATCCGTGAGAGGACAAAAACTGTTTGAGAATGGACTTAGGCAAAGCACAGAGAATGGATTGGGGAAGATAAATTATATCCACCATAAAAATTACATCCTCCATAATTTTACACACTGGTGTGCTTTTTATAGGCTGCTAAATAAGTAGTATGAAAATTATAGGGATATGTTAATGTTACTGGGTTTCCCAGAAGAAATGCACTGAGCCTATGGGGTGATGCTTTTCCCACTTAGCTTCCTGTCATTAACTGTTCACATCCCAGATTCTTTCTGGTTTTTCAGTCTCTATAACCCAGGAAAAAGCAATCTTTTCATGTACAGTTCAAGAAATTAGGCTTGACAGATGCAATAGGCAGGGCAAATTTTTCTGATAGGTAGAAATCCATTTTTGACTCAGAGGGTGGGGAGAGGAGGTAGGGTGGAAATTTTCAAGCACATCTTGCTGAACTTGCTTGTAGTATAAACTCTGATTTGGAATTTAAGCTTAAGATGTTTCCCATTGGTAGCGTGATACTTTGTCTTTTCGTAAGCATTCCTCTTTCAAAAAAATTTTTGAAACATTTGGTTCTTGGGCTAGTAAACTCTTTGATACAATAGCAATTTAACCACATTTGGGGCAATGATATGTTCCACAGAACTGAATTCTGCATAGGTGACTAACAGCCATCCCTCTAAGTGCTGAGTTTTATTTTTACCATTTCTATTGGAAGAACTTCTAAAATGTACTATATACCTCATACCTCAAAATAAATGCTATGTAGTTAAACTTTTATTTGAGATTCAGGATCATAACTATGATCTTCAGTAACTGAACAAGGAGCCTCTGGAAGTATATAAGATCTCAGCTCAAAGACTGAATCACCCAGTCTGAACTTTGAGTTCTTACATCTTCTACGTTACTGACAGCTGTCTGTATTTTGCTGAGTGCTGCAGTTACCTTCTAACCTGCTGTGTGCAAAGTAACCACACAACCCAGTTGTCTGTAAATTTATATTCAAATTAGAGGCCTGGTGCATGAAAATCCATGCACTGGGTGGTGGAGAGGGTCCCTCAGCCTGGGCGGCGTGCCCCCTCACAGTCTGGGAGCCCTCAGGGCATGTCCTACTGGCCTCCCGCTGTGGGAAGCGACCAGGCCGATCAGGGGAAGTCGCCGCCCCCATTACCCCACAGCTGCTGCTGCCACCAAGGCTGCCTGCCCTCGGTCCTCGCAGCCACCGTGGCTTTGTCTGGAAGGACATCAGGAAGAATGTTTGGCTGTCTGGTCTAATTAGCATATTATGCTCTTATTATTATAGATAAATTGTCAATGGGAATCTTTTCTTTGGAGTGTATTGTATACAATTTTCCCTCCTGTTTAATTTTAGAATTGTGTTCAGCATTAATCCGGCCTCCAGACATAAGGGGAGCTAGGAGACAATGTACATTTTCAGCTACCTCCCACATTCTCCACATAAACATTTATCCTGCTTTTCATAATGACAAAGAGAACAAACGTAGCATTAAACTCAACTTTCTTTGGAAACATTTCAATGTGCAATGTTTTATAATGTTTCCAAATCTTAGAATTGTACATCTCTGTGTGAACTCTGATCTCTAGTGTTGTCCATGATAATCTCTAATCTTCTCTTCTCCAGAAATTTTGCTTGATGAGCCTTCCAGTGGCGTTTCAAAAAGCCTTTTCTACAATGCCTTATTCCTTCACCTCTCTCCACGGCTGACAGCCTGGATTACCTGTTTTGACATTTTACCAGATTCTATAGAGGTGCTCTCACACTGTGCGCTTCTGTTAGTATCCTCTTCAGACTTCCCTCTAGGATTCTTCCTCTTACTATATTAGCATTTCTCACTCAAATAACTGCACTACCGTCTTTTTGCAGATGGCTCTGAAACACACCTCTTTGTTTCCATGACACCTCTTTCTAGACTTTAAACAATGCAGCCCTACTTCCAATTCAATTAGCTCCCTCATCTTTGCCCTCTTGCCTCTTTTTTTTCTAGCATGGAGGAAGGCTCTACTTTGTACAGACTCAAAAACGCACATCTTAAGATCCTTAATCTTCTGTTTATAACCTCTGCCAAACCTCTCCCTTCCACAGTATCAAAGAATGTGATAATGTCTTTCCTCTATCTATCCTCTGCCTGGTCCAGCCTTGGCCCCATTGTGCAGCTTATCAGCCTTTCTCGCCTCTAAAATACGGCAGTGAAACCCATCTCCCCGCCTGAAGCTGGAACCCATTACAGGTGTAAGCTGTAGGTCAATAGTATGGCAAACAATCTGAAATCCCGAGAATGGCCTAATACAAAAGCTAACGAGTAGTATCAAGCTCTGACATTGTATGTATTGTTTCAAAAGACATAATTGGATTCATGGCGTAAGCCAAATTAGGAAAACCTCAAACTGTCTTTATTACATTTTTTACAACCAAGCGAGGAATGCCCCTCTAACCTTTCCACAGAAGTGCTCCACACAGGAGAGTGACGTCTATACCCCAGGGATCTGAACTTGTAACCCAAGGCACCGCTAAAGGAATGTCTTTGGCATTTGTGTTTTACTTTTAACATTGAGTTCATCACCTCCATAAACATAGTAGTATTTTATTCTAAAAATGGTACCTAACATTTTCAGCTCTAAGACGAACGCTCCAAGAAGGAAGCACTAGGGTTCCCCTGTGGCCCTGACAACCTGTGCGCACACACACCGGGCACTGGCACCGCCGTGCGGGACACACACACAGGCCTGGGGTTTGTGTCCAGCTCTTGAAGAGGCGGCTAAAGCCACACATGTTGGCATCATAACCGAACACATGTTTACAGGAGGACGTGAGGCTCTCCACAGACGTTTGGCAATTTAACATCAGGATTCCACAACGTTGCCAGCGAGACGTCGAGTTCCACTGCTGACTCCCAAATACCTTCCCGATGTGTGTTTTATCTTCACTGCCTTTAATTAGCGCCTCCACACCGCTTCCTTTCTCATCGCTACAGCGCATCTCGCATTTTAAACAGTGTTTCTGGGTGCCTTTTTGTCCTTTTCCTACCCTCCCTTAAGGGCACTTCCCCTTTTCCAGTGGGCCGGCCCAGCCCTCCAGGGCTGCGCTCCATCCTCCGCGATCCTCACAACAAAGACGAGGAGCGTCGCAACCAGGGGTCCCGAGTGCCCCCGGCGGCCCCGGAGGCGGAGGGAAGCAACGCTTCGGTGTCCCTGGGAGCCGCGAAGCGCCAGCGCCTCATCAGCTGCAAACCACCGTAATTACAGTGCCGCCTGCACCCCATCATTAGCCTCCACCGGGCCCACACCTCCTGCCCGGGAAGTCGTCCTCGGACCCCGGGCGGAGCCTCCCGTGCCCGGCACCTCCCCGCCGACCCCCGACCCCCGCCCGGCCGCGGGTGAAGACGCGGCCGCCCCAGCCCTCCCCGGCTCCGCCCGCCCCAGGCCCCGGATGTGACGGCACCGCAGTCCTGGGCACTCGCCCCCCGGGACGAGCACTGGGGGGGATCCCGGAAAGGCGGCCTGGGGGAGAGAGGGTCTTCCCGGCCCCGCCGGTCGTACCCAAGTGAGAAGGCTCTCGCACAGCTCCACCCGCTCCGCCGACTCCACGTTGAACATCTTCCCCCGCTGGGACTGGCAGCGCCTCCCCACCTCGCCAGAAAGCGCTGCCGCTCGGGCTGGGGCCGCGTCGGAGGGTCCGGGCAGCGGATCTGGCCTCTCGCCCACCTTGCCCTTGGGCCCGGGCCGCCGACTCCGGTCCGGCGCTGGCAGCGGCTCCCGCACCGTCACCCCCGTGCCCCTCCTTTCCTTTCACTCCGGACGCGCGTCCGCTGAGCGCGCGCCCGGCCACGCCCGCAGCCCCGCGTCCCCGCCCCTAGCCCTGGCCGAGCCGCGGCCCACGGACCCCTGCGCGCAGCCGCGCTCCGGCCGCCCCGCCTCCCGGCCGCCGCCGCGCGCGCGCCCCCACGCCCACCCCCCTGCACGTCCGGGTGCGCGCGCGCCCCCACGCCCATCCTCTGCACGTCCGGGTGCGCGCGCGCCGGGCCCTGGCGGCGGCGGCGGCGGCGGCGGTCCTCCGCGCGCGTCCTCACGGAAGCGCGGCAATGCGCGTGCGCCCGTGCCCGCACTCCAAAGTGGGAAGGAGACAGCTAGTGGTCGCCCGGGAGGGGAGGCGGGGGCCGTCCCCGGAAATAATCTCTATCCTCAGGCACCGGGAGTTGGCGAGGTATCCTCTGCGGTGGAGAGGTACGCGCCCCCTACCCACCCCTCCCGGCCCGCGGCCGGCCACGCCCACCAGGGTCCGGGCCCCGGGCGCTGCCGGCGGGGCTCGGCGTGGGCGGCACTGCCCCGGGGGTTGCTGCCTGGGACCTCGGGGCTGCGCCTTCCTTCAGGAAGCCCGGGCAGAGCCCCAGAGTTGCCGGGTCCCGTCCAGAATCCCGGAGACGGTGCCAGGGCCCGAGTGGCGGGCGTCTCGGCGGGTCTAGGTGGGCTTGGCCGGCGGCGAGGAGAGCCCGCCACCCTTACTGGGGCTCGTGGATCCTCGCCCCCCTGAAGACTCGAGTGACGTCGAGGAGGGAGAGGGTGCGCCCCGGTTCGCGGATCCGCGAGGACCCGACCGTCACCGGGGCCTGTCTCTCCCGGAGTCCTGCTAAGTGTTGGCCTTGGTCCTTATGGCTAGTGGGTCGTCCCAGCTCGCACCTTTGTACGGGGGTGAACCTCTGCAGGGCTGCCGGTACAGTTCTATGCTCTGTGACAGGCGGAAAGTTGCATACAACGTACATGCTTAAAAAGAATTAGTAATAAAACACGCAGATGAAAACAGAACATTGCTGGTACCTCGGGAGTTCCACCCACACTTGGTATTCCCTTCTGAGCACGATTTCCTCCCTAGACTGTGACTTTTTTTGGTGCCTTTCCTTATAGTTTTACCACCTAGGTAAACAGTATAGTTTCACTTGTCTGTTTTTGAACTTGGATGAGTGGGATCATATTGTATTATTTTGTGGCTTTGGATTCCTGGCGAATTTGTATGTTTCTGTAGGTAACTTTTATTGCTGTCTAGTAGTAGTCCATTGTGCGAATATAACCGTATCCATTCTACTTTTGATGGGCATTTTGTTGTTCCAGTTTGGGGATACTAAGGACAATGCTAGAAGCATTCTTAAACCTGGATACTACTGCAAATGTGTAAGAGGGTTTTTTTTAGAATGCATGCCTTAGAGTCCAGGGAGGATTGTTGAGTCATAGGGAGTGCATAACTTTACCAGATGATGCCAAACTTTTATTGGAGGTGCAGCAGATTTCACTTCCCAGGATACATCTTTACTTTGGTTTGCAGTTCCTGGAGCCCCTTTTTTTCTCATTAAAAGTAGGTTTTGTCAGTGAGCATTCAGAACAATCAAGATGGCACTGACTTTTTTTATTTTTATTTTTAAGAGAGAGGAAGAGAGAGAGACATCGATGGGTCGCTTCCGGTGGGGATGGGACCCACAACCTTGGTATGTGTCTTGACCAGGAATCAAACCTACCACCTCTGGCATAGGGGATGATGCTCCAACCAACTGAGCCACACCGGCCAGGGCAATACTTACTTTTTAATAATGCCTTACAGAGTACCAGTTAACAGTTCGTATGATTTTTCATTATGTGAATGTAAAACAAATTTTTCTTGAAGTCTTCTCAATGATCTTTCTTTTAAACATTCTTCCTTACACTAGGGGGTCGAGAAATAACAAATACGTATCTCACCTGGCTGTTTCCTTTGATGCCTTGTGGGTCTTTGTCAAACCAGGTTTCCTACAACCCAGTTTCTGTGGAATCCCTTGCACTTAAAGTGACCAGACCATCACCCTTGTTAGGCCTGCAGTCAGTAGGTGAGCCTGGCTCCCCTGTCACTTGTTGGATGTAGAGGAAAACAGGGTGTGAGACTTTCCTGGAAGGACTGTTGTGTAGAGAGCCCCTATATTCCAGCTGCTCAAGTTTTCAAGGCTTGACACAATTGACTGAAATCTCCCTTTTCATGTCAGACTGCTCATCCCATGCATGATAGTACAGTGCTCTTGATGTTTCATTGTGTAGCCCCAATTACCTTCCTTGAAGGAAATTATTTTAAAAGCTTCGCGGACGTCAGTAATTGTCTGCAGAAACCATGTGGCCATCACATTCCTACATGAGCTTGGGTACAAAGACAATGAGTTTATCCTTTGAAGTTATGGAATTTCCTGTATTTTCCTTATTTTCGTGTGTGTGTGTGTGTGTGTGTGTGTGTGTGTGTGTGTGTTTCCTGAAAACTTTGGAAAAGACCAAAGAGGAGGGAGTGGAACTTAGCTGTCTCCTTACTGCAAGGTAATGTTCCCAAGTTTATCCTGTCTTCCCAGGGAATACCTACTTAGAGCTTTGATGAAGGACAGTTTGAGATGCTATATAATGCAGCTATGGGAAAGGTATGGCTAAGTTTTATCATGGTTCTGATGATTCCTTGACACTTGTTAATAACTGTTAATAACAGTAATCAAAATATTACAGCTCTGCCCTGGCCGGTGTGGTTCAGTTGGTGGGAGCAGAGTCCCATACCCCAAGGGGTCTTAGGTTCGATTCTGGTTGGAGCACATACTTAGGTTTCAGGTTTGATCCCCAGCCCCAGTCAGGGCCTTACTTGGGGAGGCAACCAATCAATGTTTTTCTCTCTCTCTACCTCTCTCTCCCCTTCCTTCTCTTTAAAAGAACATGTCCCTGCCCTAACCGGTTTGGCTCAGTGGATAGAGCGTCGACCTGCGTACTGAAGGGTCCCAGGTTTGATTCCGGTCAAGGACATGTACCTTGGTTGCAGGCACATCCCCAGTAGGAGGTGTGCAGGAGGCAGCTGATCAATGTTTCTCTCTCACTGATATTTCTATCTCTCTATCCCTCTCCCTTCCTCTCTGTAAAAAAATCAATAAAATATATATTAAAAAAAAAAAGAACATGTCCCCAGGTGAGGACTGAAGACAGAAAAATAATTATAACTCCCATTTACTGAGAACCTATATAATGTGCCAAGCAATATGCTGAATGTTGGTTGTTGTTTTTTGTCATTCCCTAAACTCCATAAAACAAGGTGCTTTTTTTTTTTTTTTTGCCAAAAAGTGGCTGTTCTGTTTGATATGGTTCAAATTAATGTTATATATTTTACATATAAGGAAGCGGAGATCCAGATTTTACTTAAGTACACAGTTGTCTGACTCCAAAATTTATGCTTCTTTGATATATTAAAGTATATTCCTCACTAAGATTTAGCCAGTTAAGCAATAACAAAGCCAAAGCTAGAAATTAGTTCTGCTTCTATAATTGTCCTATCAGTTACCAACACAGTTGCCAACATAGGCAGTATTTTGTTTCTGTAAATCTCAAGTAGTTAAAAACAGTGCTATCAACACATTTTCATATTTGACTGGACCCTATGAAATAGATTAGATACCACGTTCTGTAAATTTAATAACCTTGTTTCTGGGTTCGAAGTAAGCTGCATTTAGTAGCCGCTGTAACATGTGATATTCCCTGTGCACCGCTCAAGGGAATGAGATGTAGTCGATGTGTGTGCCTCCCGGTGCAGTGCCCTCACTGAGATCTTTGTAAGACACCATCAAGAAACAGACGGTCGGTAAGAGTGAGACTGAGACAGATGATTTAAATCTGAGCGCTTACGCCGAATTTTCATCTCTCACAGGAGGAAGCAGGCACTGGCTTTTATTTTTATTGTTAAAGTAATATATACTTGAAAAGAATTCAAACTATTAAAACTGTGTCCTGGGAAAGATTAAGACCTGGCTTTTCCGGTCCTCCCCACTGGTAGTCACTTTAACCATTGGTATTTATCTTTCTTGACTTAATTTTTCTATTGCAAAAAAACTCTGGATCATAGAAATGTAGTGGTGGGAGGAAATTAAGGAACCCTCAGGTTCTAGCTTTTCCATTTTGCAGTAAATGAGAGGTCCTATGAGATGAAGTAGGGTCATCATTGTAGTAGCAGAACTGGAGCTCAGCTCCAGGCAATGCTTGGGCTTCGGTTGAGAGCTATGATGTTGGACACAATCGATAGCACTGTTCTGTTCTAGATAAAAAAAACTGACTGTGAAAAGCAAAAGTCGGACAATTGAAGTTCAGATCCACTTTGGAATTCATTAGCAAGATTGAGGTTTATTGTCATCTTCTCCAGTAGAAAATCTTCTTTCTATTGTTTATCCCCTATAATCTTAAATTGGCTTCTTTTCAAACTAAGGTGGTATTTTAATACCTCATTTTTGAGCCACTAGCTCAGCCGTGGGCAAACTACGGCCCGGCCAGTTTGAAATGAATAAAACTATTGAAAAAAAAGACCGTACCCTTTTATGTAATGATGTTTACTTTGAATTTATATTAGTTCACACAAACACTCCATCCATGCTTTTGTTCCGGCCCTCCGGTCCAGTTTAAGAACCCATTGTGGCCCTCGAGTCAAAAAGTTTGCCCACCCCTGCACTAGCTCCTACAGTTCCTTTTTAAAAAATCTTTATTGATGAAAGTATTACAGATGTGCCCCTTTTTCCCCCATTGATCCCTTTTAGCCTGCACCCACCTGCACACCAGGCCTTCACCACACTATTGTCTATGTCCATGGGTTGTGCATATATATGCATACAAGTTCTTTGGTTAATCTCTTCCCACCCACCCAACCCCGCCTTCCCTCTGAGATTTGACAGTCTGTTCCATGTTTCTCTGTCTCTTGATCTATTTTGTTCATCAGTTTATTTTGTTCATTAGATTCCACATATGAGTGAGATCATGTCATACTTTTCTTTCTCTGATTGGTTTATTTCGTCTAGCATAATACTCTCCAGGTCCCTCCATGCTGTCTCAAGGCGTAAGAGAGCCTTCAGTTCCTTTTTTATACTCTGACT
This sequence comes from Myotis daubentonii, assembly GCF_963259705.1. Taxonomy (NCBI): domain Eukaryota; kingdom Metazoa; phylum Chordata; class Mammalia; order Chiroptera; family Vespertilionidae; genus Myotis; species Myotis daubentonii. The sequence goes on from NC_081841.1 coordinate 195,409,905, forward strand.
AGAGGCCCAGCGCACGAAATCGTGCATGGGTAGGGTCCCTAGGCCTATTCTGCGATCTGCTGCCGCCCACCCCGGTTCCCGTTTGCCATCCAGTGATTGGAGCCTGCGGCCCGGGGGAGGGACCAAGAGGTCTGCCTTCTGCCTGCTTGCCAGTCCCCAGTCCCGCCCCGCCGCCGCTGCCCACCCCGGTTCCCTGTGGTTACCCATTTGCTATCTGGTGAACAGAGCAGGCTGGGGGAAGGGACCAAGAGGTGGTCAGGGCACCTCATAGCGGCTGATCAATCAGTCGTTCTGGACGTTACTCTGTTATGTTCGCTGGCCTTTTATTATATAGGATTATAAGGGAAACTACTTTTGAAGCCCCCAGCAAGTGGGTCTCAGTCATCATTAGTAGTTCTCCCCATGAGAGCCCCTAGGTGTAGCGAGGCTTTCCACATGACAAGTAAGTGCAACTGACTTCTCTGTTCCTCTCAGAAATTTATCAGCAGTCTCCCATTTTATCCTTTCTCAGCCCAAGCACCTTCTTTGGTAGTACTGGAATTTGTGGAAATAAAAAGTAACTCATTTCAACAACTTTGGGAACTTCTATAAAAATAACAAGTAACATTATATCACTGTGCAGTACTTAACATATCCTGCCTGGGTCTCTGAGCTCTTGGAAGTGTTCATGAAGCAATATCTTAAGGGAGTCATTATGTGGAAATCCTACACACACACACACACACACACACACACACACACACACACACACACACATATGTATATATATTAGAATAAATATATGTATAGAGAGAAAAAATTAGGTGGGGCCAGTGTGGGACAGTGATTGAGCGTCAACCTATGAACCAGGAGGTCATGATTTGATTCATAGTCCTGGTCTGGCATATGCCAGGCTGTGGCCTCGGTCCCCAGTGGGGGCATGAGGAGGTGGCTGATCATTGATTCTCTCTCATTATTGATGTTTCTATTTCTCTTTCCCTCTCTCTTTCTCTCTGAAATCAATAAAAAAATTTTAAATGTGGCTAGTGTGAATGAAGATGTGCTGTAAGTGTTACACTGTACTTCATTTAAAATAAAAAAATAAATAAAATTAGTATAGTAGGCCCTACCTGGTGTAGCTAAGTGGGTAAAGTTTGGCCCATCCACTAAAGGGTCACAGGTTCGATTCCTGGCCAAGGGCTCATACCTGGGTTGTAGGTTCGATCCCTGCCCCAGTTGGGGCGTGTGCAGGAGGCAACCAAATTGATGTGTCCTCTTACATCAATGTTTCTTTCTCTTCCCCTCCCTCCTAACTCCCCCCCTCCCCCCCAAATCAATGGAAAGAATATCCTTGGGTGAGGAATAACAACAACAAAAACAGTACAGTAGAATTTAGTCACATTGCCACCGATTACACCTGGAAGGACATAGAAACAAATGTAACCATTCCATTTTTTAATACAACATAGTAAACTCCCTAAGTGTTTAGCATAGGAGAAGATCCTCCCAACTGTGAAATAATTTGATTCAGTAATTAGAGGCTGGGAATCTCAACACAGGATTACAGTTTGGTTATCTTTGAGCAGATGCAAGTAGTCCCCACTACCCTTAGGCCTTTTGACAGAGCCATAGCATCTCTAATTTAAAAAAAGGAAAACTGATAAAATAAAAATCTAAACTGACTACATGGCTCAATTCATGGCTCACTCCTAGCTCATATGAGGCTCTTTCTTCAGTTTCTTTTTTTTTCTTTTTAAATATATTTTATTGATTTTTTACAGAGAGGAAGGGAGAGGGATAAAGAGTTAGAAACATCAGTGAGAGAGAAACATCGATCAGCTGCCTCCTGCACACCCCCCACTGGGGATATGCCTGCAACCAAGGTACATGCCCTTGACCAGAATCGAACTTGGGATCTTTCAGTCTGCAGGCCAACGCTATCCACTGAGCCAAACCGGCTACGGCTCTTTCTTCAGTTTCAGTTGGCAGTTCATTTGACTGTTCTTTTGGATAAAAATACTGAAGTGAAGGCTCTTTGAGTTTCCTTGTGTGAGCCTTCATCGTGGATATCTGAACCCTGTCATTAGAAAGTTCCTCGTATATCAGGCCATTATTATGTGTAAAGCTGATGGAAGCCGCCTTTGATCTGCTTGTTTGCTCAAGTTTCTTCAGTGAGAGGTAATTTTCTTAGAAGCAGTGAGTTCAGATTCCTTCAAAGGTCTTGGACTCTCACACTCAAAGATTCCTCTTAACAGAGTCTCCTGATTAATGATATTGACTAAAACTCTTTTCAGTGCAGTTAAGTTACATAAATACAGAATTTTATTTTATTTTTTTAATTTTCCATCATCTTTTAATCCCTCTATGCCTTCTTCCACCTCCACCCAATCTCCTCCTTCCCCTCCCCAAAACACCACACTATTGTCAATGTCTATGAGTTCTCTCCTTTTTCTTTTTTTTGCTCAATCCCTCTACCCACCCCCACTAGAGCTATCTGCCTGCTCTGAGTAGTTATATATATTTAATCGAATCTTTATTTCCAGTTAGGTGTCTTATAAGTCTTTGAACTTTTTTGTTTTGCCATCTGAAAAACACGAGTAACCTATGACATTTGGACTTCGATGTGGTTGGGCTCTCTCTCCTAATACCTATAGAAATTGGGTATTATCATTTCTCTCTAGTTTAGTCTATGGCAGTGGTTCTCAACCTTCCCAATGCCGCGACCCTTTCATACAGTTCCTCATGTTGTGGTGACCCCCAACCATAAAATTATTTTCGTGGCTACTTCATCACTGTAATGTTGCTACCGTTATGGATCGTAATGTAAATATCTGATATGCAGGATGTATTTTCATGGTTACATATTGAACATCATTAAAGCATAGTGATTAATTCCGAAAACAATATGTAAATTAATTATATATGTGTTTTCCGATGGTCTTAGGCGACCCCTGTGAAAGGGTCGTTCGACCCCCAAAGGGGCCACGACCCACAGGTTGAGAACCGCTGGTCTATGGGAAGGAGAGTTTCGTGCCCTCCCTTTTCTCTTCATAAGGAAATGCAGCCTGAGAGTGACTCCATATGCCAGGCAGGGCAAAGAATTCTGAGCCATCAGTGGAGCTTAGTCCCAGCTGAGGCTACTAGTTTCCGAGCACCAGAATTTTCATTAATTCAAGTAGTCTTAGCATAGATAGAAATGTCCTATGGCCGCATCGCCTTTTATTTTCAAATTGCTAATACTATAAGTAAGGTAAGTAAGGTAACTCACTCTTATTTAAACATATTCTACTAAGTCCTCCTGGAAATAGGGCACTATGCTAGGTAATATGGGAATATGTACAGAAAAGACACTATTTTCTTCCCTATCCCTACATGATAAATTCTGTGATGTACAGCGAGTGCTGTGAGGGAGAAGAGGATCTGAGCTCTTTGGAGAACTTATGTGGTATTCAAGAATAAGAAAGGAGCAGTTGGGCAGGAGGAGTGTTTGTGTGTGTGTGTGTGTGTGTGTGTTTTAAGAAGCTACATTTGAAGAGAAAGTGGTATTTTTTAAAATTTTGTTTTAAAAAATGTACATGGATGATACATTATAGTAATTGTTTTTCTTAAAGGAAATAGAATTGTGTACTCTCCAAAATAATGTCTGGCAAATTTTAAAAAATGTATTTTATTGATTTTTTTACAGAGAGGAAGGGAGAAGGATAGAGAGAAACATCAATGAGAGAGAAACATCGATCAGCTGCGTCCTGCACACCCCGTACCGGGGATGTGCCCGCAACCAAGGTACATGCCCTTGACCAGATCGAACCTGGGACCCCTCAGTCCGCAGGCCGATGCTGTATCCACTGGGCCAAACCGGTTAGGGCTATGTCTGGCAAATTTTAAAGAACTCATTAATGGGGCAATCCACACTGGAGTTGTACTTAATGCAACCTATTTTAACTGGGTACTACAAAAAAAATTAAATATGTTAGAAGTCAATTATATTTATACTAGAGGCCTGATGCACGAAATTCGTGCAAGAGTAGGCCTTCGAAGCCCCAGCTCTGACCCCCCCCCCCCCCAGGTCGTTCCGGAAGGTCGTTCCATGGTCTGGTCTAATTAGCATATTAGCTCTTTATTATATAGGATTTTTATTAGTGTTTTTTTTTCACTGTGTCAGTTGTAACTTTCATCTTGTTTCTTTATCTTTTAGACCTGGAATGGCCAAATATCAGGGTGAAGTTCAAAGTTTGAAACTGGACGATGACTCAGTCATAGAAGGAGTAAGTGACCAAGTACTTGTGGCAGTTGTGGTCAGTTTCGCTTTGATTGCTACCCTGGTATATGCACTTTTCAGGTGAGACTGAAGGACAAAAGAATTGAAATACTATATATTTCCTAGGGCCACTGACTTTCTGACTGCTTCTAGTAATGCTTAATACTTAATAAGAAAAGCAAGTAATAGATCTCAGCAATTGTATATATTTACTAAAGTATTTTTTTCTATAAGGCCCTAAATGCTACCATACATTCCCTGATATTAGCTGTCTTATCAGATAAATCTACATTTATTATCATATTTTGAATAAAATATTAATATTTTCTATAGGAGTATCACTGTTTGAAAATGTAATTTTCATAATTGAATCTATCAACTTATAGGTGATATAATAAATACAAAATATTTTCAGTGTTTAAATATAAAACTGAGGCAAAAAAGAAAAACTCGTTTTATGGTATTTTGGGACTTTAGGTTAGAATTAAAGTTATTGTTATAGAATCAGAAATAATACTTAAAGATGTCAGATGTCTATATACCAGCGATTTTCAATCAGTGTGCCGCAAGAATTTTTAAAACATGGAATACCTGACTATTTACTCAGGGACACTGACCTCTTTTCCCTTAGATTGTGAAATAAAAAAATGATAGCAGTCAACACAACATTAGCCATTCAGTTTGAAGGAATCAAAATTATTCCTTTTTTTTTTTTGTCAGATTGGCAAAAAATACAATATTTTTTGGTGTGCTGCAGAATTTTAGTAATTAATTTATGTGTGCCATGAGATGAAAAATTTTGAAAACTGCTTCTATATACCAATACATAGAGACTAGTAAGAAACTAGAAATTTAAATGTTAACACATGGAGATAAACCTCGATATTACGGACTAATTCGGGCGAGGTGGTGTCTGTTAAAGCTGAAAGGCTGTTACATAATAAAGTAGGTTTTCTGAATGTGTATGTTTAAAAATTGACAAATCAGTTAGTTTGCCTGTTTTTACTTAGGTAGACATGTTTGTGTAATTAAAATTAAGTATATATGAAAAGTTTAATTTCACAGAATAGTTTTCTATATTACGGTGGTTTTAAGTTTATACTGAATAGGTGTAATAAATGCATGCATTCACCAGTCATCTGGAGTAAACAAATGCACACGGTTGGGTCGTGGCTCAGTGCACGTCAGAACGGTGGCTAGTGTGCATTAAGACTGCTGCAGAAAGTCAGCCAACCCGACAACAGAACTATGAGCGATGTAGTGTGATCACCTGCTAATCGTTTGCCAAACATTGCTTACCAGCAATGCTTCTTGGATTTAAATATGTAGACTATAGTTGTAGATATGTAGTATTTATTTATGTCAGTGAAATTGCTAGTGTTTTTTGCAACATATGGCCCATTTGCTAAAATTTGTTTAAAAAGGGTAGGGGTAAGGGGGAGAGATCAACCAAGGGACTTGTATGCATGCATATAAGCCTAACCAATGGACACAGACACCAGAGGGGTAAGGGCATGAGTTGGGGGGTTAGGGGGGCAATGAGGGGATAAGGACACATATGTAATACCTTAATCAATAGAGAAAAAAATTATTCAAAAATTACCCAAAAAAACCACAATAAAACCAGTGAATAACAACAACAACAACCTGTTAATTTAATTATAAGTAAATCTTGGTAAAATGCGTTTTAAAATTAACAATGTGTTCATTTTCACATACTACATAAGGACTGGAAATTTTGTCCATTAAATCCAAAGTCTGTTAAATCAAGGTCCGCATAATCAAGGGTTAAGTGGAGTTCCATTACATTTAGACATTTGACTTTAAATTGTTTTTATGTCTTCTCTGAAATGATGGTTATGTTTAATCAGCTTTCTTTTCTAAAATTTGAAAATTTTTTTCAAATATTTTTATTGATTTCAGAGAGGAAGGGAGAAGGAGAGGTAGAAATATCAGTGATGAGAGAGAATCATTGATTGGCTGCCTTCTGCACGCACCCTATTAAGGATCGAGCCCGTAACCCAGGCATGTGCCCTTGACCGAAATCGAACCCAGGACCCTTCAGTCCACAGGCTGATGCTCTATTGACTGAGCCAAACCAGCTAGGGCTAAAATTTGAATTTTTTTTACTAAAAATTGAATAATCATAGGATGGATTTCTTTAATTTTTCTTATCCCATTGGAATATTAATTTAGAATTCTTATTGCTGTTGGATATTGGTTCACCCAGAGAATAAAAGCTCCTCTATAGAGTAACACCAGGATTGTGTGGACTTAAAATATTGCTGTTAAAGAGGTTTTAGTTTAGGAAAAACTTTTACAGTCAAATGAAATTAAGCCATAATTCAGATATGAATCTTCACCCCCAACCTGCTAACCTAAGTACTTTTATTTTTCAATACTTACTTGTCTTATCCCATCCTATTATATCAGTCACTATTATACTGCCTTTGAGTATCCAGTTTAATTTTTAATGTTAAGATATTAGTGGTATGTTAGCTTTTGGCATTTCTACATTATATAATTTTAGTTGTTTTTTAATATTATTTGTATTGGTTTCAGAGAGGAAGGGAGAGGGAGAGAGAGATAGAAACATCAATAATGACAGAGAATCATTGATCAGCTGCCTCCTGCACGCTTCGCACTGAGATCGAGCCCACAACCTGGGCATATGCCCTGCAGGGGAATCAAACCTGGGACCTCCTGGTTCATAGGTGGGCATTCAACTACTGAGCCACGTTGGCCGGGCTATAATTTTAGCTTTTGATTTCTCTGTCCCCCCACCTCACCATAGGTTAAAAAGTTGGGAGAAGGACTTCATTAGATATGGAAAAGTGTTCAAATGCATAATAATATATAGATTTACATAGCTGCTTATTTTGAAGGAATTGTACAAAAGAATTAAATGTGTTCATTGTTCTTTTATTATTTGTAAGTCTGTGATTACATTAAGTCCAAGGTACTAGGTCTCTGGATTTCATCATTTGCCAGTTTAACCTGAAATGGGCCAATAATCAGTGATCTCAGAATAGCCTGGAATGTTCAGTTCTGGAAGTGAAGTACAGTTGTCCACTATCATTTACATTTTAGTTACCAGTATTCTAGGTCAAAAATTAGACCCACAAAGAAAACTGAATCATCTGACAGTATTTTATATTCAAAGTTTATTGTATTTTATTCAACAGAAATGCACATCAAAACATTCACCCAGAAAACCAAGAACTAATAAGGGTGCTTCGGGAACAACTTCAAACAGAACAGGTACTGTTTATGTAAATATGTGCATTTATGCAAGAAGTAGACGTTATTACTCCCTTTGTGTATGATATTGTGATGAAATATTAATAAATTACTTTTTGGAAACATAGGCCTCTTCCTGCTTTAAGACCTTAAATTATTCTATTGATTGTATAGTTTCAGATTAGAAAAATGACTAGTATTAATCTATTCAGGTGTTTTCATATTTTTTTAACTTGCTTTAAAAGACAGCGGTTTTCCTTTTATTTATTTGTGAGGAAAGAATCACTGTCTAATTGGCTTTAGTGAAATGTAGTGTAAAAACTATTCTTTCTAACATACATTTCTCAAAGACCTACAAAGAAATGACTATAAAGAGGGCTTTTTTTCTTTTTCTTCAGCAGTCAAAGTTAAGAAAACTAGTTAGGCAAAATAAGAAAATTTTTCTCATCTGCCCTGTCTTTGTTTCTAACCAGATGAACTCTCTATGACCCAGAAATGTAACATATTTTATGAGGCTGGATTAAGTAGGATATTATACACCTTCATGCTGAGATAGCTCACATCAAAAAACAAAATTTAAAAATTGATTTCCTACCCACCACGCAAACTTTAATTCCAACGAGGGTTTTCTTGATTATCCATTCAACAAATATTTATTGACAATCCACTATATGCCAGACAGTGTTCTAGGAATTGGGAATTCAATTCTGAACTAAACACACAAGAATCCTGCTTCTTAGAACTTAAATTAATTCCTCTTTCCCTGCCGCCGCGGAGTTGCGTGGAGGCGGAGGCTTGGGTGCTTCAAGATTCGGCTCCACCCATAACCCACCGCCTTGGCCGAGGAAGGCATTGCTGCTGGAGGTGTAATGGACGTTAATACTGCTTTGCAAGAGGTGCTGAAGCCCGCCCTCATCCACGATGGCCTTGCGCGGAATTCGCGAAGTTGCCAAAGCCTTAGACAAGCGCCAAGCCCACCTTTGTGTACTTGCGTCCAACTGTGATGAGCCTATGTACATCAAGTTGGTGGAGGCTCTTTGTGCTGAACACCAAATCAACCTAATTAAGGCTGACGACAACAAGAAACTAGGGGAATGGGTAGGCCTCTGTAAAATCGACAGAGAGGGAAAACCCGGTAAAGTGGTTGGTTGCAGTTGCGTGGTGGTTAAGGACTATGGCAAAGAGTCTCAGGCAAAGGATGTCATCGAGGAATACTTCAAATGCAAGAAATGAACAAATAAACTTGGCTTTTGTTTAAAAAAAAAAAAAAGAACTTAAATTAATTGATGCAAAAATAGTTTAAGCATGTTAGTAGTACTCTCTTCCAGAGCTGTTGTTATCAGTAATTCATGCTGGGATAGTGTTTCGTAAGCCACAAAATGATTTCACATACTATTCTTATTTAATCTTCAAACATAAGAAAGGCAACATTTATTCTCATTTAACATATTAGATCACTAAGATTGCCTTAAATTCACACTAGGGTTACATGACTAGATCTAGATATACAGGAGTCCCAGACTGAGGGGGATCTTCCAGGTTTGTTTTTTTACCACTGTCCTAGGCATGTACCTCATACCTTCCATAGCTTGATTAGAATAATTAGAATAAAGCTAGTGACTTATCCTATACTGTGCTGTCCTACATTGTAGGCACTAGCCACACATGGCTATTTAATTTTACATTAACTAATATTAATTAAAAATTCACTACTTTAGCCGAAACCGGTTTGGCTCAGTGGATAGAGCGTTGGCCTGCGGACTGAAAGGTCCCAGGTTCGATTCCAGTCAAGGGCATGTACCTTGGTTGCGGGCACATCCCCAGTGGGAGATGTGCAGGAGGCAGCTGATCGATGTTTCTCTCTCATCGATGTTTCTAACTATCTCTCTCCTTTCCTCTCTGTAAAAAATCAATAAAATATATTAAAAAAAAATTCACTACTTTAGTCACATTAGCCATATTTCAAGTACTCAATAGCCATCTGTAGCAAGTGGTTACCATACTGGACAGCACAAATAAACTTCCGTTATTGTATAAAGTTCTGTTGGACAGCACTGGTAACTGGTTTTTCATCAATTCCCAAAGAATAATAAGAGAAAAGGTAGGGGGGAGAACATTAAGTGCTGTATGTTTTTCTTTTTTGCACCATTAAAAATGACATAAAAGACTATAACTTCAAGGTGTGACCTTGGCTAAATTAAGTAGCTAAACACTGGTCAGGAATGTATGAATGAAAAAAATATTAAAAATTAAAAAAACCTAATACTTTAGAAACAGTTTGGCATTTGTTATCCTTCATTTATGGGTTAGCTCAGCCTTGTGTTACTCATTCTAAGGGAGTAAAAGAGAAACTCCTGAGTTATCCTAGGTTTTTATTTTTAAATTGTGTTCAGGAAAGAAGGTAGAGACCTTGCTGTTTATAAGTAAAACAACAATATTTACAACTTTAAATATTTCTTCAGCAAAGTTAAGAAAATAATTAACTTTATTAAACCTTAAACTATTGCAAATCTCAAATTTGATGAGGACCACACGGTATTGGCTATATTCTTAAGTGTAGCTGAACGTAAAGCTAGCTTTGAAAAGCCTGTGTTTCACGTATGAATGTATACACACTTTCTCCTCAGGATGCACCTGCTGCTGCTCGCCAGCAGTTTTACACTGACATGTACTGTCCGGTCTGTTTACATCAAGCCTCCTTCCCTGTGGAAACAAACTGTGGACATCTCTTTTGTGGTAAGCAAACAGTGCTGTCCTTGGTAATAGTGACTCTTTGGACCAAGACTCATATGTGGATTGCTCCAGATATCCTGCCCTAATTCTCAGCCTCTTTTACTTAGTGTCTCTGCATTCAAAGATGTAAAAAAAACTAGTTATTCAACTTCTCAATAAACAGAAATATGTTTCTTTGAATAGTAATTTAGGTATATCCATACCAGGATGGATTGACTGACCAATTAATTGTTCATCACTTTTTAGGGTTTCATTTATTATCCATCTTTCCCAAGGCAGGACGGTTCTTCTCTCAAGGACCCTGCCCAAGACCTTCTCTTAGCTCTACTATTTTTTACTCTGAGTCAATACAGTCAGTTCTTAGCCTCTTTTTTTGTTTGTTTTATAAAGTTTGTGTTTCATTTAAGGGAGATTCAATTTTTAAAAATATATATATTTTATTGATTTTTTACAGAGAGGAAGGGAGAGAGATAGAGAGCTAGAAACATCGATGAGAGAGAAACATTGATCAGCTGCCTCCTGCACACCCCCTACTGGGGATGTGACCGCAACCAAGGTACATGCCCTTGACCAGAATCGAACCTGGGACCCTTCAGTCCCCAGGCCGTCGCACTATCCACTGAGCCAAACCGGTTAGGGCCTTAGCCTCTCTTTCTTGACCTCAAGAGGTTTGGTGATGGAGAATGAGAAACCTAGAGCATGTAGTGGGACAAAAAGGCAATGTTGATTTCACACTTACTTAGTATCAGTAAGAGGTGCTTTCTACCCTCCAGAAAGATTTCATAGAGAAGAATGAGATGCCATATAATCATTGCTTGTTATGGTCATATGAGGTTGGGGAGAGTCAGTTATTACATGATAGTTAACATATTTCAGTTCACCTAACCCCACAAAACCAAGGCTCAGAGGTGTTAAGAAATTTTACAATGGGTAAATCTAGCTGCTAAGGGACAGAGGTAGTTTTAAATGTATGTCTAACTTCAAACTCTAGCTCAATTCTACTCTGATTGGTAGCTTATACAACTACTCTCTACTTAAGATTTATCCGATTTTTCATTGTAGTAATTCTTTGTTTGAACAGCTATAGTCAAGATAGGATTCTAATTGCTCCCAAAATGCACACAATTTCCATATAAAGACTAATTTAAAATGTAGCATACAATGGCCTTACAAATTATTTTGTTTAAGTTTCATTATATAGAATTCTTAGGTAATAGTGTTACTGTTGATGTTGTTGGGATGACATACGTATTTGAAATCCACACCAGGTACTGCGGGATTTCCCGTACCTGGTGCTAACTTAGTAAGTACTGACCAACCCCAGTATTGCTTCATCCAGTAATTCCAGCTTCTTTTCTAAGGTTTTTGCCTAAGCAGCTAACAAATTATAATTATCTGTTGGAAATGCTAATGAGGAGCAAAATAATGAAAGATCAGATAGGCAGAATTAAATGGCCATCAGAGAAAGCAGATACTTCCCCCCACTCTCAAATCTCTGGTAGATATTCCTAATCAGTTGGACACTTTTTCTGAGTCTGGATATGGACTCCACCATCCTCTAACACAGTACTCCAGGCAAGTGTTAGGAATCACTGAGGTTTGGCAGGCAAGATGAACTCTGTTTGCCAATCCAGGCTTAAGTAATTCATTGAGTGGATAACCCAGTCAATTGAAAGATGGCTGTATTGTGTTCTTGGTTTTACCTTTGGGTCTGAGGTAATAGGGTAGATTGCCTCTGATATCTTGCTCTACTTGTTAGACACTTTTATTTACTGTCTGTAAGTTCAAAGGTTAAGAAAACTAGTTATTCTACTTCTCAATAAACAGAAATGTGTTTCTTTGAATAGTATAGTTCAAGTATACTGATACCATCAAGAGCACTTTAGCTTAGTTCCTATATATGGAACTAGTTCTGTCCCTTTACAGGGAGTTAGAAATGATGCAGCAGCAGATTTTACCTTACTTGCCATTGTAGACATCATTATTTTATTTAATTCTCCAGCAGTCTTATGAGGTCTTATTCCCATTTTACAAATAAACTAATTTAGAGAGATTGTGACCCAGATTAAAATAATTGAGCTATCTCTCCCACATCCTATTTAGGTGGATCTCTCTTCTTAAAGAAGGGGAAAGTTGAGAAAAAGGAAACACATCAAGCATGTCATAGCAGATGTGTATGAACTGAAGTGTTTAATTTACTGGACCGTAGTTTCTCAGTACAGGCAAGTGGCTGTTATATAATTTGCAAAACAAGGACACCTACACCTCAATTTGTGGAAAAGAGATGTGGGATTAAATAAGTTCAGCCCGGGCCAGGGTGGTTGGAGCATTGTCCTGTGCACCAAAGGGTGGAGGGTTTGATTCTTGGTCAGGGCACATGCCAGGGTGGCGGATTCCACCCCACCTCCACCCCGTTGGGATACATGTGGGAGGTGGCCGATTGATGTTTCTTTTTCACATTGATGTTTCTCTCTCCCTAAAATAAATTTCAGATAAAAGATTGGTTAGCTTTTAAATTCATCTTTAAATTGTCAAACCAGTTTTTCCCCACAGTCACTGGAATGTCCAATTTGTACAGCTTTTGCTTAGCCCAGTGGTTTGCTCACCCGTCTCCTCTTCCATCCATTTCTTCTGGTGATTGCTCTTGCTATTCATAAAACCTGAAGTGTCCTCCCTCCTGATTTTTGCCCGTCTAAATTTTTGCCATCCTACAAAGTTCAAGTCTTTCTCCTTTGCAGGTTACTCTCTAGCACATCCCAGAAAGTTCTCCCTCTCTGTACTCCTTTTGTACTTAATATTACACAGTTCAATATTTAAATACCCTCTGATTGAATTAACTATGTCACCTTGGTCTCCTCACTTTGATTGCCATTGCTTCTTCTACATTCTGGACATTTATTTGATCTGGAAGAATCAGAATAAGGAACACAGGAGGCTAAGCTATGTTGCCAAGGCAAGAGTAAGAATACAGAGAAAACCCTGGAGGGAGGAGGGAGACATGAAGCACTTAGTTCAGATTCACAGTGGAACCTGGATGGTCTGAGAAACAGGTGTCCTGCAGAAAGGAAAATGAATCAGACCCTTAAACATCAGAAAATATTTAAAAATATTTCTTCTTCATTGTTACTGGTCTAAAATTTAGTGCTTCTGCTTTCTGAGGTCTTCTCTTGGACTGTGTTTAGCTGTTTTGCTGCCCACAAACACCTTCAAACAAAAAAATGAAACTCATCCAGTACAAAAGTGGATTCAATTACTGAACTGGATTATAAACTTTATTAGGGCAGAAAGCATGTAATCTGTATAATTTTGTTCCTTTTTCACACTACTTAATTACTGTTATTAATACTTAAGTAACTTGGCTTTCAAAACTCATAAAAAAGTAAGAATTGTGTTTTTGTAACATACTAGTATATATGAAATTTTGAACAGAAAATTTAGGCTGATTTTTTTGGTGTAATTTATACAATGATGTTTAATCATTGTTTTATTTATTTTACATAGGAAATGCAATATTTTCTAATAAGCCTCAAAGCATTGAAGCAATTAATGCATGCTTGCTCTTGTTTAAAAATACCTATATCTTAACTGGTATTTTAAATAAAAATGTTGTTTAGCCGGGCCAGCATGGCTCAGTGGTTGAGCATCGACCTATGAACCAGGAGGTCTCGGTTCGATTCCTGGTCAAGGGCACATGCCCGGGTTGTGGGCTCGTTCCCCAGTGGGGGGGCATGCAGGAGGCAGCTGATCAGTGATTCCTTCTCATTGTTGATGTTTTTATCTCTCTCTCCCTCTCCCTTCCTCTCTGAAATGAATAAAAATATACTTTAAAAAATGTTTTTTAATAGCTGGGAATTGTTATTAGATTTGAATTTGCCTGAAGAGATGTTGGATGAAGTAAAAAAAAAATTTTTTTAAATAAGATGACACTGTTCAAATATTTTAGGTATTTCAAACATCACTATTAATTTTTTCCCCCCTTAGGTACCTGCATTATTGCATACTGGAGATACGGTTCTTGGCTTGGGGCAATCAGCTGTCCAATTTGTAGGCAAACGGTAATGTTTGTATCCAGAGAGCATCATTAATGCTAGTTCATTTTGTAAATCTCTGTAGTTTCTGTATCTGAATTCTGAATTATTTTGATATTTTTAGAATTTCCTTTATCCAAAGCTTCTATGATGTTATTCCATTATTTTTATGTCTTTAAGACACCTCAAAAAAAGGTAATCCCTTTGAAATTCTTCAGTTGTAGGAAAAACAAATGGTAAGTGCCTAGAAAGTCTTTGTTGTAATACCAGCAAAGTAATAGCTGAACTAGCTAATCAGGCTTAAGCAAATATCCTTCATATTTCTTATGGAAAAAAAATGGTATTTCCTTTTTAACTTATTTTTAATCTGTCCTTCTCCAGTAAGGGTCCAGATAGCTTTAAATAATGAATAATTTTTTAACTGTTTTTTTTTTTTGAAACATAATCACATTGAATTATCCAGAACAGATTTGACTGTTATTGTTAGTCTAGAGCTACCTCAGGAGGGAGGCAGTAAGTTTTCATAAACATGTATTGAAGACTGAAATGTCAGCACAGATGGGATTGCCAGATTTTCTCTGTTTCTTTGACAAACTGGGAAAAGCAATATACTGAAAATTCTGAGAAACTGAAATTCTTAGTTTCTTTTAACTAGTAAATATAGCAAAATAGTCCAGAGACAGAGACGCATCGAACAGACCGTCAAACTTCACAGGGAAGGCTGGGTAGGCGGGGGTGGGCGGGGGGGAGCGGGTAAGAGATCAACCAAAGGACTTGTATGCATGCATATAAGCATAACCAGTGGACACAGACACTAGGGGGGTTAGGGCATGTGCTGGGGGGTTGGGGTGGCCCATGAGAGGTCAATGGGAAAAGGAGGCATATGTAATACTATATGTAACACTTTAAACAATAAAGAATTTTTAAAAAAGATACGCAAAAAAAGCTTATCTAATCATAAAAGAATATATACCAAAATAAGACATTCTCTCAGTTGTATATAGTTTTTCATAATTTCCTTTTTATTTTACTTTTCATTTAAAATAAAAATATACACCTTACTTATAATGAGTTATGAATATGTAAAAAGACAGCATCTCCCTAGGAAGTCTTCTAGTATGTAAAATAAAGTCCTAAAAAGGATAGTTTCCAAGTAAAGATGTCAAATTAGATATATATATATATATTTACTTTTGCTCCCTCTTATAACCTCACTAAAACAACAGTAAAGGATATATTTTTTAATATATATTTTTTTATGTTTAGACAGAGAGGAAAGGAGAGGGAGAGAGATAGAAACATCAGTCGGGTGCCTCTTGCATGCCCCCAACAGGGATCAAGCCTGCAACCTGGGTATGTGCCCTGACCAGGAATTGAATCGGCACCTCTTATTTCATAGGTTCACACTCAACCACTGAGCCACACTCGCCAGGTGTAAAGGATGTTATATAAAGACACAAACCCACAGAGACCAAAAAATAAAACAAAATGATATGAGAGGTGACGATTTTTCAAAAATTCTTTGTAAAATATGACAGACATACAGAAAAACCACACTAAACAAAGAAGTACAGCTCATTGAATTATCACAAAGCAACTCTTGAGTCATCATCACTCAGGTGAAGAAACAGAAATTGGCCAACAGCCCCAGAAGCCTCCACATGATACCGCCCAAATCTTCACCCCTTCTTCCTCTCCTATAGGCAACTTCTGTTTCACTTTTATCATAAGCATTTCCTTGATTTTCTTGGTTTTATTTTCTTAGCATACATCTCTAAGATTATTTAGTTTTATCTGATTTTTGGAGTTTAAGTAAAACCATATGGTATACATGTTACACACACGCGCCCTCGCGTATATTTGGGGGGGGGGGCAAAAGTAGATTTACAGTTGTTCATATGGAAAATAATACAATAATTAAAAAATAATAATACAAGAATAAACTCAGTGTCTCACATACTCACAACTGTAAACCTTTTGCCCACTCCCGTATACCTTTCAGCCTTTGTTCTAATTCTACCGCTCTCCATTACTGCCTTCATCTTTGGTGTAGGGGGAGGTTCAGGGCTTTCTCTTCTTTCCTTCTTCCTTCTACATTCCCAAATTCTGTCTCTTTCACATTTGACTCTTTATCATATGGTCAGGTGGAAAACCTTTTGGTTGTTTTTATACTGCCTCTCTGGATGATTTTATATCTGACACAAAGCAATCAACACTGAAACTTATTTGCACTATCACCTTTCATCATCTTTAACTATCTGCCAGCCACACTGAGACCAGGCCCTAGGTCCTGTGTTAAAGAATTAGTTCCACCACCCGCAGCTTTTCGCAGGGTGTATAGAAATTATCAGGTGGTATCCTTTGGCCCACCCATAAACTGGCTAGAGGCTAGGAAGATGGAGATAAACTTGTTTCAATATAATAGCTTTTGGATTTCTAACTATAGAGTAATTCATCCTGGAGGCAAGACAGGTGGCAGATACCTGCTTCACTTGCTGTTTCCCTGGAAATAATAATGCATAGGCTGATGCCTCTGGCTAGAACATGCTCACCACTTCCCTCCGTGAATGCATACACTAACACACGCATGGTCCTGCCTGTGTTTCAAGGGCTAGCTTAAGTTTCAAGGTCTCTGGACACTGCAGGGAGAAGTTCTTACTTTCTCAAGCACCACTATAACACCTACCACAGTGCCTTAGAATAGGCTGTTGAACAGGTCTGCCTCCCCTTCTGTCTTGGGGATTGTGATCACCAATGGGCAAGGCCATGTCTTCATTTTTTTTTTTTTTTTGTATATCAAGCACTTAGCACAGTGCCCACAATAAGGTGCTCAATTAATATTTATTTAAAGAATGCACTTGACAAATTCGTGAAGAGATAACAGTACGTGCTCTTCCTTCTACTGACTGCTGTTAGTCACTCCTTTGTTCAGCTGTTGGAGAGTATGTGGGTACTGGGAAGCCCAGGTTTAACAGCTGAACAGAGGAAGGACAGAAACAACAGCTGGCCTTGGCCAGTGTGGCTCGGTTGGAGAATCATCCCGTACCCTGAAAGGTTGTGGGTTCAATTCCCAGTTGGGGCACATACCCAGGTTGCAGTTCGGTCCCTGGTTGGGGCACATATGAGAGGCAACAGGTCAATGTTTTTTTTCTCTCTCCCTCTCTCTGAAGAAAAATAAACAACCAACAACAGCTAGATGATTCAAACCTGTCATTGTACAGCAACCATTTCTATCGGGGTTTTCAAGGTCTACATCTTCAGATTACCCAAATGTGGTCCTGGGATATTTGTGTATCCTCACCTCTACCATGAAGGAAAATGGGTTGAATGTACTATGTTATATAACAGTAACAAGAAGGAACTTTTTTTTTATTGTAGCAGGGCTAGGTGTTTGAGAACGTCCTTGCACTAAGTTAATCCTTGTATTATGGTTGGTAATATTCAAAGATATTTCAAATACCAGTGAGGATAAGGAATCATGATTTTAATCAAAGAAGAGATCCCCTGTTTTTCTCTCTCCAAGTGATATATATATTTTATGTCACTTGGCTCCTGAATGTTTTCTCATCATTCTTACATCTTCAACTGTAGAGAACTACTGACTTTTTTCCTAGTCTGGACTGGAAAATATTAGAACCAGTGTTTGGATAAGGTGCCCGTTTTATTTTATAGATGTTCAAATTAATTTCGCACTGGATTTTATAGAAGGCAGTAATCTTACTTTCCTGCCCTGGATAAGGTGCCCGTTTTATTTTATAGATGTTCAAATTAATTCCGCACTGGATTTTATAGAAGGCAGTAATCTTACTTTCCTGCCCTGGATAAGGTGCCCGTTTTATTTTATAGATGTTCAAATTAATTCCGCACTGGATTTTATAGAAGGCAGTAATCTTACTTTCCTGCCCTGTGTTGCCTTTATTAAAGGAAATGAGTGAAATATAAATTCAAAAGTTTCTCTCATTTTACTGAATAACACAAAATGAAAAAAAACAAAAACACGAATGCTGCAGAAAGGTATAACTTTTTTTTCTGTAATATTATAGGTAACTTTATTGCTACCAGTATTTGGTGAAAATGACCAGTCTCAGGATGTTGTATCATTGCTTCAAGATATTAGTGATTATAACCGGAGATTCTCAGGGCAGCCCAGATCTGTAAGTAACATTATAGCAGGTACAAAGTTAGAGGGAACAAAGTGAAAGTATAATGATACTTCTCTTTTGTAAAGTGAGCTTTACCAACAAATATTCTTTGACTATGAAAAACCTCATTGTTCACGTGTGTTGGGTAAAGTTTTTGCTTTCATCAGTGTTGTCATTCATTGAGCTACAGCTTTCCCAAGAACTACAGTGTTGCTATGTTAAAAAAAAAAAAGGCATTGTCAAAGCCTTTTATGAAAGAGATACCTGCAAAAAAGCAATAGGGAAAATTGGAGGGAGATGTAAAATTATCAACTCCTCTGTGATTCTAAAACAGGGTTTGTTTTATGAGAAAATTACAGCTGGGAGCTGCTGGAGACAGTTTCACACTTGTGTTTTACTCCAGTTATTTACCCTCGCCCCTGTCTGAAATGCTCCTTTAAGTAACCCTCTGTGTTATCTTAGCCATTCACGAACATTCTACTTTTAAATAACACTAATTCTACAGTTGACCCCTCCCCTTAAAAAAGGCATTTGATAGATTAAAAATTGTCACGTTTTATTGTCTCATTCAAGTTTTCTCAAAATCTAACAGAAATCGAGAAGGGTATGCATGACTGAATATGTATTTCAAAAACCAGAATATACTAAGTACAAAGGTAATGCATATATGGAAAGCACAGACCTCTCCTCCGAGCTCTAGACTTTGTATATCCACTGCTTAGCTTATACCTCCACTTGGATGTTCCATGGGCCTCTCAAACTTAACATGTATAATATTGAACTGATTCCCTCCCTAACTCAGTTAACTCTTTCCTCAGTCTTACTGAGCTCCCCCTCCCCTCCATCCCCTCATCTGATCTGTAAATAAGTCATACCATTTCTTGTCTTTTGGGGGACTCCTGTCATTTTTACTTTATAAAAATGTCATGTCTCTGGCTAGTATATTAGTCAAAGTCATCATCATCTCTTGCTTAGGACAGTTACCGTGGCCTCTTCACTTTGATGTTTTCCTCTGCGTAGCAGCCCAAGTAAAGTTTTTAAAACATAAGTAAGGCCATGGTGCTTTTGTATTTTAAAATGTGCAGTTTTTTGGCCTGGCTGGTGTGACTCAGTGGTTGAGCATTGGCCCATCAATCAAAAGGTCACAGTTTGATTCCTGGCCAGGGCACATGCCCAGGTTTTGGACACTGCAGTAGGCAGTGTGTAGGAGACAGCCAATCAGTTTTTCTCTCTCATCGATGTTTCTCTCTACCCTTCTCCCTTCCTCTTTCTAAAATCAATGTATTTTTTAAAACCTTACCGTTTTTGTAATAATGTTCCAACTCCTTACTGTGGCTTCCAAGGCTCTGCATGACTTGGTTCCTCCTTCCCTCCCTAACCTCGGGTGTCCCCCTCCCCATCCCTCACCATACTTCAACGACACTGGCCGCCTTTCAGCTCTCAGAACAGCTCCAAGTCCTCCACATTAAAGCCTTCACATGTGCCATTTCCTGTTTGGAATGATTGTCCCTCTGCTCTTCTCATGGATGACTTCTCATCCTTCAGGTAGTGGTTAAGTAGGCTGAGGCTTTCCATGACAACTAAGGTATTCTCTATTATTGCCCTCTGTACATTCTCTTCATAGCATCCGTCACAAAGCGCACTCAAGACTTGTTCCTTGTCTTTCTCTCCGTAGACTAGAAGCATCATGAGAGCAACGACTGGGTTTATTTACTCAGTACTGTGTTCTCACTGTGAAATTCAGTGTCTGGGATACAACAGGCCCTTAATGTTTATTGAGAAAATTAATGAATTATCCTTAAATTAAGGATTGGTACTACTACTCCCGGCCAAGAATATAAGCTATTGCTCTGACCCGGTGGCTGAGTTAGTTGGAGCATCATCCTGTGTACCAAAAGGTTGTGGGTTTAATCCCTGGTCAGGGGCGTGTACGGGAGGCAGCTGATCGATGGTTGTCTCTCACATTAATGTTCCTCTGTCTCTCTCCCTCTCCCTTCTTCTGTAAAATCAATAAAAACATATCCTTGGTTGAGGATTAAACAAACAAACAAAAAAACATGAGCTATTAAAATGCTTTAGTGATAAACAACTAGTGCTCTTGTACTCCCTTGCTCATATTCCTTATTTTGTAATGTCATGTCTATTTAAAGGTATACAGTTTCATCTGTTGTGGATGATAATGGGTAAATATTAGATATTGAAGCAACAAGAAAAACAATCCAATCATTCTTGTCCTCCTTAGATATTTGGGAGCCTCTTCTGCTATTTTTTAAAAATACATTTTTATTGATTTCAGAGAGGAAGGAAGAGGGAGAGAGAGATAGAAACATCAGTGATGGGAGAGAATCATTGATCAGTTGCCTCCTGCACGCCCCACACTGGGGGTTGAGCCCACAATCTGGGCATGTGCCCTGACTGGGAATCTAACCTTGACCTTCTGGTTCATAGGTTGACACTCAACCACTGAGCCACACCGGCTGGCCCTCTTCTGCTATTTTCCATCCAGCACTTTAACATATCCTTCAGTGACACCTGTAGGATGATTCTTTGAGATCAATGTTTCAAATTCAAGAACTACCACTGGACTTTAAAAAATCTTTTTTTTTTTTAAATATATCTCATTGATTCCCTACAGAGAGAAGGGAGAGAGATAGAGAGTTAGAAACATCGATGAGAGAGAAACATCGATCAGCCGCCTCCCGCACATCCCCCACTGGGGAAGTGCCCGCAACCCAGGTACATGCCCTTGACCGGAATCGAACCTGGGACCTCTCAGTCCGCAGGCCGACGCTCTAGCCACTGAGCCAAACCGGTTTCGGCTAAAAAATCATTTTAAGGTATTTATATTTTTAAGTGTAAAACATACCATTGCTCAATTCTTATTTTTTTGTGTCAGGTATGTATTTAATGAGTAAGAAAGGTTGGTATGTGATGAAGTTACAATATAATAAAGACATTTAGCTCTTACTTTGATATTACCTCATTCAAAGTTGGAGTAAGATTGTGATTAATATACAAACATTTCTTAGTAACTCATTTCATATTTCTTGTCTAATTAGATTTTATATAAATGATGCCATATGAGCAGTGAAAAAATAGCTGTGATAACAGAAAAGTATTTGTTAGAATATTTAAAATAATTTACCATAAATCTTGTAAAAACTGAATAGGTGTTTTACTTTAAATATTGATTTCTTCCATAGAGAATAGAATAGAAAATTAACATAGGAAGTGATTCTAAAAAGACCATTTTTGTTCTTTTGTGACCAGTTTTCCAAAAGGATTTACAAGATTTTCTTTATCTGGTGTTTTTTTGAAACTTTTTTCTGCCTTGGCCAGTGTTCTAAGTGGTTAGAGTATCAGCCTGCATACCAAAAGGTCATGCATGGGTTCAATTCCCAGTCAGGGTCACGTACCTGGGTTACAGGTTCAATCCCTGGCCTCATTGAGGTGTGTTGCGGGAGGCAACCAATAGATGTGTGATGTTTCTCTCTCTCTCCCCCGCTCCCAACCTCCTTCCCACTATTTCTAAAAATCAATGGAAAAATATTCTGGGATAAGGATTAACATAGAATAAAATAAGACTGTTTTCTCATCATTTACTCAATTATTCCTATTTTTGTCTCTATCTCCCTCTCAATTTATTTGACACTTGTTAAACAAAATATATACAATAGAGTTGGACTTATGACATTTAGACAGATTGTTAAAAATAGCAGCTGAACTGTGGGCAGTGGAATGACCACAGGAAGTGATTTGCTTCCTCTGGTCAGTTTCTCTTGCATCTACCAACCCCTGGATAATAAGATAATGAAAGAAGTTGAAGAGTCATGGTAGGTCATTAATACATAGGACCTTATTGGTAGATCATATAGTCAACTAATAACTATACAAAACAACTGAGAAGTTTGGAGTCAGAGAATAAACTGACTTGCTAAAGGTCATACAAGTACAGGGTGGGGTAAAAGTAGGTTTACAATTATTTGTATGGAAAATACAATAATTAATAAATAAGAATTATATTTTGTGCACCCACAACTGTAAACCTACTTTTGCCCTACACTGTAGATATTGGGACTATCTTTTAAAAACTTTATTTAGAAGTAATTTACACGCCAGAAGTGAGCCTGTTTTAAAGTATATAATGCAATGACTTATAGTATATTTAGGGTAAATATAATCTAATTACCACTATGATATAATTTTAGAATATTTCATTCTCTGAAAAGCTTTAATATTCTCTTACAATTATCCTCAACCCTTCCCCTCTCCCAGTCCTTGGAAACCACTCATCTATCTTCTGCCTCTATAGATTTTCTATTCTGGGTGTCTCATCATTTTATTTGAATGAGATCATACAATATATGGCCATTTGTCTCTGGCTTATTTCACTTGGCATGTTTTCAAGGTGCATCCATACTGTAACGTATCTCAGTACTTCATTGTTTTTTTATGTATTTTTTTATTTTTCAATTACAGTTGACATACAATATTATATTAATTTCAGGTATACAACATAGTGATTATACATTTATGTAATTTACAAAGTAATCACCCCAGTCGGTCTAGTACCCATCTGCCACCATATACTTATTAGAATATTATTGACTATATTCTCTATGTTAGTACTCCATTGCTTTTTATGGCCGAATAAATGTCACATTTTGTTTATCCATTCGTGAGTTGATGGACACTGGAATTGTTGCCATTTTTTGTCTATTATGAATTATGCTTCCATTAGCTTGTCTACCAGTTTTTGTGTAGATGTGTTTTCATTTTTCTTGAGTATGTGCCTCGTTGTGCAGTTGCTGGATATTATAACTGTTTAACATCTCGAGGAACTGCCAAACTGTCTCCTAAGGGGCTCTGCATTCCCACCAACAGTGTATGAGGGTTCCAGTCTTTCCACATCTTAAACATTTATGTCATTTGTTAAATTTCAGCTGTGAAAATTTTGCTCATTTATGTAAAAACCTAGTGTCTGATGTGTGTTTCTGTACATATTTAGAAACTTAATCGTTTTCAGAAAGGTGGGGCTTGGTATTCCAAAAATCTTTGTAGCAATTAGTGATTCACTTAATCTCAAGCTAAGCAGAATAAACATCCTAAGAAGGGATCACTTTCATTGCTATTCTTAGACTGTCAAAGCCGTTAACTTTGTGTGTCTTTAATGGGTAATATATATTGTGTGGCAGTTTATGAAGGTCATTTATATACAGTATCTCTTTTAGTTCTTGAAAGTCCTCATGGTACATAAATACTGAATGAGTTGATGACCTATCTCTAGTAGGTTAAACAAGTTTCTCCAAGGTCATCCGGCTAATAAGTGATTGACTTTGAATTCAAACCCAGATCTGTCTCACTTTAAAGCTGAGACTTGACCTCAAGCCTCAGACTCTAATCCGATACAGTCCTTTCTTCGTTTAGTTTACTAATTCATATTAGAGATAACTGAAGTTTTACCTTATTATGTCCTATATTTTAAGTTTGTTGACATTTTAGTTGCTTTTCAATTATCTGCAAGGCCTATTTTATAGGAACCTAGCAATCAAATAACTATTTTTAAATAAAATGATAACTAGAAAATATAATGTTCAATCAGTATGTGAAACTCAATAGTTCATGTTAACTGAGTTTGTCTGCACTTTGTAGGAAAATTATATTATTTGTAAGCCTGACACATTAGATGCCAAATCATAATATTTGTTCTTCCTCCTACCAGATTATGGAAAGAATTATGGATCTACCCACTTTACTGAGACATGCATTCAGGGAAATGTTTTCAGTCGGGGGCCTTTTCTGGATGTTCCGTATCAGGATAATACTTTGTTTAATGGGAGCTTTTTTCTATCTTATATCACCTCTAGATTTTGTACCTGAAGCCTTGTTTGGAATTTTAGGCTTTTTAGATGATTTCTTTGTCATCTTTTTGTTGCTTATCTACATCTCTATTATGTATCGAGAAGTGATAACACAGAGACTGAACAGGTGAAAAAAGAGTTTACTAAAATATGAGCTAATGTGAGAAATCAAACAAAAGGACTGACCCATGGCAGTGTAATGCATTTGAATAGTATCTTACAAACTTAAAACCACTGTATGACAAACATTTGATTATCATTTGGCAAGTAACTAGCAACGTATGACTGGAATTTTTACATGTTGCAGGTTCTAATATTAGGGTTAGCATTATAATAATTTACAACTGTATCTTGATTGTGTTGTCTATTAACTCTCTGGAAAAAAAACATGGAATTATATAAAAAGGGATGCTTTTTTTTTATATCTTCTTCTTTCCCCCCAAATTACTCAGATTAATTGGATGTATAGTAAGATATTGTTAAATGTATACTTTATCCAATTTTTCCTTCTCAGTGAGTACCTATATAATATATTGCAATGAGATGCATCTAAATATTTTTATTACAATAAAATATTGCACAATATTGGGCAAAAGTCAGTGTTTCTTTTAGTACTAAGTTTTACACATTTGGAGCAGTTCTGCTTTTCCATTCTAAGTCTTTGTTACCAGTTGAAAGTGAATGAAAACTTGAACTTTATAATCAGGTTTCACATTCTGGTTTCCAGAATACTAGAAGAATTAACAAGATATAAGACATTTATCTCTAGTCAGCACACTTAGTTCTCAGTTATGGCACTTACACAGGAGTTTGGTCCTTTTATAGGAACAGTGTATCAAAGGAACTTGTAAAGGGATTGTTTTTTCAGGAACCTGGGTGGTACTGTAAACGCATCATAGTTTGATGCATTTCTTAGGGAAGTGGTTCTTCATGGCTTGAGCTTTAAAGACCTTAGAAGGGTAGACCTTAAATCTGACAAATTACTGGGAGCTACAGTAACAGAATGGACAAATTTGGTTAGTTTTCTCTTGACAGAAAACTTGCAATACTGACTCTAGATGGCAGCAGATAGCCCAATTCATCAAGTCTTAGGAAGAATGAGCAAATGTCCAAGGTGGTTCAATAGGAAAGTTATCTTGGTTTATTTAATGGCTACAGCATAAGTATCAAACGTTCTCTTCTGCAGTTTTCCGTTTGAGGAGAACCAAAACCGCAAGTATTATGAAATCCTCGCTCCCTCAGCTGGCACTGCTCATGAGCAAACTGGACGGCAGAGTGGCGCTGCCGCCCAGAGGTGTTAGCTCTGTCCCCTGCAGTCACCGACAGTCATCCTGTCCATTCAGGTATTAGTGAGCCTCACCGTGTATAGACAGGCCAGAAAAATCTATCACCGTGTCCCAAATTAATCTAATTGCTATTAACTAATAAGATTCTGAGTAAAATATCAGTAATAGTGTTTTCTAATTTGGGCCTAGGACAAAACAATTGCTTGTCAGAGGGAAAAATAATAATGCTTAAATACAGCACATAATAATTTAAGCAATTTCTCATATACTTTTCTTTTCATCCTTGAGACAGCATGTGAATAAGGAGGGCATTGTCTTCCTTTTTTATAGGTGAAATCCCTATTACAGATGACAGGTTTTTTCGTCTGCAGCCATGCACAAATAAGTGACTGAACTGGCATTAGACTCCCTGGGACTCCTGCATGGGTTCAGATAAACGTGAAGGCTATTACCAAGGGGTGGAGCTGGAGCGAACCTGGGGTCATCGGGAGTCTCTTGGAACACACTGGAGTAGGATAGCTTAGGTGCTTCTAAGAGAAAAAGTGCAGAAAGATGACGTATCAAGACTTCATGAATCATCATTTTATACTTCCAAGTCAAACGTCTAATTGGGTGGCACACATCACAGAAAAACATTTCGGCTGCAGGTACCAACTTGAAAAACTAATGAGTAGGAATTTTTTACACCAGACTGGAAATGCATTTCCTACCAATTACAAATTTGATGTGGGCTATATAACAATATCTTTTTTTAAAGGATTTCATTTTCTGTGCATATTATAAGACTTTCCTGGTAGAGGTAACATACAAAAACACTATATGATCTGAAGTCTTATTAAATTGAAAGGGAAACGTGGACATCTCAGAATTCTGAACTGCTTATGATGTCATCTGTATTGATCACTGATAATAAATATAGGTGATATCTGAGAAAATATTTAAGCAAGTAGAGTCAATCAGTGTCTTAAACATAGTAACACTTCTATAATTCAGAGTGAGGTCATATAAATCAATGCAACAATTTGAATTTTTGTGAACAACAATATTGTAACTTGCACAAAAATAAGGCCCAACCCCAGGAGCAGGTAACCTGGGTAGGTCTGTGGAAACAAGACTGAGAAACAACTGTCTTCACTGCCCACTAGCACAGTGGTTTCAGCTCCCAGCTCCCAGCGTCTGAAAGCAACGGGGGAAGAAAGGACCGTGCTGGTCCCTGTGGTTGTGCAGACGCCTACCTCAGAGTTGTTACAGGGGACTGACCATTTGGTTCACACTTTGTGATTTCAGAATTTGTCAAACACGTATTCTTTTGAATAAATGCAATACATCTAAAATTTAAAAGCAGCTGGTATTTTCCTGTCTCTTTGATAGTTTGCTTTAACATTCAGAACTCCTGAAATAGCATTCAATATAATGTTCGCAATGACTTTTTCATTAATGGACATCCAATACCTCATCACATTTCTAATAAATTTTCCTTAGATGTTTTTAAATTTAAAAAGTAGGAGTGTTTTTGTTTTTGAGGAAAATTGCTTAATCTGGGTAAATCTATATTAATTCTGGACGAGAAGGGTGGAATTGAAATGAGAGATTAGGCTTGTATCCTGATTCCCCACTCTTGAGTGTGTATTTGATAACTGAAATGATCTTTTCTGAGTCTGTGCCCTTATGTCTGCATAACACTCATTCCATTCCCTTCTCCCTGAAACCCTACATGTACTCCCGGCTCTTCTGTTGTGCTAAATAGCAACCCATAAACCTGGGACTGGGTCAGAATAGGAAAGGGCACTGAAGGTTTGAAGGCCCTATGACTTGTCTCCCAGGACCAGGCTGGTAGGCTTTAAGGGCTGCTGGTAATCACAGAGATAAAGACAATCATGGAGCTTCTGTTGTTCCGTCAGAACCAGACCATTTTCATGGCGTCAGTATTTGTTTTAAGCATTGAGTCCTTGACTGCAAGCAAATTTGAGATGTTATCAGGCGCTGTCATCTTCATCCATCCATACCCTCTGATGGCCCCACATCCCAGAGCGGTACAGGAGAGGATTAAACACTGTCTGAAAACACGGAGCATGTCTGGGTATTCTCCTCCATTCTTCATCGGACTAGTGGTATTCAGCTACAGGCCTTTTGAGGGAAATGTAATATGGGATGTAGGAGAGGGCTAAGGGCTAAAGATGTTTTAAACTCACTGGTATCTAATAGATTTTAATTTAAAAAAAAACACAAAAATTTTAAAAACTATTTAAAGATATAATATTCAGATCAAGACATCCACCCCTCTAATTAGTCTTAGGGAAAACCTATAATTTGTATCTACATGACAATCTTGTTTCACTAATCCTAGAATATTAGAGATGTAAGGGTCCTTACAAATTGGCTAGTGTTTGTACTTTCTCTGTGAAAATCAAATGAAAGCTATGGGCAGCTCCCCAGAAAAATGCATATATACACATGTATGTATACTTTTTATTCCTTTTCAGGGGACTCAAGACCTGAACATTGTGGATTCTAAATTAAGAATTCTTCATTTAGTCCTATATATAGCCTTACTCCATAGATGAAGATAAGGAGGCCCAGAGAGAGAATGAATGCAAAGGTATTTTCTAAAATACAAGTGGTTTATAGGAAAAAAACACAGCTGGACAGAAATTAAAATCTAAACTGTTGATATCAGTGAGTTTAAAAACATCTTGAGCCCTCTCCTATGTCAAAACAAGTGGCTTATTTTCCTTCAGTTTATCAAACACGATAAAGTTTATCCTAGAATAACTGTAACAAAACTTCCTCTTTAAATGTCAATGTATAATTTCTTTTCCTTAAAAAGTATTTTAATAGTAAATGCATTAAACTTTGAAAAGCATCAAACTTCTAACTACCCCTCTTCAGTTTATCCCTATTTTATTATCTTTCCCTCAAATGGTCGTATAAGACATATATTCACTTCTTTAATATTTACTGAAGGGGCCAAATGAGCATATGTCATTCTCTTAAAAAAGGGCAGTTTTGCCCTGATCGGTTTGGCTCAGTGGATAGAGCCTCAGTCTGTGGACTGGAGGGTCCTGGGTTTGATTCCCGTCAAGGGCATGTACCTGGGTTGAGGGCACATTTGGGGGGTTTGGGGGGGGGGCAGGGAGGCGTGCAGGAGGCAGCTGGATCCATGTTTCTCTCTCATCGATGTTTCTAACTCTCTATCCCTCTTTCTCCCTTCCTCTCTGTAAAAAAATCAATATATATTTTAAAAAGGGCAGTTTTGCATATCCTATGTGGCCCTTGTTGGCTTACAGTGGTTCTCAAACTTCTGGCCCTTTAAATACAGTTCCTCATGTTGTGACCCAACCATAAAATTATTTTCATTGCTACTTCATAACTGTAATGTTGCTACTGTTATGAATTGTAATGTAAATATCTGATATGCAGGATGGTCTTAGGCGACCCCTGTGAAAGGGTCGTTGGACCGCCAGAGGGGTCGCAACCCACAGGTTGAGAACCGCTGGAAAAGCTGTTTTACTAAAGTAGAACATCAAACATTTTAGAAATCATAAAGATCACTGATTACCATAAAGTGAGCAGTTTGACCATCACTTCAGTCAACAGGCACATTACCACCGTCCCACCAGCCGCCCTTCACTGCCTCTCTGCAAAAGTAACCTCTTCTGACCTCCGTTTTGCCTACTTTTTTATTCCTTTACAAAAAATAGAATCACGTAGTATATTTTGTCTGACTTTTCTAAGAACCTTCCATAGTGATGGGCCCCAGCTTCTTTACTTCGGTTGCTATGTGGTATTCCATCGTATACCACCGTTTATACATTCAACTATTAGTGGGAACTGCGGTTTCTACAAACCATGATCAGTGGCCGCCCTTGTAAAGAAATCGGCGCCATAACCCAGCGACCTCAGCTTTACACCTGTCCTCCCTTAAACCAGCCGACCCCACAGACCATACGGCTCCCCGCGATAACCCGCCCCCGATCGATCAGCCCGAGAAAAGCGGGGCCGCGGAGCCGGACCTACAGTTCCGGTCGGCTCCCCTCCCCGCCTCTCGCGAGCACTTCCTTTCTCCCTCCCGGAAGGTCGCAGGCCCGCCCACTTCCGCAACGCTGAGCCACCGCCCCTCGCGCCGGGCCTCAACCAATGGCCTGCTTCCCAGGGAGCGTTACTTCTGACCTCAAAGCTAACCGGAGAGCGCAGGACGAACTCCTCGCGAGAGCAGGACGAACTCCTCGCGAGAGCTGAGGTTGAAGCTGCCTCCGCCATCTTGGAGATGGGAGACGGGGGATGGTTGTGGTCCTTCTGCTAAAGCAAACAACAAAACGGGCACATTAGGCGCCGCGGACGGAGGCGATCACCGCTGTGACTGTTGGCCAAAGCTACAGAAGAAGCGAGAGTGTCAAAGCCGAGAGCAGCGACATTGGTAGCCGCTTCACCTGCCTGCTGGGGCGGCAGAAGTGAGACGGCTGAGGACTGGAAGGATGGTGCAGTCCTGTTCCGCCTACGGCTGCAAGAACCGATATCATAAGGATAAGCCTGTTTCTTTTCACAAGTAAGTACCCGTTCGCCTCCGCTCGGGCTGGGGGCGCGCGGCCGATTAGGCTCGGGGGCGGGGCCAGGCGCGTGTCCGCGCGAGACCCAGCGAGAGGGGCGTCGGCAGGGGCGGGGCGCGGCCGTGCGCTCCTCGGGGTCGGCCCCGCGCAGGGCAGCGGGCGTGCCCGCCCGGTGTCGGTGCCCGCGCCCCCGCCGTTGCCGGCTGCGCGTTCTCGGCGCGTGTCGCCGCCCCTATCGGCGACCGTTCTTCGCGCCTGAAATCCGGCCCTTGCGCGAGGCTCACTCGCCGCCGGGAGTTGCAGTGTTCGGGCCCCGCTGGTCGTGAGGCCGAGAGGAAGTGCTGGCTTTCCCCACCGGGTCATGGAGAAGCCGGGTGGTAATGAATTACTCTTTAGAAGTAAATTTGAAATTTAAACAAGGGACCTGGAGCCCTAACCGGTTTGGCTCAGTGGATGGAGCGTCGGCCTGCGGACTGAAGGGTCCCGGGTTCGATTCCGGTCAAGGGCATGTACCTGGGTTGCGGGCACGTCCCCAGTGGGGGGTGTGCAGGAGGCAGCTGATCGATGTTTCTAACTCTCTCTCCCTTCCTCTCTCTCTAAAAAAAAGGGGGGGGGGGAACCTGTAAAACAAAGTCACTGTTTTGTGGGTGGGAGGCCAGCATCCTTAAGGATTGGTTTTTGGCCAGGATTTCAGGGAGGTTGGGGGGTTGCAGTGTCTAGGAGCCACCTCGAAGGGCCTCGAAGTGTCACTGCTGC
Source organism: Myotis daubentonii (assembly GCF_963259705.1). Lineage (NCBI taxonomy): Eukaryota > Metazoa > Chordata > Mammalia > Chiroptera > Vespertilionidae > Myotis > Myotis daubentonii. Next base: position 195,440,735 of record NC_081841.1, read on the forward strand.
AGGGGTCACATGGACCACAGTCCTGCGGACCGCGACCCGGTGAAGGTCGGCATGAGCTCCAGCAGGTGCCCGGGGAGCCCTGGGAGGAGAGCCTGCCCCACAGCGCTCAGGGCTGTTTTACCCAAAAGGTGCTGCAGTCAGGGTCCTGGAAGAATAACGCTCTCTTGAAAATAAAACCGCAAAGTGGAAATGACTTACTGATACTCAAATATCTGCAAAGTGTGACACGATGGCATTTTATTTCAGCCAGACTCAGTACAGTATTTTCAGATTTTATTACATTCACATTAGAACGTTTTGGCAAAAATTCCTGCCTGGGAAGGTTGATAGCTGAAAAATTAAAGCCGGTGGTAAGTTATGTGAATTTTTCATAGCTCAATGATTACACGAGCAACATGTTAAATATTCTTTCAGCGTTTTTATTTTTTTGGGGGGGGAGTGTCATTTATGTTGAACAGCAGATGTGGATGCATTTTTGTTTTTGATCTGGTATGAGAGGGACCATACACGTACATAGAGAGACCTTGAGTGCTGATGCTTCCCTCTTCTGAGAAAGGAATAGAACACTAACACTTTAGGATTCAGTTCAGGATGTCCTAATTATCACCCTTGATTTATTGGGATTTCCAAACGCGGATGAGTTGACCACCTCTCCGGTGTAGGCATCGGCCTGGAGACAGTGATTACATTTGTTCAGCTCTCTGCTTCCCCATTCTAATGAGAGGCAGAAGGAATCTAAAAATACGGAAACCCTTCCTGGGCTCTGGGAGCTGGTGAAGGATGGTGGTCATACTCAGAAACACCGAGTTTCTGCTGGCTGTTAACAGTTCATTGAATCCAAAGGAGTAACCTACCTCTCATCCTTTATCTAAAAAAGCAGGTTTTGGGGATTTTGGGGAAAGCTCTTGACCGAACCTCAGAAACAACCTGAGCACTTGTAATCCTTGGCGTTGACGTTTGCCGGTGATTGCGACCATGCTTGTACTTGCAGAAGCCGTTCTAGCAGGGGTCTTCCAGGAACCCTTCTTCCCCCCTTTTACATGGTGGCCCTGGGAGGGCCATGTCGGACAAAGGTTCATCAGATCTTCATGTCAGTAGAGTGAGGTGGTGGCATACCTTACGTGGAAGAGAAACTGGAAAAGTAAAATCACAATAAATTTAAACTCTTCCTACGTCCCTTTATCTGGGCCTAATTGACATTGAATAGGTTAAGAGGTAAATCAAAATAAATAACCTTTTGTTTCTTTATTATAGTGATTTAATATAATTTGATTAATTCATATTTGTCAGACTGTTTCTAAGAACTAGAATCTTCTTTTTCTCAGCCTGTAGATATAAACATGCAATTTTGCTTTACAGTGAACAGAAAATCACTGGTAAAATAATTAATACAAATTCATCCTATAGAATGTATTTTACTTGAAATTTTCAGTGTCTTCAATATAAAAAGTAAACAATAATAAGTGAGAGATTAGAGAGCTACACGATTTACCCTTGTGTATTTAGATGTGTTTGGAATACCTGTATCTGTTAGCGAAAGTTATTTACTATAATGGTGCGGGGGACAGATGTTACACGTTTGGGCCCTCCACACCGAACTTTTCTTCAGCTACCCTTCCCACTGCATGCATCCACCAACATGGCTAACTTTTTTTTTTAAGTAATATATTTTTGTTGATTTCAGAGAGGAAGGGAGAGGGGGGAGAGAGAGAAACATCAATGATGAGAGAGAATCATTGATTGTCTGGCTCCTGCATGCCCCCTACTGGGGACCAAGCCCACAACCCCAGGCATGTGCCCTTGACCCTTCAGTCCTCAGGCCGATGCTCTATCCACTGAGCCAAACCAGCTAGGCAGGGCTAACTTTTAATCCGTATATTTTTACATTCTGTAATTTCTTAATTGGTCTGTCTTATTACTAATATCTGATATTCTTAGAACTATTGTGTGATCAGTAAGATTTCTATAAGAAAAACTGCTTTAAAAAAAATACCATGTTGGGAGGGGTGACTTATATCCTACATTAGTGAGTGGTCACTTTACTGGATATTTAAAACAAGTACATTTTTAATGAACTAAGGTGAATAAAGGCACAACTAATAACAAACAAACAAAAGCAGAACTAGTGTTTTAATGAAATACTCCTCAGTGTGTTGACAATGTAAGATGTTTCTTTGCTAACAAAGTCAGAGAACTGAATTATATCATTTTCTTAGGTTTCCTCTTACTCGACCCAATCTTTGTAAAGAATGGGAGGCAGCTATCCGAAGAAAAAACTTTAAACCCACCAAGTATAGCAGTATTTGTTCGGAACACTTTACTCCAGATTGCTTTAAGAGGGAGTGCAACAACAAGTTACTGAAAGAGAATGCTGTACCCACAATATTTCTTTGTACTGAACCACGTGACAAGGTAATGTGTGTTTTAAAATACTGGCTTCTCCCCTCCCCCATTTTAAAAATTAATGTATTTATTGTGGAAAATTGAGAGTAGTCTTAAGAACATAAATGTTACCTGGAACCTATTCCTTATAAATAATCACTGTTAACAGTAATATACTTTTAAAAAATACAAAATATAGTTTATCAAAATTAAATATCTTCACACTAAGAAACTCAATCAAGCTTTGTAATTTATTTTAAGATTACTATGTACCTCTACTTTGTATATTGATCAGTTATTATTTTTTTTAATCAATGACAGTTCATTTTCAAAGTATTTTCCCCCTCGGTTTTAAATGCTCAGTAATTCATTAAATTGGATTAGTCATTCTCTTTCTTGCATCTCATTTCTACTTCAGGTAGAAAAATATAATTAAAACAAACTATTTCCTCATTTTGGAATTTTTTTTACCAGACTTCATTTTTAAAAAAGGTGTAATATTCTTAAATTCCACAGGTAGATTCTTTTAAACTGTTACTTCTAGTTATTAAATTCAAACATATTTTGCATTATTGTTTTAGAAGGAAGATCTGGAGCCACAGGAACAGCCTTCCCCACCTCCTTTAAAACCTCCCATTTCCCAGGTTGATGCTGCTATTGGATTATTAATGCCTCCTCTTCAGACCCCTGATAATCTCTCAGTTTTCTGTGATCACAACTATACTGTGGAGGATACAATGCACCAGAGAAAAAGGATTCAAGAGCTAGAACTGCAAGTCGAAAAACTCAGAAAGAAGCTCAAGACTGCACAGCAACGATGCAGAAGACAAGAACGACAGCTTGAAAAATTAAAGGAGGCCATACACTTCCAGAAAGAGAAAGACGTACCGGAGCGAGGTTTTGTGTTTCTCCCAGAAAATTACTTTGAAATAGTTGAAGTACCGGTATAGAAAGAGTGAAATTTGTATTGGTTTTTAATGGGGCAATACCACATACCCTCTTCTAGTCTATAAAGGAGTTTCATTTGAAAAAAATAGCACTTGATTACTTGTATAAAAACAATTCAGAATATTTTTTTAAATAAATTAGATATATACTATAAAATTGTTAATTCTTTTGTTTGTAATTTCGGGGTTTATACATTTTAACAAATATTTTGAAAGTTATAACTAACCTCAGAACTCCAATATAAGTTGGTTTTAAGACTGAGGGTTTTTGTTTTTTAATTTGAGCATTTATAGAAAAAATGTAAAAATGAAAGAGAATGAGAACAGTACAGTAAAGATGATTTAAGTTGAAAATTTAAAATTAGTTTATTGAGAGAACTTAGTTATATTTTAAATCAGAAGTATGGCTTAGATCATAGGACATAACTTCTCAGAATATAGTGGAACCTCGTTTCTCGAACTTAATTCTTTCCAGAAGGCTGTTTGAGAAGTGATTTGTTTGAAAACAGAATCAATTTTTCCCATTAGGATTAATGTAAATTGAATTAATCCATCCCAGACCCCCAAATGATTCCCTGTTTCAATCTTTCTTATATACAGTACGTACATGGCTGATGTACAGCTTAATTTATAAATAAACACTTCTTTTCTAAAATTTATGGAACCACGCCTATTAGCCTTAAAGGAATTTTTCATACATCACTGCCTCCAGAATGCTATCACCAGCTAACTTCTTTTCCTTTATCCAATCAGCAACAGTTTTCCTACCTATTCAATTGCCTGTGATTGCTGTTTTGTGAGCACTTTCACGCTCTTAGCTACATTAGCACTCTTAATGGCCTCTTTTTGTATTAAAATTGTGCTAATTGCCAGCAACAAAAGCATTCTCTCCTTTGCTTGTTGCCTTTGAGAAGCTTTTTGTTATGCTGATACCTCAGCATGAAAGAGTTATTGGTCGAAAACTGAAGTTTTGGTCGACAACTGAGACATTGTTTTCTGTGAATGACTTGGTCGAGAACCAAATTGTTCCGAGATGGGAGATGGTCGAGAAACGAGGTTTGACTGTATATACTGTAATCTTATTCACATATTCTTATTTGTAAAGTTAGAAGTTTCATTTATCTTAATCATTTGTCAAAGATAAATTGACAAGTCGATGCATTAAAAAAAGATAGGATATCTTAACATCAGAAAGTGAAGAATGGATTTTTTAAAAGTAGGCCCCTCTTTTGCCTAGCATTATAAAATTAAAAGTGTATCTCCAGTGAAAGACACACTCGTTAACAAATAGTAAGCCTTGTTATCAGTGAAGTAATAAAAATGGGTCTGATCCATGTCAGTAGAGTTTGATTTGTACTGTAATATGGTAATTTTTTAAAAATATGTTTTTATTGATTTCAGAGAGAGGAAGAGAGAGGGATAGAGAGATAGAAACATCGATGAGAGAGAATCAGTTGCCTTCCTCCTGCACGCTTCAAGCTCACAACCCTGGCATGTGCCCTGACGGGGAATCGAACCGTGACCTGGGTTCATGGGTCAATGCTCAACCACTGTACCACACTGGCCGGGCCATAATATGGTAGGTAATCTTGAACTTAACTAATTGATTTTGGTCAAGGCTTCACATAAAAAATGATTTCTTCACTTTTACCACAAATTAGAAATTATATCTCACTTAAATTATTTATATTCAAAAGCAACTTAATATGTAGTGTTTATTTTCCTGAATGTTGAGATTTAAACACTGAGGTTTCTGTTCAAACTGTGAATTGTATTCTGACTTTGTGATAAATTTTGCATATATTTGAAGTGAAATATGTTCTGAGTAAAGAAATACTGCCATAGCATGTACCTACTTAGATTTAAAGTAACAGTTTCAACTTTAATTGTTTTAAATTTCAAAGTACACTGAGGTAGTTGAAGAATAACAGACCTTTTAAGACAGTATTAAAAATGCTGTCCAAAGTGTTTTTGTAGACCTACTTTTCAGTGTAATTCACTGCAAGGCTGCCAATAGATAGTACTTTGATTCATGGAGATCTGATCTTTGATGAACCAGTATTTCAAAAACAGAACAGTTTGATTCGAAGATTACTTGAAGCTATTTAGTCTGATAATATTTAGAACTAATTCTAATGAATCACAACATTTTCCAGTTGTAAAGTCTCCATTTCATCTCTCTAGCAATTCTTGGAGGATATGTGGATAAATACTTTGTTTTTATATAAATTGTTGTCTACATAAAAGAAAATCTGTGTGTGTGTGTGTGTGTGTGTGTGTACACATGGGCATATGCGTGTGTACATGCAGGCATGTGTGTGTGTCCAGAATGAAGAATCCAACATTGAATTGTAAAAGTGATGATGATAATTACTAAACATCTTAGCATTATGACTTAACCTGGAACTATTTTCTTTTCATGACAGACATAAATCCATGCTTGGAGAGAACTGAGCAAGAAACATGTATACCAACTGTTTGCATATAAATAATATGTCATAGTTTAACATAGGGATTTTGAGGTACAGGTGCTTATTTCTGAATTTAAGATGTAACATTTGTTGAATGTTTTAAAAATTCATTTTGTCTATTATTTATAACATTGCCAAGAAAAGGATAACATTTAGGCTAAAATAGGTCCTGTTCAAACATAGTGAAACTCATTCTAAAACAGGGACAAGATTTCAATCTGAAACAAATTGGGAGAGGGCTTGTAAACTGCAGCATATTCTGAAAGGTAACATTTATTTTAGCATATAGCAACACACTAAAATATCCACCTGTGTGTGACATAATCTAGCTATAATTAATGGTGAGAAGAAATAATTGTTTCTTAATAGAACTGCTAGGAAAACAATAGAGTTTTAGAATTAGAAGGGACTTAGAAATCATTGAACACTAGCCCAACCTCTAAACCCTGGAAGAAATTTCCTTGTAAAATATTGCTGGCAGTCGTCATCTGTTCTTTCATTGCTGTTTACATTTAATCAGTTCTGCTTAGATTCTTTAAATTGGGTTTTGGGATTAGGATAGAATTAGTTGCCACTTTTTATACTTGTTTATAATACAAATATAAACTTCACTTTGAACTGCTGCATAGTTGAACTGTCAAATTCTAAATTACAGAAGTTTTGAATTTTTGTAAAATAATTCAAATGTTTACTAATTGTTATACCTGTTATGTGTGCTAAAAATATTTCTGCCATTGAAGTAAAAAACAGTGGTGTCTAAAATTACTAGCACAACTTTTCACTTGGAAATCCAAGAACATGAAATTATTTTCCTTTATAATTTGTGTAATCCCTTTCTTAGCAGTATAATGATAATGGTGAAGGCAAATAAAAGTTTCACTTGAATGTACGTTTTTTAGGTTAAATTAATGTGGACTTTTTTAGGTTAAAATTCTCTGATCACTTGAGTTATCAAAAAAATTGTACACACATGCACAATACCCAACACCTATGGCTTTTATAAAACCAGTAGTAAGTGACATAAAGTAATGTATTTAAAAGTCCTCATTATCTGTAAAAGAAAACTTAATTTGTGTTCCAGAATTTAAAAAGATAGCCAACCTTTAGTATTTAAAGGAGAAAAAGTGAACAGATGGGCTTGCTTGGTTATTACTCTCTAATATTGCGGAGTGCATTGGATGACAGTGAATGAAAAGCATTGCTCTTATCTGATGGTAACTTGTGTTTCTGGGCATTATGGCTTAGTACAGTTATGTATTAAAATATAGTCCTTGATGTGAAAGAAAAATAAAGAGCAAACACTGATTTGCAGACAAACCAAAATAGCAGTTATAATTAAGCTTTAAAAATGTGTTGAGAATTTTTATTCTTTTCTAAATTCATAGTATTTTGGGTTTTGAGATTATAAAAGTTTTATTTTAAATATCCTAAGGGATGTGAATAAACTTTCATTGTTTTAAACTATTTTTGGTGAGACAAACTACAATATTAATAAATAGACTTCTGGAATGGCTACATGAAGACCTGTGACCGGCTCCCCTCCATAACTGCCGTAACAGGTGAAAAACATTCTTTTTTTAAAATAACCATTTAAAGTTCATGTGGTCCTAAAGGCATACAACACATGGAACATTCAAGAAAACCCAAATCTCTGTAAGAACCTATTCTCTTCCTACACCTCCCCTCTCCCTCCCCAACCACACACATAGCTCAGAGCTACTCAGAGCTCTGAGTGGGTACAGCCAAGAAGACAATGCTCCCTCTTCCCTAACAAGGATATGGTATCTTTAAGGGAGGGGCAGGCTGCCAGTTCTCAGGCCCCTCTAGCTTTGTGTTGCAAAGGCTGAACTCCAAGTATATGCAGCCAAGAGATCAGGACTCCCTTTTCTCAACCAGTTCCCACTCATAGGATGGAGGCTCTACCCAGGTACAGCTGGTCAAGAATCCTGGGATGCTGAGCACCTCTTGCTGGCTTGCTTACAGGGTAAAGTTTCTGTGCCAGCAGTGCCAACGCAAGAGGATTAGTGGCTTCCGTAATTATTGCGCTCTACTCACAAAGTTGGCATAGCAATCCTAGAGAGGCCGGCCATGACTCGCACTCCCAGCTCCAGAAGAGTGACTCACGTTTCCCCAGGGGAGAGGCAGCCGAGACGAAGGAACTGATGTGGGAGAGTGGAAAGTTCAGGCAGGGTGCTCCCAAAAGCGATGGCATTTAGTGGTCAGCAATGTGGAGGCAACAAGCCAGATTAACTGACAACCAGGGAGAGAGGCAAGAAAAGCCCTCCTACGGCCATAACAAGCCTCAAAGACCAGCCTCAAACACCACCTCTCCAAAAGGGCCCGGCCAACCCTAAGTGGGTCAGACGGCAGAGCCCTTTGTGCCCCGGGCACCATCAACAGCAGCAGTCAACTGGCCATGGGAGCTAACATGAGTGTGATGCCTATTGAGGCAGGTGGGTTTAACAGATCCAGAAAATATTCGGAGAAAGGCCTATTAAAGCCTTCCCCAGGTGACTATGCACACCCAAGGCTGCACCCTCTAAAGAATGAAATGGAAAATTTCTCAAGCAAAAAACGAAGCCAGAAGACTGTGGGCTGATGTATTTAAAGGGTTAAATTAAACCAACAGCAACCTATACATCCAGAATGCAGTATCTTGCAGAACTGCCCTTCACACTTGAGAGAGACAGCTTACCGTTGTAATTAGCTAATTATTAATAATAGGAAGAAAGCAAAGGAAAGGCCAGGCATCATAAGCTTGGTCACCTAGGGGCAGCTTCACCAGGAAGCTGGAACTTTACCCTCCCCAGGGAACCACCAGTCTACTTGCAAATCACTGGGGAAGGGACCCAACAAAGGGGAGGGTGAGTGCATGTGCAATGACATCGGGTGACAGGGGAGGTGCTTGCCCATCAGTCCAATCGGGAAAATACAATTAGCCATAGGGGTGGAGCCAATGCAAGCCCACGAAATTCTGACGGCTCAACTGGTTAAGCTCCTAGTTATAACCCTGAGACAAAGAGTTCTTGCTCTGTTGTTTGCTTGTGCTTCTGTTTCTCGCTTGGTCCATGACATGCACTTGCCGTGAACCTCCATAGCCATCTGGCCTTAAGCAGCCACAGGGCCGATGGCCATGCCAGCCCCACACGCAGTGGACTGCAGCTGGGAACACAAGCTAAGCTGGCCAGATGCTGGACTGGACTGTGCTTTCATATGGAGTGAGGACTCTGGGCAGTGGCTTTAATCCTAGCTCTGCTGAAGACCAAGTGGGACTTTTTCCATGGTGGAAGGAGGGAGATGGGACCTGGGAGGAGCATTTCCTTAATGTTACACCATCAATAAAGCTTTCCAGGATACCTCACTCTCCCCTGGGGACCTCAGGGAATTCTTGTTTCCACAGCGCCCCAAGAATCCCACATCCACTAGTAACAGGTGGAGACTCGGAGGGGACCCCACCACTAACAAAATTATGACATTCCCAGATCAACAAAAATGAAGGGAATTCATTATCACCAGACCTGCCCTGCAAGAAATGATAGGATCCTGAAGGTTGCAATAAAAGGAAACACTAACTTGAAGCAGTATGGAGACAAATTAGAGCGTAATAACTTAAGGATGTCAAATTTAATCCCCATGGTAATGACAAAACAGTATAGAATATACACAAAAAGAAATAAAGGAATTAAAATATTTCACTATGGCCCTGGCTGGTTTTGCTTAGTGGGTAGAGCGTCGGCCTGCGCACTCAAGGGCCCTCGTTTGATTCCGGTCAAGGGCACATGCCTGGTTTGCGGGCTCATTCCTCAAAAGGGGACATGCAGGAGGCAGTCGATCAATGATTCTCTCCCTCTCCCTCTCTGAAATCAGTAAAAATATATTTTTTAAAAGTTTCACTCTAAAAAAAAAATCAATGAAACACAGAAGATGGCAATAGTGCAGAATTAGAGTGAAGCACATCAGTGCAGGAAATGGACCAAAATGCTGTAAAACATTGAAATCAAATAGCTAAATGAGAGAAATAAGTCCCTCCTTATCAGTAAATATATGTAAATGGAATAACTCCAATCAAAAGAGAGAGATTGGCTGAGTGGATGTTAAGAGCATGATCTAGCCCTGGCCAGGTGTCTCAATTAATTGAAGCATCATCCCATACACCAAAAGGCTGTAGGTTCGATTCCCAGTCAGGGCACATACCTAGGTTGGTTTGATCCCCAGTCAGGGCTCATAAGGAAGGCAACAGATCGATGTTTCTCACATTGATGTTTTTCTCTCCTTTCCACTCTAAACATATCCTCAGGTGAGGATTTAAAATAAAAGTGATCTAAATATGCAGTCTCACTTTAAAGACTCACTTTAGATCTAAAGACACAAATAGATTAAAAGTGAAAGGATGGAAAAAGTTATTTCATGCAAATAGTAACTGAAAGAGAACAGGTGTGGCTATACTAATATCAGACAAAATAGGCTTTCAATTTAAAAAGTTGACAAGAAGCCAAACATTTTATATTAATATAAAGGTTCATACAACTTAAGATATAACAGTTATAAACCATCTAATAATAGACCATCCAAATATATGAAGCAAAAATTGACAGAATTGAAGGGAGAAATAGTTCTATAAAAGCAAAGGTGAAGTAAAAATATTCTCAGATAAAAACTGAGGGAACCTGTTGCTAGCCAACTCATCTTAAAATAAGTACTAGAGGACGCTGAAAGCAAGTGACACCCTACAGTAATCTGAAGCAAGACTTGCCAGTAAAGGTAGTTGTGCAGGTAATTAATTATGATGACTTTATAACTGCGTTTTTCCTCTTAACTAATTTAAAAGCAATTGCATAAAACTAGGTGTAGCATTGTACTGTTAGGCCTATAACTTAGAGAAATGTAATCTACTTGACAATAACAAATGAGTGGGAAGAAAGCTGTGCTGAAATAAGGAAATAACACCGGCTAGTAACTTGAATCCTTAAGGAGAAATGCAGATTAAAAAGGAAGGAAATTCTGACGTGCTAAACGAGGCATGCGGCCCTCTGGCTGCGAGTTTGACTTGCTTGTGCTACAACATGGGTGAATCTGGAGGGTATTATGCTAAGAGAAATAAGGCAGTCACAAAAATACAAATACTGCATGGTTCCACTTATATGAGGTACTTGAATCAAAATTATGAAGACAGAAAGTAGAATGGTGGTTTCCAGGGGTTGTGGGGAGGGGAGGATGGGGAGTTATTGTTTAATAGATATAGAGTTTCAGATTTACAAAATGAACAGAGTTATGGGAATGGACCATGGTGATGGCTGCACAACAAGGTGAATGTATTTATTGCCACGGAACTGTACACTTAAAAATGGCTACTATGATGGGAAAAAAAGTGCTGTGGGGTCACTGACACTCAGGCTGGTGAAACAGTTCACACAGCTGTCATTGATGAAGTGTCTGCTACTGCACTTAAGTCTCGCATGACCTCGTGGCAGAGGTTGAAGATTAATGCCCCAGTATTGTAGATGAGGAGAGACGTCCAGGTGGCACTGGAGGTACATCGGTAGCTTAGCAAGAAACTGATCCAGCAGGTTGCATTCATTCTGGTTTTTATTTTTATTTTTTTAAAATATATTTTATTGATTTTTTACAGAGAGGAAGGGAGAGGGATAGAGAGTTAGAAACATCGATGAGAGAGAAACATGGATCAGCTGCCTCCTGCACACCCCTGTGGGGATATGCCCGCAACCAAGGTACATGCCCTTGACCAGAATCGAACCTGGAACCCTTCAGTCCGCAGGCCGACGATCTATCCACTGAGCCAAACCGGTTAGGGCTGATTTTTACTTTTTATTCTCTGTATCTTACGATGTTTTGACATCTCTCAGGGGCCTTTCAGACCCAGGGAAAGCCTGTCCCTCCCAGGGCTAATTCCTGGGGAAGGGAGAGGGATGGACAGCTTGCCTGGAACATACCTTTCACACACAGACTGGCAGATCCAAGGCCTTTAACTTTCACACACCAAGCCAGCATTCCCCCTGCCCTAAATCACCCCACAGCCAGGAATGGGACAAGTAGAGACCAACCCTATAGCCCCAAACCCACTAAAATGATTGGAACTACCAACCCTAAACTCTTCCCTCTGGTGCCTTTGCTGAGGGAATCCCAGGAAAGGCTCTGGCCTCTACTCTCCCCTCATGCCTGCCTATTACCCTCTGACCAAACCTGGTTTTGCCCCGCTGGCCCTGTGTGGCATGGTATGTCCCCTTCTCTTGGGAAATATAGGTCATAAATTCTTCTTTCAATGGTATTGGCCTTTCTGTGTTGGCACTCAGTCACCTCCATAAATCTAAATCCTGCAGGTGTGATTTTAGAGCACAGGTCTGACAGGCTGAAACCAGAGGTTGCCCCTAGAGGTCCCGCCTTCTGAAAAGGCCATTTCCTCCTCCAGGAAGTTCCTATAATTATAGCTTCACTTAAATGTTCCCTCTGGGTCACTCCCCTCCCCCCGCCCCCCAGCTAGATTGTTATTATGGGAGTGGAGTCTTTCTACTGGGCACTTCCCTGGTGTGCCCAGACATCTCTGCCCAACCCAGCACCCTGACCCACAGGAGATCTTTGGACTCGGCGGCCTTTCTGTCTACGAGCTTCCAAAGAAACACTGTTCTTCATTTATACCATACGGGGCTGGTAATAGGTGGGTTTCGGACTCTTGTGCACAAAGGAATCGCTGCTTAGCTGACTCAAGATCTCACAGCCAGCAAATGGTTGTACCCCAGTTCCAAATGTCATATTTCCTGATTTTTACAAATCTTACCAGCTGCCCACTGCCTCTTACTTTTTTCAAAAAAGTATAAGACAATCTCTTCCCAACATTTCTCCACTCCAAATATAGAATGGTGCTGAAATGTTGCTATTATACAAAGCAGCTAAGTGACAATTCAAGACAATATAATTAAAGGCCAACATTAGTGGTTGTGACAAGTAAAATGACGTGCCTTTTACACCTTTTCGCCTTTGATTGTTTTCCTTACCTGGAATTAGCTCTCCCCCTCAGCACCTAGGAAATGCCTTTGGTCCTTTTGGTCTCCTAGTCCCATCTGATTACCTCTACTGGGTATCTTTCCTGTACCTTGTGAAGACTTTTTATAGTACAGTGAGTGGCCAGATTATGACGACCATCCCATCAGTACAATGAAGTGAATTAGTTATGCAAATAATAATAATATTAAAACCTTGTGAGTATTTGCTTAGGAAGTTTTCAATATTCAGTATTTTTGGAAGTGTCAATGAAGTACTGATGGGGTGGTCATAATAATCTGGCCACTCAGTGTAGCACCTGTAATACAGTATTGGACTTAGTTGCTTCCATGGCTGTGTCTCTCTGCTAGATTGTAAGATACTGGAATGCAAGGGTCATTCACCATAGTCTTCTAGCAGGGTGCTCAGCACATGAAAGGCATTCAGTTGTTAAGGAATAATATCCAAAACATAGAAATAAGGCAAAGGATGACTGCAAGTCCCTTCGGAATCATACCAGAGCATTATCTAACAGGCTCTCCAAAGACTTCAATTCTCTAAGAAAGTGTACCTTTTTTTGACTCTTGGTAGGGATGCATGATTGTTGCCAGGTGGAAGAGATAACCCAAAGGATGCAGTCTTAATACTTTGTAGGATATTAACCTGTTTTGTAACTAATCTAGCCAACATATTTCAGCATCTGGCTTCAGTACCTACACGTATTCAGTCTTTTGAATACTCTGAACTAGTGTTATCGTCCTGCTGCTTCCTTCATGAAGGAATTAAATAAATCTTTTTTTTAAAATATATTTTATTGATTTTTCACAGAGAGGAAGGGAGAGAGATAGAAAGTTAGAAACATCGATGAGAGAGAAAAACATCGATCAGCTGCCTCCTGCACATCTCCCACTGGGGATGTGCCCGCAACCCAGGAAAATGCCCTTGACCGGAATCAAACCTGGAACCTTTTAGTCCGCAGGCCGACGCTCTATCCACTGAGCCAAACCGGTTTCGGCTAAATAAATCTTTGACATGTGCTCACTTTATATTTGGGTGACCTGTCATGCTTTCAGTTTTTAAAAATTACACTTTGATAGTTTTGGACGCCCCACCAGGAGTCCACAGAGACTCACCTGTCAGAGCCAATTAAGTTGTGTTGCTTTGTGGACTGTTTAACGCATCTTTTCTTGGCTCCAGAATGAATCCCAAGTGGAAACAGAACTTTATTTTCATTAATTCTCTGATTCCATGTTTTTTACTTTATTTCTGGTTCTTGGTCATCTGTTAGTTCTTTCATGATTTGGACTCTGTACTTTCCCATAACTGGGCCCAGGGACTGGTGTATAATGGACCACTAAGTCATCCTCTCTGAGTGGCAAGAGAACACCCTATGTAAACATAGCTTTGTAAGTGGCCAGTAAATTACTTCCCACTGGTGGGGGCAATAATCTGATTATATTTTTTATCTACTTGGTGATTTCTGTTGAGATTTATGGGGATCTATTCTCTGCTGAGTGAGTGATAACAGATCATTTGTTTTTGTTTATTTGTCTACTTGTGAACCCAAATTAATTAGGAATATGTCTTGTCATCTGGACTGACCAGTTTTTGTTTTCTTTTGACCAATGGCTGATGCTGTAAAATTGAAGCTATAGGCTCTCTGGTGTTTGTGTGGCCGTAATTGGGAAAGCCTTCACTTCCATATATATATATGAAGTATTTTCTTACCCATGGAGGCATTCATAAATTAGATGACAGTCTCTTAAAATAGTTCTGATTGGTTTATAGAGACAGTGTTTTCATAAATCTAGTGCTCCCAGAATTCCCAGAAAATATAGAAAGAGAACTTCTAATATAGCATGGGGCAAAAGTAGGTTTACAGTTGTGATTACACAAAACAGTTTATTCTTGTATTATTATTATTTATTATTTATTGTATTATTTCCATATGAGCATCTGTAAACCTACTTTTGCCCCACTCTGTATTAAATGTAATAAATAGTCATTTAAAAAATATCCTTATCACAGAAACTGCTAGTTCAGAAGCAATTTCCTATAAGAAACCAAGTTCATGTAATTAATGTGAATCTTTGAACAAATCAGACTGGCTCAACAATGTCCTATTCTCTCGTGGGCATTTAAGGAAACCCTTTCTCTTTCTTCTTTATATAGATTCCTCTAACATATAATTTAGTAGACTATACATTTGTAAAGTGAGATGAATTGTTTCTTAAATGTTCTAACTGACCCCTCCGAATTCAGGAACAAATATTTCTACTGAGTCTTTTAGTTTCGTGGTAGAGAACAGAGAGAGAATATGCCCCAATTCATTTAATATGGTCAATATACCATACTAGGCAAAGCAGTGTAAGAAAATAAAATTATAGGCTGAGCTCATTCACTCAGAGATAAATTCAAGTTAACTTTATCCTCCAAATGAAAGGATGGTTTAAGTCTGGAAATTCTATTAATGTAATTTGCTAGATTAACAGAATAAAGAAGACAAACAAAATAGAATCATTAATATATGCAGGGCCAGAAAGATAAATTTTAACATACACTCTGGATTTATTTTTTTAAAGCAATTCTTAGAAGACAGACTACAGAGTACTACTTCCCAATCGATCAAGGGCTGTACAAAGGTGCTGGTTTTCACTATTTCTATTCAATGCGATACCACATTCCAGGACAGTTTAATAAGATCAGGAAAACAGGAAAGAAGAATAAGAACTTAAAAAGAAAATCATCAACATTCAAAGAAAATATGATTGTCTCCATAGAAAGTCCAAAAGAATCTACAAATAAAGTCTTAGGGGCTAGTGAAATAATTTGATTATGTTATTGGGACATAAAATCAATATTAAAAGCAATTGCATTGCCTGGCCGGTGTGGCTCTGTTGGCTGAGCATCATCCCATGCACCAGGAGGTTGCTGGTTCAATTCCTGGTCAGGGCACATGCTTGGGTTTCAGGCTCAATCCCCAGTGGCGGGCATACAGGAGGCAGCTGATCAATATTTCTCTCTCATCGATGTTTCTATCTCTCTCTTCCTCTCCCTTCCCGTCTCTGAAATAAATAAAAACATATTTTAAAAAATTAATTGCATTAATATACCCTAGCACCAGAAAAATCAGTGAGGAAAAATGATTTTAAAACAATACATTTGTTTAAAATGTTGAATTACTATATTGTACACCTGAAATAATATAACCAATATAAGATTGTATACTGAAACTATACTGAAACTAAAAAAAAAAAATAGTTTTAAAAAGCCTATACATTTGCAATAAAAATATGAAATACCTAAGTATCCAAGAAATCCAAGGTCTTTATGGAAGAGATTATAAACCTTCAAGATGCCCTAAATAAAACACATTTGTAAACAGAAAGACTCAATAGCAAAGATTCTCAGAGCAGTTGAGATCATGTTCCCTGACATATGTTGTCAGTTTGGCTCAAATAAACTCTTATAAAAATTTTTTAAAAATAGCAAAATCCTCCCTCCCCCAGTTGATTCATGTACCTTGTGCAAAAGTCCATCAAGGTCATGAAACTAAACCACAAAGAACTATCACTGCACACCCAGTGGAACCATAGAAATTCAGAAATCTGACACTATCCAGCAGAGATGAGGATGCAGAGCAATGAGACTGCTCTAGGTTGCCATTCAGAGCATAAATCCATGGGACAATTTGGCAATAATAAAAACGACAAAATGTGTAAACATTATGACAAAACAGTTACCTTCTTGCTACCTAAGACTCACAACATTTACACATGAGAACATATTCTAGAATGTTCAGAGAAGCAATGTTTATGTTAAAAAAAGTTGGAAGCTACCTAAATGCCCATCAAAAGGATTATAGGAAAATCAATTATGTTACATCTATTAAATAGGATTCTGTACAGCAGCGAAAATGACTGCACTGGTCAACATGGAGGAAACTCATAAATATAATGTCGGTTTACAAAGTAACCTACAGAAGATTTCATACAGGAGAGTCCATAAACATATATGAACTTTTAGAAACATACAAAATAATACCAGCATTACTTGGAGATACATATACACGAGGAAAACTTATTTTAAAATGCCTTAAGATGACATACATACAATTCAAGCGAATGGATACTTCTGAAGGGCAGGGAGGTTCAGTCAGGGAGGGAGATTCAGGAGATTTCAAACGTCATTGATAATGTTTAATTATCATTGATAATTTCTTAAGCTGGAACATTGATTATGGTGTTCTTTATACTTTATGTCTTAGAAGATATTTTTTAAAAATTGCAACCAACAGTCAGTAGGTGGCAGGAAAAGCTTGGTATCTGCAGTGTCTAAAAGAAGAAACCGGGTTTTTCTTCCCTTAATCACACCAAAGCAATGCCTCCTTTAATGTCCCTGTGGTCACACATCACTCTTAAAATTAAAATGAATTAGCTAAAACAATTATTTTCTTTTTTCATATGCACTTGCATTCTGGTATTCATTGTTCTTAATCACTTTGGTCTTTCTTTCAAAACGTATTTAACTTTCCCATGGGGCAGCTCTGGCTTTTATTCTCCTGGCGTTACTACTGCAATGCTTAAGTGAACTGGGTTTGCACTGAAGGTTCATGGTAACAGAGGGTTATTCCAGCATACTTCACACACACACACACACACACACGCACACGCACACGCACACGCACACACACACAGTAAAGCTTTAGCCTTCACATCACTGTTCCTTACCTTCTCCCTCTCCTTGGATGCAGACCACCAACCATATTCTGAAATCTGCTTTCATATTCACTCACAAGAACTTTCTTCTTTTTTTTTGGTCCCCAAGTTCCATGGAAATAAAACATTTATTCTTTAGAGCAACTAAGCAATGCAGACTAGCAACTAGCTCAGCAAAAAGATCCACCTACATGTTTCCAAAGTAATACAGCAATCTTCTACCTAACACATATTCTAGCTTTCCTCTAAAACAGAGTTGAAAATTGGGGGTCAGGGTCTGAATCTGGCCAGCACATGTGTTTTGTGGGGCCACAAGCTATTCAACATGTTTTTTAATTTGTCAAAATTCAAAATCAAGAGAGCCATGCCTGATGTGGCTCAGTTGGTTGGAGCATCATCCCATACACCAAAAGGTCACTGGGTCGATTCCCGGTCAGACATATGCTCAGGTTGTAGGTTTAATCTCTGGTCAGGGAACATGTAGGTAGCAGCTAATCGATGCTTCTCTCTCTCTCTCTCTCTCTCTCCCTCTCTCTCTCTCTCTCTCTCTCTCTCTCTTTCCCTTCTTCTTTCTCTAAAATCAATAAAAGCATGTCCTTGGGTGAGGATTTAAAATCAATCAATAAGAGAGAGAGAGATCACAGAAAATTGAAATCTTACATTTCTTTTGAAAAATCAGAAATTCTGGCAATACCATTGGAGCAGAGCAGGCCGCCGGCATCTCCGGAAGGAACCTACGCAGATCACCCTTGGCTGTTGCTTGTTTGGTTCTAAATGATGAGAAAACATGCCCTCTTATGTTTCTTAGGGTTTATTTCTTTTAGGCAACCAATATGACCACACCTTTTTTTTTCTCTTAATCTTCACTCGAGAATATTTTTCCATTGATTTTTTTTTAGAGAGTGGGAAAAACAGAGAGAAACAATGATGTGAGAGAAGCACATCGATTGCCTCCCACACTCAGGCCTGGGCCAGGGAA
The DNA here is from genome assembly GCF_963259705.1 of Myotis daubentonii. NCBI lineage: Eukaryota > Metazoa > Chordata > Mammalia > Chiroptera > Vespertilionidae > Myotis > Myotis daubentonii. Next base: position 195,459,228 of record NC_081841.1, read on the forward strand.
GAGCCTGCAACCAAGTATGTACCCTTGACAGGAATTGAACCTGGGACCCTTCAGTCCTCAGGCCAATGCTCTATCCACTGAGCCAAACCAGCTAGGGTGACCATACCTTTTATTCTCTTTTAATAAACTGACTTTCTCTTAAAATTTTATGCTAAACCTAAACCTTATATAATTATGACAAATTTCAGACCAAAACGTGACTTGATTAAATTTGTTAGAAACTCCCTACTGTCTTGCAGGACAGAACTGGGGTTTCCAGATACGTGTCTCAAATGTAATATAAGCCACAGTAGACAAAACAGCGTGAACTTTTCCGTTCAGTCCCATTCGGCCACTGTTATATAAATATGACCTTAACACTGAAGTCCTTGAAGTAATTTGATTTAGTGTTTAGCTTGAGAGCTATCATAATCCTATCTTTTAGCTCCCTGACATTTAAAATGCCTCTTCACACAGCGGGAAAGGGTCACTGGTTAGCCCAGCAGGATTCAGGCAGCGTAAGCACAGGCGCCAAAGCTTTTCTCCTCCCATGATTCCAGGTGTTGACTCAGTGGATAACCTTCACTGTTATCTTGCCTTCACCCTCTCACGGTTCTAGGCATAAATATAATCTCTACATGTTGTATTTACATAATAGATCATTCTCTCAGTCAAATAAATGAATTACTGCTAAAGGTGTAAAGAGTTAACAAATATGATTATCTTCTGGTTTGGGTAAGTGGTTTGGAGTTTGGATTTCCAAAGCCCAATTAAGGTTCTTGGGGGTAAATGCTGAGGTTGATCCTAAACATCCATTCCACCTCCGATGATTAGGCTCTGAATCCACATGGCAGTTCCAGACTCGTTGCCTGTGATTGGCTTAGGCCTGGGAGTGTGACTTAGTTCTCACACTTGCGATGAAAGGTGAACTCTGGGAAAGTTCTTCTTTCCCCTAAGAGAGAGTCACAGGAGACAGACTTCTGGTTAAATGTGGTAGATTGGAAAAATGCCTCTTAGCCAACTGAAACTTCATTAAAATGCTTAGAAGGCCTGGCCAGTGTGGCTCACCCAGCCAGTGTGGCTTGCCCAGTCAGTGTGGTTTGCCCAGCCAGTGTGGTTCGCCCAGCTAGTTTGCCTCTATGGTTGACCTATGAACTAACTAGGAGGTCATGGTTCGATTCCTGATCAGGGCACATGCCCAGGTCACGGGCTCGATCCCCAGTAGAAGGCGTGCAGGAGGCAGCCGATCAATGATTCTCTCTCATCATTGGTGCTTTTCTCTCTTCCTCTCTGAAATCAATAAAAATACATTTTTAAAAAGGTAAAATAAAATGCTAGAAGAGGGATTAAAAACAGTATACATTCATAAGGGCAAAATTATGAGAAGAAAGACAAATTTTGGAAGGCAGGAGAGAGATAGATGAGTGATAACTGACTTAATGAACCCAAGAAAGCAGAAACCTAAGCCAGCAGCGGAGAAAGCCCTCAGTCGACCAGCACTGCAGAACACCAGAAATGCCAGCAGTTGAAGGCACTGGACACTAGTGAAATGAGGGGTGCCTGTCAGGATAACAGCAGGGAAACTTTGTAATGTCAGTATAACAAGTACTAGACACCAGGTTTCTTTTCCTCCTCTAAGAAAAGACTGTATTTCTTGACTGAAGGGGTCCATTTGTCCGCACCCCCAAAGCCCAGTGAGACACAAACAGGAGTTTGCAGCCAGGAAAGTAAGGGTTTATTAATTAAGGACATGGCACAGGTGAACTAATGCTCAAAGACCTGGCTCCCTGATGGCTTCCAGGGGATGGGTTATATAGGGGAAAGACAACATTAATCATGGTGACTAAAGGGGTAATTGATCGTTGTATCTGGTGTTGATGTGAGCCATGGAGTCATTCTGATTTTGCAAGGATGTTTTTGATGGGATCATTCTGCTTTCCTGGGTCCAGAGCTAAAACACAACTGAGATATTATTTTTAGTTTGAAAACTCTGTCTCTGCATTTAATAGACCCAAGAGCTTGTTCCTAAGACTACAGGATGCTGACCAGAACCTCACTGTCCCGAGGGCTTGATGATTAAGCAAGGGAGAGAGTGGTGGGTGAGTCAGGGTGCAGCGTGAGGTCAGTTTGAGTCATAAAGGGGGGGGAAATCAAAATAAAAGGCCAGATTAAAGAAAAGAAGGTTTCTGCATGGTTATAACTAGAGTTTCATCCTCTTGAGATATTAAAACAAAGGGACTCTGCCCCCTTCTAAGGATGGGGAAAGGCGGAGGCTGCCATGTGACATGTGGAGTAAGAATTACATTAAATGATGACACCTTTCCCCAAGGCAGGGTAAAGTGAATCAGGCACTTGCCCTGGGCATAAAATTTAAGGGAGTACCAAAAAACTCAGAAATCAAGGTAACATTTATTTACGTCAATCCACATTTTTATGATTTCCTTTGCTTACTAAATCCTTCATCTCTGATCTTATGTTATCACTTTCCTTCTTAAGTGCATCGTTTAGAAGTTACTATAGTGACGGTTTCTTAGTTAACTCCTAGGTTTTGTTATCTTTTTGTTGAGTGTCTTTATTTTACCCTGATTTTGAATGCTAATGCTAATGCTACAGGGCTCACAATTCTAGTTGGCTAGTTTTCTCTAAGCACTTTGAAGATATTATTCCACCACCTTCTGACTCATTTATGTTCAGTCTAAATGTCATGTTTTTGCACATGATCTGTCTTATCTCTCTTCTTGTTTTTGAAATTTTTTTCTTTAGTGTTCTGCATTTTCATTGTGGGCGGGTTTCTGTCCTTTTTCACAAGAGTAGTCTTTATTACATGCTTAAGTGAACAATCACTATTACATTACCTAGTCAGTGCAATATTAAACCATGTGCTTTCTCACCTCCCCTTTTTACATAGCATAAATGCAATCAATATTGGGGAGTAACATGCTTGTTTTAAAAGCATTCTTTGAAACGGTTCAGGACTGCACTATTAAATTTCATGTTTATCTTTGTGGTACCTAATTTGAACAACATGTAATAAGACATTATTTTTGAAAGGAATACTTTTGGGGGGAAAAATATCTGACCAGAATCTCTGACCAAATCTGAACTACCACCCTGTTCTCTAACAAATGCCTAACAAAAGAGAGGGAATGATGTACTCGAAACAGATTTTATGATAGTTTATATTTGCACATAAATTCTGCCACGCTATTCAGTACCACCAAAGTGAAATTCTCTAATCTTTTGTTGAAAATGAGAAGACCTGTCACCTGTTCCCAGCGAAACACTGATTGTTCTACAAAATCAGGTGATTTAGTCAGCTAGGAACTGAAGTGTGAAACATGGTCTTTCCAGGCGGAGAATTCATCAAATAAAGACCATTCTAGGAATATAATAATACTGAAGAAAATAGGAAGGCCAAGCAGAATGACCACCATGAAAAACTGACAAAAGCTCCAGGGAACGCTGCTAATGAATGTGCCAGTGTCTTGAAGCCAAGAAAGTTTACCTACATCTACTGGTTTTCTGTTTTCCCACTGACTGATATCACAGTTCTTCACTAAAAGGGCTTGTGGGAAAATTAGAGGGAGGTAAAGGAATTTTCTCCATTACTTTTATTTTCTACCTGAACTCTTTACAGTCCAGCCCAGAATCAGGAAAGCTTAGCTTGTGTTCCCAGCTGCAGTCATCAGTCCATTGTGTGTGAGTCTGCATGGCCCATGGGCAATGCAGCTTCCAGGAACATGGGCAAATGCAAGGGAGCAGGAGCACAACCAGGGGAACAAGAGAGAAATGGGAGAGCCAAGAGAGAGAATTCCTTTGTCTGGGGATTTTATCCTTCGAAGTTTTGTACCCTTGCAGTGGCCCTGCCACACATCCAATTATCTTTGTTTCCAGGTTAGACTGACAGGCATCTTCCCTTTGTCACCCTGACTTCACTCTGCATGCCCCCATCTCCCCTTTGTGGACCCTTCCCCCAGTGATTTGCAGGGAATGAACTGGTGGTTCCTTGGGGAGTATGAAGTTGCAGCTTCCTGGTGACCATATACCCAGATGGCCATGCGTACTTATAATGTCTGGCCTCCCTTTTGCTCCTTTCCTATTATTAATAACTAGCTAATTAAAACAATAACAAAGAGACAATTTGTTACATTGTGAAAGGCCAATGCCTGGCTTCAGAACATGTACGTGTTTTGTACTGTGATGAATTAGAAGTTACCATCTGAACTGTTTACTTAGAAAATAGAAGTTTGGCCATTTGAAATAATTTTACCCAGCAGAACTAGTCAGCTTAGTGATGTATTTTTGGACTACTTTTGAGAAAAAAAGAATGTTCCCAGCCTGTGTTTCTCAGTGGTTGAGCATTGACCTAAGAACCAGGAGGTCATGGTTCAAATCCTGGTCAGGGCACATGCCTGGGTTGCAGGTGCTATCCCCAGTGTGGGGTGTGCAGGAGACAGCTGATCAATTATTCCCTCTTATCATTGATGTTTCTATCTCTCTCTCCCTCTCCCTTCCTCTCTGAAATCAATAAAAATATATTAAAAATAAAAAATCTCAGATAAAAATTATACTCCTGCATGTTTGAGAACCTTCTAGAATTTTAATGTATATGTGGACAAGAATCACTATTATTCATCTCAATAACCTCTCTCTCTATCCCAATACCTTATATGTAGCATATACTCTGGGAATGCTTTTAAATAAAAATAGAACATTAAATGTATAGTTCAAAACACACAATAATACATTAGGCTGGACCATGCAAAATTATTTTTTGTAGGTCAAAACAGTTGAATAGCAGTTATTTCTTTGGTTCAACCTAATATTTGTTAGGGAAAGTGAAAAATAGTCTTGCCAATGGTCTCAACTGAACTATAAGATGTCAAATAAATTAGCCCTTTTGGTTTTGAATTTTCTGGAGAGCATATGGAAACTAATTAAACATATAATTCAAGTCTTAAGTTATAAATTCCTTAACTCTAAACTAAACTATAAAAATTAATAGCATAATATGAGCTTGCAGAAGGTTCTAAAATTTTTATTATAAGTCATGAAAGCATTGGACTCAAAGAGAGCACTGGATTTTTACATCTTCAAATGTCTTAAGTGAATTAATTGAATGCACTTTAATCTTTTTCACGTTCTTAAAATTTTCTATAGAAACCACTCACAAATTATAAAAAGAAAAGTCTAATAAGTCGACCCAAACACAGAAGAAGGTGGAAGTTAATGTTCTTAAATACAGGTTCCATCTTGTTGATCCCTTATACTAGCTTTTTAGTGGTTCCTATTACCCAAAGACCAATTTTGTTAATTTATCATTCGAATTCCTTCAAAATCTCACTCTAAGCTATCTAGTCAATGTGCCATCTTTACTCCTCAAAGCAAGTTGCCAAATTGGTTTACTTACCATCTTCTTCCTCACTTCTTTGTTTTTCTTCTGCCTAGAATGCTCTTTTATCAGTTGCTTTAGAGTTTATAGTATACATCTTTAATTTATCACAGTCTATCTTCAAATAATATTATTAAATTTCACATACGGTATCAGAATATATAACAGTATTTCCATTTTTCCTTTCCTGACCTTTGTGATATTATTGTCATACATTTCATATTCACATGTTATAACCCCCACAATAGATTTTTAAAAAATATATTTATTTTCATTTATTTCAGAGAGGAAGGGATAGAGAGATAGAAACAATGATGAGAGAGAATCATTGATTTTCTGCCTCTTGCATGTCCCCTACTGGGGATTGAGCCTGCAACCCAGGCATGTACTCTTGACTGGAATTGAACCTGGGACCCCTCAGTTCTCAAGCTGATGCTCTACCCACTGAGTCAAACCAACTAAGGCCACAATAGATTTTTTAATTTATGCTTTAAAAAAGTTATTATCTTTTAAAGATATTTTAAAAATAAGAACAATATTATTTCCATTTACCCACATATTTACTATTTACCAAGCTATTTGTTTGTTTGTGTAGATTCCATTTCTGTCTGGTACTATTTTCCTTCTGCTTGAATAATGTTCTTTAAAATTTATTGTGGCATAAGTTTGCTGGTGATGACAGTTTTCCTGCTTTTATGTGTCTGCAAAAATATTTATTTCCATTTTACTTGTGAAACATATTTTTGCTGGAAATAAAATTCTATGTTGACAGCATTTTTCTTTCTTTTAGTACTTTAAAGCTCCATAATCTTCTGGCTTGCATTATTTGTGACAAGGAGTCTGTTGTTAGTCTTACTTTGTTGCCTTGTATATAATGTGCCTTTTTTCTCTGTATAACAACTTATTTTTTCATCAATGGTTTTAAGCAATATCATTTTGTTGTACTTTAATATGTTTTTCTTCATGTTTCTTGTGCTTGGTGTTTCTTACACTTCTTGAATTTATATATATTTTTTTAATCAAACTTGGAAAAACTTTATGAATTATTTCTTTAAATATTTTTTCTGTCACTCTCTCCTCAACCTTCAACACAATAGGAGGATTTTAGATACACATACACATATATATTAGGCAGCCAAGATTTAGGGTGGGCCCTAAATAAAAGGACTGGTGTTCTTATAAGAGGAAGGAAAGGGAGACTTGAATAGACAGGGACAGAGGGAAGAAGGTCTGTGGAGACAGAGGCAGAGACTGGAGTTATGTTGCCACAAACCAAAGACGGCTGGCAGCCATCAGATTTAGAAGAGAGGCGCGGGGCAGATCCTCTTTCAGATCTACGTCTGACCTCCAGAACTGTGAGAGAATAAATTTCTGTTGTTTAGAGCCACTTAGTTTATGGGAATTTGTTACTCCAGCCCTAGGAATGAATGAATACATTGCCACAGTTTTCTCTTAGAAGTCTGGGTACAGATGAAAGTGTGTAAAAGTGTTTTGAAGAGCCCTAGCTGGTTTGGCTTAGTGTGTAGAGCATCATCCTGAAGACTGAGGGGTCCCAGGTTTGATTCCAGTCAAGGGCACATGCCCAGGTTGCGCACTGGATCCCCAGTAAGGGGTGTGCAGGAGGCAGCCGATCAATGATTCTTTCTAATCATTGATGTTTCTATCTCTCTCTCCCTCCCTCTTCCCCTCCCGGAAGTCAATAAAAATATATGTATTTTAAAAAGTGTTTTGAAGAGAAAATAAAGTTTTGGATTGGGAAATATCTGTACTTTCTAACTAAGTCTGCTGGATAAGTTATTTGATCATATTACAGTTTTCTTTCCTTGCAACATAGTGCATTATACAGAGTTAAAGCGTTCTAAAAAGCTATTATACAAACACAAATTTCCTTCTGTAGAGTGAGGAACTGAACAGAGAGAACTGACATACGACTTCACTAAAACGATCTACACAATATCACTTCGTCAGTGTACATTAAATATTTAATTTTACGGTAGATATGCAGTGTTTGTCAAGTTTTATTTTTCAAAAACTCTTCCTTTGAATTTGTCAAATCAAAATACCACCAGTGATGAAGAAAACCAAATCTGAGTTCATTGCTTCCTGGGAAAGAGAGAACGACATCATTTAAAAACACAAAACAGCTCATAGCCACTTGGCCTGGAGGTCAAACCCTCCCTGGAATTAGCTACAACAATCAAGATTTAACTATAAGACTTCGAACAAAGACCACTAGGGGGTACACCAAGGAAGCATAACAAAATGCGGAGACAAAGAAACAGGACAAAATTGTCAATGGAAGATATAGAGTTCAGAACCGCACTTTTAAGGTCCCTCAAGAACTGTTTAGAAGCTGTCGATAAACTTAATGAGATCTACACGAAAACTAATAAGACCCTCGATCTTATATTGGGGAACCAACTAGAAATTAAGCATACACGGACTGAAATAACGAATATTATACAGACGCCCGACAGCAGACCAGAGGAGCGCAAGAATCAAGTCAATGATTTGAAATGCGAGGAAGCAAAAAACATCCAACCGGAAAAACAAAATGAAAAAAGAATCCAAAAATGTGAGGATAGTGTAAGGAGCCTCTGGGACAGCTTCAAGCGTACCAACATCAGAATTATAGGGGTGCCAGAAGATGAGAGAGAGCAAGATATTGAAAACCTATTTGAAGAAATAATGACAGAAAACTTCCCCCACCTGGTGAAAGAAATGGACTTACAGGTCCAAGAAGCGCGGAGAACCCCAAACAAAAGGAATCCAAAGAGGACCACACCAAGACACACCATAATTAAAATGCCAAGAGCAAAAGATAAAGAGAGAATCTTAAAAACAGCAAGAGAAAGAAACTCAGTTCCCTACAAGGGAATACCCATACGACTGTCAGCTGATTTCTCAACAGAAACTTTGCAGGCCAGAAGGGAGTGGCAAGAAATATTCAAAGTGATGAATACCAAGAACCTACAACCAAGATTACTTTATCCAGCAAAGCTATCATTCAGAATTGAAGGTCAGATAAAGAGCTTCACAGATAAGGAAAAGCTAAAGGAGTTCATCACCACCAAACCAGGATTATATGAAATGCTGAAAGGTATCCTTTAAGAAGAGGAAGAGGAAGAAAAAGGTAAAGATACACATTATGAACAACAAATATGCATCTATCAACAAGTGAATCTAAGAATTAAGTGAATAAATAATCTGATGAACAGAATGAACTGTTGATTATAATAGAATCAGGGACATAGAAAGGGAATGGACTGACTATTCTTGGGGGGGGAAGGGGTGTGGGAGATGTGGGAAGAGACTGGACAAAAATCGTGCACCTATGGATGAGGACAGTGGGTGGGGAGTGAGGGCGGAGGGTGGGGCGGGAACTGGGAGGAGGAGAGTTATGGGGGGAAAAAAAAAGAGGAACAAATGTAATAATCTGAACAATAAAGATTTAATTAAAAAAAATAAAAATAAAAAAAAATAAAAACACAAAACAAAACAAGAAGCAGTGAGTCTCCCCCAGCAGAAGTTGAAATGGCTAAATATAGGACATAAAGGAGGTACACCAAATAAGGTGAGATTCTGAGTTCAGGCCTCTGGTTGATTCACTGGTAGATTGTAAATTCTTTTTCAGCTGGTCATTACAAGAGTGAGCACAGTTCTCAAGGAACTCTGGGATGGGTAGTTTAAGGTTCTTGTAGTTTCAGGGTCACATTGCAGGCAAATTAATATTGAAAGAAGCTAAACTAGTTAGGGTGAGGGGTAGAATAAGGAGGAATCCTGGGACTAGCTGAAACAAACAAAGAATGTGTTTTGCAGGAAACAGAATGTTATTTTCTTGGAAGTGAAAGAGAACAATGTTGCAAAAAGGCCAGCAACCAATCAGAGAGCGGCACAGGCTGCTGCCTTTATGGTTTGGGGAAGAAGGAAGTGTTCTGGTGCCTGGACTCCAGAGAAGAGAGTGCTCAGTGGGCGCCCCTGCCAGCAGGTTTATGAAAGTCTGGGAAAGGCTTTGGACACAAGCAGCCCTGCTTCAGCACATTGCAGGGTCGGGGGCAGGGTGGATTTTCTGGCACCCCTCTGCCCGGATCCCTCTCCTGCTACCTCTGACTCAGGGCAGCTGTGGTTTTGGGAAGACAGCCATGCTCAGCAAAGTACCAGGAGAGCCTGGGGCAGACAAGCTCCCATAGCAGCCTGAATACCAGGGCAGCGTTGGAGGGGGCTGCATGAGAGGGGTTCACAACTGGTTGATCAGGACTTTAGATTTCTTTGATCTCAGTTATATTCAGACTGGTGAAACTTAACCCACGTGAGTTCTGTCCATTATTATCTTTACCTCCCTGCCCCTTAAAAAAAATATAAGGCTGAGCTAACATTTGAGACTGGCAAGAATGGGAAGTTTGGGCATTATTTTGGAATTTATTTTAACATTTCTTCTTTGCGAACAGAGAATGTTCTGTATTGTATAGATTCTTTGTTACTTGTTGAGACTTTTTTGGAGTCCTAATAAGTCAATTTTTGCAAATGTTGCATGGGTTCTTGAAAAATAAAGGTGTATTTTCTGACGGCTATACTTCAGAATTGATCAGTGTGCCCAGAACATGGTAGGACTTCATAACTACCAACGTTGAATTAGCTTCCTCAGATGAAACACAGTGCTTGTATAGCAACGTCAGAATCCCTCTAACATTTTTGTTTTGTGACATAGAATTTTGTAGGGATACGTTATGTCCCAGAAATGTCTAACTGTATACATCACAGCAGATCTTCCTGAAGCCCCCGGAATGCTCCTCGGATGTGGTGTGCTGACCACCTGTATCAGGATCACCTGGGAGGCAGTTTTCCAGGTCTCTAACTAGACCTATTGAATCAGAATTTCCAAGGATTTCTTTTAAGACCATCTCCTACCCTTGATTCTTATGCACACTAATCAGGAACATCATATAAGAGACTTTTCAGCGTTTCTTCTTTGAAAGAACATGAAATCCGTATCATTTTATGTAAAAACGGTCATACGTTTGGGGCCTCCTCACTGGTATTCAGAGTCTGTTGTACCGTTGAAATGCTGCTCTCTCTGGAAGAACAATACCAATGTGCGTTGTCCCTACAGCACGTCAGTAGCTGCTGTTATATACATGTCCTAATTAATCCTGACCGCAGCACTGTGATATGAGTGAATGTTTCCTTCTTTGGAAAAGGGTCTCTGAAGATGTAATTAAGTTAAAGATATTGAGATGAATTCATCCTGGGTTACCCAGTAGGACCTAAATTGAATGACCAGCTTCCTTATAAGAGACAAAAGAGAAGGCACAGGCAGAGACAAGAAGGCCTCGTATGGATTGATGATTGACAGAAGCAGAGATTGGAGTGATGCTGCCACAAACCAAGGAATGCCTGGCACCACCAGAAGGTGGAAGAGGCGAGGAAAGATTCGCCCCACGACAGGCTTCCTAGGGAATATGGCCCTGCCAACACCTCCATTTTGGATCCGGTCTCTAGAACATTTAAACAACAACAACGCTGTTGTTTTAAGCCACTAAGTTTGTGCTACATGTTATAGCAGCCTAAAGAAACTAATACAGACTGGTATTGTTATTCCCATTCACAATCGCACAGCTGGGTCCACTGCAGTGCAATGCATCTATAATAATAAAAGCGTAATATGCTAATTAGACCAGACAGCTGAACGACCTTCCAGACCACCTTCCTGTCGAAGCCAGGGCTGTGAGGGCCAAGGCAAGCCGCCGTGGCTGCGAGGGCCAAGCCCCTTGCATGAATTTCATGCATTGGGCCTTTAGTGTTTTTATAATAGCCTCTGGCTCCTAGGAAAATGGTAACCTTGAATTGATTCTTCCTTTTAGGGAATTTATGATCTAAGAAATAAGTCTCTTATTTCAACTTGATGGACCCAGAAGTAACGACTGCCCGTTTAGTGACGTGAAAAGGCTAGAGAGAAGTTACAGAATTCCCAGAAGTCTGTGTAGGAATTATTCTAGCTGAAAGAGCATGGCCCAGCATGCCCTTCACTGGTACTTAGCCTAGTGGCGTCATGGCACAGCCACACCAGCAACCCCAAGGACATGGCTGTGGCTGTAACCCCACTGTCCCAGAGTTGGGAGCTTGCCTGTGTCAGCCTGTCCTTAAGCAGGGCGGTCTCCTGGCCTTTGACTTCTGTCATCTGGCATTATGTCCACTATTTCAACTCCCTTTACAAGTTAGTCTTGGTTTCCTCAGCTCATGTGAGGGATCCACAGCGAATGATAACCAAGTTAGTGCTAGCCATGGCCCATTTCAATAACAACCCTCTAAAAAAAATATTAAGCATATGAAGTATCCATGGATCTGAAAGCACTTGAGTATAGCTTTAAGGTTAAAGCATTAACTTTAGATTCAGACAGACCTAGAGAGGATCTAACTCAGCCATTTAACAGCTATGACAGATGGGGATCTTTAAGTGTCAGTGTCCTCACTTACAAAAGTGAATCTCACTTCATGGGGTTGCTGTGAGGATGAAGAGAGAGAATGTAAAGGGCTTGCCATGGTTGGCGTAGGGTTAGGGTTAGAGAGTGCTGGAAGGTAGCTATAATTAGCCTTCAAAGTCTTAACATTTCAACATAGTTTTGACTTTCTTTTCCTGCATTTCCCCAACCCAGGTTCCCTGATTCTTAAAATTTAGGTGGACAAAATGTGGGCACTCTAGGGTTAAATTTAGCCTCTTGTGAACTATAGATTTAAGGTTTCTTTGTGGCCTACAATTAGCATTTAATTTGAATACTTACCCTACTGCTGTTTGTTTTTCCTGCCTGAGAAATGTCAAGTGGGGTGGATGTGAAATAATCCTGACTGGGGATATTGAACATGTGAGAGTTTTAATGACAGTGGCTTTAAAAAAAACTCCTACAAAACCAAGCATATGGGATCATTAAATTATTGATGATGTTTTTGCTGCAGTGGATTTATAAATAATACATGTTTAAAGGGTTATTTCCTTAATGTTTCTTTAGGGAAACTAAAGAGTATTCTTGTTTGAGTTTAAAGAGAACTGACAGTTGGAGAAAGGTCAACAAAATGTTCATTCATGCAGTTTCTATGCCAAAACCCTCTTAAACTTCAAATAAAGATTATTTTATATAATCACACCAAATAGTCTCCCTTATTTTTAGAGCAGAACTTGGCAATAGATTTAATTGAGCAACGGGTTGGGGTTGGGTGGGAGGGGAACTTGAAATAATGAGAGAAGTTTCATATTAAACAGTATTACTTTTTTTCTTAGAAAACCTCCAAACTGAAGTTAGATTCTGTGAACAAAAACAAGAAAGGAACCCATCAGTTACTCTCAGAAGCCCATCAATTATCGGACACATTAGGTCAGTGATGGCGAACCTTTTGAGCTCGGCGTGTCAGCATTTTGAAAAACCCTAACTTAACTCTGGTGCCGTGTCACATATAGAAATTTTTTGATATTTGCCACCATAGTAAAACACTTATATTTGTGATATTTATTTTATATATTTAAATGCCATTTAACAAAGAAAAATCAACCAAAAAAATGAGTTCCCGTGTCACCTCTGACACGCGTGTCATAGGTTCACCATCACTGCATTGGGTCTTCAGGATATGTTGTTCTAAAAAGGGGTGGCGTGAGGTGGCTAGGGACAGAAATTGGAAAACTATGAAACCGGTTGTGGTTATTTTCCACCCAGGGTTGCCCTCCATGTGCCTGGAGGGCAGACCCACGGAGGGCCAGAAATTACAGGTCAAGTTTTGTTTTATATGCATATGGGTGGGTTTGGGGGAAAGGCATATGATCTATTGTTTTAATCAGGTTTATGGCCTGGAAAATAGTTCAGATCCACTGCTCCTTCCTTTTTCCTTTTGGAACTGGCAAAGAGGAGTGAGGAGGTCAAAGGCATGGGGGTGAGGGTGAAGGGAAGGGAGAAACTGAAGTTCTTCTGATGGTCATTAACTTCTTACCTCCCTTCAACCTTTCTACTTCCATAAACCACAAGGAACACTAAATGTTGGCTGGTTCTGAAAGGGAAAATAAGACATTTGGGGGGCTAGCTATCAGAATCTGTGCCAGTAACCTGCCTTCTGACGCACACTCTTGCTAGCCAATAAGCTCCATTCTTATCTGTGATGCCTGGCCTGCCTTGCAGAACCTGTTTCCCGGAACACTCCCATTTCACAGAGGCTATAAACCATGAACCACATACAACCCCCGAGTGGGTTGGCAGAGCTGGCATCAGACAGGCCTCTGAGTGTAATCTCACTTCCCCTATCCCAACTCACGGGGGACTGCAAAGCCCGTGAAAAGTCCAGAAGCCGGATCCATATTTGGGGGACAAAGGAACTAAGGATATAAAGGGAAAGCTTCATCCATATTCATCACTCAGGATTTGGAGACTGACTTCCCTGAGTCACAGCACCAGTGCATCTGCAAATAAAGGCTACTCTTCTGAATACCCTCTGAGTGCCTGGCTGATTAATTCTTCTGCGCCGCCTGGAAGCTTATCTGCAACAGTTCAACTATATCCTAAAAAACTAATCACTAGAATCTGAACATGAAACAGTATCCAGCAGCAGTCCTGAAGACAGCCCACTAAAGTCATTCTTTAAGCCGACAGGTGACAGTTATAGAGAAGGATTCTTGGATAAAGCAAAGACACAAAGCAACATTTAGAAAGTATGAAGAAAAAGTCAGTGAAAGCCTGACCAATAGAAACGGTTGAGGGTGATGTTGGTGATTTGGATAAACAGCCAACTGGATTTGGGATTTACCCTGAAAGCTAGTGAGGCATTGCCCAATTTGGGGTGTGAGGTGGCATTTTAACCATCATGGTAAAGTGTTGTCCAGAATTTTTCTCTTTATCATCGTAGGTTCTCTCCAAACTCCTCAGGACACTTCAGCCAAGGACCATCTGCTAAGGGGAGAACTTGAGTAACATCTTAAGATGACATAGCTGAAGCACCTAGCCCAGCGTCTGGTCTAAATGTGGTGCTAATAAATGTTAGTTCTTGTTTTGTGCCCTTAAGACATATGAGACTAATAGAATTTTGAGGGAAGTCATTAGTCTGAACTCTGTACAATTGCAAAGTATGCTATATTTGTGATGATGTCACAGAATGTTTGGGAAGGGCTGAAGGATCATCTTCAGGGCTAACTCCTTTTCTTTCCCCCAGCTTAATTTAGGTATAATCCTATATAATAAAAGGCTAATATGCAAATAGACTGAATGGTGGAATAACCGGTCGCTATGATGAGCACTGACCACCAGGGGGTCAGTGTGCTCCCACAGGGGAAGTGCCACTCAGCCAGAAGTCAGGCTCAGGGCTGGTGAGCGCAGCAATAGTGGCAGGAGCCTCTCCTGCCTCTGTGGCAGTCAGACATCCCCTGAGGACTCCCGGAGGCTGGGCTGAGGGACCTCCCTGAGTGCATGAATTTCGTGCACCGGGCCTCTAGTTGACAAAATTGTATATATTTAAGGTGTACAATGTGATGATTATACACACACACACACACACACACACACACACACACACACACACACATTATGAAGTGATCACCATAATCTAATTAGCATATCCATCATCTCACTTAGTTATGTCAGTGTAGGCAGTTATAGTTATTAATATAAGGGGAAAAGAAAAAAAAAGAAATAATTTTAATAAACTGGGAAGCAGCAACAAATAATAACAGAATCTCCATCTAGCGTACTGGTAAACAGACCCATTAACACACTCTAAGGGTGCTGCCACAGGCCACAGAATGGGACAGGAATCCTCCTTAGAAATGCTAAAAGCCCGGTAAGGGAAGTGGGGGAGGAAATTCCTCTGCTTGGCAATGAACTGAACAAGTGAAATGGGAGTCAGGGTGATGAAATAGAGGGGCAGGGCCTCGTGTGGGAACGATTGGAAAGGTAATTGGATTGGATAGAGGGATGAAACCCCAATAGAATTAATTTACTGGGAGGAGGGCCCAATCCAAGGCCGTGAAAAGTTAAAAGTTTGGGTTGGGTAATTTAAATGGTCCTTGTCCTTTTCCTAAACCAGGGGTTGTGAACCTTTCTTCTGCCAAGGGCCATTTGGATATTTATAACATCATTCAAGGGCCATACAAAATTATCAACTTAAAAATTAGCGTGCTATATTTGGTCAAACATTTAATTAACTCACCCCTAATGCCTTGGCAGGACCTTATATGACCTAAACCCGTGGTCGGCAAACTGCGGCTCGCGAGCCACATGCGGCTCTTTGGCCCCTTGAGTGTGGCTCTTCCTAAGCCTTAGGAGTACTCTAATTAAGTTAATAACAATGTACCTACCTATATAGTTTAAGTTTAAAAAATTTGGCTCTCAAAAGAAATTTCAATCGTTGTACTGTTGATATTTGGCTCTGTTGACTAATGAGTTTGCTGACCACTGGCCTAAACCAAGAAGATAGAAGGAGAATTAACAAAAGCCTTGGGGCCATGCGTCTAGAGCCTGCCCACCCTCTAGGTCACCAAAGCTGTGTTAATTCTTAATTCACAATAAAATCTTACCATCACGTTAAAACTTCTCCACACGTGTGCATTTGTAATTCTTTCCTAACGTCGCCACAAAAGGACCTCTTGCACACATGGCAACAGATATCATTTGTGTGTGTGTGTGTGTGTGTGTGTGATGAAAACACTTAAGATCTAGTCTCAGTACATTTCAAGTATACAGTAGCCATCATGCTGTATATCAGATCACCAGAACTTACTCATTTTATAACTGAAAGTTCATACTCTTTGACCAACCTCCTTACTTTCACCCCCCAGTTCTGAGCAATCACTGTTTCTGTGAGTTTGACTTTTTTAGATTCCACATATAAATGAGGCCATACAGTATTTGTCTTTCTCTGTTTGGTTTATTTCACTTAGTAAATGTCCTTTAGTTTTATTCATATTATCTCAAATGGCAGGATTTCCTTTACTTGTGGATGAATAATTATCTATCTATCTATCTATCTATCTATCTATCTATCTATCTATCATCTATCTTTATGACAAGGATGTTTAAATAAACAGAACTGTCCAGGTAGCATCCTGTGTTCAGATCATTCCTCTCACTTTCAGGCATCTCATCTGAATGATGATCACTAACCTAGAAGCCCTGCAGTCAGATAAAATTCTATAAGACACTCTTATTAAGACAGAAAGAGTGACTCATATTTTAGAAAGTTTTCTAATAACAAGGTTAAGCCTTGATTAGAGAACTCAGTGAATCAGAATACATTTTTTTGGGACCTAGCATACATTTTACCTATGGTCAGAGCTCAGTAAATGTGTGTTTATTCCCCTAAGAATTAAGGTTAAGACTGTGCTACAAAAATACCTCCTGAGCCGGGGCAATGTTTTCCATCCTCCCTCTGTCCTGTCTGCCTAGCGTTCCCGCACTGCTTTTCCTCACAGTTCTCACATGAAAAGTGATCTAGGGTGACAGGAAATGGGGTGACTCATCTGACATCAGACAGCTCTTTTGATTTGTCCTTTTCATTGGCCTCAGTTTCGGCTACTGGGAACCACCGTGTTGTTTGTGGATGTTTTTATTTTGCAGAAGACACACATGGACTGCAGTGCGACTCTGATGATTTCAAGGTCTGATGCGCGTGGCTGTCAGACAGCTCTTTGTTTTCCACAATCCTTTGACTAGAAAAAGCAATCACAGCGTGTTTTACTCATGCTGACCAGCAAGGGCCAGGGATGCCTTCACTGTGGTTTGTGTCTCTGGTTGTATGTATTCATACCTTTCTTTAAAGGTAGGTTTTGTTTCTGTTTTATCTCATAATCTCTTCTTAGTTCCATATATTTACTCTTCTAGTTGTGCTTGGTTGAGCAGAGAGATGAAATATTCTACGGGTAAATATGTAGTGTCTGCACAGGAATTACTGTTGTTACAGCTGTTAACCTATTTTTTATTGGTTAAGTTTAACGTGGAAAATAGGATTTTGGGGGTGGGATGAGGAGGATGGTGAAGCATTTTAAACCCTATTTTATTTTATTTTCCCAATTAAAACATGGTAATAATAATAATGATGCAGTTTTCTACCCACCTGTGCCACGGATGTATTCAACTTATTTGTATTTGTACTTAATACTTTTTCAAAACGGATCTATTTGTTAGCTGCTACTATTACTCGGAGTATGAACTCTTCCGTTTGGTAGGTAGTCATCTTTGTTTTGGGAAACATGTCATATTACGATGCTGAAATGTGTCCTGAAAGTAAGATCATTCATTTTAAAAGTTGAGACTGAGAAACGGACAACAGCTGCTCTGCCTGGACAAAACCACACAGTCATGTGCTGCCGGCTGTGCAGGGATTTGCTCTTCAAGACTCACGGCGGGTTTCTCTAAAATGTCTCAAAGGGAAAAGAAGGTCCCACGGGGGAAATGGGTAATGGGGAGGATTTTGATTGTCTGTTTTATACAGACATATTTCTACCATTATTAATTATGATGTCAAGAATGATGTTTTACATTTAAAATTGTTCTTTTCTGCTGAAATTTCAGTGTTTCCAAAAGCTTTTGTCAAACGACTCTTTTTATTCAATATTATAACACCTGTCCTTTTGTTCATTTTTACCTAATTAATTTTTCAGTTTCTTTAATGATTTTTTCTTTCAGGGTGTAAATATTGTCAACAAATTGATAGAATAATATTTCAGCTCTCAAATTCGAAATCTATAAGGGAAAATATAGAGGGGGTATTAAAGAAGTGAATTATGGCAAATGAAGGCAAGTAACCTACTTTCAATGCATTCTTAGAAAAATACAAAGAGGTAGGCATTAAACTAGTGTCTAAAATTAAGCAACTGAAAATGCTATTACTTAAGAACCAATTTTGCATTATTTTAAGAAACAGTTTAATTAATTTTGCCTTAAAAGCCTTGCATTCTCACAAATCCCCACAATAATTAAATTTCAAAGTTGATTTTAAGAAAGAGTATGGCTTGTGAAGACCTTAATGATCTTACTAGCTATTTCAGTTCGCAGCTAGCCACCTTGCTAGGTGAAGAAACAGGTCAGGGGGCGGTGACTATTTTGACAGGAAAGGGCAGGACTATCCCTTAATTACTGGATCAGTAAGACTGTGAGCTGCTCTCAGTGACATACGCAAAGATGAGAGCTATGTCTCTCGTTATGTGTGTGGTGCCTTAGACTTTGAAAAGCGCGTTTACTAACATCACTTCCTTGGCGATAGTCCTGAGATGTAAGCATTCCTGTTTTTGTCTTGGACTCCTCACTGCCCGGCCCCCCAGTGATGGAAGCCGCCAGAGACTCCCCAGCATCCTCTCTGCCTCTCTGTTTGGCTTGCAGATGGCGCAGGCTGTGCCTCGGAGGAGAGACTCTTTCACAAACTGTTTTCGCATTATAACCAGCTCATCAGGCCCGTGGAAAATGTTTCTGAGCCCGTCACGGTGCATTTTGAAGTGGCCATCACGCAGCTGGCCAATGTGGTAAGTGCCTCAAGTTCACCAGCTGTGCCTCAAGGAGCCCCGACTCTGAGGGGTCAGAGTCCCCAACCATTCTTCTACTTCCTGCACATGGGAGACACGGGAATTATAAAAATACAGACGGGCAAGAATCTTCATGGCTGCTGGCCCTGCGCAGCCGTCCGGTTGTGGGAGAGACTTTCCCCACCGATGCTATAATTATTCACATTAAGGGAGGATCGTTTTCTGGGAGTGTTTTTAGAGGCAGTTTGTGAAACAAAGAGGTGAAGGGGAAGTTGAAGGGAGCAGGCAGAGGGAGCTACCCTCACTGTGCCCCTGTTATGCACCAGGCACTGTCTACGCTGCAGCCATCTGCTGCATTTGACGGCTGAGGAGCTAGAAGCTCAGTTAAGCAGCTCTTCCCAAGCTCATGCAATTGCGGTGGAAGTGCCGTTTGAATCAGCCCCGTTTAACTCCAAAGCTCATGCTCTTTCTACTCCATACAAAAAGTTGCTTTATGGCTTCTATGTTACATAAGAAGAAAAAAATCATCTTCTTACTTATAGGATTCCATCCAGACCTGGAAAACCAGATGGGAATTTGGAGTTCTTATTTTAATTTATTGCTACCATGTTCAAGGGCAAATAGGACTAGAGTCCTTTCTTTTGACTAATTAATTATTCTTCATGCCCTACTTGCTGGAAAAGGAGACAGTGGTGGTTGGTACTCTAACATAGAGGTGGGTTCTGGGCTCCAAGGCATGGCGGAGCGGGGGCAGGCGGGGGAGGTAGGTCCGGCCTGAGGTGCAGGATTTGGACCAAATTCCAGGAATAGACAGGCTTGGGAAGTAAGGGACATTTGAAGCATTTCCAGAGTGTGGTGTTAGAGAGAGTTCCTGAGACAACAGTGCACAGAAGGAGGGAGCCACCTTCACCACATCGGTCCCAGCCCATGGATGGGAAAGAGGCCTCCTTCTCCTAGACTCGGCTCTGGGTGGAACAGTGGTGTCTCCCTAGGTATACCTGGGGAAAGACCTTCATGACAGAAGTGAAGTCAGGCCCCACCGTGTTTCTCCAACCCATGCTTCCCTGTGGCCTAGGCTGACCCTGGCCTGGTCCTCTAGTTTTTGGCCCAGGTTGGAAGTGTGTGTATACTGTTTTGAAAGAAGAAAGAAAGAAAGAAAGAAAGAAAGAAAGAAAGAAAGAAAGAAAGAAAGAAAGAAAGAAAGAAAGAAAGAAAGAAAGAAAGAAAGAAAGAAAGAAAGAAAGAAAGGAAGGAAGGAAGGAAGGAAGGAAGAAAAAAGAGAAACAGAAAGAAGAAAGAGGGAGAGAGGGAGGGAGGGAGGGAGGGAAGGAGGAAGGAAGGAAGGAAGGAAGGAAGGAAGGAAGGAAGGAAGGAAGGAAGGAAGGAAGGAAGGAAATAGATGTTAACTCTCACCTGGAGGGGACCACTCATTCCTTTAATAAATTTTTATTTAGTTCCTATTCTGATTCCTCCCCCCTACTCTTGCCCTCCCCCAGATAGCTTAGTACTGGACTGGAAGCCATATTTGTTTGGATTGGGTTCTTAGGAATGGAACGCTGAACTGAGATTCACCTAGACTGTGAGGAGGCCCGCCTCAGTGTACAGCATCACTTCAAACCCCTGGCTGATAGATCCTTTCAGGACATTGTTCTGAAGATGCGGGGTAGGGGACTGCTGAATAGAGATTTTGACATTTGCATTTGGCTGCTATCAGAGACTGAACAGAAACCACAGCTTAAATAAAAAAGTTTGTTTCTTTCTTGTGTAACAGAAATCCAAAGGTTA
This sequence comes from Myotis daubentonii, assembly GCF_963259705.1. Lineage (NCBI taxonomy): Eukaryota > Metazoa > Chordata > Mammalia > Chiroptera > Vespertilionidae > Myotis > Myotis daubentonii. The sequence goes on from NC_081841.1 coordinate 195,479,867, forward strand.
ACAGTCCAGGAGGCTCACACCAGGTGACTCCGTGGTGTCAGCAGTTGCCCCACATGATGTAGTTGCTCAGGTCATGCACTACACAGCTCCAGGGAATGTCAATCACATGGACTGTGATGCTAAAAACATGAACCATGCATGGTGACATTGGCCAAGGTTCATTCTATCTTCCTATTTCACCATCCTTAGCCTGTGGTTTCTTCCCTCAGTGTTGCCTCATGGTCCAAGGTATTAATTCTACCTTACGTATTGGTAGAATTCTCCAGGAAATCCTATTGGAACTGGACATTTCTTTTCTGGGAGGTTTTAAATGAGCCATTCATTTTTAAATAGATATAGGTTATTCAGACGATCGACTTCATCTTTGAATTTATATAGTTTGTGGCTTTTGAAGAATTGGTCTCTTTTTTAAGCTGTTGAATGTATGATAAAGTTATTCTTAGTACTGTTTTCTCTATTCTTTTTAATGGCTCCAGGATCTGTAGTGGTAGCTATTTTATTCCTGATATTGGTGATTTGTGTCTTCTCTCTTTTTATTTTTGTCAACCTTGCTAGAAGTTTATCTATTTTCCTGTCCCCACAAAGAATTAGCTTGTTTTATTAATTTTCTTTATTGTTTTCCATTTCAATTTCATTTCTGCGCTTACATTTATTTTTTTCTTCCTTATGCTTGCTTTAGGTTTATGTTATGCTTCTTTTTCTAATTTATTGAAATAGAAACTTTGGGTTATTGATTTGAGACCATTTCTCATTTCTTATGTAAGAATTTAATGCTATAAAATGTCTTCTCTGCATTGTTTTTAGTTACTTCCCTCATATTTTGATATGTTTTCACTTACATGTATTTTAAAAATTTTTCTTTGAGACATTGTCTTTGATCACTGATTATTTAGAAGTGACTTGTTTAATATTCATGGATTTAGAGGTTTTCCCATATCTTTTTGTTATTGATTTCTATACTTGATCTTAGCCAAAAGGCCAAGAAGCAATTGTTATAGATTTCTAGTTTGATTTCATATGGTCAGAAAGCACATTGCATAATTTCAATTATTTTAAAATTGTTGAGGTTTATATTATGGCACATAATATGAAAAAAATGTGTCTGCTGCTATTTTGAGTAGAGTGTTCTATATATGTCAGTCTCATGGTTGATTATTTTTTCAGATCGTCTATATTTACGCTATTTTCTAGTAGTTCTATTGGTTGCTGAGAGGGGGACTGAAGTCTCCAGCTATCATTGGGGACTTGTCTGTTTCTTCTTTCAGCTTTATCAGTTTTTATTTCATGTATTTTGAGACTCTGTTGTTTGATGTGTGTGCAGTCAGGATCATTCTAACATCCTGGTGGACTAATCCTTTACCATTGTTAATGTCCCTCTTTGTCTTTAGTAATTATTTTTCCTCTTCAGAAGTAAGACTTTGCCAGATATTAATATAACTGTTCTTTTTTAAAAAATATTTTTATTGATTTCAGAGAGGAAAGGAGAGGGAGAGAGAAAGAAACATCAATGATGAGAGAGAATCATTGATCCACTGCTTCCTGCACACTAGCCACTGGCGATTGAGCCCGCAACCAGGGAAGGTGCCCTGACTGGGAATTGAACATTGAACTGGTGACCTCCGGTTCATAGGTTGACACTCAACCACTGAGCCACGCCGGCTGGACAATATAACCATTCTTCTTGGTGTGTTGAAGGCTATCTGTTCTTATGTGAGGCACCAGAAGTCCCTGTGGACCATATTCATTGTTGTCACTGAGCCATGGTGAGCTCTGGAGATAGCTCAGTGATGCAGTACAGCCAGGATGCACAGTCACCAACTCTCTTCTAGAAGGTTCTAATCTACACCCTCTGTTACTGTCTGAGCTGCCAGGTTGGCCTTAGAGATTTCTACATGGAGTGTATTTGCTGTTCTACAGAATGACTTGGCCACAGGTTTACTGGGTGGATGACCTTTTGGTGTATGAGTATGTCCCCTCCCCCCCTGCCCCCCCACCCCTCTGCGGTTCGCAGGGCTTGGGTGATGCGCTGTGAAGGAGTGGCCGGTTGCTGCTGGAAAACTCTATGCTGAGCTGAGGCTGACATTTCAAAGGGCAGTTGGGCTCAGGACTCAGAGCCTGTGCAAGCATGTCAAACTCCCGGCCCGCGGGCTGCATGACTCCTTTATTTGGTCTGTGTTAGTCTTTGAGTTTGACATGCTTGCTGTAGAGTGTTGAGGAAGGGAGGTTTTTCAGGAAATTGAGAAGACCATCAAAACAATGAACCAGGTTCAGATACCTATCACCTTCTGTGGTATTTTTCCTCCCTCTTTCCCACTCTCCCTCTGCTCTCCCTTCTTTCCTTTCATGGGCTCAGAAACCTTTATCGGCTATGGTGAACAGAAAGGCTTCACAGAAGTGGCGAGTCTTAAATCACATTTGAAAGACAGTCTTTCAGCCACATTTTCTTTCAAAGTCAACAGGGTTGAGGTCAGATGTGGAATATCATATTTCTGGCTGCTTTTTACAAGTTGACTTTTCAATCTTCTTTGTTTCCCTCTATTAACATGAATAACTCAGATTTGGCTCTTTTTAGTAGTAATTCTTGTTCTAAGATCCACCTCTATTAACAATACATTTGAGGCTAAATATATTGTTTCTTCTTCCCAGGATGAAGTAAACCAGATCATGGAAACCAACCTGTGGCTACGTCATGTATGTATCTACATCACATGTCCTCTTGGACCTGTGTTACTCATGGGTCAGCCTAACAATGCCCGATGGATAATCATCCAGTAGCATCCCCTCTTTCCATCTCCACCTTGTGAGAGAGCATACAATATCACCTTTCTCCAAAGCCTGAAGTTCAGCTCTGTGAATAGCTGGCTTGATGCAAGCTCCACAGGTGCAGGAACCTAGTGACAAGGTTCTCTGAGACAGAAACTCTGTCCTTCCTCGTTTCTGCTCACAAATCTTCTGTTTTCATCTGTAGCTTGAGCTCCAGAGTCAGGTGTCTGCCCTCTCTTTGATCCTGCTCAACTAATCCTGGAGAAGTCAGTAGCTGAGCATGACAGCATGTGGGTTAGGGTCCCACCAGCTGGTTTTAGGTTATACCATTTTGCTTTTTCCCTTGTATTAATCTTTTACTCAGATTTTGTAACAAACTCATCATCGCACACTTGAACAACCTTTCCAGCCTCAGAAATGAGTTGTACTCCAGTGTGAATATAGTACATGGAACATGGAAGTTGAGCCTAGACCCATGGCCAGCAAATTAATAATCACTATTTATTAGATAATTTATATTTTCCAAAGTTAGCTCAGCTACTTATCCCCCTATTTCGTTGATTTAATCTCCCAATTTTTGATAGAACCCAATGTACTCTTCAGTTAAGAACTTAATTTTTCAAAAGTACTGCTGAACAAACATAGAATTAAGATTGGAAGAAATTTGTTAAGAAAAATTTTTTTAAAAGCTGACTTCTATTTCCTTTAGATCTGGAATGATTACAAATTGCGCTGGGACCCAATGGAATTTGACGGCATTGAGACTATTCGTGTTCCTGCAGATAAGATCTGGAAGCCTGACATTGTTCTCTATAACAAGTACGGGAGCCGACAGCAGTAGTCTCTAAAGTTGCCTTTGGTACATGCTGACCCATACATAGCAAAGGGGATATTACTAATGGTCTGATTTATCTTGCAGTGCTGTTGGTGACTTCCAAGTCAAAGGCAAGACAAAAGCTCTTCTTAAATACGATGGCATGATAACCTGGACTCCACCAGCTATTTTTAAGAGTTCCTGTCCTATGGATATCACTTTTTTTCCTTTTGATCATCAAAATTGTTCCCTGAAATTTGGTTCCTGGACATATGACAAAGCTGAAATTGATCTTCTGATCATTGGATCTAAAGTGGATATGAATGATTGTTGGGAAAACAGTGAATGGGAAATTGTTGATGCTTCTGGCTATAAGCATGACATAAAATACAACTGTTGTGAAGAGATATACACAGACATAACCTATTCTTTTTACATTAGAAGATTGCCAATGTTTTACACCATTAACCTGATCATCCCCTGTCTCTTTATTTCATTTCTAACTGTGTTGGTCTTTTACCTTCCTTCTGACTGTGGTGAAAAAGTGACACTTTGCATTTCAGTTCTGCTCTCTCTGACTGTGTTTTTGCTGGTAATCACAGAAACCATCCCATCTACATCTCTTGTGATCCCCCTGGTGGGTGAATACCTCCTGTTCACCATGATCTTTGTCACCCTGTCCATCGCGGTGACTGTATTTGTGTTGAACATACACTATCGCACTCCAACAACACACACCATGCCCAGCTGGGTGAAGATGGTTTTCCTCCAGCTGTTGCCCCAGATCCTGATGATGAAGAGACCTCTGGATAAGACGAGGAAGACAAGTTCTGATAAAAACCCCAAAAGCATTTCCGGCAGGCCTACCAAAGTCAAGTTTGATAATCGCAGAGAACCCAAACTTCTGAAAGAGTGCTGCCACTGCCATAAATCACATCAGCTTGCCACCAGCAAGAGAAGATTAAGTCATCAGCCTTTACAGTGGATGACAGGAAATACGGAGCACCCACCTGAAGTCGAAGATGTGATTAACAGTGTTCAATTCATAGCAGAAAACATGAGGAACCAAAATGAAACAAAGGAGGTAAATGCATGTCTCCTCTAGCCTGTCCACCCGCAGCAGGACTAGGGACACTTTACAGACACGGTCAGATCTTCAGAGTTAGCTCTGTTTACCAGCGGGTCAGGCAGCATTACTCTAAGACCCAGTTCTGTTATTACACAGTTATGGGTGGACTGACCTGGGGTCAGGCAGCCCCAGAGCAAATCTCCACCTCCAGCAATGTTAACTCAAGTGAAATCCGGTTAAAATAAACATTCAGGGCCACCTTGGTTAATGAAACTGATGAAGCTCTTGTGCAAGAAAGTGTGAGACAAGAGGTGGAGAGGGGAACGCCGCCCACGGAGGGGAAAGAGAAATGACTATAGAGCAGCTTGCAATCTGAGGGCGGTGGGAGGAAAGGGAGGGTGAGTCCTCCACAGCTCAATCCTGCTTATTCTACTTCAGAAGGATTTAGGTGCTGATTGAATGAGCTCCAGGGATATTTTTAGCATCAACGTATTCTGCTCCCCGTGCCTAGAGTCTAACTATAGTACCATGGGCATCCTCCATCCTCCAAAGAAAGAGATCAAGGAAGTCACACCCACTTTCCATACCATAAGGGTGACTAGTTGAGGGCATCTGAAAACTCATGCTGGGTGCCTGATTTTGACCTCATATTGCAATTACAGCATCGTATCTCCCAGTGAAAGGATAGCTCAAGATCTAAAGTCTGCCCTGGGGGTGCGGGGGACGATACTGTGACTGCGTGTCACTCAGGTGGGGTGGGGTGCATCACAGGACAAGTGAGCTCAGAACTCCCCTCCATGGTGACACCTTCGTAAAATCTAGGGGAGAGTTGCTGTTGACTTAATCACCACCAGGGAGGGCTCTCAAGACACAAACGGAGATTTTGGCAGAAGTTAGGACAGTGATGGCGAACCTATGACACGCGTGTCAAAGGTGACACGCGAACTCATTTTTTTGGTTGATTTTCTTTGTTAAATGGCATTTAAATATATAAAATAAAGATAAAAAAATATAAGTCTTTGTTTTACTATGGTTGCAAATATCAAAAAATTTCTATAGGTGACACGGCACCAGAGTTAAGTTAGGGTTTTTCAAAAAGCTGACACGCCGAGCTCAAAAGGTTCGCCATCACTGAGTTAGGAGGTCAACAACTGGAAGGCTGTGAGAAAGGCAATGAACTCTCCATCAGCAGCATGATCCGGAGGTCTAGAGGGCTGCCTGCTCCTGATAAGGGGTCCTCCTTCATGCTGCATGTCCTACCCTCCCTGCCTCAAACCCGTTTCCCAAGACTTGCCAAGGGGACAGGTATCCACTGATGCCAATGACGAGAACCGCACTTTCTGAGCAGCTGTTTCTTGGGAGTGCTTCTTGCAGTCCAGAACGGCCCTTTGGCCCACGGAATCCTGGCTGATTGAAATCTGCCTGCTCTGTGGCCAGCTGCCCAAAGCACTAATGGGGTGTGAGGACCCACCCTCTTCAGGCAAAACAAAAGCTCTTCTGCGTGCTCTGTAGAGTTAACCAAAACAATACCAATATTTGCTTTAGAATTTGCCAGGAGCATTTTCTTTGAAAAGGAAGAAGCTTCTTTGTGAAACAGAGCACATTTCCTATGGTTTTGATTTTTAAAAATTGATTTGATTTTTTGTTTGTTTGTTTTGTTTGGCTTTCAGGTAGAAGATGGCTGGAAATATGTGGCCATGGTGGTGGACAGAGTATTTCTTTGGATCTTTGTCATTGTCTGCGTGTTTGGGACTGCAGGGCTATTTCTCCAGCCGCTGCTGGGGAACACGGGGAAATCTTAAGGATTCGATCTTTTGAAATTTGCAGATGCTCTGTGTTGTGTGCTCCCTACCACAAAGAAAGGGACAGAAAGCTGCCCATCTAAGTGCCCCATCTACTGAAGCTGATGACTAGACGGGAAAAGAGGACTTGATTGAAAAGGAGGAGCCGGGGTGCCCTCCTTTGTAGCACGACGCTGGAGCCCAGAGCTGGCAGCACCCCCAGGCCTCTCTCGTCTGGACATGTTCAGCTTCCAGGGCCATGATGAGCCATTACACAGCGAACCACGTCATCAGCATCAAGCCACACTACAGAGGGGTCCTGCGGTCCCTCCAGTTTATGCTGCTGATCAGCAGAATGACACAGGCCAGACACGAAACTCTGGAGCGTGGCCCTTGCTGACGTGTGCAATGCTCGTGAACTCTTGTGGGCTTGCTTGCTGGTGCATGTGTCTGTGATGTAGCTCACACGCCAGCATGATTTCATACAGTAGTTAGCACAAAGTGATGGCAGGTAGTCGCAGTCGACCTCAGCAGGCTGTATTTAATTAGCATTCATCCGGCCAGAAGCGAGTGGTGACCCAGCACTGTGGTAGGCATCGCAAAGGTGACGGAAATAGGCTGCCCCCGCAGTCCCAGCTGTTTAGGGAAACACGAACACACCGATCACCAGGACTAAGTGTCACCTGGGGAAGGAACTAGAGCAATCAAAACAGGAGAACATGGAGGGGGTGGCCAGGCAAACCCAGTGCAACCTTCGTTGTCTTTTCTCATCAACAGTTTCCCTTTGTGCATGGTAGCTGAGACCGAAAATAAACTTATTTCTTCTGTCAGAAATTGTGATCTGTACCTTTTGGAGCAATTCCTTTTCTGAGAGGGAACCCTTTGGAAACTCTGTTTTATTCCACTCAAATTTATTATCTCCTTGTTTGTTGTATAAATAGTATCCGAACAATTTAAAAGACACATTTTAAAGCAGAAAAAAGAAATCTGCCCTAACAAATGAACTACTTTTATTTTTGCCTTTTCCCTTCTAGTCCTTGCCTATATGCATCTATACTTTTTCTTTATTTAAAAAAATATATTTTTATTGATTTCAGAGAGGAAAAGGGGCAGAGGGAGAGAGAAGAGAGAGAGAGAGAGAGAGAGAGAGAGAGAGAGAGAGAGAGAGAGAGAGAGAATAAGAGGGAATCATTGATCGCCTGCCTCCTGCACGTCCCCTGCTGGGGATTGAGGCCACAAGCCAAGCAAATGCCCTGACTGGGAATCAAACCATGACCTCCTGGCTCATAAGTTGATGCTCAACCACTGAACCATGCTGGCCGGGCCACATATAATTTTTTACACTTCAATTTTACCTTGCAATTTTATATTTTTCTGGTTTCTCAAAACACTATATTAGCCACATTCCTTCATGATGTTACATAGTCTTGAAGTATACTTTTAAAGATGTCATAATCTTCATTGCGCTGATTCACCATGGTTTCTATTACCCCATGTTGATGCTTCCTTGTCTGACTCACGCTGGAGCATAAGGCAGTATGTGGCACACCATGCAGAGGTATTGAATTTGAATTACTCTGATTTGTGATTGAAGTACCTATTGTTTTATCTTTCTATCTTTACATTGGATTGGCTGTTACTTGATACTTTTTTTTTTTTTACTATCAAACCAATTCAATATTTAATTTTAAAAAAGGTGTAATGGCCCTGAATGATGTTGCTCAGTGGTTAGAGCACACCCCAAGGTCGAGAATTTTAGTTCCGGTCAAGGGCATGTACCTGGGTTGCAGGTTCACCCCTGGCCCCAGTTGGGGTGGGTGCAGGAGGCAACCAATCGATGTGTCTCTTTCACATCAATGTTTCTCTCTCTCTCTCTTTCCCTCCTCCCCTCCCTTCCACTCTCTCTAAAAAGCAATGGAAAAAATATCCTCAGGTGAGGATTAACCAAAAAACAGTTTTAGTGATGGTAAAATACATATAGCATAAATTTATCATCTTAACTATTTTTAAGTATAAAATTCAGTAGTATTAAAACATTCATAATATAGTACAATCATCACCACCATTCATCCATAAGAACTCTTTCATGTTGCGAAACTGGAACTGCATCCATTAAACAACAACTCTTCATGCTTCTCCCCCCTGCACTGGTAATTACTTTTTCACTTTGTGTCTATTAATTTGACTATTCTTGTATCTCTTATAGGTAGGTTAATACAGTATTTCTCGTTTTACAATTGGCACATTTCACTTAGCATAATGTCTTCAAGTTTCATCCATGTTGTAGCATGTCAGAGTTTCTTTGCTTTGTGTATGTATATGCAATATTTTATTTATCCATTCATTTATCAGTGGGCACTTGGGTTGGGTTGCTTCCAGCTTTTGGCTTTTGTGAATAATGCTGCTGTGAATATGAATGCACAAATATGTCTTTGAGTCCCTGATTTCAATTCTTTTGAGTATATACTTGGAGGTGAAATGGCTGGGTTTTGCTGTAATTCTAATTTTAATTTTTTTAAGGAACTGCCATTGTGACTGCATCATTTTACATTTCCACTCACAATCCACCAGCGTCTCATTTTCTTCACACCCTCACCAACACTATTGAACGCATTTCACCATATTCATCAGGGCAAAGTCGGGTGGAGGGAGGTGCAAGCGGTGGGAGAAGGAAGATGTTGACTTTGAGTAACACGGAGGCACCATCTGAGGGCCCAGAGAGCATTTATTGGGATGTCCCCACTCCACCCAACTTTCCCAAAGCTAGGGTGTGCCTCTTGCGTGTGGTGAGGGGCTGGGCAGTAAGAACAGAAGCACAACAAATGAGCATGGCCCCTTGCCCATCCCCCTTTTGACTGGAACTATCATCTGAATCCTCCAGCGGTACCAGCCATTCTGGAGATGCTATTACATGCCTTTTACACAAATGCACGCATACACACACACACACACACACACACACACACACACACACACACCTACACACTATTTCTAGTTGGTGTTTGGAAAAGTCTAAAAGGGCTATTGTCATGTAGGGCCTGGGGGTAGGGATCCTATAATGTGTGGGACAGACCAACGTAGGATCTTCCCCATCAAACCACCTGTAAACCTGGCTGTGAAAAAGTAGAACCCTCTTGAGGGTATGAGTTTGGAGCCCAGGCCTGTGAAGGCGCATGCTTAGCAGGCGTGTTGAGGGGCAGCCACACATTCTCACTGGATCCTTCTGGGTGGCAGGAGCATCCATCCGGCCGGAGAAACAATAAGGCTGACCCTCCCCGCTCCTCCAGCCTCCAAGGGTGGGATTCTGCACGTGAAGAGGATGTTAGGAGGCTACTCATCTTCACAATTTATGACCTTTCTATGATCTCCCCTTGGATACAAGGAACTATTCTTGTATCTCTTATAGGTAGGTTAATACAGTATTTCTCGTTTTACAATTGGCACATTTCACTTAGCAGTTCCTCTGTCCTGCACGGATCTCCTCTTGTTGCCCAAAGCTGGAGCCCTCTTCGAGCCTTCAGGGCCATGTCTCACTTGAGGACAGGCCAGGCTGCTGTGCCCCAAAGCGCTTACACTGCCCGGAGGTGCGACAGCGTGCATCCGTGGATGTGTTGCCGCCCCCGGCTACTTTTCCCAAACCTAAGATTGTCCACGAACCAAAGGAGTCGTGTTACTTCGATTTTCACTATGATTTTATTGCCACACTGAGCAGAAAGTCTTAATACAAAGAAGGAATATGTGTCAGGTTAAACACAAATGAGAGTCACCATGGCTATTAATGAAATAAATACACTTTAATACAAAATAGGAGGTGCTTCCATGAAAGAATTATGACACGACCAGAAAGGTCTTTCCCAGCATAGAGATACTGCTCTTTGGGAATTACAGGGTTCTAGTGTCGCTTGTTAGAGGCCAGCTTTAAAGGGACCAAGGTAAGAGTCTTTATAACTGCTGTGGTTCATGGACACAGGCGATCCCACTACATGTATTCCTGGACGGGTGGAGAGATCAGCTGTCATCATCTTACCCAGGGATTATTCTTAGCACTGAGGACTAGAAAGCCAGATAGTATGTCTCCTTGTACAACACAGCATAAACTATGCATCATCATCTCTGGTGTACTCTGTCAAAAGTATTATGCTGGAATTATAGTTGTAACTTCCAATTTTCAGAACATACAGGAGACAGAAGAACAAGTTAAATGACACCAGAAGCCAGCAACCAGACAAATACGAAACATGAGACATTCTTGGGGGAAACTGATCTAGTTTTTCAACAAGTCAGTGACAAGAATTAAAATAGATTTAAAAGGCACACCACTATGGGTTAAATCCTATTGTAGACAATCTGGCTATAAATTTAGGTTGTTCTTGAGAGATGGAAACTTAAATATGGAATTATTAATTTTTCTAAGTATGATAATAGTATTTTTAAAACTTTAAAATATATTTTTTTATTTATTTTAGAGTGGAAGGGAGACGGGGAGAGAGAGAGAAACATCAATGATGAGAGAGAATCATTGATCAGCTGCCTCCTGCAGGCCCCATACTGGGGATTGAACCCACAACCTGGGCATATGCCCTGACTGAGAAACAAACAGTGACCTCCTGGTTCATAAGTCGATGCTCAACTACTGAGCCACACAGGCCAAGCTAAAAACTTTTTAAAAAAATTAAAACAATTGTTAAAAAATCTTTAATTTTGAAAGTATTATATAGGTCCTCCTTTCCTCCAATTAACCTCTTCCAATCCACTCCCAACCCACCCCAGGCCCTCACCATCCCATTGTCTGTGTCCACGAATTATTCATTAAAAACATTTTAATCTGAGAAAAAGTTTAAGGTATGTGCTGAAAATCACACACAGAGAACTGGAAATATTGGAGGATTGAGCAAGAGTAAAAATTTGTCTTTATTTTAAATGAAAACCCCAATGCAAACTTGCTGGTACTGGTTTAATTAATCAATTGAGTCCTGACTATGTACACAGCTCTATTAGATGCTGTTGGGAATATAACAGAGGGTTATATTATGATATAGGCAAGGCCATAAAATTCACTTAATGAAATTCTAAAGAACAATTGCCTTCTAAACCATATAGCAGAAACTGAAAACACCATGGATTTTCAGAGACAGGGAGTTCAGTGGGGCCCATGTGCTCTGTAAAGGCTTCATGAGGAGGTGGAGTGGTAGCAAAGATCTGGAGAGTGAGAACAATTAGGACAGCTCTGTGTGTGCCCACTCCTGTGTGCATGCCCAGTGTGTCGACGAGTGTGTGTGCCTGCACGTGTGTGTCCAGGCATGTGTCTGTCCCACATGCTCACACGTGTGACGGAGAGCTGTGTGGGTCCTGCTGCGTCCACTTGGAATTAGCTGGCAAGATTGACCACAGAGGGTTTTTCTTGCTATACATTTGAAATAAAAATTTATTTGCTCTAAAGTTCTCTTTTGTAGTTACTTTCTGAGGGTTATTGTGATATATAAATATTTATCCTTTTCCATATTGGAAGCGGGTGTTGCCTCCCAATTTAGCTGCAATGAGGAATAAGCTGTACGCACATGTATAAAGGTTTGACCTTTGCTGTATTTGTGCCTGAAGGAGGCTTGGGGAGTGAATGTTTCATGTGGTATTTTTCAAAATTTGAGACTAGATTCTAATCAAAATGCATTTTTCTAAGATTAGTTTTGCCATTTACCTAGCAAACTAATGAGTTAAATAAAGTTAAAGTCAATAGCATTCTCAATAAAAAGAACAGTGATTTGCCCTTTGATTTCACAATCCTGTCAGGGATTTACGGCATCGAATCCTTGGTTTCATCACAATATTTTCCTGTAAATTCTGTCCTACAGTAGAGAGAAAGCAGATTCATTTTCCCAAAGGATCAAAGTTATAAGTAGAAATTGTGTAGTTTAAAAATTGTGAAAGCTCCAGTATACATATCCAAAGAATAGAATTTTAGAGTGGAAAAGAGTGTCAAAAGTGATGAGTCATAACCTCTTACTGACCAGAGAGGACAAATGATGTGCCTACGCTCCCACAGCTCACAGCTGGGAAATGGCTGGTCTAGAGTCCTTGTGCCCTAGTTTCTACTTCACCATGCTGCCTCCTTTTTAAAAAATTCCAATAAAACGTGCAGAAAAATATGGATATGTGGGTTACACACGGAGCCCCAAAGTTCTATCATGGCTGTTGAGATTTGTTCATCCTCAACACGCAGCTCAGGATGTATCTCAGGCAAAGCCACCAAGAACAGGACACAGGAGACCCAAGTCCTGCCCGCACAAATACCTTCTCCGAGGCCTCCTTGAATTCTCGGGCCTCAGTCTTGTTAGGCCTCAGTCCAGTTCCTGGGACATCCTTGTGCTGCCGGCGTGTGACCTCAGGCCTGGACATATGGCTCCGCCCTGAAGCCAAGGCAGGAGCCTATAGAGGTTCTGTTTTACTTAGACCCAGGCCCTCGCTAATGGCCACCACGAGTTTACTGTGGGCAAACCTACGTGTCCCACGGTTCAGTTTCCTTGGGGACGACACAGGCCCCTCCAGGAAGCATGTGCATTTGGGTGCTGTGCATACGTGCCGGCTGGATGTCAGTTCCATGGCGTGACTCTGTCTCCATGGTAGGTAAGTCAGATCGCTCTGGAGGCTTGTTCCTTGTGGTAACTACGCAGCCACATCTTCAAAGCGGGGGTGAAAATCAGGACGGAGCCCGCCACTGAGACTATCAGGAAGAGCCACAGGAAGATGCGGTCCAGCACTTGCGCTACGAATTTCCAGTCTTGTACTACCTGCGAAAGAGACAAAAAGATAGCTTCCACTTGGGAGGCGGGGCAACCATTCCGGATTTGTTCCACGGCACGTAGAGAGGGTAATATTCCGACTTACAGTTTTCAAAACACACCTAACACATCGCCTGCACGATAGGCTCGGATTCTTCCCGGTCACTTCCCTAATGGTGCCCAAGCCAAACGGCCTGTGGACACTGCCATCAACATTGGAGATGTACAATAGAAACACAGAATCGTTGATGCATTTGTAAGCATTGCTGATTAAAACGGGGGGAAACCCACTCTTTTTTTACACAAATAAAAAGCCAATATCTTTCAGTGTGATGCTTCCTGATATTACCTATGAAACGAACCACAAATTTATAAGTTAAGAATTTTCGTGGCTCAACGTCACAAGCCTGTCTTTCTTCAACCTCACACGTGGGCTTGGCTGCCACGGCTCCAGAAGGATGGACACTGCCAAGGAGGAGGCCTGGCCAGGAGATGGCAGGGATTCATGAGCGAGAGAGGAGACCAAGGCCCTTTGGAGGAAGGGAAGTCGGGAGGGATGGGCAACAAGCTGTTAAGGGCAAGGTCAGAGCAGGAATAAGCAGCGAGGCTGGAGGACGGGCCAGTCATCATCTTTAAAGGGGGAAAATGCCCTATTTCAAGTCGTAGATCTGAGTCCAGGACTGTTTTGAGCCTGAAATTCACAACCTTGACACACATTTTTTGTTCAAATCTGTAAGCTAAATAACTACACCCTTTTCTCTCACCAAAATATTGGTTGTATCCCTCTTTTATTTTTTCTTTATTGATTAAGACATTATATATGTGTCCTTATCCCCCCATCGCTCCCACACACCCCCACTCATGCCCTCACCCCCACCCTGGTGTCTGTGTCCATTGGTTAGGCTTATAGGCATGCATACAAGTGCTTTGGTTGCTCTCTCCCCCTTACCCCCACCCTCCCCTATCTTCCCTGTGATGTTTGATGGTCTGATTGATGCTTCTCTGTCTCTGGATCTGTTTTTGTTCATCAGTTTATGTTGTTCATTATATTCCACAAATGAGTGAGATCATAGTAACATTCTATTTTTCATATTAGTTTAAAAATCTGACACTTTCTGTTCCTTTACTTTCAAATACTATGGATAGAAATATCCATCACCCCATTTAAAAATGAGAAATTACCAGAGACCAGAATAGCCTATTTAAAATGTAGAATTGAATTATTTTAAATAGAATTAAGTCTAATCATAAGGACTAGCGCTTAACCCAGAGTTGCTTCACTCTCTCATATTCTGTTTTTGTGAACTTCTTAAAAATCCATGCCCAAATCCCTAATTTGCGTCAGGGTTTATTTTAAATTTTGTACATGTAAAGCAGGTAGCTAATAATGCCACATTTTAAACAACGACAGCAATTTTGTTGTAAATCGAAGCGAGAACATTCATTCTGGCGCAGCTCAGTGGCAGGCAGCATTATTCCGAACACCCGTCGACTCACCTGGCTGATAAAATGCTCCTTCTTCACGTGCCTGGAGATGTATCTAATGGAGTCAGCAGCCTTTTCCAAGAAAGCAACCAGAACCTTCTCTTCCTCCCCCATCTGCTTCTGTTTCTTTTTTCCTAGGACTTTACCTTTCACCACCCGTTTCCTCTCGTCTTTCTCTGGGGAAGAGTAGCGATCCACGTGGTGCTTCATGCAAAGTAATTTAGGAAGTCTTTGCAGAAAGAGCCTCTTAACCCAGGGGGCCATGGGGTGGTGAGTGGACGAAGATCTGTGGTGAACGTTAATGACGAACACGGTGACAATAATCGACAGGGTGACGAAAATCATGATGAACAGCAGGTACTCCCCAATGAGAGGGATGACCTTGGAGGAGGAAGGGATTATTTCCTCAATCACGAGAAGGAAAACCGTCAGGGAAACCAGGACAGAGGTGGACAAGGAAAGTTTTTCCCCTTCGTCAGAAGGCAAATAGAACACCAGAACCGTCAGAAAAGAGAGTCCCAGGCAGGGGATTATCAAGAAGAGGGTGTAGAACAGAGGCAGGCGACGCAGGACGAAGGAATAGGTGATGAACGGGTAGGAGTACAGACCGTCTCTCCTGTGTCCCTTCATCCCTTTGGCATTTAGGATTTCCCATTCTCCGTTATCGAAGAAGTCTTTCCTGTCGACGTTTTCGTTCATCAAAACGAGGTCGACCATGGCACCATCGTAAGTCCAGGACCCAAACTTCATGGAGCAGTTCTGCCGGTCAAATGGGAAAAACGTGACGTCCATGGTGCACGAGCTTTTGTAACTGGCAGGAGGGGTCCAGGTGACGGTTCCATTCGATTTCACGATGGCTTTGGTCATGAGGGAGCCTTCGAAACGCCCGTCAGCACTGTGGCAAAAGTAGTTTCACTTTAATGGCAAGCTGGCTCTTACTCGTTTGGTGTGTGTGTGTGTGTGTGTGTGTGTTGTTTTTGCCCACCACTGGACTATTTGTATTTTATTACTTTCCTACTACAGGGTCAAACAATAACTCGAAAAGAAACAGTTCCCTCGCTACTTGAAGTTGTGCATTTCTCTTCATTATTTTACCAACATCAGGCTTTTCTATTTCTGGTCCTAACCTGCCCAGCGTCCTTTTCTTCTCTGATACTTACTTTTCAAAGAGAACTATGTCAGGGAGCCAGAGAGATTCTGATGGGACTTTAATGGAATGAATTCCGCCGTATTCATCAGGATTCCAGCGTAATTTGTGGTCTGTCCATTCCTGCACACAATTAGCACACTGTAATTTTATTCTGAACAGTCAGTGTTTTTCACTTTGGAATCTTCAAGTTTATGTTAATTTACTAGCCCAGTGTTTTACTCACATAGTGCATTACTAGGTCTTGTGACCCTGTCTGTGGCAGTTGGAAAGATAGGGCTTGAGCCAGCCTGTCTCTGGTCTTGCCCAGGCCCCCACACCCATCCTACCTGGGATTTCCAAAATTGCTACATCTACCTCTCAATGAAGACGCTCAGCAACAAACAACACAGATTCATGATCCATTGTTTTCCAGCCTATTTTCTCTTATGAAACAAAAAGCAATGATAGATCTAACTCAGTTTCTTCTAGGTGACTTGGTCCAGTGATATTTTAATCTCACGGTAAAGGGTACAAATAATTTTGAATGTCACTCAAGAGTCCTGAACAAACATCCACCCGGTATGTTCCTATGAAACATCCAGGATCTGCTGACTACTCTTGATGACATTACAACTTTTATCCAAGGAAAAAATATTTTCCAAGAATTTTTTTTCTAAGTTTTAATCTGAACTTATCTTATGAGCACCCAATTACAGTTTCAAATTATACTCCTAATAGTGTTAGCCTCCAATGCTTACATATTTGTTCTCATCATAGAATGAAATTATAGCATGTTTTACAGGGGCTGATGGACCCAGATTAACAAGCATGACCATTAATTGATCTGATTATGAAGGTTAAGAGGATGACATATGGATGACCCAATTACAGTAGAAATGGACTTCCTTAAAAAGATTTTGGATCCAGAATCTTATGAAATCTGACCTGAAAATTAAATTCTTCTGTTCTACTGTCCCTCATGTAGACAGTTGAGTAATGATGTAGGATAATGCTAAACGACATTTCAGAACGCTAGAAGGGTATGCCCAGTGCGAGGCTTCCTGGGGCCCAGTGATGTCAGCTCTGTCATTAAAAAAATGGGGAGTCAGCAGAGGGATGACTTGACTGGATGGTAAAATATTACAATAAGCAGGATGCCTGGAAAGGATAGAACTACACACTCTAAATGAGATATTTCTATTTTAGACAGTGTTTGTGAGGCTCGATCCTTGAAAAACAAATTTTAAAAAATACGAGTCTTTAAAAAGCTACATGCCCCTTAGCTGGTTTGGCTCAGTGGATAGAGTGTCAACCTATGGACTGAAGGGTCCCAGGTTCGATTCCAGTCAAGGGCACATGCCCGGGTTGCCTGCTGGATCCCCAGTAGGGGGCGTGCAGCAGGCAGCCAATCAATGATTCTCATCATTGATGTTTCTATCTCTCCCTCTTCCTTCCTCTCTGAAATCAATAAAAAATATATTTAAAAAAATAAAAAAATTCTACACTCTAAGGGATAAAAATTGCATGACAATTTATGGAAAAACCATGCCTATGAAAACTGACAGTTTAAAAGGCCAAACTAATAAAGTATTTACCATGTTTACTTGGTATTCACAGGCTTATTTTTCCCCCTTTCCTCTGTCCATTTTGAAAAGCAAATATAATTTCATTCCCATGAATAATTTGTTTCTTGCTGAGGAGACTTTTACCATCAGCAGCAGGTCTGAATCTCAGCAATGTTGAGGAAAACTCAGAGTCGCATTTTTTGTCTGTCTCACTTTCACCTCACTTATGTTTTTAAAATTTATTTACAATAAAACTCACCTTTTTTGTGTATAGTTCTATATGCAAACAGTTGTATAATCACTAACACCATCAGGATACCAGAACAGCTCTGTTGCCCAATAAATTTCCCATTTGTAATCAACCCCTCCCACATCCCCAGCCCCTGGCATGCTGGTCTATTTTCTGATCCTATAATTTTGCATTTTCTAGAATGCCATATCAATGGAATCATGCAGTAGGTAGCCTTATGATACTGATTTTTTACTTATCACATGGATTTTGGATTCTTCTATGTTGTATTAACTTGTTCATTTTTATTAGTGAAGTCTCCCATTGTATGAATATACCACAATTTTTAAAATTTTTAATATTTTAAAAGATATTTTTTGTTGAAAGTATTACATATGCTCCCCCCCCCCCCACTGACCTCTTCTAGCCCACCTCCACCCTGCCTTAGGCCCTCATCACCCTATTGTCAGTGTCCACGGGTTATGCATATATGCATACAAGTTCTTTGGTTGATCTCTTCCCACCCACCCACCATCCACCCACCCCTGCCTTCCTTCTGAGATTGGATAGTCTATTTCATGCTTCTATGTCTCTGGATCTATTCTGTTCATTAGATTCCACATATGAGTGAGATCATGTGATACTTGTCTTTCTTTGACTGGCTTATTTTGCTTAGCATAATACTCTGAATATACTACAAGTTATTTAACCATTCTCCAGGTAAAATATTTGGATTCTCTCCAGTTTTTAATGACCATAAATAAAGCCACTGGTTTTCTGTCACCTGCACCTAAAACGTTCTCGGCTGATCCTGAGGAGAATCCCAGTGGACCCTGAGCAGGCAGCATGCTGCAGGCACACAGGCAGTGAGCCCCACGGCAGACAGACACGTTCTCAGACAGATCGACTGGAGTTGAGCCCTTACATTCTAGCTCAGTCTTGGAAAACAATGTTAGTGAGCACAGCTAATGAGCCCCACCCCACAGTTCCTCCCTTTGGACCAAAAGATTTTTGGAAATGAAATCATCTGCTTCTTGGATCCAGCTTTCCCTCCACTCCAGGCACAGCCGGTGTTCACCTATGTCCAGCTCTGCACTGCTAAGGGGGAAGGTGCACGGCTGACATGCTGGGGCCCCTGCCTCGGTGCAAACACCGGTTCTACCAGCTGTCCTAAGAGAACTGGGCCAAGCCCCAGGGCGAGGGATTGTTCAGCCGGAAAGGTTTGCCTTGCTTACTGGCCCTCGAACCGCAGCATGAACAGCTGTGGCCAGAGTTAACAGAGAGGTAGTGGTATATTATGGGGCTCACAGTTTGGGGGGAATTAATGCATTCCACAAGTGTGCCAGGCTTGTGTGCGCGTGGAACACACACCACCACCGTGTACTCCAGCCTGGTGCTACCTCAGAAAGTAAACAACTGACCAGACAACTGATAACCACACCTGGGGTCCTTGCTATGAAGGGGAAGGGGGTGCAGTTGTGGGCAGGGAAGGGACTTCTGAGGAGCTGACCCTCCAGCTGAGACCTGAAGGGTAAGAAGGAGCAGTGGGCGGTGGGTGCAGAGATCTGCCGTAGATGGAGCCGTGTGAGGGATGCGTTGGAAGCCCTGAGGAGGATGTAAAGAGATCTGTAGTGGATTCAGGCTGCCTTCCTGAGCAGTGAAGACAACGGGCTAGCTGACTTTGGTGACGGCTGCTTCCTTGGGTGCACCCAGGAGAGAAAGGGCACTGACGCCCTGGGCTCCCCATGTGGATTGTCCTTTATTAGTTGCAGGTGGAGAGAGTCACCCCTCACAAGCTCGGTGTCCTTCTGTAGCCAGACCTGGGGAATCGGACGCTGTCCCTGACATGCCCATCAGAGGGCCTCACCGAATTTCTACGGAGATGTGAGTCCACTGCCATGCTGGCCGAGCCCCGTGCCCCCAATGGCCACGTCGTGTTAGACTCGGCAGGGTCAGGATGAGGATCCAGAGCCCAAATCCTCTATCTTGTCCTCTAAGGAGCTGTGAGGTTTTCTGGGCAGGTGCCTGTTCTCTCCGGAATCTCTAGGAGCATCTGGAGGTTAACCTCCTGCCTCTTCCCTTCTTAAAGTAAGAGATTACAAATAATATCCTGTGTCTGTGGAGCACGTTCTAGCCATGACTCTCAGAGCCCTTGACAAATATCAGCTCCCCTTCCCACGGCTCCCAGTGGAGGGCTGTGTTATTGCAGGAAACAGGAGAGTAGGGGGCATGTCAGGGCCAAATAACAAAGTTAATCTACCCCTAAGAAAAAATGGAAAAATACTCCAAGTCTAGGTTTCCTAACTTGGGAAAGGACAATTTCAAATCCCTGTCATGAATATCCCCTTAAAGTTGTCTTTCCTTACATATATTACCTGAAATATCACTCATAAATGTCTACCTGTTACCACAATTCAGAATGAAATTTCATTGAAACCTAAATCATAAGATTTTTTTTTACCATAAATAAATTCTTCAAATTATTCTCAGTTTAATAGTAAGACAACTAGATAGTCAGGGACAAATATTCCTTGCTATTGCTGTGATTTGCAGCCTGAATAGGACATCCCTGGGTAGTTCAGTTATCTCAAGATCAGATGAGACTTTCTTAAAACCAAATTAATGTTGATTCATTTTAATCTTAAATACAGCAACATGACATATCATATGTCTCATATTCCCATTACATCCATGAATTGTCTGTGCCAACAGATGGGATTTGTCATTAAGGATGAGAAAACCCTCCACCCACCCACCCCAGCCTCCCGCCCCCAGCTGTCAGCCTGCTCTCTATCTATGAGTCTGTCTCTATTTTGCTTGTTAGTTCGTTTTGTTCATTAGATTCCACATATGAGTGAAAGCAAAGAAGAAAAAAAAAAGGAGAAAAAACTCATGGACCACATATGAGTGAAAGCAAAGAAGAAAAAAAAAAAAAGGAGAAAAAACTCATGGACATAGACAACAGTGTGGGGATTGCTGGTGGATGGAGGTGGGGTGGGAGGGGAGGAGAGATAAAGGAGGGTTTAGGGAGGATAAATGGTAATGGCCGGAGAGTTGATTTGGGTGGTGAACACACAATACAGCGTACAGATGATGTGTGTAGAATTGTGCACCTGAAACCTGTATAATTTGATTAACCAGTGTCACCCCAACAAATTAAATAAAAAGCAAAAAAGAAAGGATGAGAAAGCCTACAAAGGTGGCACAAGGAAATGACATTTACTGAGTCCCCGCTACATGCCAGATAATGTGTGCATCACATTCACACACAGGATCTCATGTAACCTCCCAAGGACTCTGTGAGCTAGGCATTGATTCCATTTTATAGATGAAGAGATTGAGGGGCAGAGAGGTGAAATAAGTTGCCCAGGTTTATATCGCCGGCCTTTTGACACCTAAATTTCTGCTCGATTACTCTTCAGGGTCCACTTGAATCAGAAGACCAAACGGGCCTATTTTGCTGAGATCAGGGCGAGGCTGTAGAACAGGCAGGACAATAAGATGGTGGGTAAGTAAAGGTCTGAGACGAATTCAGGGACTTGGAAGGGCCACTGCAGGTTGTACAGGGTAATCAGGCTTTGAGGCGATCGCTCAGACATTTCCAGCGCGGCGATCCCTTCTACAGCAGATTTGTTTCTTTCTCCTCAAAGACCAGCCCCAGGGATCTATCCAAAGAGGCCTTCCTTATGTTTGCTGAACTTTTTGTTGACCTAAAACAGGAAGCAGTTGTTGGAGGAACAACACTCGTTTAAGATGTCGGCCTTGGCAGACATTCAGGCAGCTCTCTTTTCCTCGGGACCCTCCTGGGGAGAGGAGAGGAGAGGAAACTGTTCCCAGCTACAGTGGAGCCAGCTCACTCAGAATCGTATTGTCTTATTGGTGTTTACCCCACAGTGCCTAGTCCAGTGCTTTACCCAGTGCCCAGCACAGAGTAGGTGCTCCGTAAGTGCTTATTGAGTGAGTAAATTTGACATCTGTCATCATTGTGATTATTCAAATAACACCATCTCGGCAAAGGGTCGGACCCTTGGGTCATAATGAAAGGTTGGTTTCATCTCCATTACGTTTAAGGTGCTTGGGATGCAGTTTTTTGTGGGTTTTTTTTTTAGCCCTGAACATGACAAAACAGAATCGGAATAGCTAGGGCATTACGTGCCTTCTCACACAGTTTCAGTGAATCAATGTTAATAATCTATTTATAATTTGCAGGGTTTTGACTTCTCTCTGGAAGCACGAAGGAGGAAGACAAATGAATTTGCAAAATAAAATCAATAAAGTGAAGTAAAAATAGCTCCACATAAAGGACTTTCTCAGGCTGTCTCTAAATTTGTGCTTGAGAGGAAAGAAGAGGCATGTCTAAATATAACCAAGAACTGTGGAAACAGAGGCTAACACAGAAGAATAGGGTAAAAAAAACAATAAAAACCACAACAGCACAAAAAACAGGTATCTCAGTTGTGTATGCTACCATGGAACATACTCTTGTTCCAATTACATCGCATTTTATCCTCTCCATAGATATAAGTTAGAAAGTAATTTTAGTAGAGTTATACAGGGAAAGGATTTCCGAGAGGAGTGTGAGAGCTTTGGGAAGTCTTGTTACTGGGAATGCTATTCAGGTGATTCACAACTTCTTCACGTTTTTGGCTTACACAACTATCGATTCTGTAAGACCCAGTTTAAATATCTCCTCCCCTTGGAAGCTCTCCCTGTCTAATTTTCACAGTTCCTTATGTGTACTTTCTTTATAGTGTTGATCATATTACAGTCGTTGTTTTTTGTTTTGTTTTTTTAACACAATTAAAACTGTCTTCTCTCCTTAAAGGCAGGGCTGTTTTATTCTTTGTGTGTCCAAGATCTACCGAGTATCTGGCACTTAGTAGGCTCTCAATAAACCCTGTGCAATGAATGAAAGATGCTATGAATCCTTACTTCTTTTTCTCCTAACTGTCTTTCTAGACCAAGTCCATGAGATGTCCTAGAGACTGAGGAATCCATGCCTTTGAAGACAGGATTAGAAACTAGCCTTTACAGAGATAGATAGCACTGTGAGAACCGGACGTCTTCCCTCAGCTCTTTCCCGTCTGAGGAAGGGAATGATTTCTCTATACTAGTATAAGCCAGACTTCACTTAGCAGTGTGGAAATTGGACACTTCAATTCACCAATCCTCAGTTTTCTCATCTGCAAAGTGGGAATCCTAAAAGATTAATTTATAAGGTGGCTGTGAGAATTAACTGAGTTCTTTCTCATGAAACACCTAGCTTAGTGCCTAAGCACTTAGCACGCAATAGTAAATATTAGGTATTATTGTTATTAGCTGCTCTGAAACTGAGATCCATGTAAAACACCAGTGATAGCTTTTCTTTTTACATCCACTTTATTGTTTTCATTGTCCATTTTTTTGTACGCTTCATCTTTCTTTTACCCTTACAAATATTTAAAAAAAAAATTTAAACCCCATAAAGTGACATCATGGCAGAGGTCAAATGCCTCCTATTCCATGCAGCCTTCCCTGCCTGCCACTCATGCCATAGAATTCACCCTGTTTTGCTCCCGTATTGTTTGTGCCATAAGATAGTACTTACTAATACCTGTGTGACATTTCACTCCTAATCCAGTTTGTGTGAGTGGAGCAGTTTTGATCATTTTCTTTGCGATTCTATGAAATGTGCGGTTGTTTTGCTATTTTGACTCCTCCTATGATTTAGAAACAGATCTTGATGTTTATAGGGCAAAGGCTGGGTGTGGCAGAGAAGGCCCAAACCAGGGAAACCCAGGTTCCAGCCGGATGAGCTATTAGATTCTATCTCTGAAAATGGGGACAAGGATACCTGCTTTGCTAATCAAGAGTGGCCGAGAACGCATGTGAGATAAGAGATACGACAACCTTTGCACATTAAATGTAACCCACGCCTCTGGCGCGGGCCCAAAGTCAGCAGGCTGGCTTTCCCAAGTGTCAGATGGCCCCCCTCCTACAGATCCCTCTTGCTCCGTTTAGTTGGAGGTTTTAGATTTTGATTCTGTCCTGACATGGAGGCGTTCTCCAGGTCCCTGATTCCGGCGGCCTAACTGCTGGGAGTCATTTCCAAAGCTTCAGTGAAGGCCCGAGAGCCCATGGCTTCTTCCCTTCACGTCTAACCTTGTTCTTTGGCTGATGTTTTCTTGCTTTCAAAACCTCAAGAACGTATAAGGCACCTACTATCTCAGTTTCACAGGACAAGGGTCCCTGGACCAGTGTTTTGTGTGGCAGATCAGTAAGAGCTTAACCGTGAGGAGCAGTTCGAGAAGGAGGAGTGTGTGAAGCAGTAAGTTTGTTTGTTGTTTTTCTTCCTCAGCCTATTTACAGAGAAGCTTTTCTTCTCTCCCCTGCAAGTTCAAATACGGGACTTCCTTTTGATTTTTATTAACTCAAAATACCTTCAAGTTCCACAGCCTCTGAAGTGGGATAAGTCTCTGAAGATAGAGATAAGTATATAGGACAATACGGATTATTTAGATTGTGTTTTTATACCTACATTCTCAGCTTATTATTTTCTCCTGAAGATCTTCATCTGCAAGTAAAATAAAATGCAGACCTATTTCATAGGCTGCTAACAGCTGCCAATGAAAGAATCAGAGAAACTGAAAGCAGTAACTATGCTCTCACTCTGATCAAAGTTTTTGGGTAGAAGCAACTTGATGACCCTAAATGAAGCTTGTGGATTCCCCTCACAGTTCCCGTTATCCATCGTTCCTTATAAACCATTAGCAGAGAGATCTAAACAATGTCCACTAAACCGGAATAAATAACTAACTTATTTCAATATAAAGAAATCAACAGTATCATGTTTGCATGTTTAAATTTAGCGAGATATTTAAGATAGCACCACCAAGAAGATTTTAAATCTGTGGGAGATTAAGTGGTATCTGAACATTCATTAAAAAATGAGCCGTAACCGGTTTGGCTCAGTGGATAGAGCGTCGGCCTGCGGACTGAAAGGTCCCAGGTTTGATTCCGGTCAAGGGCATGTGCCTTGGTTGCGGGCACCTCCCTGGTGGGAGGTGTGCAGGAGGCAGCTGATCAATGTTCTCTCTCATTGATGTTTCTAACTCTCTCTCTCCCTTCCTCTCTGTGAAAAATCAATAAAATATATTTTAAAAAACAACAACAAAAACCCCCGAGTAATTGCTAATGAGTAATTGCTAACAAAAACAAAACATAAGCAATTAAACCAGCCTTCTCGCCTCCTATCAAGGAAGTGCCAATATTTCCTCCTTTCAGATAACACGCGCAACATCCGGTTTTGAAAGGTAATGATTTCCTGAGAACTGGTGACCGAGCTCCTGGGGACAGACGCTTCTGTTTTAGGAAACAGGCCACAGTCGAGCTAAAGCAATCACCGAGGCAGAGCGCTGAAGACCAGTGATGGCGAACCTATGACACGCGTGTCAGAGGTGACACGCGAACTCATTTTTTTGGTTGATTTTTCTTTGTTAAATGGCATTTAAATATATAAAATAAATATCAAAAATATAAGTTTTTGTTTTACTATGGTTGCAAATATCAAAAAAATTCTATATGTGACACGGCACCAGAGTTAAGTTAGGGTTTTTCAAAATGCTGACACGCCAAGCTCAAAAGGTTTGCCATCACTGCTGAAGACCATTCAAACGCATTTTCAGTTACATCAGAAAAGCATATTCATTGCTTTGTTTGAGGTGTCATTTTATTCTGAAATTCATGGTGGACTCCTCCTGTCATTCCCTGCTTTCTCTCTGTAGGGAGCAACAAGACTCCTGGGGGTAGGTTTTTCCCACAGAGGACCGGTGGAGTGAGGGGGAATTTAACATCATCAGTTTTCTCATCCAAGTGCAGTGCCTTAAATGGGGGAAAGTTGCACCCTGGAGCCTTTATCCCCTTTTCTCCAAGTGGCCCAGGGACCAGTGCCCAGGCCTCATGATCAGTCACCCTCCCACCGCACGCCCCGTGGACAGTCCAACAGAAGGAACAACAACAGAAGAAGGCACCCTGTGAGAGCCCAAGACCTGCTTTCTGACTCTTGCAAAAGAAAATTAAAATATAATAGACCCACCCTGGCTGGGTGCCTCAGTTGGTTGGAGATTCATCCCGTACACCAAAAGGTTGCGGGTTCAATCCCCAGTTGGGGGGTCATACGGAAGGCAACCCACCGATGTTCCCCCCCCTCTTTCCCCCTTCCCTCTTTCTAAAAAATCAACAAAAACATATTTAATAAAATGAATTTAGGAAAGATTTTTTAACAAAGAAACCCACCTGCTCCCAAATATCCCCCTAAAGAACCCAATATGCCCTTTAGAATAATTATTTTTCAGATGGGAGCCTTTCTAAAGAATGGCGACAATCAGGTTGGCAAGTGCAGTTCTTGAGTTGACATTTACCTGTTTGAGCCACACATTCGTTGTCATCAGCTGGTTCTTTTCATCCTAAGAAAATGACAAATAAAAAGATGTAAATTCAATTTAAGTGAAGTTGCATTTTGGATTTCTTTTTTTTGTCAGAATGAACTCTCTGAATCTTACCTTTGAGGTGTTCAAAATGTAAAGAATTCTCAACGTAAGAACTTAAATGCATGAGATCCTAAAATGTTATGCATATTTTGCTTAAAATGAAAAAAAAAATAATTAAAGCAAGTAGCGGTTCATCGTGGTGGTATTTGTATGTAATTGCATAACCCAGGAAGCACTTTCGGGATGCCAAGTAGAATTAAATATTAGCTAAATTGGAGTGGGCTGTGCACGATTTTCTAGAAGGACTCCTGGGCGTTGAGTCAGCTGGGGTGGGTGAGTGTGCGGTGGGTGGGGGGTTGGGTAACGTGGGAGGATTACTCTGGGACTTTGGGGACCACAGCAGGATGATTTTGCAGGATTTGGGTTGTTACAGTTCGCCGATTTTCCAGGAACGCAATCATGGCAGAAGTACGAGCTCAGCAAGAACATTAGCAGAGAGTCCTAAAGTGTGGGTGAGGTCGGGGAAGGTGCGGGCGCCTGAGGGGCCCAGGAGGGTGGTGGGGTTGCCCAGGCACTGGCTCTGGCTGTCATCCTCTATCTGCCCTCACTCCTTGCAGTTGCCCCTGCCAGCCCTCCCTCAGCTGAGAGGACTCTGGATTAGCCTGGGTTCAGCTCTCCTCCTCTCCTGCCTCCCCGCCTCACCCCGGGTGCCCACAGCAAACCCGTCAGCGGCAGTGCCCATCCATCCTCGCAACCATATCCACCCTCCAGCAAAAAGGCCCCGCACTAACGGTGTCGCAGTGAAAACGCACCCTGTGACACTCCCCATTCTTTCCTCGGGTCATTTCACTGGCTTCGTGGGGCAGATTTTCTCTCCCAGTAAGTTATTTTTAAAATCGAAATGGCAGCCATGGGGAAAGAAAGCAAAATAAAATCTCAGACTCACAAAGAGGTTAAGGAATGCATGTTCTTTTTGGGTTCGTGTCAAGGATTACTCACCACATCTACAAGTTGAGATATTTTCAGTCCAAAGCGTACTTTTATGGTGTCATTAGAATTCAATACAGGGCGAACCCACTTCTGATAACCTTGGAATAAGTGTCTGAGGAGGGCGTCTTCAGTTTCGGCTATTGAACGGAACTCTGCGGCTGCTGCAAGAATCATGAGGGAACCTGAATTAACGGGAGAGGCATAACGGTTGCTTTCGCATCCCATGGCTGAACCTTCCCATACAGGGTGTCCCCGAAAAATGTATACACGCATTAAATAATTATAAAGGTGGTGTTTATTAAAATACCTTTCATTTTCAAAATTGAGCTATCAGCTGTTAAAGTGTGTCCACAGTTTTGGGGGACACCTTGTATTCCTACACGGCCTAACTCAGCAAAGACAGTTTTGAGGGCAGCAGGGTTCTCTTTAACCATTCTCCACACCCACGACACACAGCTAAAAGCTGACTGTAAACTTTACCCAGAGCTTGACTCTCACGGGGTCTTCACATCATGAGGTCAACACCTTGACCCCAAAAGATCATCTACTCTCCACCTCACAATTCACCTCCTTACAGACATGGGCTCTGTCCATGTGCTATTGTCCATCCCTGCCCATTGGGCCCCTTCTTACATCTTATCACAATTTGTCGTTTACAGTATTTGTCATTATTCGTCTTCCCCTTGAGCTCCATGAGGGCTGGCACAATATCCGTTTTATTTGATGATGCTTATCCAGCACCTAGAACAGTGCCTGGCCCATAGCAGGTGCTCATTTTATATCCATTTAATGAATGGACCGATGAAGGGAGTGTGTCAGGACCACTTTCCAGCCCTCCAGCACATATCCACTCAACCCCACCCCGTGCCCTGAGCAGTTCTCTCACTTCTTCCTGAGAACATCTTCCTTCTTGAAGACCTTCCCTGGTCCACAACCAGGGTCAGCGGCTCTTCTCTGCCCCTAAAGGTGGGAGAACCTGAGAAACTCCCTAATTTCAAGTTTTAACCCTCCAGTTGCAGAAATGGCTTAGGAATGCAGTCTAGAGATATGTTTTGTTTCTTCTCAGTGTTATCCTATCAAGTTTAAAACAAGGAAGCTCTTTGTTGTTGCTTTAAGTATAGCCCCCTCTTCATATATTCAGCAACCTATTAATATCCTACAGCAATTCATCCTGCACGGTATGTTTTACCATGGAAAACCTTTTTTCCCACTGAGAGATACACATTATGAGAAATGATCACATGCAAGACACCCCCCCCCCTCCCCAGTTTACCAGATCAAAACCCCAAAGTTCTTAGTAGGGAGAAAAGCACAATCGCACACATTCCTCATATGTGCAGGACACCTTCAGCTTATTAAGGGAGTAAATTCGAAATGCATCCTTGCGGCTCCTTGGAGTGAACAAGGGTATGGATAGGACAGGCTCTGTGACTGCCTCCACTCTTTCCTCCTTTGCTTTAGAAAGTGTATTAAAATGCAAATGAGTGACGGAGAGAGATAAAACCTTACATTTGTGCTTATTTATTTAAACTTGGATGCTTCAATACTCTCAGCAAGCGAGGCTGGGCGGCTGCCAGGGCAGCGCTCTGTAAAGGCCCTAGAACCTTCCTGGAAACGGAACGGGAGGGAGGAAATTGAAATTCCCCGAAGCCTTCGGAGGAGAGAGGTGTTCATTGTTCAGGCTGAACCTCCAGAATTTCCCTACCCCAGGTCCTGTCTAACTTTCTTCAGAATGCATCGCAACAATGATTGCGTCCCACCGTCTCCACTGGGGATCACCACCCTGATCCCGGACTCCCTCATCTCTCTCTTTTGGATTCCAGTTCCGCTTCCCAACGTCTCCCACTCTTGTTCCTTTCACAGTCCATTTCCTGCCCAGCAGCTAGAGACATTGCTTCAAAGCTGAAAAGCATATGTCAGCTCCCTGCTCCAACCCACCAAGGGGCTTCCCATCAAATTGAGGAAAAACATCCCAAGTTGTGACCATGGTCTCCCAGGCCCTCTGTGGCTGCTACCCTCTCCCCTCTGCCTGCAACCCCCCTGCCTTCTAGCGCCTCAGGCCCATCTGCTCTTTGCAGAACAGGCCAGTGTGGTTCCACTCTGGGAAGGCCTTGCCCCACACTGATTCCTTCACTTTTCCCCTTTGCTCAAATGCCTTCTCCTTGAGGAGGTCATTCTAAGCTACGGGATCTAAAAAATCTCTCCCCACTTTCTATCCCTTTATGGAAATTTCTCTTATGTCAGAGGCTTGATCATATTATATGTTTATTTGTTTATTGTCTGCCTGACCCACTAGGAAATGCCAGCTCTAGGGCTGTCTCCCCAGCTCCTAGGGCACTGCCTGGCACACAGTGGCAGCCGAGCTAACAAACATTGAATGACAACGCAGTTATGTGCTTGGCTTTTGTTTGCCGAGCAGTTTTTGGAGAGTTTGGGCCAGAGCTGAATTGCTAGGGAGAGGAGCGAGGCATGGGGGCCACAGATGTCCCCTTTCTCTGGCTTCCCCTGTGCAGGCAGCCCCTCCTTCAAGGGGGAGAATGCTGTTTGTGGCAGACACTGTTAGTTCCCTGCCCAACAGTCATTTACCCTTTCTTCCTTACCACCCGATGCTACTTTATTCAGGATTGCATGGTGCCCACTTAGAATGTTCCCCTCGCAGGCTCCCTTACAGCTAGGAATGGCCGTATGACACCTGTGGCCAAGTAAGAAACAAACAGAAGCCATTGAGTGAGGTTCACTCAAGAGGATGGAGTCAATCCAACCTGCACCTTTTCACCTTTCATCTTTTACCCTCTGCCCTTTCTTCTTCCTTCCTGGAACTGGGACATGATGTCTAGAGAATTAGCCACCCAATATGCAAGTGGGCCTGATGAAAGCTGCACATACAAGAGGGCAGAACGCAAAGCCTGACACAGCCTGGTCCCTGATGGCATGGCAGGATTGCCCCAGCAGCCCTGGACTGCCTGCCTCCAAATTTCATGGTGTGTGAGAAAAGCAATCCCCCTTTTGGCTAAGCTGCAGGGGCCGCTGTCACGTGCATCTGAGAGCCGTTCCACCTTCTGAGAGTGACAGAGTACTGACCTTCCCTGAGAGCCCTTGTGACCAACCTCAGCCCGATGAGTAAATATTACATAAGACAGCATCTCACAACAGATGGAGACACTCCAGGGAGCTGAGACACTGAATAACGTCTGAACCAACACACACTCGTGCGTATACACACACACACACACACACACACAGACAAACACACACACTTCTTAGCTTGGACGACCCTGAGCCATTATAATTTGGGATATGAAAGAGATCTCTCTCCTGGAATTTTACTCTCGTTTTGAAGGGAGGTGGGGTTGCATGTTGGGATGGGGCTTCTAAGATTAGGACCTTGACATTCCCAGCGTTGGTCACCCCGAAGACATACCCTCCTTGAGGATAGGTGGGCCCAAAGGGAGATGAGCAGGTCTGCTCCTTCAGGGACCTGTATATGCTTTGATCCATGTGTCCAGTGTCAGAGGGTGAGTGGCTGTCTGAATCAAGGGAGGAAAAACATAAATCTATACTGGCTGCTATGGGCTGAATGTTTGTGTCCCTTCAACTTCATGTTGAAGTCACGTTATATCCAATGGGACTGTATGTGGAGATAGGGCCTATCAGGAGGTCATTAAGGAGAAGTGAGGTCATCAGGGTGGGACCTCACTTCTCCTCATGAGGATTGATGTCCTCATAAGAAGAGAAGGGAAGACCAGGGATCTCCCTTCACACAAGCACTGAGGAGTAGCCACGTGAGGACACAGCCAGAAGGCAGCCGTTTACAAGCCAGAAAGAGAGTTCTCACCGGAAACTGAATTCCTGGCACCTTGATCATGGGTTCCTAACCTCCAGGACTGTGAGAATAAATTGTTAAGCCCCCAGTCTATAGTAGAGTATTTTGCTATGGCAGCCCAAGCTGACTACTACAAGTCTGTATTGACCAAAACAGACCCGACAGGCCAAAGGTGTCATGCTTTTGCCTAATATCGTCAAGCTTCCTGAACTCTCTGAAAATAAAAGCTGGAGCCATTGATGTTATTGGAGCAGGTATAGAGCACAGCCCTGGCAATGTTTCTGGTTTGTCTGCTTTGTAGACTAGAACATTATGAGGAAGAAAAAGTGCTTCCACCATTGATTTTTTTTGAGGCCAGGGCCTCAGTAAATATTGTATGATGTTTAGTGAATGAATGAACCAATGAATGAATGAATGCACAAAAGGCCTAATCGAGCTTTCTGTGCACAGGGGAAGGAGGCCGAGGGATCACAGCACTAGAGGATACAGAATCACAGATGTGCTCAAGACTACCAGGACAGGTGGTGTCTGTGTTAAGGAATAAATGCATTCCTGAAAAGCTGTGTGTAAACAACATTTTTGCCAATGAATATAGTTTAAATTAATTAGGCAAGGCCAATATCTAATCTAATAAAAGAGAAACATGCAAATTGACTGTACCTTCACCACACCCTAAGCCATGCCCACCAGCCAATCAGAGTGACTATATGCAAATTAACCCAAACAAGATGGCAGCCGACAGCCACGGAGCTGGAGCAAGCAGGAGGCTTGGTTGCCCCGGTGATGGAGGAAGCCAAGCTTCCCGCCTGCCGGCTGTGGCCTCCGCTCAAGGCAATAAAGTTTCAATTATAGAAGATAAATAAATCCCAGATACCTGCTTCCAGCCAGCCTCCACTGGGAGCTTGGGTGGCTGGGGGCTGTCGCCAGCCTGCAAACAGCCATCAGCCCCTCACCCAGACTGGCCAGGCACCCCAGCACTCACCCAGGCTGGCCAGGCACCCCAGCAGGACCCCCCTCCCTGAAGGGAGTGTGGCCAACCTGAAAACGGCCCTCAGCCCCTCACCCAGGCTGGCCAGGCACTCCAGCAGGACCCCCACCCTGACCCAGGACCCCCTTCAGGGCAAACCAGCCAGCCCCCACCCATGCACCAGGCATATAATAAAAGGGTAATATGCAAATTGACCCTAACAGCAGAATGACTGGGAATGACTGGTCACTATGACACACAATGACCGCCAGGGGCAGATGTTCAATGCAGGAGCTGCCCCCTGGTGGTCAGTGCGCTCCCACAGGGGGAGCTCTGGTCAGCCACAAGCCAGGCTGATGGCTGCCAGCACAGCAGTGATGGTGGGAGCCTCTCCTGCCTCCTCAGCAGCACTAAGGATGTCAGACTGCAGCTTAGGCCTGCTCCCCGCTGGCAAGTGGACATTCCCCAAGGGCTCCTGGGCTGCCAGAGGGATGTCTGACTGCCAGCTTAGGACCGGTCCCCTGGAGAGCAGACCTAAGCCAGCAGGTGGACATCCCCTGAGGGGTCTCAGATTGCGAGAGGGCACAGGCCGGGCTGAGGGTCCCCCCCCCCCAGTGCACAAATTTTTGTGCACCGAGCCTCTAGTAATAAGATAAATGGACAAAATCAAGAAGCTTCTCTTAGAAGGTGACACCGCCTCCCCCCACCCCTCACTCCCCCTCACCAAGTCAGCTTCCTGACTGGGAGGATGGGAGAGCATTTATATTCATAACTACTTCAGCATTAATTAAAGAAGAAGGAAAAGTGAAATGATAAAGAAGCCAAGACAACAGAACTGGGAAGGACCTCCAAGAAGATCTAAGCCCTCATTTTACAGGTGAAGGCTTGGGGGTGCCCAGAGAGGGAGTGATTTGCCCAGGGTCACCCCGTTCAGTTAATGAGTGGTGGGTGTGGCTCCTGACTCCCAAGTCCACAGTCTTTCCACCCGCCTATGCGACTCTGAAGATTGAGGAGGCAAAAGACGTTCCCGCCGCTACGGGCTCCTTACTGTCATATAAAAACTGTTCTAACAATTCACGTCTATGAACAGATGCTCATTGTTACGCTATTTTTGTTGCTGTGTTGTTGTTAGCATTGTATTTTCCAAAAACACTTTAGTGTTGTTTAAAGCAACGTGTTGCCGGGAGGAATGATGTTCTGAAACCAGGTCACAGTTCATCTTCGTTTGGTCTTAGGGAGACACTTAACTGTGGTGACTGTGTCCTCTGATCCTCCTCAAATCTGCCGGTGCACTGGCGGACTGCTTTCCCCGGGACCTCTAGAACGGGCACTCTATGATCACTCTTCTTGGAGGTGGTCCTCCAAGAAGACTTGACCATGGTCCTCCCACATGTCCTTGCTTTGAGTTCTGCTTTGCATGCTCATCCCTCTTCCCAACACACACACTTAGTCTAATGCACATCTTCAGAGGATGCGTGCTGCCTGTTTGCCTGTTAAAGCCTTTCACCAACTCTTTTGGTAAAAAAGGCATTTTGTTTCTCCCTTAACCCCAGTCCCTCCCCTTTCTCTTTTCCTCTCCCTCTCCCTGTCCCTGTCCCTCTCCCTCTCCCTCTCCCTTTCCCTCTCCCTCTCCCTCTCCCTCTCCCTCGCCCTGCTTACTCTTTGTCTCATTTTCCCTTGGGACTAGACAAGCAATTCCAGGGGCAGGGGCTGGGAGAGGCAGCACCAGAGAGAGAGCACACACGCAGGGGACTGGGACAGGCAGGGATGGGAGCCCTTGTGTATTTCCTCCAAGGGGAACCCGGGCTGGGAAAGCGCTCCAGGAGGGAGCGCTGCTCTTGGCTCAGGATGCTGAGCTGTGGCCAAACCTGTCACTCATTAGAATGAGAATCCAACAAATATTTACTTAACACTGAGAGGCCTGCACTCAGACCCAGAGACACGAGTTCTGGTCCTGACTCCAAGCCGCAGGATCTTAAGCAAAGCATTTAACCTCGCCCAATAAAAATACAGAGCGGGAGACCGGTAAGGGCCCTACATACACTCACACGCCCCTGCTTCTAGGATCTCTGCGTTCACGAAACAGCCACACAAGGTGACCTATTAATGCCAGATGTTTGCTGCCCCAAAGATATGAAAGAGCCAAAGTTGAAGATGCACCATTGATTAGAGGACAGACCTTCACCCCTGGCGGCCACTTATGGAAGCAGAGCAGGCGTCCAGGTAAAGGTACCTAAAGCTATCAAGGGACTGACAGGAGTCACCGCCGTGAGGAGGTGAGAGCTCTCTCCGCCCAGCAAGTGGAATCAGGAGAGATTCATTTGGATGAGGCACCCAGCAGCAGCTTGAGACAGAGGAATGTTTCTTTGGAACCTACAGCGTGACCCTTCCTGCGGGCTCTCAGACCCGCTGCTCCCTCCTCACCCTCATATCAATACTTCAGCAACATTCTGACAAACTCACTCCCACCAACGTATGAATAATTGATAAGACTAGATAGATGAAACTTCCCGTGATTACTTATGGTTTTATTGAAGACAACACTTCATTGTTTATTCTCTGCTGGGAGAGTAAGGAAATAATTGAAGAATTTCAAACTTCAGCAAGTATGTTTGAGAGACGTGCTTTTTGTTTTTGTTTGTTTTGACACCTTTTGGTATATTTTGGCTTTGCTTTCCATGATCATCACCTTGTCCCCCCAAAAGGCATACCACAAACACAGTAGCTTTTCTGTTAACACATAGAGCTAGCCTGCAGAGTGAAAGCCAATATACGTATTTAATGGATTCTTGCTAGCCGGAGAGGCTATTAGAATGGTTGTGTTTTATTCCCTCTTGCATCCCACATGCTAAAACCATTCCTAGGATACAGGAGATCCTCAGTAAATATTTATTGAATGAATAAACCCACGTCATCACGTGGTAAGAGCATTGGGGAGATAAATAAGATACAGTCCCTATTTCTGGGAGCAGACACAAACACACAGAGCATGATTTAGCAATATAAGGAATGTCACGTGGCCATGCACAATTATCCTTTTCACCGAAGCCAGAGATATAAAAAGGAGGGGTTCCTACTTGTAATTTGTGTGACCAAAAGAAATGGTTTCTTTACAATGAGTAGTAAAAGACTTAAGGAAAGGTGTACAGGTCTAAATATAGAAATGGACTCCAGTGGATCTAGAAATGTTCACAAATATGAGAGTTCCTAGGGTTATTACATAGATTTATTATAGATCTATGACCGATGTATACAGCTCAGTATACACTCTCAAACGCCTGCAGCCTACACAATGGGGATGAGGGCCAGGTTCTCCTCCAAATCAGATTTTTTATGGAACTGTCACTGTGCAGGGAGGAGGATGCATGGGTGAACCAAGAGGGTTTGTGCTCACTGCCCTTGCTAACCAGTGAGATGATTTCCCTGGAGAAAAAATGATAAGAATCAATCTTTTCATAGTAAATAGAATAGGAAGTTAGGGCAAAAACCCATTAGATGCATGCACACTAATTGGATGCTAACGCACACCGAAGTTGATTATTATTTTTGTGATTGGCAAATTGCATTTCGGGCTTTGCAGAGACCAAATGTAGTGATACTGGAGAGTCGGTTTGATGCCCTCTGCACTTAGAAGTCACTCTGTTTCTGAGTCCTGGCAGGAGGAAAGGCTACAGTGTTGAAGATATGATAGTGTCCAGGTGTGTGTGTGCCTCATGGGCCTACGCCTTTTAAATCGGGGATTTATTTCAGGGTTTAGGCAAATCTATGTCAGAACCTCTGGTTCTCCATCTGAAAATTGCAATAATCAAACGAGGCAAAAATACTAGTGACAAATAAATACAAATTGCTAAGGGAATGAATGACACTGTTTCCTCACCATCTGGCTCCTGGCTCTCACTGGTTTCTGGTGCGGTGGAAGGGTTTTCTGCTCCTACGTTACATAAAAAGTGAAATGATTTCAAAACCCAGAACACCGGCAGGTGCAATGACCACTTTCTCCTAAAGTTTTCAGTTTTCTGCTTCTTTCCTTTTTCCTTTCCTCTCTCTTCCTCTCTCCTTTTATTTGCCCTCTTTATTAAAAATGTCTCAATTTTCAGGTGGACAATAGTCACAAAAGGCTCACACATGTTCCCAGACATTTGATATACATCTTTGATTGTGATGTACAAACATACTAAATATGCCCATATACACAAAACTATTAAAATATTTATATAAGTCTACAAGATAGATTGGACAAAAGTATCTATACACAGATACGATGATTATTAGTAGGCAGGATATAAAAATGTCAATCCAATACATTTCTGTGCCAAGTATTTTAACAATTCTCTGAGTGACATTCAGTGCATCTGGTAATATTTCCCCTGTTTTTACCAAGCTCATAATGATCCAAAAGGAATAGCATGATAAATGACCAAAGCATAAACATTATGAAATTCCTGGATATGATTTCTTCAGCAATCTACAGATTTTATAGAATTATTCATCGAAGCCACATCCTAACGGTTACCCTACAGGTACCTATACATGACACTCTGTAATTCTAACATTCTCAGCACCATGGTTCCACCGTCCTAGCTTGAATGACTCCTCAGCGATAAAGTTTTCATTCAGTTTAACCCGAGCTTAAGCTTACCTGAGGGAGTGACACCCAGGACGGCGAGCACCAGGATGCAACCTGCCAGCATCATGATGTCATGTTAGAAGGAAAATTTCTTCCTTTTCAATCACACAGCGTTTCCACCGGGAGAGGGGGTTTGGGAAGGGACGTGCAGTGGTTCCGAGCCTGACCCAAGAGGAGCGCAGACACCTGAAGTGGGAGACAGCAGCCTCTGTCCATCTCACATCAGGGTAACGTTCCTGAAGCACACTTCATTGATTTCCCGTCAGCTGTCAGGTCCTGCGAGGCTACAGCGGACCTCTGGGTCCTAACTCCTGACTTATTAATTTACTCTCCTGCAAAGAGACGCAGGGCAGTGGAGAAAGGACGGGGCGAGACCGCTTCCGAAGAGTCTGCTGGAGATCCGTGTAAAGGAGAAACGCTGCATTTGATAACCTGTGTCCTGGGAGCTGGTGAAAAGTTTCTCCTGTGGGCTATTCCCCTGCTGTCTCGGAGCTTAAGAATAGGAATGAATCCGAGGGGGTCAAAGGCACAGAGCTCCTGGTGTCAAACAAGTCCTGGGGATGCCAAGCCAGCATGGTGTCCGTGGCTAGCAGATACTGTACGGCACACTCGAAAGCTGCTCACAGAGTAAATCCTCAAAGTTCCCATCACAAGAGGAAAAGTTTGTGACTGCGCTGATGGATGTTCACTAGGCTAATTGTGGCGATCATTTTGCAATATATACAAGTATCAAATCGTTATGTTGTACACCCCAAACTAAGGTGAAAAACAAAATTCAACTGAGCACATTTTAAAGATCTTATTGGCTTTATTCAATGATTCAAAAATCAGGCAGCACCCAACGTGGCACAGAGGGGAGCTCCGAGACGCGGTATGAAATGAAACGCTCTGAAAGGCAGAGGGAGCCGGTCCTACCAGAAGTGATGTGACGAGGTCACCTTCGTTTAGGGGATGGCAGGGCTTTCTCAGGCAGGTTACTTAACGAGTGCCGATCAGGGGGCTCCGGATGGATGAGTTTAACATTCCATTTCTGGGGAGCTGACACTGTAATTAAGTTAAATCTCTGTGTGGTGACATGGGGCTTAGCATAAGTGACTCCATTTTGGGCCCGCTGTCTTGTTTGTTTAACACTCATATAACGTTGTATGCCAATTCTGTCTCCGTTAAAAAATAATGAGCATGTCCTTTCGCTCCCTTGTTTCATGGTTTGCAAGCATCTTCGTGTCAGAGCATCCTCTGTGGTTCCCATCCTACAGGGTCCGGCTTACCCTTCCTGCAGGAGACAGTGCAGGGAGTTCCGTCTTGTTTTGTTTCCCTTACGGGACTTGGGGACTGCTGAGGCCACTTTTACTCTATGGATGTCTACATGTATGTGTTTGTTTGCTTTTAATGCCACTTTTAATTTTATCCGCCCTCTTCACAGTTGATCTGATTCTCGTCCAGTTCAGTGCTGTCTGTACCCAGAAGACCCCTAATCAATGCAAATCTAATGAATGAGCAACTGAAAGCTAGGGCCAGACAGAGGAGAGGCCCGGGTGGGAGCAGTCTCCCAGATGGAGACTGAAGGTGGTAGCAATGTACTCCCGGGCTCTGATGAACTCCACTTTAGTCACACTGCTTTAACCCAGTTTTACAACTTCTCCATGATCTCTCATCAAGCCCCCACTCTGTGCCATTAGCACCTTCCAAACACCAGGTGATGCTCAGTAAGGTACCAACAGGTAATGACAATGGCCTGGACTAGGAGGCAGGACTCTGTCCCCTGCTTGTGCCGACCTCTCCACCCTCCTCTCCCAGAGAACCTGGTACAGCACCTGGCTGCTGGCCTGCCTGTCTCCCTTATGGACCAGGGGCTCCCGAGGCCAGGGCTGCGTCCTCTCATCTCTGTATCCCTGTATCACATACAAATGCCTAAGGCGGCTGTTTGAGTGAAAGGAGGAGGGAAACAATCAGACATTTATTTCCCATCCATCTGAATTGTGTTCCAGGCCTGCTGGGAATTTACAACCGTCTCAGGAATAAATTAGCCACTAACACAGGGGTGCAGGAAGTATCACCTTCACTTGCAATAAGTCAATTAAAATCAAGCTTGCCATTCCACTGAGCTGGCAGGAAATCCAGTCTCAGTCATTACAGGAGCTCCATCCCCTTGCCTAAGATAGAAAAAAAAACACTAAACCGTGGGAAGGCTTTTGTGGCCCCTCAAATACAAGGTAGGCCTCCAGTCCATCTTGACCACAGCGCTGGGTCAGGGGCCACCCTACAGGGACCCTTGAAGTGCAGTTTTGCTCCCCTTT
Organism: Myotis daubentonii; assembly: GCF_963259705.1. NCBI lineage: Eukaryota > Metazoa > Chordata > Mammalia > Chiroptera > Vespertilionidae > Myotis > Myotis daubentonii. The sequence goes on from NC_081841.1 coordinate 195,518,650, forward strand.
GCCTGGTCAAATGCCTCACACTCTGCCAGGAGTGGGAGTCTGGTGATAGGATCCCTCTCTCTGAGCCTCACACAGCCGCTGTCTCGGAGGAGGCCACCTCCAAAGGGTGAGCCTGGCTGCTGAAGGAGTCAGCCAGCCCTGGGAATTCCTTGCCTATCTCTCTTTACAGCCGCAAAACAGAGGATTAGCCCTGGCTGGGTGGCTCAGTTGATTGGAGTGTTGTCCTGTACACCAAGAGGTTGCGAGTTCAATTCCCAGTTAGGGCACACACCTAGATTGCGGTTCAATCCTGGTCAGGGCAAGTATGGGAGGCAACTAATCTCTCTCTCTCTCTCTCTCTCTCTCTCTCAAATCAATAAAAACATATCCTCTGGTGAGGATTAAAAAAATGAGAGAAATAAGAGGATCAAGTTGATTCCCCAGGTCCCTTCCAATACTGAACGATACAACCTCTGTGTGTGACAGAATCAAGATTCAGAATAATCTCGAAAGGCTGGAATGTTAGTCCCATACTCAGAAGATAGAATAGCTTAAAGTGAGCATATTTGTGCAACTTGGAACAAAATATATCTTTCTTATTTATGATTTTATTTCTGAGCAAACAAAATTAGAAAAACTAAATCATATATTGGGGTATCCACTTAACTAATTGCCTTTATTGCAAAAACCAAACCAAAAACCAAAATCTCTACTATGAGTATCCTGGTCACCATAAGAATGGCATGGAGAGCAGCCGCTCCGCGCTGCCAGAGCCACCGGGAACACCGTCCTCGTTTAAGGCAACACGCTTGAAGGAAGTTGAAGATGCTCATTCAGAGGGAGTCAGGAAACCCAGGGTCTAGAAAGGAGGCTTTATAAGAATTATTAAAGAGCACGGAGTTTGGATTAGAAAAAAGAAGTTTTAGGGACTTTGCCTATTTGCTAGGAAACGTTTGCATGTGACAACCCCTCCACATCAACACCATTTCATTTCATTTTATTTAAAAAATATCATTATTGAAAGTATTCTCCCCCTTGACCCCTTCTAGCCCGCCCCCGCTCCCTGCCACAGGCCTTCACCACCCTATCGTCTGTGTCCATGGGTTATGCATGTATATGCGTTCTTTGGTTGATCACTTCCCACCCACCCACCCTCCCCCGCCTTCCCTCTGAGGTTCTGCCGTCTGCGATATGCATCCATGTCTCTGGGTCTATTTTGTTCCTCAGTTTATTTTGTTCATTAGATTCCACATATGAGTGAGGTCATGTGATACTTTCAACACCATTTTACAAGCGAGGAAACTGAACACAGGGAGGTGGAGTCATTGTCGGATGTCACACAGCTACACGGTAGAATCAGGGCCTGAGTCATGTGCCATGCTCTTAATAAGTTACCCCGTTAACCAGAGTGTATTTATTCATAGGAAAATGCTAGTGGAAGGAGCACACACCCTGCCTTCTGAAGGCTCATCAACTCCATCTCTCCTCAGTCACCCATCAGGGATTTATGAACTTCCTTCTCTGGGTCCTTCCGCATGTCTGACCTCGGTCATTCTTGCTGCAGCCTGTCTGCCTCCATGTCCAGCCGGCACCACTGGAGTTTCAGATGCTCATATCTTCCTCTCCCCACCAGTGGGTATGTCTTGTGGGAGGAATCAGTGTTCACAGGAGTCAGAAGGTCTGGCATTTCAGTGCCCGAATTTGAAAGTCTTGCTGCCCTCCAAAATCATCTCCTATCCTTTGATGGCTAACATTTCACACTGAAGATGATTCTTAATTTGGTTTAAAAGTTATTTTAATCAGTTAACTTAAATTAATTGTAATGAATTCATTCTTTAATTTGATTTAAAACTTATTAAATCCAGAGACCCTGGGAGAGGGAGCACTTTAATCCAAAGTCTCTCAATCCTTTTCCTTCCTCAGCATGGTTCACATGGATGACATCCTCCCAAGAGTCACGTTTCTCATTATCCGTAGGGAGATGGCAATCATGGCTTAATAAGTGTCAAAGTCTCTCCTGAGACCCAACCAGGAAAGCCCAGGGACTCCTGGGAGTGCCTTGCAGTTTCCCCAGGTTTGACATGAACAGAGACAAGACCTGTGATGCTGAAAGTGCAGTTCTAGACTTGGGAGCCGCCTGGTGGAGCGGTGATCATACTGCAGGCTTAATGCTGATGGGCTCCTTTTCAAAGGATATATGCTTTATTTTTATGTAGTTCCATTTGTTTATTTTCTCCTTTGTTTACCTTGCCCTAGGAGATGTATTGGCAAACACATTGCTGCGAGAGGTGTCTGAGATTTTGCTGCCTAGGGTTTCTTCTAGGATTTTTTTTTATGGTTTCAGGACTTATATTTAAGTCTTTTATCCATTTGAGTTTATTCTTGTGTATGGTGTAAGTTGGTCTAGTTTCATTTTTTTTAAATGTTTTCTGCATAGCAAAAGAAACCATGAACAAAGTGAACAGGGAGCCCACTGCATGGGAGAACAGATTTGCCAATGATATATCTGATAAAAGTTTAATTTCCAAAATACAGTGGGGCCTTGACTTACGAGTGTCCGGGCTAACAAGTTTTTTGAGATACCATCTGTCTCTCGGCCAATTTTTTGCATTGAGTTGATAGAGTAATTTGAGTTAACGAGCTCCTTAACGAGCTCCTTAACGAGCTCGGTCTCCCAACGAATTAAACTCATAAGTCAAGGCCCCACTGTATATAAACAACTCATACAACTTAACAAAATAAAGACAAACAATCCAATTAAAAAATGGGCAAAGGACCTAAATAGACACTTTTCCAAAGTGCATAAAGATGGCCAAGAGACAGATGAAAAAATGCTCAAAGTCACTAGTCATCAGAGAGATGCAAGTTAAAATGACAATGAAGTATCGCCTCACACCTGTCCATCTCCAAATCAAAAACAAGTGCTGGCGAGGATGTGGAGAAAAGGGAGCCCTAGTTCACTGCTGGTAGGAATGCAGACTGGTGCAGCCACTGTGGACAACAGTACGGAGTTTCCTCAAAAAATTAAAAATGGAACTGCCATTTGACCCAGTGATCTCATTTGTAGGACTATATCCCAAGAATCCCAAAAAATCAATCAGAAAGAATATATGCACTCCTATGTTCATAGCAGTTCAATTTACAATAGCAAGACCTGGAAACAGCCCAAGTGCCTGTCAGTAGATGAGTGGATAAAAAAGCTGTGGTTGCCCTAGCTGGTATGGCTTGGTGGATAGAGTGTCGGCCTGTGGACTGAAAGGTCCCAGGTTCGATTCCGGTCAAGGGCACATGCCAGGATTGCAGGCTTGGTCCCCAGTAAGGGGCATGCAGGAGGCAGCCCATCAATGATTCTCTCTCATCATTGATGTTTCTATCTCTCTCTCCCTCTCCCTTCCTCTCTGAAATCAATAAAAAAAAAAAAGTACTTTTTAAAAGCTGTGGTACATTTATACCATGGAATACTATGCAGCTGTAAAAAAAGAAGGATCTCTTACCCTTCGAGACAGCATGAAGGAGCCTGGAGAATATTATGCTAAGCAAAATAAGCCAGTTAGAGAAAGATAAGCATCACATGATCTCACTCATATGTGGAATCTAATGAACAAAATAAACTGATGAACAAAATAGATCCAGAGACAGAAGCATGAAACAGACTAAAGCATGGAATCTCAAAAGGTGGTGGTGGGGAGGGGAGGAGATTAACCAAAGAACTTGAATGCATTTATGCATAACCATGGACACAGACAATAGTGTGGTGAAGGCCAGGGGTCGGGGGTGGTGCGGCGTAGGAGGGGGTCAATGGGGGGAAAAGAGGAACATCTGTAATACTTTCCAATAATAAAGATACATTTTTTAAAAGGCATGTATGCGTTTGATATTACTCATTCCTTAAATTTTAAATAAAATAAAAAAAGTAAAATAAAAGCAGCCTGCCTAAAATTCAAAACTAAGCTCTAGAAGACAGTGGGGTTGTTGACCTAAAAGCTCCACCCAGCCACGCACAGGGGTCACGGAAGGAAGTGCAAGGCCACAGTAGCTCCAGACTCAGCCTGGAGACCTTATTAGGTGAATGAGTGATGCCCACGACTGCACCGACTGCTCGGGAATCAGGCAAGCCACGGAGCGGGAAGCGCCCACCTTGGGGAACCCTGGCGTTTACTGCAGGAACGAGAGCTTGGACAGAGAGAAGTCGTCTCTAAACTCACCAGAGCAGCATTTCCCAAACTACCTGTGCTTCCCAACCATCGAGGGGAGCTTCTGAGAAGCACAAATTCCTGGATGGTTTCCCCAGGAATTCGGGTTCCGTGGGTCTGGAACGGGGCCCGTGCGGTTTTGAAGGGAGGTCAAGTTTACAGCCCACAGACCACTGGCGGGTATCCTCTTCCAAGTCAAGCCACAAGGACTGGGAGAAAACACTAATGACCGTGGAGCAAACCACATCAAACCACTGCAAACATGAGGAGAGGCCACACGGGTGCCAGGACCACAGGGCCCCCAGCCCCAGAGGCCCTAAGACCACACTGTCCTCAGGAAGACATCTGTGATCCTGGGAGGGGGGCCATGCCCCCTGCACGCAGACTCCTGGTTGGGGAAGGGCTGCTCATTGTTCCTCTGTTGAGAAATATGATTAAAGAAGACAAGTTAGGTGACCCAGACAAACTGGATTTAACACTGCATGAAGTGGACCGTCTCCTTTCTGAGGGCTGAAAATGGGGTGGACGCAGGAGGCTTTTATAGGATAAAGAGTCAAGGACAAGAAAGAGACGGGCAGGACATACCTGATTGGCTGGGGCCACACAGCGACCTTTGGCGTGAGAAGACCCAGAGCTGGCTTGGCATTTAGGGACCGGCTGACTGAATAGTCTATGTTTCTGGTCAAAGTCACCTAAGTTTTTGGTTTGCAGACATGGCACCCCAGGCAGGAGAGTTGAGCCTAGAAATGTATTTCAATGCTTCTAATTTCATTCTTCACCTGTTCTTTTTCTTTTCCTTCGTCCAATGTGAGTGACACAAACTCCCTTCACTGTTGTCATCATCGCCACCATTTTTTCAGTACTTTTTTCCTGGCCAGGGTAACTGTTGAGCCATTCCCGGTCAGGTTTGCCAGGCCTGAGGCTTGAGTTTCCAGCCCTGACCTTTCAGAGGCATTTTATTTTATTCTGGACTCTACGTCTTCAGCAGGGGTGCTTGTTTAGTGCCACACAGTAAGCGGTTGGACAGCCAGGCGTACTTGCCCTGGCATCGAAAACAAGAAGGGGCTTATGTTACAGGGTCAATCTCTATAATGAAAGGAGGTTCGTCTTAGCCCCGCCTGGCGGGGGTGCTGGCCAAGCAGGCTGCTGCCGAGATGGGCTCATGGGCCCAGGTGAGTGACCCCAGGTGTCCAGGGCAGATGCGCTAAGGGACCACCGGAAGCTGAAGTGAGAGAGCGCTGGGGTCAAAGCAGTTGAGGCCAAATCAGTAAACAGGAGCAAAGGGAATCCCTGCGCAAGGAATAGGGGCTGAATCTGAATTTCTTAGGAACTGGAGGAACTTAGGAGCAGAGCAGGTGGCACCGGGAGAAGATGAAGGGGGGCAAGAAAGGGGAGCCCTGGATTTCAACTGTGGGCGAGACAGCTCGGGGCTACAGCTCAAGCACCTGTTTTATTGAGGACCAGACAGGTGGGAGTGCGGGCGAGTTGTCCTAAGTAACAGCCAGCACTTAGCAGGGGGTGGGTGGCAGGTAACTAACTGGTCGTTATTCTCTATGAAAGGATGGCGGTGTGTGGGAAGAGCACTGGCCTGCGAGTCAGGAGCCCTAAGTAATGGTGTGACCTTGGACAAATAACTTTTGTGGCGTCAGATTCCTTATCTGTCGGGTAGAGTTGGATTAGATCAGTTCTCGATGTTCCCTTGGGGAGCTAAATAGTTAAAAATACTGCCGAAGCCGGTTTGGCTCAGTGGATGGAGCGTCGGCCTGCGGACTGAAGGGTCCCAGGTTCGATTCCGGTCAAGGGCATGTACCTGGGTTGCGGGCACATCCCCAGTGGGAGATGTGCAGGAGGCAGCTGATCGATGTTTCTCTCTCATCGATGTTTCTAACTCTCTATCTCTCTCCCTTCCTCTCTGTGAAAAATCAATAAAATATATTAAAAAAATAAAATAAAAAATAAAAAAATAAAATGTTAAAAAAAAATACTAATAATGCCTGGGTATTACTGATTTTAATTGGTCTACTGTGAGGTCTAGGAATCATATATATTTTTAAGCTCTCCAGCTAGTTCTAATCTGTAGGCAGAATGTAAATCACAGACTAGATGGACTGTACATTTCCATTGGGTTTGGGAATTCTGCGAGTCTCTGTTGTAATTAGGGTGACCAACCACCCCAGCTGACCCAGGGCTGTCCCCTGACCCAGAAAACCCCTCATGGTTGGGCCACATGTCACATCCCCTCCCCCACTTCTGACATCAGTACAAAAACAAAGAAGAGACATGCTCAGGGTGCCCTGGGTGTGTGCTCATGTGTGTGGGTTTTGTGTGTAACTTCACCTGCTACATACAAGTAACTGCCATGTTATAATTAAGTACACATTTGGGTAAAACCTACCCTGCATGGATTTCTAAAGATTATCTATCACCCATCCTAGCGGTTTCCTGTTCTTCAGCCAGATGCTTTGAGAAAGCGTGTTGTTGTTGTTTTTCTCTTTCTGACTCTAGTAAAAAATGAACAAAACTTAAGAACAGAACAGTTTTAAAAGACATTCATTCATTCGCAAGTATCTATTCAACCTCCACCCATTGATTCTTCTCGTTCTCCACCCCACATCCAATCTACCACAAAGTCCCATTTTCTCAATCTTCAAAACATATCCAGAATCTCAAAACCTGTCCCTTCGAACTGCCCCCACTTCTGTCATCCTGGCGCAGTGTCAGACAAAATCAAGTCACCACAGTCACTGTGGCAAGATAAGAGTCAGGGATGTGACGCAGCGGTGAGAGCGTGCTCTCCTGGGCGAGGAGGCGTGCCCTTGACCCAGGGTGAAGGCCCACCCCCTGGCCTGTGTGCGTCTGCTCACTGCCACCACACGCCCTGTGGCTCTTTGGCTGCCCTGGCCTTGCAGAAACACTGGGTAGTCTTATAAATCCAAGAACCGATCCAGAGAACATTTAATTAAGGGGCTACCAGGTTCCCTTCTTTCTACATCACAGTGACCTCAAAGCAGACACTAAAGCTCTTAGATTAAATTCGGAAAGTTTTATTAAACGTACTCCTTGATCTCACCAACTTGGCAATCCTATGTGAATCCTCCAGGCAGAACATGTCCTGGTCACAAAGATATTGCATGTTGGTACTTTCCTTTTTTTAAAATATCAGATAGCTTCTATTCCTACCCGACCCAGTGGGGTCATGGAGTCATGGATGTCTTTCTCCCTAGTCCCTTAACAGCAGGAGGGATGTTGGAAGATGTATGGGGCAGAGACAAGTGGGAGCTGGGTTCCTGGGTTTTAGTGTTGGCTTCATATCTGATCAGTTTAATCCAGTGTTTCGTGACTGGAAGCCATTATGTCCCCCACAGGACATTTGGCAATGTTTGGAGACATTCTGGTTGTCCCACCAGGAAGAGGGGTGCTACTGGCATCCAATGGGTAGAGGCTGGGGATGCTACTAAACACCGCACAGTGCACAGGAGAACCCCACAGTAGGGCTTATCCTGCCCACAGTGTCAATCAGTGCGCTGAGGTTCAGTCCTGCCTCTAATCCAATGTAGAGCAGGAGTCCAGCTCTCTGAAGGGATAAGGATGGGGGTAGGGTAAAGCGGAAAGAATGTTCTAGATGTTCTAGGAAGTGGCAAAGAGAAGGCACCCATGGATCTTCCTTCCTGGGCTTACGGTGATCAACAGCATTTAAGTAGGAATAGAAAGGTGTCTTTAAAAACACTCCCGTCCTAACAAACTGCAGAGACACAGCAGCAGCCTTGGACCACACAATTCTCTTCTAGAGTCCCAGGTTGAGGCTCCATCCGTCTGAAAAACATCCCAGTTACCCCGCACCCCTTCCCTGGGTGGAAGGGCCTGGACTCGCCCTGGTCCCGGGCTGGCAGGACTGGCTCTCAAAGAGGAATTCATTTCCTCAGGTGGAAATGCTCGACAGTTTCATTTTCACATTAGGCCTTTGCTGAGAAATCCCAATATCCACATATTCTGTGTATTTTAAACTCACTTGACTCTCATTGTTAATGTTGCCAATTCCCATGGAAAGAACATGTGAGATGACAAGTCAGCTCTTATCACTGCAAAATTTTACCATGGGACACAGATCATGAGAACAGGATGTATTTCAACAAGGGAGAACACTAAGAATACCACTTAGACATAATTATATCTCATCAAAGGCACAATAGAATTGGAGGGGAGGCGATGAGAGAGGCTTGTTCTCATCATGAAGCCCCCAGGAGGACTTCCCACAAAGG